>NC_134587.1:101653595-102301680 GCF_037038515.1 Microtus pennsylvanicus | reverse complement strand
GAGAGAGAGAATTCCAGACTAGTCATTTTGGAGACAGTCCCTCAATCAGTGTGGCGCACACCCAAGTCCTAAGGATCCTCCTATCTCCACTTCTCCAGCAATAGGATTATAAACATCCTAGTCCAACATTTTTAACTTGAGTGTTAGGCATTGAAGTCACGTCTTCATTCTTGCACAACATGCACTTTGCCAACTAAGTCATCTTCCCATACCTTGTTTGTTGTACTTTTTCTGTTAGTTTCCCAGGCATCTGAGAACCTATGAGATACTGATGAAGGGTGGTAGGCTCAGAGATTCTGCTCTTTCTGAGATTTGGACCACTCTGTTCTTGTTCTTAACACCCTGATTGGTCACTTGTTATCTGAATTATAAAAATAAACATGTGGCATTTCTGAAACTAATATTATCATAGATTCCATCTTTGAAATCAAATAAAATAGTTATAAAAACAGCATGCACAATTTGTCAGGATTTTCCTACATTTGATTTCAGGGTTTTTTTTTTCTTCCAATTTGGCTAACTGCCTGGTTTTCCTCAAGCAACTTAATTTATTAACACTTATTTATTTTCCCAGTAGCATTATAAATTCACAACCACCGAGCTTTTTAAAAGTATAATTAACAAAAAAGAATACATCTGAAGCAAACGAGATGATGTTTTTAATAGGCATATACATTGTGAATTTATTACTGCTGTCAAGTGAACTAACCCAACCATTGTCGCACTTAGTTGCATATGGGAGGGATGAGACTGTATAAGATCTCTTTTCCCCATATGTCAGCCTATCATGTTGTTAGTTGCTGCTTGTTGGATCTGTGTAGCTCACTTGCCGTTTATAATCAGAACTCCGTACCTTCTAACCAAAATTTTCATCTTCCCCTGCTCCAGCTACTGGCAGGCACGATTGGCTCTCTGCTTCTGAGTTTAACTCATTGTAAAGCTAAGGTTTCTGTGCCTGCCTCATTTCACTTAGCATGGCATTATCCAAGATTATATATGGCAAAGTATCTGCTTTAGGGCTGCCAAATACTGTTACATACATCTTTTTCTTCACCCACCAGTGGATGCTCAGGCTGTATTTATAACTTAGCTATTGTGAATAGGACTGAGGAAACATGGGCACAGAGGTATCTGGCATGCTGACTTCACTGACTTTGGCTACTTCAATGGTTAGTAATGGTGAACAACTTGGCATGATCTAAAATCACCTAGGAGACAGGCTTGATTCGGTCAACTGAGATGAGAAGACCCATCCTGGAATGCATAAAAAGAAGACAGAGCTTATGTGAGCAGCCATTATCTCTACTTCCAAACTGCAAATACAATGTTGCTTCAGGCCCCTGTTGCCAAAACTGCCAGCCATGATGGACCATATCCAGAAACTGTGAGCCAAAATCAAGCCTGTTTTCTTTGCATTGCTTTTGTTGGCTATTTTGTCTGAGTGAGACAAGTAACTAACACAGACAAATCCACAGAAGTAGAATTGATGAATGATATAGTAATTTTATTTTTTAATTTTTGAAAAACCTCCATAGTTTCCATAACAATAGTTTATAGGAGTTCCCATTTTTGCATATCACCTAATTTATTACCATATACCATATCACCTAATAATACTTGCTGTCTTTGATAATAGCCATCTGAAGAGCTATTGAGTCCATACCTCAGCTTTCCATTTGGTCATTGTGCTTTTCTGCTTCAGAGCTACTGTCTGGTCCTCTTACTTACTGCTTCTATCTCTTTGAACTTCTCATTTTTTCCTTGTATTATTTTTTGGTGTTATTTAGTTCATTTTCCCATAGCTCACCTTACCTCTTGAGAATAAACACTTCAAATTATTATTTTGCTTCATTCTTTGGTGATGTGGGATTTCCCATCTGTATGTTGTGATTACCATTGATAAATAAAAAAAAAACCGCTTTGGAACTATAGCAGAGCTATAGGGCAACAGAGCTAGGTGGGGGAAACTAAGCTGAATACTGTGAGAAAGGAGGTGGAATCAGAGAGAAGCCATGTAGCCCCACTGGAGCGGGAAGGAACTTTAGCTGGTAAGCCACAACCACATGGCGATATACAGATTAATAAAGATGGATTGAATTAAGATGTAAGAGTTAGTAAATAAGAATCTAGAGCTAATGGACTAAACAGTGATTTAAATAATATAGTTTCTGTGTGATTATTTTCGGGTTTAAGCTGCCAAGCATCCGGGAACCAACAAGTGACCTCCCTGTAGCACCTTGGGTTCATTACAGGTACTTTATTTGTTCCTTTGGTAGAATATCAGGGCCTTAATGATTCTGATTCCTGTGGTTTCGTGTGGTTCTGCATACTTGAAGAAATGGGCCTGTATGTACTTCTTTCTGCCCTTGCATATTGGTTTTGATGGAGGAAAACCTTCACCAGTGTCAGCCTGTGCAGAGATTTGTAGAAGGTCAGCTGACAGAGTCCATGGGAAGGCCTGCTCTGATGCCTTTGAACTGATTGACTTTGAGTCAGTGTACAGGAAAAAATCCATTCTAGGAATCCATCTGTGGTTGAGTTCGTGAATAGCTCAGGCTCTTGTATCACACAGATCTATAGAGGTCTGAGGAGAGAGATCCACTGGGGTAGAACTGGTAACTAGATCTGTTAACCATGGTGAATGTGGACCCTAAGGCCATTGAGACAAGCTTAGTGCTGAGGTGAGCCTGGAGTACAGAAGCTCAGGTCTTACCTGGTGCCGGATACTCTAAGAAGAGCTAGAGCTGGGTCTGAAGCAAAGTTGGATGCCCAATTCCCTATCCTTCTCCCATGAAGAGGACACCTCTCTCTATTCTGTTCCTAGGCATGGAAGTTGTGAACCAGATAAAACAAGACTGTCCTTATCCTTCAACATATCTTTGTCTTACTTCTGGGCTCCACTCAGGTTTTGTGATCTCTGACCCAAATTCCTGAGCTCTTTAGTAGTTGGGAGGCATAGACAACTTTTCAGAGTGATGTTTCTGGAATCAGGACAGCACCAGAAACATTATTACTTTCAGTATTATAAATTTTTAATATGAATTCAAATAACAGATCATATGTCTCACAAATAGCAATTATCCTTCAGGTTTTTTTTTTATTTTGTTCTACTTTAAGATCTGAGAGGTCAAGTCCAACAGCAAGCTATCTTTCCATTGGCCACGATGTAAACAAGAGTATCAATAGCCAGAGAAATTTACACAGCATTAGCCAATTCCTAAACTAATGGGCTGGATAATTCATTCACTTAGTAGGCTACCTAACTGTAGTGTTGAAAATTGATCACTTTTAGTGGTTGGCACTGACAAGTCAGTTATGCCTGTTCTCTGAGCTCTCTAAGAGTTATTCTTGGACTCACTTTTTCCAATTAAAAGAATTAGTACTTACCACCAATTTACATTAGCACATCTTCATGTAACCAATGAATTGAAATATGTTTTCACCAATAATTACTTTTGAAAAGTCATCCTATGAGTTCTTTCCCCTCAGAGTTTATTAAATGACAAAATAAGAATTTTAGGGGTGTGGTTCAATGATGTGCACATGCCTGGCATGCACAATGCCTTGGGTTAGAAACACATACACACACGGACAAGGGATGGCAAGCTTAGGGGTTTATCAGAGCTTGTCTTAGAACATACAATTGGATAAAACCCAGAGTCACCTAAATTCAGGCTGAGGGCCACCCACAGGCCAGCAAACGATTTTACAAACGAGGTTGCTTTGTGCAAACCTGGGCTCATTTGTTTACCTGCCATCTAAAGAGCTATATTTCTATGGCCATTTCGGTGGTTGTTACAGAAGCTGTCCAGTCTGCAAACATGTACTTTGTATACCCTATTAGAAAAAATCTGGTCACTCCTGCAAACCAAGCACAGAAAATTGCTATATAGTTGTTGCAAGAGGTGCGTGCCAAAGATTAAGAACTTCATTTTGAATTCACTGGGAAAAAAGATGGCCAAATCAGAAGAAAAGTAATTCATGGCCTACCAATCCCTAGTCATAAAAAATAAAACAATAAAAGCCTTGGGGGAAACAGATGGATTAGTCAGCAAAGTATATGTCACAAAAGCCTAAGACTAAGTTCAGATTCCCACAGTCAGGCAATGGTTCTGCTCTTGCAACTCTAGCACTGTGGAAGCAGAGACAGGAAGATCCTTGGGACTCATTGGCCATCTACTATTGTAGAATCACCGAGCTTCAGGCTCAGTGAGAGACCACCCCCCCACACCAAAATGTGAAGAACAATAAAGGAAGATACCCAACATCAAAACAGCAACCTCTGACTTCATATGCATATACATATGTGTGAGCACACCTATACACACATATGAACACACAAATACATACACATATACTATACATACACAAAATCTCATCTTTCAGGCTAAAATAAAAACAGCATAAAAGTATATCATAGAAAAGATAATAAGGTTGCAGGGAAAATTAATAGTTAAATAAGTCAAATGTTCAAAGCCATTGGCTTTTCAACTTGGCCTTCTGATTATACATCACTTCGATCACCATGCACCTAACTGCCGAATCATATGAACTGAGTAAGGATAAATTCACAGTGACCAGGCATGCAAGAAGCAAGCCCTTCTACAACAAAGACTTCCTAAAAGAGCTATGAGTCATTGAAAAGGAAATGTGGTGGCTAGCATTTCTAGCCACCATCCCTTCTTACTAACATGTGTGTACATACGTGTGTGCACTTGCACATATGCATGTGTACATGTGTGTGTGCACATGTGTGCACACATGTATGTGTGTGTATGTGTGTGTGTGTCTGTGATGGGAAACCAAACCCAGCACTTGGTGCATGTTGGGCTGCATTGTATCACTCAACTATATCCCTAGGCCGTATCCAGTATTTATGTGCAAGAATTACTTGCTTCAGTCTATAAAGGCAAAGGAGTTCACATTATGCTCGTCAAGTATGGAGCTTGTGAATCGGAGAAAATGTTAGGAATTCTTAGAATTAGAAAGATCCACTAAACACCAAGTGATGGTGAGCTATTATACAACACTGGGATGCATTTGAACACTTTTCTAAATGCATTCAAAAATGTTGTGAAGACACTCCACTGAAAAGACTAAAAGTTCTCGTGAAATGCATGCAATTTTCTAAGAAAACTAACCTACATGATACGTATAGTGCATGCGTGTGTGCGCGTGTGTGTCCATTTGTGCATGACTGTGTGTGCATAAATGAGTGTGAGAGAGAGATCGAAATAGAAACAAAGTATGTGTGTATGTAGAGAGAGAGAGAGACAGACAGACAGACAGAAAGAGAGGGAGAGAGAAAGACAGAAAGAGAGAGGGAGAGAGCAAGGGTCACTGCCTGGTGAGGAAGAGGATGTAGCAAGATGTCTCAGAAGGTAAAGGCACCTGCTGACAGACCTGACAACCTCTGTTTAATCCCTGGAACCCACTTGGTGGAAGGACAGAATAGAATCTCAAAAAGCTTTCCTCTGAAGGCCATATCTGAACTGTGACACACAAAAACTGCCTACCCCTGCCTACACATAACACTAAATAAATAAATGGGAAACTTTTTAATCACTACTTAAACCTGTTGGTGACTTCAAGTCATTTACAAGTCTTTATTGTAACGTGGCACCTGTGGAAATGCGGTGGATGATTGAAGCACAGAACTAAGTGAGCTGGATGTACTCGCTTTCACCTGGAGAAAGCTGCGCCTCCAGCTTGGCACTGTGTTAGAGCATCGCTTTCCCAGTAAGACTTTTTAAACTACTTTACGTCGCTATCTAGTTTTCTTAATGGAGATGCTGACAGTTTGTGTACCGTTGCTTAGCACTTAGATTGGAAGCAAGGAGAATTAAATAAAGATTAAAGATATTTTTCATTTATTTAAAAGTAGCAGGTAATACCTTGAGCTTCCAAAATCATTTGGGAAACATGGCCTATGGAAATCCACAGTCCTGAAAATCACAATGTAATAACTTTGCATTCATTTGACATATTTCAAACAAATTCTTATACTCAGAGTTGGCCTAGGAATGCCTTGGGCTGAGAGCCAAGAAATCTTCACTTTGGTCTCAGCTTTTGCTTTATGAATCCCTGCAAATCATTTCTCCTTGGAGTCTGAGACTAGCACATATTGATTGCCAAAGACCCTTTCACTGTCTTTGTACTTATACAGATACACACACGAGGGAGGAATCGGAAAACCACAAAGCTGACGTTGTGACTTCTCCTTCCTTGTGGCAAGATAGAGCGAGGCCAGAAAAGTCTGTAACCATCGTCCTCCTCTGAACAGTGATAAACAACATGAACCTGTCTGGCCAAGGGAATGAATTAGGAAAGTCTATAATCACCTAAGGTTTAAATGCCTTCATTATTTTTTTATTGTAAATTTCTACTGTCTACATCACATGTGTGTGCTATATGTATGTGTGTTTAAGTGGTTGTACCCACTATGCCTGTGTGAGGGCGGAAGGTTAACATTGGGTATGTTTCTCTGTCACTCTTGTGTTTTGACAGAAAGTATTACTGAGCCTGGAGCTCACCAATTTGGCTAACTTGGCTGCTCGCTGAGCTTCCAGGGTCTGCCTATCTTCTCATTCACCATCGCTGGGGTTATTAGATGAACGAATCCACGCCTCCCTTTTATGTGGATGCTGGGGTTAAATCTCGGCTCTTGGGTTTTCAGCAAACACTTCACCTGCTGCGCCATCCCCCAGCCTTGCCCTGAAATCATTTTCAAGGCCACCTTACAAACGCGAGTGTAGATGAGTGACGAACAGAATGGTCTGCTTTTGAAATAGATTTGTTAAATTCCTCAGCCAGAACACTGATTCCTCAACCCTCAGCAAAACCTGAAAGTCTCGTACATGACTTCATCTCTAATCCAGAGCCATGAGGTGATTTCCAGATAGTCTGATAAGGACTTCCCTTTCAGTCTGCTGTTAAAGACGAAGCATCTCTGAGCAATGCGGCAGCGAACTTAACTTCATGCTGAAGATGTGTTTTTCTCAAACTGCAATTTTTTTCCCTTGAATTGTTCCCTAGGATTATATCAGAGCTATAATTCTCTTTTCTGGTTTCAAAAATTACCTCACCCAGAGAGTAACAGGGACTTGGAATTCATCTAAAATAATAGGTTGATAAACTACTAGAAAATGTTTGTTGGGTCAGTTTACCACTACAAAACGCATCCTGTTACATCCAGGCAGAGCAAGGCTAACCACAGGGAAGGATTTCCAATTATTCTTCCCCTTTTTGCCCATTTCTTTTATTTTCTTGATGTTTATCATCTCCTAGCAACAAAGAAATGCATGAACTGATAAAAAAAAATCTGGGTAGCCTGTCAGGTTCACAGTAAGAGAAGAGCTCAAAAACACATCTGCCTTGCTGGTATGCAACCCTGTCAGACTTAGTAGTTCTATTTTTTCCCTCTATTATCGACAGCTAAAATATAGAGTGCTATAATACCATACTATGCCACCCACAATTTATGACTAGAAAGAGATCAGCATTTGGGTGCACCATTTCTAAAAAAAAATATTTAAGTCCTTGATTATTATAGAAGAATATTTAAAATTAAGAAGTACAGACACCCTCAGTTGGTAGCACCTTAGCTACCACAGCCACAGGAGGCAAATGTGTGACAAGATGAAGTTCATCTTGGACCACTATTCATAGGCCAGTAACCATGGACCAGGTAACCAGACTTAACTTCATCTGGCTTAACTCTGGGCCAGAGTGGTATTTTACCTCTGAGAAGTTGATGGACTACTCAAAATATGGGGTCTTCTCCTTCAAGTGTGAAGACCCCCAGTATGGACCTTCCTCAAGAGCTTTCGAGGAGGTACCACTTTTTTTTTTCGGTGTTCTTTTTTTTTAATTTATTTATTTATTAAGGATTTCTGCCTCCTCCCCGCTACCGCCTCCCATTTCCCTCCCCCTCCCCCGATCAAGTCACCCTCCCTCATCTGCTCAAAGAGCAATCAGGGTTCCCTGACCTGTGGGAAGCCCAAGGACCGCCCACCTCTATCCAGGTCTCCTAAGGTGAGCACCCAAACTGCCTAGGCTCCCCCAAAGCCAGTACGTGCAGTAGGATCAGAAACCTACTGCGATTGTTCTTGAGTTCTCAGTAGTCCTCATTGTCCTCTATGTTCAGCTAGTCTGGATTTATCCCATGCTTTTTCAGACCCAGGCCAGCTGGCCTTGGTGAGTTCCCGATAGAACATCCCCATTGTCTCAGTGTGTGGGTGCACCCCTCGCGGTCCTAAGTTCCTTGCTCGTGCTCCGTCTCCTTCTGCTCCTGATTTGGACCTTGAGATTTCTGTCCCGTGCTCCTCTGTCTCTGTCTCCTTTCATCACCTGATGAAGGTTAATATTCATGAGGATGCCTATGTGTTTGTCTTTGGGTTCACCTTCTTACTTAGCTTCTCTAGGAACATGCATTATAAGCCCAATGTCCTTTATTTATGGCTAGAAAGCAAATATGAGTGAGTACATCCCATGTTCCTCTTTTTGGGTCTGGCTTACCTCACTCAGGATAGTGTTTTCTATTCCCATCCATTTGTATGCAAAATTCAAGAAGTCCTTGTTTTTTACTGCTGAGTAATACTCTAATATGTATATATTCCATACTTTCTTCATCCATTCTTCCGTTGAAGGGCATCTAGGTTGTTTCCAGGTTCTGGCTATTACAAACAATGCTGCCATGAACATAGTTGAGCATATACTTCTGTTGTATGATAGGGCCTCTCTTGGGTATATTCCCAAGAGTGGTATTGCTGGGTCCAGGGGTGGGTTGATCCCGAATTTCCTGAGAAACCGAAACACTGCTTTCCAGAGTGGTTGCACAAGTTTGCATTCCCACCAGCAATGGGTGAGTGTCCCCCTTTCTCCACAACCTCTCAACTCTGTATATTGACATCCACCCAGAAAACACCCACATCCTAGGTATAATAAGCCAACTTCTAGGTTCTGTGTGTTTCAAACAGACTATAGACAGGATGTGACCATTGAAAGAACTGGCCTTTATAGATGCATTGTGTTCAGCAAGTTAGACTCACATCTGGCATTTAGGATGTATTGAAAATGCTGGCCTCGGACATCATCCTGTTTCTCCAAGTAATCTCTGCTGTCAATCACAGTCCTATGGCCTGTCATGGATTCCAGGGAAATGGTCATCCCCATATTAGTGACCCCACAAGGCATGTGCCCTGCGAAGACCCTCAAGGAGGGAATGAACCATACGCGTAACACATTTACCTTCTAGCAACATCACTATACTAAGTGTGCAATGGGGGTAACACCGTGGAACTACAGGTGTAGGGTGTCAAGTATGTAGACGACTCTCTCTTCAGAGCATACTGAGTGTTCCTCTTGAGCCCTGGCCTAAGAATCATCATTCTTCAGTGACGAACAATCCCTTCCAGTATTTAAATTGTGCAGAAAGAAGGAGCCCCTCTGGGTAGTGCCAAGTGCCTGGGAGTACTGCTGGCCTTCCCATGAACTTGGAAGGTTTCCTGGAGAACATAGGGTGGGTGGGGCCAATAAGGTAGCTTTGACTGATCAACTCAAATTCTGCAGTGGTCCTCTGATGTCAATAGTTTTCAGTTTGTTCAACCTGGCAGTTCTAATTTTTTAAAGAACAAGATCCATCTATAAAAAAAGTCCAGAAGATACTTGAAGTAAGGGTTGCAGTAAGTATCTCAGTGTGAGAGAACTCACCTCGTATACATGAGACCCTGAGTTTGATTTTTAATACTTCAAAGGGGAAGAAAGAAAGTATAGAAACCAGGAAGGAGGCTGTGCGGGTAAGAGCACTTCCTACGAAGCACAAGGACCTCAGCTCAGCATGATACTTTATGTTAAATCCAATCAACTTTTAATAAAACTAGCAAGTATGGTAGCACATTTCCTTTCTGTAAACACTTATCTATCTTGAGCGTTCTGGATAAAAATGTCACATAAAGGGAGATGGAAAGGCTGCTCAGTGGTTAGCAGTGATTGTTGCTCTTCCAGAAGATCAGAGTTTAAGTCCACAAACCTTGGGTCAGGTACCTCTACTTCCAAAAATCCAACACCCTCTACCAACCTCCCCAGGTACACATACTCAGAAAGAAACAGAGACAGAGATAAACAAACATAGACACACAGAGAGATAAACAGGCATGTGCACAAACATGCAAAGAGATTCACACATGCATGTGTGTACACACATACACATAGAATATGTCTTTACAAATTTTTCCCATATGATATTCATTAATTCACATATCTTTTCTCACCTTTTCTTTTCGGCAAATTAACTAAAATGGCTTTTTCCCTTGGGGAGTTATAAGTTTCAGTTGTCATCGGAAAATCAGTCTGTATAGCCTTTCCTAGTATGATCCCATGACTAAAGCAAAACAGGGACTTAGACTGCTGTCTTAAATACTGCATTTTAACATTTGTAAGTTAGGCTGAAAATACACCACTACTGGTATTTATTTAGGTTGATGGTTCTCAGTAGAATGTCGCTTTTAACTACGGCTGCAATCATTTCAGAGTCTGCATTTATTTCCATAGCTGTAGCCAATTATTTGAGGCACTTTTGAAAAAGGGCTTAAAAGGTTGAGTTTGCAAATGTTCATGCAAGCACTCTGATGGTGAATAAAATATTCTCCCCGCACACTGGCCTAACCTCACAGAGAAAAGATGTGTGTGAAGGTGTGTGCTGAGGCTGGTGGAACTGTGGCCACACCCCTTTCATTGACCGACTGCCCTGCTTCACATCAGCACAAACACCACGACGTGATTGCCCAGCAGTGGACTGCTTGGATTTTATGGACACCCCTCTCTGGTTCTACCTGGAAGAGCGAAAATGACTTTCGGCAACAAGCAGCCTCCTCTTTCCTTGAAAGAGAAGCCACGCCCTTTGGACTACGTTTCCTACACTAGCCTCATTTTATATGCAAAGACAGATGACGATAACATTTTCCTCTATTCTCGGGTCCACTTTCTCTTCCTTTTTCACTGAGTATTTGTTGCTTTTACCGTTGCAATGACGGAGTACCTAACAGACACAATTTAAGAGGGGCGGGATTTTATTGAAACTGTTCTTCATGTGACGCAATCAGCGGTGAGATTGCTCACATCTTGATGGATCTGGACCTCAGTGGCTGGTTATCATAACCTTTAAAGACCCACCGCCACAAGCGACAAGGCCACAGTCTCCAGGGGTCCAGAACCTCACAGAACAGCACCACTAGCTAGACACTAAGGGCTCAAGCCCTGAAGTCTGTAGGGGACTTTCACCATCCGAACATGGAAGACTGCAAACAATTCTTTCACAGGAAGCTGTAAGAAAGCCAGCCAGGGGTTATATGCCCTGCTGTGAAGTGTGTAATAACAATATTCCAGAAACTTCTGAGTTAATCATTTCTCCCCTCACCCTGCCTTTCTTCATGCTTTCGTGAGAAAAAGATCCCTGAAGAGAGCCTTCACCAAAGTTCCTTGAGTCTTAGGAAGTGAAGTGGTCTAGACTGGCAGACTGGAGACCAGCTTACAGTGAGCGTGCTCTCCAAAGCATAGGACGAGGAAGCAGTTGACTGTTCAACACAAGGGTCATGGTGCTGAAATGTCTGTAGACATGGTATTTAAAAACAATCTGTACCAAACTGCCTAAGCTACAAATTTCGGACCCCTGAAAATAGAACTGCCTTTTCAAAAGCATGAAGCAAATCACACTCTGTTCAAAAATGTAGCCATTTGAGCAGCAGTGCCTGTTGCATTCTTCTGATGCACTGGGAGGGTTGAAAAGCCTTCTGAGACACTTAACTTAGAGCCCCGGTGTAACGTGGGCAGACAGGGAGATCCCATGGCTTCTTGGCCATGCTGCATTGGAATGGCCTTCTGCTGGCTTGCCGAGTACAGCTTCTGCTTCTGATGCTGTGCCCAGATGCAAAGATTCTGTCAACTTCAAAGACAGTTTCATATGCAGGCGAGACAAAAATGGGAAGGAGAGGAAAGGGCTGAATTTCAGATTGAACCCCTGAGTATAAAATATTTTTAGCAAGATGAAAAATAATGGAATTTTTTATTTCAATAGAATGATTTTTTTCCTTTGTTTATCCTCAGTACATAAAGCAACCTCCCTGTTCCTCCAATGGAGAGCCTTGAATTTCTCTTTCCTAAATAAGCACCCTGAAAGGTTATGGTTTCCCTAGCAACAGATGACTTCTTTCTATATTTTTCTTTTGGAGGAAAAAAAAAATCATACTTTGCCTTTATAAAGAGGCTTTCATCTGGGTAACGAAGCATTTTATGCCCAAATTGTCACCTTGCCCCAGCAAAGTAGATAAATCCTTCCTCCCCTTCACCAATGGGGAGGAAAACGACAAGCAGACGCAGCAGCCTCTGCGGGGCCTTTTACCTATTTTGCTGCGAGAAACATGTTTCTGGCCTTGGTCAGCAGCCCTATGCTGTGCTAAGGAGTATGGTGGAACCAGCAGAGTGCTCTCTCTGCAGTCCACATTCCTGGGTGACCTCCACCCTCTGCGTTTAAGTGGGGTGGGTGACTTACTTTAACTAACAGAGTACAGATGAAGCCATGGGATTCCGCTCCTTTGATGACGTGGTCTTATCTGAACTTCCTGACAGGGATTGGAAAGAAGGCTCCGCGGTTAAAGCGATGTGCTTTTGCAGAGGACAGAGTTTGGTCCCCAGCACCCATATCTGGTGGTTCTCCATCATTTATAATTCCATCTTCAACAACCTCTCACACACACGAGTTTACACATATGTAAATAAAAATAAAATAAATCATTTTTGAAATCTAAACTCCATCCTGTCACAATGCAAACGAGACTCCTGTTTCCCTTTAAGAAGCGACATCCCTGTGTGCACACCTATAGACAGGGCCAAGCGGCAAACATCCAGGAGAAGACGGTCACCTCCAACAAACAGCAGTAAAGAGGCCAGAAAATTAATGTTTCTGACAACCTGAAAGGGGCTTAAAATTTTTCCATAAACTTATGAAGAAGACAAGAAGAGCACAAAACACAGTTCCTTTATAAAGACTCTACCCCAGTAATTCTCAACCTGTGGGCTCTGATCCCTCTGGGGACCACATATCACATATTCCACATATCACGATACTTTTTTTACAATCCATAACAGTAGCAAAATTACAGTTGTGGGGTAGCAATGAAATAATTTTATGGTTGGGGGATCACTACAGCATAAGGAACTGTATTAAAGAATGGTAGCCTTAGGAAGGCTAAGAACCACTGTGAGTCTAACCAAACCGGTCAGTTCCATAGGAATTGAGGTGATTATTATGGGTTATTTTAGGGCACTAGCAAGGTTGTACAGCAAAACTTAACTAACAGAAGAGGCTAAGCAAACTGTGAAGCTGGGCTAAGTAGTTGAACAGTGAAAATGGGTGAAAGGATCAGACTTGGGGTTCATTTGGTGGGGCATCTGCTTAGCAAGCTTCAGACCTGGGCTCAATCCAAGGCATTGCAAAACACAAGGAGGTGTCTAGGATAAAGATTGGAAATCAGACAGATTTGAACATAGTTAAGTTATGAGAGTATACAATGAAGACATGCATTAACCTGCATGCGTACACAGAGACGAGTATCTTTAAAAAGACAGAAGGCAGTCAGAAAGTGCAACAGAATCCCCACCACAACACGTGTTGTGTTCAAGAGAGTACATGTCCTAACTGGCATGATTCAAAACAGAAAATAAAACAAAGCCAAAGACCTAAGCAGTCAACACTGTAAGCCACCAGGATATAGCTACACCAATCCACAAAACAAAATGGGAACAAAGTCAAGATGGGAAACTCAGTATATTTATTAGAATGTGACCATGGCTGCATAGAAGAACATTCTTTTAAAAGCCTGAAGACGAACAGGATACATGGCTAGCATCATCATGGGATCTAAAGGAAGTGTTATCTGACAGGAGCTTGTATATTCCGATTTGTGTTTGAGGAGGTAGATACCCTTCTCTATGGCCTTCCTAGATGACAAAAGTTAAGTGTCTTAGTTTGATTTCTATTGTTGTGATGAACACAATGAGCAAAAGCAACTTGGGGAAGAAAGCTCACTGTTCCATTTACATAGTCTGGGACATACTCCATCCCTGGGGGAGGTCAGGGAAGGAACTGAAAGCTGGAACCTGGAGACCCAGCCTGCAGCAGAGATGGAGAAGCACTGTTTCCAGGTTTGTCTTGTTCAGACTGGTTTCTAATATAACCTGTGGGGATTTGAATGAGAATGGCCCCCACAGGCTCATGGATTTGAATATTTGGTCTCCAGGGAGTAGCACTGTTTGAAAGGATTAAGAGGTGTGGCCTTGTTGGAGGAAGTGTACCACTGTGGGCAGGCTTTGAGGTTTCAAAAGCCCATTCCCTCTTTTTACTATGGAAATCCAGATGTAGAACTCTCAGTCTCTTCTTCCAAGAGGAAGGACACTGAACACAGTGGGCCTCATTTGCCCAGTTTATTCACAGCTGATTCTAACTACACCAATTCCTCCACTCTAGCAGTATAAAAACCCCTTCCTGGTCAAGTGCAATGAGAGCAGCCATTTCTGTAAGAACAACTGCATTGGTAGAAACAAAGAGCATAGGATGGAAGAAAAGAAGAAGAATGTTGCTTTATTCATACCAGATCCACAGAACCGGTGACACACGAAACAAACTCCCATGTGACTCACGGGAAGAGGAATTCAAAGTCTGGAGGGAAAATCAGAGCCAAGGGTGTTGGTAATTTTTTTATTTTTCAAAGAAATAATCATTATAAACTACCTTGAAACAAACAGAAAGTCAGAAGGATTGTTTGGGGAAAGAGATTTAGAAAGGAATATAAATTATGACCTTTTAAAAAATAGCAGTTTTGGGGAAAATCACAGTTAATGAAGAAGGGAATAACAGTAGTCCTGGCAGAGTAGGAAACTGCTGATGCCGAAAGTTGGCTTCAGAAATGAGACCCGTGTGTACAGGCAGCAGACAGAGCCCTCCCAAACAGCAAGTACCAGGAGGCGAGGCTACTCAGGCCAAATCCACTTAGGAACCACTTATCTTTCATAATAGCTATTGTTATGAACAGAACCTCTTCATGTTGTAAGGAAATTTTTCATGTGAATAAGGGGTGAATAACAAAATTGTAGTACTGGGGCTTGAAGTAGGGAGCTTTTACTTTATACCCATTCTCAATAAGCAGCAAGGGAGGAAGATGAAGGACAAGTCTCAGGCTAATATCAGTGGATAAAGAAGTGGCCATGCAAGTCGAACAGCCTGAGTTCAGAAGCTGCAAAAAAGCCAAATAAAGCCCATGACTGTAATCCCTGCCTTCCTGTGGTGATGTGCATTGGGGAGATTGGAGAGCCCCTGAAAGATTGTAGGCCAGCCAGGGTAGCATGGGCTATGGTATGCAACTAAGAGACTGTCTCAAACAAGGTGGAAACTGAAGACTGACATCCAAAGTTGTTCTCTGGCCTCCACATGAGCATCCTCTGTCTCTCTCTATATCTATCTATCTTTCTATCTATGTATATCTATCTATCTATCTATCTATCTATCTATCTATCTATCTATCTATCTATCTATCTATCTCTTCCCCTGGGAAGAATGGTGTCCTTAGAAATGCCAGGAAAAGCAGTTAAAAGGGAAATGAATCTTCTCCACCGTTTTCCCTTGGTCTAGATAAACTCCACGCACTTTCCATTTGTAGTACAAAATCTCTTTATGCCGTCTTTGCGTTCATGATCACTCAGTGTCATTTGTTAGAGATTTAAGGACAGCTGTCATTTTTTTCAATACTGTTCTAAAACTTGAATTGGAGCTGCTTGAGCCACAACAACCTTTCATTAGTGCCAGAGAATGTCCCGATGCGTTAAGTGATGTGATGCTCAGAACATCTGAGAGGGTGAGATGATTAATTTTCTCTATCAGATTTATTGCCTATAATAGCAAACTCATGTATTACTCTGGTTTCTTCTACAAAGGTATTTTGGCTGAGATTTATATTTAAATAAATAGACTATGAGTCTACTGATTTAGTCAGCCGAAGATCCAAAAGAAAGTAAAACTGGCCTCATCAAGGAAGAATTCTAGCAACAGACTGCCTGTGAATTTAATTTTTTTCTTGAGTCATCCTACCTCATAAGTTTTGGACTCACCAAACCTCCAAACTTGCACAAGTCAAAGTCTTAAAATGATTACTCTCTCTTTGTATCTCTCCATTTCTGATTCTGTCTCTTTCTATATAGATATACTCTACATAAATGTGCATGCATGCATCTGTGTATATAAACACATCAGGAAAAATATACAGCATTTCTTCCTGTGAGAACCTTAATTTGTCTTGAATCAATTTGCAACTTTCAGTTCAGTTTTTGGAATATCTAAACCTCCTTTACAAGGGGACACCAGTAATCTGAGGTGTTCTATAAAGTTGACGGCACCCATATAAGTATTCTTCTTTAGTCCCATGAACAAAAAAAATTTCAGGTAGTTACTTTGTTAGAACAGTATTTGGAAAAAAATGGCAATTGTCCTTAACATGTATAAGAAATGATAGGAGACACTGAGAGTCATGAAAGTAAACAGAGCATAAATAGATTCCTACATTCAAATGGAAAGACATGTCAAGACAGAGGCATTATAGATCCAGGTGAACAGAAATAGGCCTTATATGAGAAGTTTTTTTAATATTCCCAAACAGCTTTATTACAATTCAAATTAGTATTTCCTACCTGGATAATGTTTACTTGATTGCTTAGGAGTGCTGCTTCTGGCTTATCATTCAGTGCCCATAGTAATAATCAGCTGCTATTTGGAAGCTCCTCTATAAAATACTGCCACCAACCCATGTGGAATCATGAAAGTTTAGCACTAGGAACTACCCGCAACAGCTGAACTCCAACCCTGATCTTGGCTGAGTTATTGATCTACCTCCAAGCTCCCTTCACTTACCTCTGCCTTTGTTTCTTTTTTACTTTTGCTTCCCGACCACCCAGACATGAATAACCACACAAAACTATATTAATAACAGGACTGTTTGGCCAATGGATCAAGCGTATTCCTAGCTAGTCTTATGTCTTAAATTAACCCATTTCTCTTAATCTGTGTATGGCCATGAGACTGTGGCTTACTGGTAAAGTTCTGGTGTAGCTCCTTCAGCAGCTACACCCCTAACTCTACCTTCTTCCTCCCTGCATTATCTTTGGTTTCCCCACCTATGTATATTCTCCCCTGCCATAGGCCAAAGCAGCTTCTTAATTAATCAGTGGTATAAGACATACTCATAGCATGCAGAGGGGAATCCCACATCAATTTCTTTAGCTACAATACCAAGAGAATAGGTGAGAGTTTTATGGTTCTTTACTTGAATGTGTAATGAGATACATGATTTATTGTTTTGTGATTATTTGAATATTTCTACATAATATCAGATATATGAATAAAAAATTAAATCTTCAACTGCCAGTACACACAAACACACAGTGAAAAAGAATTCTCAAGGGGAATGATAAGGTGGAGACCGCATATCCAGCATATGTTATTTTGCTCCATTCATAAAATGTAAACTGTCACACACACTGTGGGGTGTGTCTATTATGACATGTGACTGATTTTTGTCTAGAAATGACCCACCCGAAGCTTAAAGAGGCTAAGCAGCTATCGTAAGATTACACATTGATAGCAAACAACTAAAACAGAAATTCCAGTTTTCTAAAAAGTTGTTTTTTTTCTCATGATGTCAACCATAATCAAGATATTGAGAATCAAGTTGTTCACATTTTAGGAATAACAGAATCAAAATAGAACTGCAATCTTTCATTAGCCTCATAACGAGGTCAGAGGAAAACAGAGAGAGAGAGAGAGAGAGAGAGAGAGAGAGAGAGAGAGAGAGAGAGAGAGAGAGAAATATTGTAAGACACAGTTGACTACATGTTTCATTAGAATATTATCTTTTGGGAAATTAAAACTGTTGTTTTTTCCCAAAATCCACTCCTAGGCAGCCTGTTCTAAACTTAAATGTCAAAATTTGTATTTCTTATTCGTACATACATTTTGCATGCCAACTCTCCCACATTATTGTTTGGTCCATTGGCAGTTGCTCCTCTTCCAGGTTGTCGAGTTCATGTATTTTTGGTTATCACAATCTGTTCCTATTTTCCAATTCATCCTTTGATTAAACAAGAAAAGCTATCAAATCAATCTAGTTAGGAAATGAGCAGCAATTCCCCAAAAGCGCCTGCAGTGCCCAGGAGGGGGTCAGAAGTGTCCTGTACCCTGCCTTTCATCCAGACGCCAGCATCAGGTTACTGACTCAGGAATAAGATAATACATCATTTATCAGTTTTAAAACATGTATTTTCATAACTCAAATATTCCTCTGATCAGTTCTAGAGAAGAAAATGTCACCTTATGGTTTAACGCAGAGTGAGGGGCATGCAACAAGGCTGGTGATGACTGTTCTCTCTGAACTTTGAAATGTCCCCAGCGTCCTCTTTGTGCTTGGCACACACTTCCCTTTACCACCCTGGTTTCTCTTTGCTCCACTTTCACATGTCTTTGTTTAGTTTTTACTGAAAGTGTTTCAGAAATCGATGTTATATAGCTCTTGCTCTTGTAAGGAAAGAAAGATTCTTCCAAACTTTAAAACCAAATTAAAAATTATGATTCCACAAAGACATGTGGACCTTTTTAGTAAAAAACTGATGTTTATTTAGGCTCCTCTTTATCTCATTTTGATATAACATTGATATATACTTAATAGTTGGTATCTATTGACTCCAAGTTAGCATAGGAGAAAACAAGTTCAAAATTGTAGGTCAGAGAGAGGAGATTAAGAATCTAGTGGGGGGAGGTGGCAGGGGTTGCCACATAGGTACTTAGGGGCATGTCACATATTCTCCCGAAGAAAAGAAGAGATTGTAACAGCATGAATTATAGAAACCTCCAGAGTAGTTTTACTACCTTAATATTAAATTTAAAAAGTTTTAGTAACTTCTCTAACCTTATGTTTATTACAGATTTAATTTTTTAATTTAGCACTATTATGTGTTATGTACATGAAGCATCCGTAGGTGCTTGTGTGGAGGTCAAAGAACAACTTTCTGTGGAGTTAATATTCTCCTTCCACATCCACATGGATTCAAGAGATTAAGCCCTGGTGTCCAGGCTTGCATGGTTGAGGCACAAGCACCTTTACCCACTGAGGCACGTCACGACTCCATTAGGAAAGTATTTAGAAAACACAGCAAGAGGTAGAATCAAGGCGAGTGTCCAGGTAAGTCCTCTGCAAAGCCTGCACTCTGATTAGCATAAACGCATGCATACATACATACACACATATATACATACATAAAATAAATAAAGCCCCTTCTACAACTTCACCCAACTCAGGTTGTATAGAGTCAAATTACCTCATGCTGCCGGATCTACACCCTTTTTATAACTTATTCTTTTTGTTTGCATCCAAATTGATGGATTTATTGTGACATCTTTATACATACGTGGCCCATCCAGGTTTTAATTGGTACTTTCCCACAAAGTTTAGCTTCAATTTTTGATGCCAAGTTGGGTTTATATACCTTTCCCTGCTTTTCTACTGGTTTGATATCTTTTCTTATTCCTTACATATTCTAGATGATAACCATTTTTTTGGAATTTTTTTCTCAAAATACTTTATTTTACCTTTGCTACTTGTAAAAAACAGAAAACTGTCGTTTCATTGTAAACAAAACAATCAATGCATTTTGCTTTTTGGCTTGTCCATTGAAGCATTGTCTCCTTTAAAACAGACGCCTTCCAGCTGAAATCACAATTTCTTTTTGCTCCATATATTTTGCAAAGTGTTTTAAAGTTTGGCCTTTTTACATTTAAGCTATTGATCTGCCTGGAATGGGTCCATGCAAACTGTGAGGCAGGAATTTCCTGGCACTGTTCCAAGTGTTCCAGCACCTTTGTTGAACAGACCATCTGTCCTCCGAAAATCTCCACTAATACCTTTATATTTCATCAAATATCTCCAGGTAAGTGAGACTCATTCTCAGCCACCAGTTGTGTAGCGTTGGTGTGCTATTCAAACTACAGTCATTTGTCACTTTTTACACGCTTTTCATAATGTTTTTGAGAACTTCATACATGAGCACTGCATCTGTATCTTTCCCACCCTCCCTCCCTATCCAGTTCCTCCTCCCTCCCAAATTCATGGTCTCTTCTTCAATTATTATTGTTACATGAATATATATAGATATAGATATATATAGATATATGCACACATGTCTATACACCCCACTGAGCACATTTAGTTTTGACTATATATACATGTGTCCAGGGCTAACCACCTGGGATTAGACAGCCTTTGTGCAAGCTTGTCCCTGGAAGGACTGAGCTTCTCTTAGAAGCCACAGCCTGCATATATGTCTTCATCTAGGGATGGAACTCTGAACAATCTCACCTGTCCTTGTTGGCATGTCAACCGATATTGTCATTATGCTGTTCTCTGACCAACCATGTTGCTCAAATTCTGGGGTGTGTTTTTCCTGTCATTTCTAGGGGACACTACCTAGCAACCTACATACTGGGCTTCTGTCTCTTACAATCTTTCCACCCCCTCTTCTGCAATTTTCCATGAGCATTAGCTAAAGATGTTGAGTTGAATAAATATCAGATAGATCAAAGAGGATAATCTTCTGCTGATGTTTTCTCAGACCAATAGAATTACTAAAGGTATTCTAAATCCTTATCCCCACAGGTAGAAGTGTGGCCATCACCCCTCTTATTACTTTGATAAGACACATAACCAGAAGCAACTTAAGGAGAAAAGGGTTTATTTCATCTCTTATAACTCTGAGGTCACCCATCATTACTGACAAAAGTCAGGGCAGGAACCCTGAGAAGCATGTGATTCAAAGGCCACAGAAGAGTGTTGTTAACGTCTTTCTCTATAGAGATTGCTTATCTGCTCTTTTCTATATCATGGGTCCACCTTCCCAGGGGTGGCACCACTCACAATGGGCTTGGCCCTCCCACATCAATCACTAGCTAAGAAAATACACTATAGACTTGCTTACAGGAAAATTTTTATATATTTTTCTCTTTATATTTTTATTATTTAAAACAATTTTTAATTTTAAATATATTTTGATCATATTCTTTTGCTCCTCAATGTCCTTACAAATCTTGTATTGCTTTATCCCACAACTTTTAAGTTCTTTCTCAGAAAACAAAAACCCAATACAACAGAACACCCAAAAATTAATAAAGCAAAATAAAAAACAACCAAAATGAAAAACAAATAAACAACTACAAAAAAATAAATCACCAAATTATAACCAAATAAAAACACATGCACAGCAACTGTGTAGTTCATTGTATATTGGTCAGTTATTCCTGAACATAAGGCCTGCCCTGGACTGGTTGATATACCCAGTGGTGGATATACCCCGTGGTTGATATACCCAGTGGTTGATAGACCCAGTGGTTGATATACCCAGTGGTCGATATACCCAGTGGTTGACAGACCCAATGGTTGATATACCCAGTGGTCGATATACCCAATGTCATTCATTGGAGAAAACTGATTTCCCTGTCTCATCAGGTATAAATGACAATAATTCAATTGCTAACTTTCACCCTAGTGGCTAGGTTTTTATTCATTCATTTTTAATATAACAGAATAAAATGTAATAAGATAAAACAAAAACTATCACATCAAAGTAGGAAAGGACAAACTAACAGAAGGAAAAGAGCCCAAAAGAAGGTATAAAAACCAAATACCCACTCCCATCTCACACTCAGGAATCCCATAAAAACAGTAATTTGGATGCCATAAAATACACATAGATTACCTGGGGCAGACTTTTGTAGGCCCTGTACACGCCACTTCAATTTCTGTGAGTTCAAATGGACTTCGCTCACATTGATTCAGAGGTTCTTTTTATTCTGGTGTCCTCCACCCCTTCTGACTCTTATATTCTTTCTATCTCCTCTTCCCCAAGGTTCCCTAAACCTTCAGGGGCAGCATTTAGGGCTGTGTATTCCAAGGTCCCATTTAGGGCTGTGTATTCCAAGGTCTCTAGTGCTCTGTGTATGTCTGGCTGTGAATCTCTGTATCTGGTGTAGGAGGAAGCTTCTCTCACATTGGATTCTGGAATCTTCTTTTTAGTTTCATAGAAAATCAGCCAACCTCTTTAAAGGTTTAGGTGAGATTGGATTCGAACTAAAGATAAATTAGGAGCCATAGGATGCACGTCTTCTAGAATCTCACTCCATGTTGTACATTTCCCTTCATATCTTTAATATATCTCTCAGCAGAGTTTTATCATTACCCAAAGCTAAAACTCGCTCGTCTGATTCTACCAAGTATATCTATTTTATATATTCCAAAAATGACACTTCCAACTTTTTTCTTTCTCTGGTTTATAGATCTGCAATTAACTTTTGTGTTTTTCCTCTGCAACCCGGAGCTGCACAGAATTCTTCCAACGACCTTTTGACCCTCCCCTATAGATTTTATATGCAAACTACCTTTTCACTATAACTCATAAGGCTGCATTTGCTGGTGTTTTAATTCTTACATCATTTATTCCTCATCATTCCTCACTGTACTGGCTGAAAATTCTAGTAATGTGTGGTTCGTTAGGAGGGCTGGAAGCCACCTTTCCCAGCTGTTAACTCAAGATGGGCATCCCATGAGAAATGTGAAACTTGCACTCAATATTTGTAAACAAGTGGCTTTTAGGTTTGATATTTGATAGAAATGTCGTCTCGCTTTTTCATTCTTCTTTTCTGTACATTTTTATTTGAATAGGTTTAAGAAATTTTACCACATGCCTGTTGTATTTTACTATGAGGTATTTTCCTTTTAATTATATTAATAGCTTAATGTTATGAAAATTTTTACAACCTGCTGTAAATCCAAGATGTTTGAGATGTTTAAAGTATTTTAATATAAATACTCAAGCAAAGTAAATCATTTGGTTTTGTTTTCTAATATTTGTGAGAAAATGGAATATATTTTCTCATTAATATTTTCCTTGAAATTTTTGAGTTTTATATTGAAATGGTGTTCTCTCATATCTCAGAGAAGTTTACTTAATATTGAGATTAATTTTCCCTTCTTTGTCACCGACTAAAACACCTAGACTCTTAGTGGAGGAAAATAGATGAAGAATCTGTATTTACCTCTCTTCTTTCCATGAGAGGAAGAGGGTAGAACACTGAAAAACAGATGGACAAATGATAGCTGGAGTGGAATAACTGAACAACTTGAAGCTTAAGCAGACTGAAAAAGCAAAACACTAAGAAAAACAATTATCCCAGATGGAAGAACTCTCAAGAAGTAGCAGCAACTAGTACATCTGGAATCTGGGGTAGAACAGAGAGCTGAGGACAAGAAAAGAGCTAAAATTAGATGGGAAAATCTAACGCTGATTAAGAAAGGGTAGCTTGTTACATGGCTTCCTCTGAGCCAGAGACTGAAGTTTATAATTTGACAAAACAAAACAGAAAGTAAAGACATTTACGAAGACCTGAGGTACTCAGCTAAAAGCTCACATAAGGACATGGTAGCCACATCCTTCTGCATGAGTAGCTCCCAAAATTGTGACTGCCAAGTTCCTGCTCTTGGCAGAAGATTAATAAGAGGCTTGTTTGTAGCACTGCCAAATCAAACATGAATTTCAGATAAATTTTCAACCTTGTAATAATTGAGCCACAGTTATAGCTTTTAAATTTATCTTTTCTTATTTGTAATTTGGTTTAAATTTGACAGATAGCACATGTTTTCCTTTGTTCAACCTGGAAATTCCACTTATTTTAAGAACAAGATCCATCAAAAAAAAATACAACACCAGAAGATACTTTAAGTAAGGGTTGGAGGTAAGTAGCGCAGTGGGAGAGAACTCACCTCATATACATGAGTCCCTGGGTTCGATATTTAATACTTCAAAGGAAAATGTGGAAACCAGGAGGGAGGCTGTGAGGGTAAGAGCACTTCCTACGAAGCACAAGGACCTCAGTTCACATCCTAAGTACTTATGGCAAACGCTGACATGGGTGTGAGCATGTAACTCCAGCACTGGGGCTGGGGCTGGGGCTGGGGGTGGCATGGGAAACAAACACTGATGAATTCTGGGAGCTCACTGACCAGCCAGCATAGCCGTCATGGTAAACGTGTGGTTCACCTAGAGACCCTGTCTCAAGGCAGGAGAGCAAAGAGCAATGGAGGAAAATACCCGACTCCCTTCTCTGGTCTCTGCATGTTTACCAATGGGCATGAATGTCTACACACATACACGCATACATCATATACATCCTCATGTGTGTGTTGTGTGTGTATGCACACACACACACACGCACATGCACACACACACACATACAAACATGTACTGGCAGTGTACCCTTGATAGTAAATTTTTTGAAAGTCTATCCATGTGCTCAGAAATTTCCATCAGCTTTGTATTGTCATGTTGTTTTCAGAAGTCAGCAAATGGCTTTTTATTCACTAATACAAGCAGTTGTTACTTTGGCTGCTCCAACCCAAGCTTTAGCTACCCATAAAGACACACCTTAGAGAGCACATCTTCAAACATCAATGACCTCTTATCTCTTCCCCAGGGAAATTAACACTTTCTACCAAAGAAGGTTTTCTAGGAATCGAAGAAAAGAAGAGATGAATATGGGAGAATGTAGAAAGCCACCACACTAGTCCGTTCACTTTATCAATATTTTGCTCTTTATGGATTATTACTAGTTGCCTCTTATTTCTTTTTGAGGTGAAAGTTATATAAGAGTAGTCTAAAGTGGTCAGTTCAAGTGCATTTAATACTTTCACACTGTTGAACCATCACTTACTTTTTCTATTTCCTGTTCGCTTTAGGTTTAGGTCAATCCTGCAGGAATGACTGATTAGTTAACTGGATGGTTGAGTGAGTTACTGAGTGAGTCTATTGCTCCAACTGCTCCAGCTTTTTCAATGTGGAGCACTTTCTCCCGCTTGGCTTCTGTGCCCTTTGACCCACCTTTGTCAATTTGCTTTTCAAGTGAATCCACTTCTGACTGACATTTGAGTTGTTCTCCATTATTGTGAAGAGTGCTGAGGAACACAGCCTGTTTTAAATGTGGTACTAGATCGTGAAAAGGAGATTTATTTACAGTGCGAGAATTGAGATTATGGCCCATCAACCTTAGCTGGGAACGCATGTGTCATTAGACTTCAATGTCCTCCCACTCTGCACAAGTTGTAAAGTTGTAAATAATGACAGAACAAACTGAATTTCTAAATGAGGAACAGATTGATGAAAATTAATTGTATTTCATCAGCTTCTATTTCCGTTCATGCAATTATAAGATTAACCAAACTAGTGAGCTATTTACTTTCTTTGCATCCTTGATATTTGGCAATTCTATACACATTTAATAGGCTGTTTATAAAAATGTATTATATAAAGAAATAGCCAGGATGTAGAGATGGCTCTGTGGTTTAGAGCATGACATTTGGTTCCCAGCACCCACACTGTAACTCTCACAACCATCTGTGACTCCTGTTCTAGGAGATCTGATGCTCTCTTCTGATCTCCATAGGCAACAGGCACATATGTAGTGTACATACATAGAGTCAGGTAAAACATTTGTATATATAAAGTAAAAATCAATAAGTCTTAGAAATTAATAAAATACCTTAGTATAATTTCTATAGAGGAGTTTAAGCATTATAAAGACTCTTAAATGAAGTATCAGATTGAATTATCATTTATTTACTCACTTACCTACAAACAGATTTATTTCAGTTTCTGGCTTAATTTTCAAATTAAAATGATTGGACGTTTTTGCAACTTACAATAGATCATTATACATGAGGAAGATATTAATAACCTAACAAAATGCTAAGCAGATGAAATATTGAACAATGCATTTATAAAAGGCATATTTAATAGTAAATGTTTCAATTATAGTGCATAACTTAATAAAATATGCCTTTTAACTTTTCTTATTATAATCTATTTTCATTTTGATAGCATTTACATCTTTTCCCCTTTACTGCTATTCTTAGCATTTGTTCCCAAATCTTAAACCTTTCACAACCATTTACAATGTTTGGTTTTACTGATACTCTTAGAGTTACTCTAACGTGAGTCTTTAATTTTTACCTTGAACTCACTTGATCAAAATAAATAGAAAATAACTACTATGAGCTAAAGAATGGAGTAAAAGTCAAAGGTTGTATCTCTATATGTTTATCAAAGTTTTCCAAAAAAGTTAGAAAATATATTTTCACACAAAAAAAGCAATAGGAGATTAGATAGATAGATAGATAGATAGATAGATAGATAGATAGATGATAGATAGATAGATAGATAGATAGATAGATAGATAGATAGATAGATAGAGATTAGATACATACATATATTACTATGGACTATTATGTATGTGATATAGAATATAATAGAGGCATGTAAACAACAGCTGTTTAGGCTGAGAAGCTAACAATCTTATAACAAAAGTCTCTAGCATGCAACTCCAAGGCCTGAAAGTCCCTGAGGAGCTGCTACTGCAAATCTGCATTTGAAGATTGAAGAACATGGAGTCTGATGTCTGTGGGCAACAGCAGCAAACACTGCATGCCCTCAAAAATGATGAGTTGTGCACATCAGAGCTTCTGCCTTTTCTCTCTTTATCCAGGTGCATAATGTGTTTGATGATGGCACCAAAATTCAAGCTGTCATCCTAATCTACATACCCATATTCTCTGGCAAAACCCTCTGATGGAGGAAGGTCATTGGTTAATTAAATAAAGAAACTGCTTGCCCTGATAGGTTAGAACATAGGTAGGTGGAGTAAACAGAACAGAATGCTGGGAGGAAGAGGAAGTGAGCTCACAGACGCCATGCTCCCCTCTCCCGGGCAGATGCGATAGCTCTGCTCTCTGAGGCAGACAGCGATGCAGCCAGCCACCAGGTCAGACATGCTGAATCTTTCCTGGTAAGTGCACCTCATGGTGCTACATAGATTATTAGAAATGGGTTAAGAGGCTGAAACTAATGGGCCAAGTAGTGTTTAAAAGAATATAGTTTCCATGTAATTATTTCGGGGCATAAGCTAGTCATGTGGTCGGTGGGGTGAAGGGGACACAGCCCCTCTCCTACTACTACAACCCTCACAAGAACAGGCAGAGATATCACTTGTCAGTTTCCCAGGTGTCAATGTGACAACCAAAAACTAGCCACATGTTATATAGTAAGCCACTTACCTTAAAAGAAGTGTTAGCTTATTCGTATCTCTGCTTAGGATGTGTGAAAAGAAGCATTATATTCCAAGACATGGCCATATTGGTATCATAGCTTCAAGTCTTGAATCAGTGTCATTGCCCTCAGCAAATCTTCTCAAAACAAAGCATAGAATTCCAGGTATGGAAGTAGGCATATATTTTAATAGTCATAACTCCATAAAACCAAGGCAAAATGTGTAATATGTAAAAGTCTAACATGGAGGAGAGGTATGGAGAACTGGTTGATTAGCACTGTTTTGCTTGACAAACTTAGAAATGGTTCAAATGCAAGAAATAAACAATCATGGTAAAGACAGAGATTAAAATACACTGGACCTCTATTGAGTCAAACCACACACTTCAACTCAGAAAGGATCAGTCTGCCTTCTAAGTCATTAATGCCCACTGTCCAGATCAGGACTCCATTTTAAAGCAGTTACTTGAATGAAGCTCATACTTACACTCACTCTTTCCCACAGGGTGTTTCCAACCCAGTGAAGAGACTGTGCAAGAGCAAATGACTTAATCAGAAAGAACAAGGTACATAATAAATGCCAATGGGAATACTCTCAACAGATGCTAAGAGACAGCTACAGCTGCGACTCGGTGTTGCTACAGTACTGAGGTAGAAACAAGCGTGACTTGTCCGTATGCTCAGCCATCTTTCATTGAGTAACACGCATGTCGTTCTGATGTTACAGCTTTTCCAAATCCTATTGCTCTGACTGCACCACTTTATTAGTTTTTCAGTCCTGGTTTGCTTGTGTCTGTTCACTTAACTATTGTAATATTTTCTTACTTTGATCTTTACACAGTAGCCTTGACAGAGCATGGGTCATGACAAAGACAGTATGGAAATCATAAAGGAAGGAGGATATTAGGTAATAAGAAAACATATCTTGTCAGTTTTAAAATTTTAAAGAAAACTGAAATTAAATAACTAATCAAAACAACTAGCATCTGCTGTTTTCAGGGAGGAATATAGTGTGAAGATTGGCAGTCCCAAGACACACCTCTTATTAGAACATACTCCAAACTAATTGTTTTCTCTGCACGCCAACCAACATCAGACGTTGACTTAGCCATGATTCGGGTGACCCAAGTATTAACAAGGCTATGTTACAAAGCTATGGATAGCTTATTTTCTCTTAATGAGTTTACTTGTTGCAAGCAAAAGCCAATTTAATTCATCCATGAAAACTTTTAGCTCTGCCAAATCATCAGTGGTCAAAATATCCTTGTTGATTTGGTAATGATGTATCTTACAGTCAAAAATACGTGAACCATTTTCATCTGCTCCACACTCTTCGGTCCTTCATACCAGGACAAAGGGTAACTCTCAAATAGCATTTTCTGTCTTTTAAAGGCAAGTGGGATTTTCTCAGTATTGTTTATCTAAAAGCTTTATCATCATCCATTTTCTGTAGAAAATGGTTCTTTGCAGAAACCAAATCAAAACCTAAACCTTGGGTTCCCATGTCCATCATATTAATGCTTTGTGTGCTCATGAACCCTTGGGTTCCTCTGCATCATTCTGATGCTTTGTGTGTTCATGAGTCCTTCTGACAGGCATTCTGCTGTGTTTCAGGCAGGAACCTTCTCACTTAAAATAGGCAATAATAAAAGATACTTTCTCTCCACTTAACTGTGGTAAATGAAATTCAAAGCATAAAGGCAAAGACTTGTAATAAGAGTGCCCCACACTTTTTATCAAATCTTTAAAATAATTACCAGATATTGGGACACTGTAATTTTTACTATTCTCTTTTCTGCCCACATAATTGCTGGTTTCTTCACTTTCTGCCACCAAATCTATCTCCAGATCTGTACCAATATTCACTAACTATGCTAATACCCTAATTCAGACCCAGGTGAGTAGTCTTGACTCCTTTCAGCATGCATAGCTTTCAAAATGCTAAGAAAAATACCTTGTGCCCTCCTACAATCGAAGAAATGTGTATGTTTAGTGTGCAATGATTCTGATCTGTAATGACAAAATTATAGAATAGAATTAAAATTCTAATGCTATATATATATATTAAAATATATAGTAAAATCAGTGATTGTTACTGATGTTAACACAGCTAATGAGTTTATGCTCTAATCACTCCCAACAATATCTAAGTTTCCTAATTCAGAGTGTGTGCCGGTGTGCACATGTATGTTGGCTGCTCTGGATCTTCTTCCACCTTGGGAAATAATAGCCACTATTTATGTCTGCTCATGTTCTCTTAGATGCCATAACCAGCCTTGAGTTTGTGGCAACCACTTCACACACTTGATAATACCACGGCTTATTCCCTCATTGCTCCAAGGCTTTGGCAATGATATCAATGGGGTTCATCAGAGTTCCTCCTCCTAGGGGATAGAAGAGCCCTTCTGTGCCTGGCAGAGAAGCCCCAGGAACGTGGGTGTGCCTGCTGCGGCAGCTGCCATCTCACACCCTTGTAAAACTGAGAAGAAGCCAGCGGAAAGAACGGCAGAAATGCAAAGTGAGAAATTAGAAAAAAAATTTTCTTTTTCCTTCATCTCCTTTAGACTGTGGCTGCTATGAAAATGAACTGACCTTTTCTAAACTTAAATTCCATTTTTAAATTATAGAAGCCAAATACTAGCAGAAATTAAAAGCTCAAGGATTGCACATTAATATAAAATTAAAAATGAAATTTTCCCACCCAAATCCACAGTCCAGATTTTCATTAGCGATTTATAAATTTGCTTCTGCAAAAAATGTTGGCATCCACAGAGGTAAATGTCATAAAAAATGGAAGTATTTTTAAGCTCCATCAACATTATACAGCATATGTCACCTTATAGTTTGGAGTAAACATAGATTTATTTTTAATGAGCTGCAGAGAATGCCAGTGCAATGAAGTGATATAATAAAAATGTTCACAGCTCTACTCATGAAAGTAGAAAATGTAAATATATGAATTATGCAGAACTGAGATTTCACATAAAAGTTGAGGGTGGCATAGCGGTTGCCAGAGCTTGGGGAGAGCATGGTGGGAAGAAGGGTGGGGAAAGGTCAGTCAACAGGTGAGCTAAGGTAGAGGTAAGATCATTTCTGGCGTGCCACTGAACAGTGGGGTAGCAGAACCAACCCCATGCCCTGAATATCTCAGAAAGCTAAGGAAAGAACTATGAGGATTTTCACCACAAAGGATAATCTTTGTTAGCATATTATATAACCATAATCGCTTGCCTATTATATAATAAACATTGTATCATATGACATGGCACTGAATAAATATGCATAATTGTACATGCCAACTAAAAATAAAATTTTAAATTTCTTCACCTTCCTTTATTTTTTCAGTGCCGAGGATCAAACCTAACATCTTGAGCATGCTAGGCGGGTGCTTGATCACTGAGCTGCAACTGCCTACCCCAAAATTAAATTCTGAATAAAAACATAAATAACTTCAGTGTTGAAATATTTAGCTTCAATATCCTCCATAATGTCTAGATATTATGAAATACAAAAGTCTTGCGTTGTCTCACACTACTTACAATCAGCATATTAAAAGCAGTTATTCCCGTTTGAACAATGAACTATATCTTAGCCAAATAGCAGGAACTAATATTTTATTCCAAATCCAAAAATAATAAAATAAATTATTTTCAATTTAATACCTTTAAAATATAACCTGGTGTGTAATACTTAGCTATGTAAAGCTGTGTTACATTTGTTTATACTGTGGAATAATACTTTAACTGTATAAAGGTTGTTACATTTGTTTATACTGTGGAATAATACTTTAACTGTATAAAGATTGTTACATTTGTTTATACTGTGGAATAATACTTTAACTGTATAAAGATTGTTACATTTGTTTATACTGTGGAATAATACTTTAACTGTATAAAGGTTGTTACATTTGTTTATGCTGCATTTGCTAATTATGTAAAGATGTGTTGCTTTTGTTTCACCTTGCCAGCCTAAACACCTGATTTGTCTAATAAAAGTTGACTGGCCAATAGCTAGGCAGGAGAGGGACAGGCAGGGCTGGTGGGCAGAGAGACTAACTAAGTAGGAGGAGAAATCAAGGCTCGAGAGAGAAGAAAGAAAAAAGAATGAGAGAGAAAGAGAGAGACATACCCAGAACCAGAAGCCAGGCAGCTGAAAGAAAGGAAGGGAGGGAGGGAGGGAGGGAGGGAGAGAGGAAGAGAGGGAGAGAGGGAGGGAGGGAGGGAGGGAGAGAGGGAGAAAGGGAGGGAGGGAGGGAGGTGGTATGGAAAGTCTTTCTGTATATGTGTTGCTTTTATTAGTTAATGAATAAAGAAACTGCTTTGACCTGTGATAGGACAGAATAGAGCTAAGTGAAGAAAACTAAACTGAATGTCAGGAGAAAGCTACGGAGCTGCCAGAGGAGAAAGGTGCAAGTCACCAGTTGGAACTTTGCCCATAGGCCACAAACCTACTGTATTAAAATATAAAGTAATAGAAATGGGTTAACCACAGATATAAGAGTTAGCTAGCAATACACTTAAGAGATTGGCCAGGCAGTGATTTAAATAATATAGTTTCTGTGGGATTATTTCGGGAGTCTGGGCAGCTGGGAAATGAACAAGCAGCCTCCTACAACAGGAAAAGAGGGAGGAAAGGAAGAAGGAAGGGAGGGAGGTAAAAATGCCCCAAGGAGAAACATAAGAAAAAAAAATGGATTAAGATAAGAGCTAAGCTAAGTCCAAGCATTCAAAACTAATAAGTCTCTGTGTCATGATTTGGGAGCTGTTTGGTAGCCCAAAAGAAAAGGCCTGGTACAAATACCTTAATTGGCATGAGAGAAAACTTTCTGAATAAAGTATGCATTGCACATGCTGATGGCTGAATCCCCAGAAACTACACAAATTTCAGATGGGCATCAAAACCAGTTTAGAATACAGTCCCTCGATACAGAGAAAGCCTGATTCCCCAGGACAAGTTGGATGCAAGTTCTAGTTTCAGCGAAAGACCATCACAGAAAACAAAATGGAGAACAATCGAGGGAAATACCCAGCATCAAATTCAGGCCTCCACATGTACAAGAACATATAAGCAGCACAGTGCACATATGTGTCAACAAATATAACATACAAATAAAACATATACGTGTGTGTGTGTGTGTGTGTGTGTGTGTGTGTGTGTGTGTGTGTGTGTATTGAGGCTACAGACAGAGGTAGCTACTTTGGAAGAATGCTTTCCTATCATGTGTGAAAACCTTGGCTTTGATTCCCAAGTCACAGCATAAAACTGTGATATGATGCCCCATGCCTCAAATACCCCAGCATCCCAGTATTTGAATGGTACAAGCAGGAGAAGCAAAAGTTCCTAGGTCGCTCTCAGCTACATAGAGACTTTGAGATCAGTTTGTGAATCTTGATATACACGCGTGTGTGCGTGTGTGCATGTGTGTATGTGTGTGTGTGTGTGTGTGTGTGTGTGTGTGTGTGTATGTACTGTCTCAGGGGTTTCTATTGCTACCATGACCAAAAAAAGTTAGGGAGGAAAGAGTTTCTTCAACTTACACTTGGTGATAAGCTTGAATGTCGTCGGCACCCATAAATTCATAGGGAGTGGCATTGGCATAAGTGTGACATTGCTGGAGGAAGTGTGTCACTGTGAAGGCAAGCTTTAAGGTCTCATATGTGCTCAAGCTATGCCCAGTGTCTTAGACCACAGCCTGTAGATCAAAATGTCCCTCCTTTTCCACTCTCAGCTTCTTCTCCAGCACCATGTCTGCCTGCATACCACCATGTCACACCATGATGATAATGGACTAAATCTCTGAAACTGACCTACTCAGTTGAATGTTTTCCTTCATAAGAGTTGCTGTGGTGTCTCTTCTACATTGTAGTCCATCACTGAAGGAAGCCAGGACAGGAACTTAAACAGGACAGGACCTGGAGACAGTAGCTGATGCAGAAGTCATGGAGGGGTGTTGCTTGCTCCTCATGATTTGCTCAGCCTAATTTCTTGCAGAAACAAGAACCACCAGCCAAGTACCACCCACAATGGGCTGGGGTCTTCCCCCACTGATCACTAATTAAGAAAATGCCTTCCAGCCAGATCTCATGGAGGCATTTTCTCAATTGAGGTCCCTCCACTATCACGGCTCTAGCTTGTATCATGTTGACGGAAAACTTAGCCAGGGTGTGTGTGTGTGTGTGTGTGTGTGTACATACATATGTATGTACACATATGTATATATAGAGAGAAACTCAAAATTGAACCTACATACAAGGAATCTTTTCCTAATACTACATGAATACAGTATAATTTTTGCAGAAAAAAAATGACTAAATAGAAAATATTATTGAGTCTTAGGACAAAAGAGATGATTTTGTAATCAGTTTAAAATTTAGATACTCTTAAAAATTAGGCATATGATTCTTTTTTCTGATTATTTTTATTGCACATCTAATATTAGTTCTTTGTTTTGTTAAATTAAGCTCATAGCCGAAGCTATACTGTAGCCACTCAATCAGTAATCACTTCCTTTTTACTTAGCTATAATGCTGCCACACCTGGATTTTGCTTGATTTTTCCCCACTGTTGCTAGAAATGTACATGTTTGAGGCAGGGCAATAGCGCAAGCACAAGCAAGCACATGCAAACTCACACTGAATAAGCAATATTGGCCCAAATAACCTGTGAGCAAACCAAAAGCACAGCAACTAATGGCGCACACTCCTAACCAATCACAACAGGCCAGCAGCACCCTCCAGTTTCAAAAGGACCAAACAAAAATGTTCCTGCAGTAACTCAATTTCCCTAACCCCATTTAAAAAAAAACAAAAAACAAAACAAAACAAAAACCCTAATGACCCTTTTACAATAAAGGCTTCTACATTGGAACCTTCCAGAGTCTGTGCTGCCTCTCCGTCTCCTTACCCTCTACCCCTGGGAACGGGGCTCACACAGCAGGCAGCAACACCACCTGACCACAACAACTGGCACCCAATGTAGATGGCCTTTTCCTTTTACTCGCGCTCTGGGTCCTCCTTAATATACCTTTCTGGGCATTTTTCTTTCTTGTTTTCTGCCCCCACTGCTGTCCACGTCCCGACTCTCTGCCAGTGTCTTGAGTTCGCCTCCTTTGGCTGTTTTCCTTTTCCAAGCTTTTGGTGAGTTGGGGCTTTCTGTCCTATTCCTATTTTTTCTTTTCTGTTTGGCTTCCTGGTAAGGAACTCTTCACGGTGCATTGGTTCGCTCCAGTACTTTCACATGAGGGCTGACCGCCCAGGAGGCAGAACTGCTGAAGGAGCCCTGCCCACTGGTCCTTCTCGTCCAGAGACACTGTGTGAGCACACCGAAGTCCCTCACTATAAGCAGCACACTCGGTCCTCTGCCAACACTACTTTTGCTTTCCCTTCGGACCTCATCCTCGCACAGACTCCCTCATGGCCTGAGAGCAACTGACCACTCTTGCCCGGGGCCACTCTCCAGGACTGTCTAAAGGTTCTCTTGATTTATGAGACGTCCTGACTGCTCTGTGGAGTGTGAACTTTTGGACCTTTCCTCTCAGCTTCTGTCTCTTGAAAATCCGGTTTCATGACCACCAGTTAAGAACCATCAGGGCAGTGACTGGTCTCTTAATTCACAGGAAGGCTTTGGCCATTTGGCTGTGTCAGAATCCTTTTTCCCTTTCAGTATTGGAACTTCTCCTCAGGCCCAGTCCTTTTCTCTAGTTTGGCACTCCTTTTATGTTCCCTATCATGGAGAACCTTCCCTCCGCCTAGGGGCACCAAATCACTGCCCTTCAATCCCTCTGTTAACAAGGGGCATTAAGACTAAACGTCTCAACTTGAGTAAGAGGCCACTAAGTTCGCCCCCTCAATCTCCCCTGACAATATCTGGGACCCTTCTAGGTGCATGAGTGTTCTTTTCCTAGCTAGGAAAAGGAGGCATTCCAGGAAAGAAAATCTCCCCCACCCCTGACTGCATCCTTTGTGCCCATTCTCCGTGCCCGTTCTTTGGGGCATTATTGTTTCCATTAAGTCTGGCACAGCGGACAAAGTGCTCAAGGCCTTTAATGAACACTGCCTTGAGAAAACGATGTCTTCGTCTCATTGGAAGTCCCCCCCCCCCCCCCCCGCCATATCCTGAATCCTCAACAAAGGACGAGACAGAGCAGCCCCATAAGCCTTCCCACTCCTTATCCCCCAGGTACCTTGCCCCCACTAAATCTGTTCTACCCATGAAAGAACATTCAGCACTCTGCCCATTCTGAGACTGATCCTAACCCTCCAGCTGTACTGGCTGCCATAGAATCATCCCCTAAGCATAACCTGAAGCTAACCCCCAACTGCTTATTCCCCTACCAATCCTTTCACCTTACCCGCCAACGTGGGCCTCAGTGCCACCACTCAGCCTTGGGTCTCTACTCCACTTACACATTTGGCCCTAATTAGAAAGGCAGCTAATGAGTCCAGCCCTGATTTCCCTTATTTTGAGCAACTACTCAGATAATAGGCCATGCAACTTCAAACCCATTATGACTGGTACTCTATATTAAAGGCTCTTCTTGACCTCTCAGTCCTCTCCATAGGCACTCAGCCTATGATGATGCAGCAGAGACCCAAACTCATTGGAACTTACAATTTGGACTTAATATTACCCTCAACATGCTTACTGGCTGTGGACAATACACTGATCCTGTCTCACAATCCATGATTGGTCTACATGCCTATTTACAACAGGTGTCCCACCTAGCCTTCAAGGCCCTCAAACTTTGTATGCCCTAGGACAGTGTAGACTCTTTCAACAATCTTGTTCAGAAGGTTGCAGAACCATTTCCTAAATTTTTTGACTCGTGTCAACAATGCTTCGGAAAATCATGTTGCATCTGGATTTATCAAAGATAACCTGATTAAACAGCTAAAAAAGTCTTTTGGACCTTCCTCACTTTTCCTCACTGTCCCATGATGGCTATTTTTCTAGATGGTAAACCCATTAAAGGATTGGTAGACACTGGGGTTGATGCCACCATCATCTCACTAAATGATGCCAAAACCTGTCCACATTGGAGGTTCAAGGATGGCCCCACCATTTCTAACTTGAGTTGTGACTCCACAGAGTCTTAGACTATTGTACACCTGGGTTGTTGGAAGGACTTGGATGGTAACCCGGGCAGATTTTGCCCTGTTGTTTCAGATGCCCTCTGCACCCTCTGGGAACAGAATCTCTTGGAAGAGATGGGTGTTGTCCTTACTACTGATGATAAAGCCTATTTTATATCCCTTTGGGCAAACTTAAATATATACATGTAATTATTGATACCCACTCCTTTTTTCTGTGTGCTTTGGCCCAAATGGAGGAGAAGGCCACACAAGTTATCAAGGCACTACTGACAATCATGTTGGTTATGGGGCTACCCTGGGCATAAAAACTGACAATGGTCTAGTGTATGCCTCTAAACCTTTAAAGACTTCTTACAGAGCTGGGAAATCAAACATGCAACAGGGATTCCCTATAATTCCCAAGACCAGGCTATTCTGGGAAGAGTAAACTGCTCCCTAAAGGGATAACTGGCCAAGGTCTCCTCAGAAAATAAAAAGGATGTTCACCAAGCCTTGGTGGAAGTTCTCTTCCAAAGAAATTTTTTGGTCTTTAATGAGGAGGCCTTTACCCTGTTTATTAACACTGGGCTTCCCTCCCCAGGGAAACTCCACTCCCACTAGTAAGATGGAGGGATCTCATAACTAGTGTCTGGCAACTACCTGCTCCTCTGTTGACATGTGGGCAAGGTTACATTTGTGTGTTTCCACAGAATCAGACAAAGCCAATATTGGTGCCAAGTTGAGACATCTGACCTGCCATAGACTGGGAGAATATTCCAGAGAATTCTTCACTGCACTAGTGCTGCTACCATTGTTGCCAGTTGTTACATTTACGAAAGATTTGTTGGTTTTTGTCCCGGCCCCATGGTACCCATGCCAGTAGCCATGATGGCCCTTTCTTTTCCCAGATTGTACACCACAAACATTTCACTGAGACTCCCTTTTGCTACCCTTGTAAAGGTTGTTAATTTCACAGGTTTTCAGTTTACCATATCTGAGACTGTCTGCTTTGATACACGCTTGCTATATATAGGATATATTCCATTATATCGATATGCCTGGGAACTTTCTGGGTACTTATTTATAGGGTACTACTATGCAGGGCCTAACTCCACTCTCCATAACAACAAATAACTCAAGTGGAATAAACCAGGCACAATGGCCTTTTGAGCCACTTTGCTAAAAGTTAGTTGATTAGGATCACTCTACTAAAGTTTAATTGCCCATATTTTGGGTTCATTATAATTCTCATACCCAGTCGTTTGTCATTAGAAGAAAAGAAAACCTATTTATTTGGATGAGAGCAACTTGGGGTAATGAGTCAATGAACCCTAATAATTTTTCTTCCAGTAATCTTACCCAAGTCAACTGGCCTATGATGACAATTGTCCACACTGTGGATACCGTGCTTACATAAACATTCTATTCACACAGGGAGGTGAGTACTATAATGGAACCTTTAAGGGCAATGAGACTTTTGAGGGACCTGTCCAAATAACACCAAAACCAAATTTCATCTTCAAAGTCATATCACTTTGAGTCAAACCTCCCTTTTCTTTCTACTAACTAATGCTACTACAATAAGCTTAAATTGCACCTCAAACCTTTGCATGTTGGAGCTCTGGTATGGCCCCGTGCATAATTTTGGTACTTATTCCACATTAATATGGGTACCTGTTAGCAATGTTAAACATTTCTACAAAGTAGAACTTGTGAGTATCACCAGAATAAAAAGAGATTTTAGAATAACTGCAGAAATTACAACAACCATCCTGCTTGTGGTGGCTGGAGGAGCAGTCACTACAACCTTTCTTATTAAAACAAAAACCACAGCCAATGCCTAAAACACAGCTGTAGAACAATCAGCTGTGGCCCTCAGTATACAAATGTTATTTAATTCTCACTTTAATATGGCCATTATGAATTTGCAACAGGAAAATGATTTACTGGATGAGGAAATACAAACCTTACATTACCTAGTGAGGGCCAACTGTGATTTTTGATTTCAGTTCTTTTGTTTAACACCATATCAAATATCCAATATGTCCTTGGCCAGACACCTATTAAGGGACAGCCTATTGGGACCATGAAATCAAAAGTTTATTAATCCAGCACTACAACTTACAAATGACATGATGTAACTTAACTCAACATGAGTTAAATATAACTGTACTGAGCATTAAGTCAACATCAGCAAGTGTAATTATCTATGGCTTTCCACAAGATATGCCTGAAGTGTGGCAGATATAGGAACCAGACTTCATAAAACACTTGGTAGAGCAAAAAGAGAAAAAAGAGAGGGAAACTACTATTGTAAAAGGCCGTGTGTTTTAAAAAATGCAAACATCATTATAAATAAATTGAATAGTGCCAATCATTTGGAATTTAGTGAAGCAGTAAAACAAGAATGTGTGTGTGTTTCTGTGTTTGTGTGTGTGTGGTGTTCACCAAAGAATATTCATAGGTGTATACCTTTGTTTTTGTTTGTTTGTTTTGAGACAGTCTCTCATTGGTCTGGAGCTTACCAAGCAGAATAGATGATAGATAGATAGATAGATAGATAGATAGATAGATAGATAGATAGATAGATGATAGATTGAATGATGATGATGATGATAGATAGATAGATAGATAGATAGATAGATAGATGATAGATAGATAGATAGATAGATAGATAGATAGATAGATAGATAGTAGATAGATGGATAGATAGATGATAGATAGATAGATAGATAGATAGATAGATAGATAGATAGATAATTGATAGATGATAGGTAGATAGATAGATAGATAGATAGATAGATAGATAGATAGATAGATAGATAGATAGATCAAACAAATGGATAGATGACAGAGAGAGAGTTATATTTGGAAAACACTCATCACTCTCACATTTCTTCCATTCTTAGGTAACACCTTCTATGATCTACAAAATTAGTTTCCTTAAATATGGACTTAGGAAATGGTATATTAACTGCCTTAAGTTTATAACTACCAATTTGAGCCAAGCTTAATGATAAAATCACAATCACTATTAATATAATTGAATCAGCATTTAATAATTATATTATTTCAGTCACTGGGAGGTAAGAATTTTTAAGAGGTAAAATGTACAGTTTTAACCCCATTCTAGCATGCTTGTCATTTGGTTAAGAAGTGTCATCCAGGAGGCCCATCTGCTGACACGGCTTGTTTGAGATGTTCGGACTCTGAGTTCTGCTGACAGTTCTATTGAAAGGTGACTGGATTATGAGCCTGCTCAGCATCTGGACTGCACCACTTACTAGTTATAAGGCTGCTGACAAGTTAATCACCCTTAGTTTCTCTTTCTGAAAAAAATGCAGATGAAAGCATGGTTGCTGTAAGAGGGCAAACTATGTTTGCAGCTCAAGACATCCTCAACAAGTCTTAGCTGCTCTGAGTAGTACAGTGATTTATTCTGTCTCTCAGCCCAAATTGGATGTAATCCAGCATCTTCAGGACACAGGAAGCCTGGAATCACTCCACATCAACTGAGTTCCCTTTAGATTGGGGCTTCTTCGCATTCTAGTACAATGTGGGTGGGCTTACTGATCGGGACCTATGTTTCCAGTGACTTTACTCAAGATCTAGAACATGCCTTCAGTAATGAAATTTCCTGCCTGGGTCTGGGTATCCTCATAGTCTAAAGTCCCAGCTGGCAAATCCCGCTACTCTTACAATCAGGTGTTTAGTAGCTGCAATCATCAAATGGCCCATGTCTTGCATGACTAACCCTTCAGCAGATACTGACAGCTTCTCAGTCTGGCCTTTCACATCAGCGTGCTCACCTCCTTTCACTTCTCTCTGTGCCTTTCCATTCTGTCTATTCCCTTCTTTCTATGCCAAACTCCAAGACTAAATTTGGTTGCCACCAAAACAATGTCTTTCTATGTTCACTTACCCAACCCTTCAGGCTTCAGAACCAGTGGGTTTTTTGTGGAGTAATGTGGCCTTTGCTGATGTCTCCAAAATGTCTGTCCCAACCAGTGTCATAGAAATTGCTCATGGCAACAAGCCACAAATGACACAGTGAGGTGGTACCTGCAACCCATGAGACCAACCACAGTGAATTTCAGAGCAGTACAGGTTAAAGAGTGTCTCCCCATGGGTTCTGTGCTAGAATACTCTGCACATGAGTAGGTACTAAGGTCATAGGTCATAATCTACCTTATGACAACGGTATCTGCTTCGTAGGCAGAAAAAAATGATGATATTTTTGAGATTCTGTTTATTCATTGTAAATAAAATTATTATTTGTGAGAGAAATGGCAGACTACTTTGTTTTGATTTTTAATCTTTAAATAAGACAGGAATAGTAAATATTACATTGTCCATATTATTCCTTGCTTCAATTTACTGTCTAATTTATTAATAAATAATAAAAAGTCTATTCTTATATCTACAACTAGATTACCTTAAAATGTTTAATTAAAATTTGTTTTATGACATAAACATACTTTAAAACATCTTCAGCATTCTAATTTGAGTGACAGTAGCTGTCCTAGTACGCTTCTGTGCCGCTCTGATAAAATGCTGGCCAAAAGCAACTTGGAGAGAAAAGGCTGTATTTACTCTTATATTTTGTTAATAGTCCAAATCTGAAGGAAGACAGGAGGAGAACTCAAGGCAGCAACCTGGAGGCAGGAACTGAAGCATGGATCATGGAGGAATGTTGCTGACTGGCTTGCTCTCCATTACTTGCTCAGCTTGATTTCTTATGCAACCCACAACCATCTGTCCAGGGGTAGCCCTGTGTATAGTGGGATGGGCCCTGTGGATAGTGGGATGGGCTGTCCCACACCAGCCATTAGTCAGTAAAATACCCACCAGACATGGCCCCATGGGCCAATATGATGTAGGCAATTGTTCAATTGAAGTTTCCTTTTTCCATGTAACTCTGGTTTTTTTTTAATCAAGATGACAAAACAAAACAGTGACTATCGAGGGAGTATTTGTTTTAATTGTTTTTTTTTTGTTTCAAAAATATACCATGTATAGCATAACTCATAATAACTCTACCTGGATTTGACAAATTTAAATTGATACAATTCCTCTTCTTCCTCCTTCTCTCCTCTCTCTTCTTTTGAGACAGGGTCTCACTACTACCTACCCTACTGGTCTTCAAATCACTACATAGACTAGCTAGCTCCAGATCCAGAGGTATCCCTCTGCCTCTCCATCCAAATTGCTGAGATTAAAAACATGTGCCACCACATCCAATGCATGTGTGTGTGTGTGTGTGTGTGTGTGTGTGTGTGCGCACGCATGTGCATGTATGTGTATGTGTCTGTCTGTCAATCCATCTGTCTGTCTGTGTTAGACTGTATATGTGTTTGGGAGTATGAATAGCAGATACTGATATCACATAATTGTTTTGAATTGCTCTCCATCTTACTGTTTGAAATGGGATCTCTTACTAAATCTTACTAAATCACTGCTCTGACTACACTGGCTAGCCAACAAGCCCTCACAATCTTGTGGTCTCAGATATCCAGCACCAGGGTTATATACATGTGTATAACCTTTATATAAACCTGGTTTTACTTGGGCACTGGGGAACTGAACCCATGTATTCATACTTGTACAGCAAGCAGTTGACCCATTTAGACATGTCCCTAACTTTTCAAATTCTCTTCTTTAACATTGCTTATGATTTGAACTATCTTAGGGAAAAGAATTCTTTTTAAATCCATACACTAAGCCAGAGATATCTTCTACAGGATACCTCTGGCCACCATAGAGTACCAAGGGCCTATAATGAAGCCACACTACTATACAAGGAAGCATATCATATTAGCCATTTTATGTATGGTGTCAAGATGATGACAGAAAATTGTTTGATTGGAATTATGTCAATTACAAAGTAATTGTGTCTCTTTAAAAAGTAATATGCAGGAGACAGAAAAAATATTACTATGCTCTTAGGTGTTGATGTGGGAGTGTCATATATCAATCTGTTGATTTCATTGGTTAAGCAATAAAGAAACTGATTGGCCCTCATAGGTTAAAACATAGGTGGGTGGAGTAAACAGAACAGAATGCTGGGAGAAAAAAGCTGAGTCAGGGAGTTGCCATGATTCTCCCACTCCAGGCAGACGCAGGTTAAGATCATTCCTGGTAAGCCAGCTCGTGGGCTACACAGATTATCAGAAATGGGCTAGTCCAGGTGCGAGAGTTAGCCGAGAAAAGGCTAGATATAATGGGCCAAGTGGTGTTTAAAAGAATACCATTTCCGTGTAATTATTTCAGGTAAAGCTAGCCGTGTGGGCGGCCGGGTGCCGGGGACGCAGCCCTGCCGCTCTTATTACTACAAGGTGTCATTTGGGTCTATGAATTAAATTGGTACAAAAGACACTAATGGGAGGAGCCTAAAACAAGTTTCCAGGACACAGCAGTCATCTTAAAGAAATGGAAATCCATAAGAGAATGCTCAGTCTTAAATAAGAAAACTATATCACAATCTTTCACTGCAAGACTCATGGATCCTTAAAAAAGTGGGGGCAAGAGATTGCAAGAGCCAGATGCAGTGGGTGTCTACAGATGACTATGAGGAAACTGTAATTTCCAGACCCAGCAGGGAGGTTGCACAGATGAACCCACAATAGGTGTGACAGCATGTACAAACAAGACAAAATCACAGCTCGCAGAGGGCAAATGGGCACAGAACCCTACCCCTCACTGAAGAACAGAAGCAATTAATATCTGGTGGAAGTGGGAAAGTTGGTTTCCTTTAAGGGTGTGTCCCCCAAGAAGTCCACCATTATCCAGTAGATAGCCACACAATGAGGAGAGTATGGGCAGCATACACTGGACTTCACGGGCTTAAAAATACCAAAGAGGATAGAGAGTTGATTAGAATGGGGAAATGTGAGAGAGACTGGGGGAGGGAATATAACCCAAATACACACTGTGTAATATTTTCAAATGATTCACAAAGGTAATTTTAAAAGAAATGGAGACTTGAAGAAGCAGCGAAAGTCAGTCCCTTGTATGCCTAATGAGACAAGGAGCAGTGAACTCTGCCGGTGCAACTACAGCACGGAGCTTAGAGGAGAAGCTACTGTAACAAAGCCGGAACAGTTTGGTTTACATCTCTGCTTCTCATCTTAGAAGACAAGGCTGTTGCCTTTTTTTGCAGCAATGGGTTTTTGCTTCCACGTGGGTATTTCAGCTTCTGCTTCATCAAATAGCACAAAGGTCAATGTAATCAAGTTGCAACCGGTGTTGTTCAAGTGGCATTTACTTAGGTAGTTAATGCCAGCGTGGTTTATTTTTAACTCTTTAATATATATATTCACCTGCACATGCTCTAGCAAGGATTAAACACTCTGAAGTCCCCAATTACCATGACACGGATAAAAATCATTTTACGGCAGTAATAGTTCCTTTGCAAGTACAAGGTGCTGAGGGATCAGGTTAGACAAGGAAGCTATGGTCAGTCCCATCTGCCGATTTCCCATATTCTCCTGTCACTGATGCCCTGACAATCAATTTTTTCTCTGAATTGGAGTTATCTCTGTAGGACACCAAAGACTTTTCACTGTCGCTAGAATACAGACCACTAGTAATGTTTAAAGATTCTTTAATGCTGGCACATCCTACTTAGACCTACTAAGCCAGCCTGTGTTATATCTTTTCCTCCATAACCAAGATAGAATACAATAATTAGTTCTAAGACTGGATGAGGGAGGTATTCATGGGTTCCTACTTCCTACCTCTTACTGCTGGACTAACAGCTATTGATAGATTCTAAGAGAGGGGCAGTCATGGTCTCATTGTGACCACTGCTGAGCCCACCAGGCTCCAAAAGATAGCTAAACACCTAACCACCTAAACAGCTCTGGTTAAGAGAACGGGTCAAAAATAGACAGATACGAATGTGAGAAAGAGATTTGTAGGGAAGAGAATAAGTGGATGGGGTGGGGAGGATAAACAAGAGTGGAAGATGAGACTGATCAGTGTGTGCGTGTGTGTGTGTGTGTGTGTGTGTGTGTAAACTGTCAAAAATCAAATGATAATGGCTATGTAGAAAAAATGCAACTCCCCCAAAGACAAGAGAAGCTATCGTCAGGAGGAAGGGAAAATAGCCACTGTCCATTAAGAAAGACACCATCGCTATTTGGCGCTGTTAAAACTGAGCAGCTGGAGATGGACATGCACACGCCTCGCTGGGCCAGGTGGTCAGACACCATTATGGTGAGCAAATATACAGTGGGTTATGGGATGGGGGGAGGCAGAAAAAGGTCCGTGCACTAGAGAGATAGATGGATCTGAAGAGGCAAAGGCTGTGAACATCAGGCTGATGTGCAAGCCTACTTGGCACCTAGTGACACAGTGTCATCAGGTTCTAGGCTGTTGCCAAGGACTATGTCTGAGCCTGTGGCCCTCCTGTCGCTGCAATCCATGTTGATGCTCATGGCCCCTTCTACCACCAAGGGTGTGAGGATGCCTGGGTTGGGCCACATGTGGACACGTAGGTGCTCGAGGGCCTTGCCAGCACAGGGACTACCTGATCTGAATGTCCTGGGATGCTAGGGGCCATGGACTCATCCAGGCTTGAGCTGCAGCCAGGGGACATATCTGGGTCAGTGGCCCTACTGTAGCCAGGGTCTGTGTTGATGTCCATGGCACTGGTTACCACTGGGGGTTGTGTGGATGCCCTGGGTCTGGGCCCCATCTGAGGTCATGTTGGGGCCTAAGGGCCACCAGAAGAGGGGCTGATGCTGAACTGACTGGCCTGTGCTGCCACTTGGGGCCATAATGACATCCCAGCCTGGGTTGCTTCCAAGGACCATGTTTAGGCCTGTGGTTTTACAACAGCCAGGGTCTTGATGATGTCATGGCCTGTGTCACCACCAAGGGCCACACGAATGCCTGGGTTCTGGGCCACCACCTTTGGCCATGGAGGCAACTGAGGGGTGTGTCATGGCTGGGGCCTTAACAATCAGGGTGGCCTGCACTGCCCCCAGAGACCATGGTGTTGATCAGACTAGAGCTGTGGTCAGAGGCCATGTCTGGGTGAGTGGCCCTACCGAAGTCAGGGTCTGTGTTGATGTCCTAAGTACCCATTACCATCAGGGGTCATGTGAATGCTCAGTATCTAGGCCCCACCTGGGGTTGTGTTGAAATTTCCGAGGACCATGTCTGGGTCCATGGCCCTCCTGTAGCCAAGATCTGCAGTGATGTCAGTATCTCCTATTTGCCACTGAGGGGTATGCAGAAACCTGGGTTCTGGAACAAAACCTGAAGCCGTGTTAGTATCCAAAGGTCATGCGACCACAGTAGCCATGCAGATCTGAGTACCTCAGCAAGTCTCACTGATGCCTTTGCTTCCTGTCCATGCTGGGTTTTGATATCCTGAATTTGGACCCAGACTATCTGGTGTGCGCATCTCCCATCAGTCCAGACTGTGTCCCAGTCACCTTCATAATCTAAACTAAATGCAGGTAGTACATTGACTCACTTTTTAAAAGACTAGTCTTCATTGAGATATATTCCCCTTTGACAGGTGTATTTATTGATATTGGCATCACCATCCCTTCATGACAAAACCCCTGAAGAAACCAGGTGCAAAGGAACATGCCTCAGTGCGGTAAATATTGTCCATACCACAATCCTATAGTGAACAAACAATACAGTAGTTCCTCCAAATTCTGAAATAAGAGGAAGGCACCAATTCTCTCCACTTTTTTCCAACATAGTGTTCAACATCTTAGCTATAGCAATAAGATAAGAGAAATAAAAGAAATAAAGTGGGAAAAGAAGCAAATTTTCACTAGTTGCAGCAACAAGATCTTATACTACACAAAACTCCCCACCACAATCTCAGAGATGAACAGAATACAAAATCAACACACAAAATGCAGTAGCTTTTCTCTATACCAATAACTAATTTGCAAAGAAGTAAATTACAGGGGGAATCTTATTCACCACAACTTCAGAAAAATAAAATGCCTAGGAAGACTTAGCCAAGGAGAAGAAAGATTTTACGATGAAAATTTTTAAAGCTGAAGGAAAAATTTGGAAAAGGGAACACTAGAAAGTGGAAAAACCTTCCATACTCAAAGATTAATATTTTGAAAATTTCCATAATACTAAAAGCAATCTACAAGCTCAGTCCTCATAAGAACCCCTATGACATTCTTCAGAGAATTAGAAAAAAAAATCCTAAATGTGTATGAAAATGCATATGACCTCAAAGAGCAAACCAATCTATTACAGAGTGATATCTAGAAGTATCATAATACTAGGTCTCAAATTAAATTACAGAGGCATGGTAATAAAAACAGCTTGGTACTGGTATTAAAAAAACAGTACAACTCAAGTGAAAAAGAATAGAGACTCAGAGATGAACCCACACAATTACAAACACTCAAATACTTAAAAAGTTGTCAAGATACACATTGGGGGGAAAAAGGCAGCCATTTTGAGGCCGTGAACTTGAAGGGGTAGACATGGAAGAGGTTAGAGACATATGGGAGGGGTCGGAGGGAGGAAAGGGAGGGGGACATTATGTGATTGTATTTTATTTTTTTTATTTTAAAAGATACTTTTAAAGACGATGCAGGGAAAACAAATATCTGCACATAGGAGAATGGAAACAGAATGTCTCTAACCCTACCCAAAAATCAATTTAAAAAAAAAGTTAAAGGCCTTAACCTAAAACCTTTGAACTGCTAAGGGAAAGTAATTTTTTTTCAAGATGGGCATTTTCTAAAGTATTCCAATACCATAGGGAATAACCCCAGAAGTTGGCAAAAGGGTTTATATGAAATTAAAAAGCTTAACAGAGCAAAGGAAACAATAAACAGAGTGAAGTCACCTACTTAATGGGAAAAACAACATCTTTTCTAAGTTTGCAACACACAAGAGATTAATATCTGGCATGTATCAAGAACTGTAAAACTTAAATGACAAAAATCCAAAAATACCCCATCAATAAATGGACTAATGGACTAATAGATAGTTCTCAAAAGTAGAAACACAAATGGCCAATCAGCACCTGAAAGGGGTTCAGTGTACTTATCTCTAAGGAAGTGCAGACTAGAACTGTTTGAAGGTTCCATCTCACCCACTCAGAATGGCTGTTTGCAAGGCTGTGGATGTTGGCGACATACGGAAAGAAATGTCCTTATTCACTGCAGCTGGGAATGTAGACCTAGGCCATCACTATGGAAACCAGCACAAAAACTCCACAAAACTCAGGAAGTGGAACTGCTGTGCAACCCACTGTACACTCAAAGGACTCAATGTCAGAGCACCACAGAGATGGTTGCACAAGAAATGGAAGCAGCTAATCCATCTATCAACAGATGAATTGGCAAAGAACATATGGCATCTATGAATGATCTAGAATGAAATTTTATAAAGCCTTACAGAGAAATGAAAGAAAATGGATACAACTGGAAATTGTTATGTTAAGCAGAATAGCCAGAAAAATGCAATCTCTTTGTCCTCCTGAGAATCTAAAGTTAAAATTGTGCTTGTTTCTTTGTCTGTATTTATAGTTATGTGTGTGGGCTTGCAGGTCACAAAACCAGAAAGGGAACATGAGAGGCAAGATCTCAAAGGTTAGAGAATGTAAGTGGAGACTGCCCATTCATTTCTTGGTCACTCAGACCCAAATAATCAAATAAAACTATATTAATTACATCACTGTTGGACCATTAGCTTAGACTTATTCCTAGCTAGCTCTTACATCTTAAATTGACCAATTTCTATTCATCTGTGTATCACCACAAGGCTGTGGCCTACTGATATAGATCCGGTACCCTTCTCCTTCAGCAGCTACATGGCATCTCCTTGACTCTGCCTACTCTCTCTATATAGCTCTATAGCATATTTCCTGCCTGGCTTTATACTGCTAAGCCATTGACCAAAACACCTTTATTCATCAACCAATAAAAGCAACATGTATACAGAAGGACATCCCACATCCATAGAAAATACAGAGGGCAACACATGCAATAATACATGTAAAAAGGAAGTAGAATGAAAAGAAAGCATGATGACACACTGGTGTTGAAGTAATATTAAGAAATATTTTTCTAAGAACTTCTAGGTTCTTTGTTATGAGTGAAATGTGTGTCTATGCCCCAGCCTTTACATGATTCTTCTACTCCTTTGTGATCCCAGGGGCTAGGAATGAACTAAGGACAGAAGGAAGACCGTGAAAATAAAATATTTTGATTTGAAATAAAATAGCTGAAGACTGAAGAGGTGGCTTTGTACTTAAGATCACTTGCTGCTTTTCAAGGGGAACCAGGCTCTCTTCCCAACGCCCACATGGTGGCTGACAGCTGCCCTTACCTCCAGTTCCAAATAATCCAATGCCTCTCCTGGCCTCCCAGGGCATTGCACACACATATGCATTGTCGTACTTGTAGGCCAATAAATCTTTTTCAAACAGTACAATAGAGAAGGCTGATGTCGCATACACCATGAGGCACAGAGACAGACACATAGAGCTGAGGTAGAGCTGAGTCTTCACCATTTTGAAAACAATAGATTCCATATGATGGCCTGATATAAAAGGATGTAGAAGAAGACAAAAAGGGAATTCAGTCGGTGATGCAAAGGCATCATTCATTACGGATATTTCACTAATTGCTCTTTATGTAAATTTTTAAATGAATAACATTCTGGTGATGGTCAAAGAGTCCTGAGATTATAAACATTCTCGTTTTTAAGATATTCAAATTCCTATTAGGGTGATAAACCATAATGTTTCTAAAGTGTGACTTACTCTCAGTCTGGCAGGTGAATAATCACCAGATTGAGTCTTGAACAATTTTATAGATGCAATAATGTTTAATAACTCTTCAATAATAGGTCAAGAATTCTGAACCTTGACTTTCAATCCATATTATTTCAGAAAACTTTTATCCAAGGATATAGAAAATTAAATTTTCTTTTCTGAAGTTGTCAAGGAGAGTTTATTGTTAAATCTGGTGCCAGAAATAGTAACTGAATACAAAACCTATCCACTCAAAAGAGAAAACAAGAGAGCTTGAATTATAATGCTCGCAGTGGCCCTTAGCAAATAAATTTATTTTCAAATACCTTAGAAAATGAGTTTATAGCACTTGATATATAGGAAGTGGACTGTGTAAAAGACAAACTTAAAAGCACACAATTTATCATTGGTGCCATACAAAATGGAACTAAGTAAAACAAATACAAATGAACAACAAGTCTACTAAAATTAGGTAGATATCCATTTGAGTAAACGTATTTGACTTAAAAGTCTGGCTCTTGGGCCTGAGGAGAGGGCTCTTTGTTGTGTAAAATGCTTAAAGTGACCCAAATTTGGAACACCAGCATTCCCACAGAGCTGCTTCATGAGCCAATGACCCTAACAGTGGAGACAGGGAACACTCTGGAGCTCCTTAGCCAGCCGCCCTAAGGAAAATAATGGAAAATGAGAATGACAGAGAAAGACATCCATGTGTCTGTGTATACATGTGTCTAGAAACACACACCAAGACACACACACACACATACAAACAACAACACTATGTAAAACTGTTGGGTTTCATTCCTTCACGATGAACGAGTGAATCTGGCTCTGAGTTGGTCAATTCAGTGGCCATATTTTGAGGCGACCTTGAAACATCAGCCTGTCCTGGGCCTGCTTGGTCATCAGCAACTCTTTCCAACATGGTAGGTGATATTTTACCACACTGATTTAACCACCAAAAGTGAGATCCAAAAATAATCTACTGCCTTTTAAATAGGCCATAGATGTCATAAACCAGGAATGCAGAGGCCATCACGGGATTAAATCAAACTATGACTCAAAACTCACAATGAAGAGAAAGTGGGATTTCCGGATGCCTCAGAGAGCCGATAATGTGAGAATTTTTTGCTCTTCTTTTTGCTTGTATTTTTCCATCTCAGGGGCACAGCTTGAGAGATTGTTTTACTGCAGGTGATATGTCAGTATGTCACTTACCTATCACACCTGCCAACCTTGAGAGGGTCCCTTTGTCATTACTTATAACTGCCAATTTACAAGATGGCCCAGTAGGGAACTAAGGAACCAACTGGAACAAATGGAGGTTTTGCTACAGATGCTGTCGGTCTACCAAGTGCAACACAAGCAATGAATCTTAACGAGGAAGCACCAACCCAAACACTTCTGCTTTCAGTCTCTGACACCACAGTCCTGAGTGATGGACACCAGCCCCTGGGGTTCATGTTCATGGAGAACACTGGGTCAGCTGTCCTGTTGAAAGCTAAGAGAAAGGGCTTGATTTAATAACACTGAGACTTTATTACCATACTAACTGGTTTAGGACGTATCTCAAGGTTTTCTTTGTCAGCTTACCATTCTGAGCTCAAATTACAGGGTGGGTACAACCAATCAAGCAGAGACGTCACTGCAGTGCTAAGAGACACATGCAAGATTAACCCTGGTAACTAGAACAACCTGAAATAAGTGTGGGGATGGGGAAAGACTTTATCTGCCTGGAATTTACTGCTGGGACTGTCACCTCTCTCCAGTCATGATGGTGTATTCCCGTTAGAGGTTGTGTGGGGTGGAGTACCTGGCTGTCTGTTCACACTGGTCTTATTCTGTGTTAGCTTTTGGGGTAAGTTAACATTTTTGCAGTTGTTTGAAACCAAGCCCAGGGGAGGGCATCTGCGATGGTGATCAGCCATGGCCCCGAAGCAAAGGAGAGCCTTTTATAGCCCCTTGAGTAGCCTGTTGACACTGGAAGGTCATGCTTCTGCATTTTGAGTGCCTTTCCGGGAGCTAAGTCAGCTCCCTAACGTGGCTGCAGGTTAAACTTAGTTTTGCTATGACTTTAAAGTACAATAGAATGGCACAGGGAACGTTTGAAAGTCCCAGTGTCTTGGCTACCTCCCTAGGGATTCTGGTTATTGGGCTAGGAGAGAGCCCAAACATCAGAATCTCTTTTTTATTTCCACAGATCTTTCTGCTGTGCAGCCAAGGTGTGGAACCCCTGCTTTACTTCAAGAAAAAGAAGAGAAAAGTCATGTCGGAGACATGGAACACTCTGTCCTCTGAGGACGGGTCTGCCACTGTCTCAGAAGGACCCATCATACCTAAGTGACACTGACTCAGTCATGTGACCAGATCCATCAGTCTCTGAGATTCAGGCCTCTGTGAGTTCTCATCAACTCCCTCATCCCTCTGAAATATTTGCATCCAATTATGCAGTTATCTTAAGACCATCCACTTACGGCGATGACAGTGTACACATATGTATATGTCTGACCTCCCAGTGGTCACAAATGGCACATGTATGTATGTGCCTGTTCTAACATCTTAAAATAACAGTGGTGTGTGGTGAAAAGTCAGACTTTAGAGATCGTGCAGAAAGAATGTCATGGTGATCATTATAACTAATGGCCTTTCAGAAAGCATACATCTTCCCTAATGTGCCTTAAATTCCCCTTTAAATTTGTCACTAAGGAGATCCTTAGGTATCTAAAATTTGATATTCAACCACAGTAAGGAAGGCTCCAATTTTTAAAGTGACACAATCTCTTTGATAAAGGAAAGGCTGTCAAAATTATAGGTAGGATGCCCTAGGGCAGGGAGAAAGACACTTTCCATCTTGGTGGTAAATAAAGAATCTGACAGACATTGTCTGAGCCGTAGAAAAGAACGGTCCACCTGGCAATCTCCTGACAGCCATTCTTTGCCACGGTGAAAAGAAAGGTTTCAGGAAGCTAACATAATTAGCTTTCATCAAAGGGTTGGAACAGAATCTCCCCTCTGTGGGACTCTCCTCGTGGAACAGAGTATTATACCCAGCACCATTTTTAAATTGGTTGCATTATGCAGCCTATGATAAAAAATGTTTGGCATTCCAGGCAGCCTAAATTGAGGAAGCGCAGCACATGAATTATGACTTAAGTGGGAAGGCAACCTCGTGGGAAGAGACTAGTTTAGTCTGTGCAAAGCAATTGAGCCCCGTAATTCCTCTGTGGCCTGAGTTCCGATGGGCCGATAGGACGCGGTGAATGATTAACTCCGGGGCAGATGTTACATTATTTGAGGATTAGAATTGATGTCGGATATTGACTCATTACTCTTAAAAATGTATTTGTCCTTCAATTTTGTGGAGTTAGCATGAAATGTAGCACTATAAGTCATGTGTTCCGACCCCAAATTTTCAAATAAATAATGACGGCTGTCTGTCTCCGGAGCTTCCTTTACCATCCGCAAACAATAGGGTCCGCATTGCTGAAGAAATTACTCACCGGTTTAGTCAATAAAGATTCGTCAGCTCTGGTGGGATTCAGCACCTTCCAGGCACTGAGATAGATAATATGCTGAAATCATCTATGAAGTATGTAATGGAGACTGTTAGAGATAGCCACGCTTCTGTGCTGTAAGTGGATTTGCAGAAACATGTACTACCATGCAAGACAGAGAACAACGTGTTTGGAAAATGGAGCTGTGCAGTCATGAGCATGTAAACGCACATATAAGTTCTGTGGTTTTAAAACTGAAAACAGAGAGTTCCATAATTCCTATGGTTTCAATGTTTCCCCCTAATATCTACATACTAGAAATTTCATCTTTAAACTCATATACTAATGGCATTTGGGATGTGGCCTTTGGGAGACAATTATCACTAGTTAAGTCATGAGTGTACAAACTGCATGGTGGCATTATATAAGACATGGAGCACACTTGCTTTGTCTTGGCAGATAATAGCTTCCTCCACTTTGCACTGTAGAAAGAAGACCCTCCCCATGTAGTCACTAAATGTCTTCGGACCACACAGCTCACAGAATGTTGAGCCAAACAACCTTCATAAAACCCCCAGTCTCCAGTATAGTGTTAGGGCAACAGAAACTAGACTGCAAAAATAATAGATTCAGATGAGTCAGAAATTGTTGTGTCTTCTGTGAATAAGATGCAAGGGTTTTTCTATAAGTTCTGACCCATGAGTCCTGTCATACCCATTCAACATCACATTACTGATATGGGATGTCCTTCTGTATGCTGTGAATATGTGTTGCGTTTATTGGCTAATGAATAAAACTGCTTTGACCTATGGCAGGGCAGAATACAGAGGGAAAGCCAAACTAAATACAGAAAGACAGAAGTTGGAATCAAGAGATTGGCCAGCAGCCACCAGAGTCGTAAGATGCCAGAGGATTATGGGTAAGCAACAGACCACGTGGCAATACACAGATTAATAGAAATTGCTTGATTTAAATATGTAAAGCTAGCTAATAAGAAGCCCGAGCCATCCCATCAGTCAGTTTGTAATTAATTAATATTAAACCTCAGAGCGGTTATTCGGGAACTGGTAGGAAGGATAGAAACCTCTAGCTATACAGAATATTATCCAATAAGTAGTGCACAATGTGGTTCTGTCCTTCAAATTATCATGTTGTTGAACACGTGATTCAATCATTATTGAATGTCTACTATAGTATCGCTTTGTCTATATATTGGGTAGATCAGAAGGACTAAGATGTTCTGCCTTTACTGAGCTAATAGCTGGCTGTGGGAAGCTTTGTAAACAACAAATTAAGGAGTTATACACTTTAGGAGTGTGATAATTAAACTGATTGTCAATTTGGTGAGATTTAGAGTCACCATGGAAACATAACTCTGGGTGTGTCTATGAGGGAATTTTCTGAGCACTTTAACTAAAGAGGAAAAATTCACTCTATGGGTGAGCATTAGCACCACCAGACAGGCTAGGATCCTGACCTAAATAAAAAGGCTATAGAGCTAAATACAAGCCTCCCCCACCCTGCTTCCTGACTGTACATGCAATGTAGCCATCTGCCTCATTTTTCTGCTGCCTCAACTTCCCGGCCATAATGAACTACTGTATCCTCAAACCGAGAGCCTCATAAACCCTTCATTCCTTTCATTTTTATTAGTATTTTGTGTTGCCTAAGAGGAAAAATGTACCATTATTCATTCATTAAGCTGCTGTTATGTAGGCATTGTCCACATTTGTTTCATTTAGTACTTATTATAATCCCATAAGGGAAATACTAGTATTGCCTTTACTTAAAGTGAGGCATAAAGAGGTTAGTTATCGATTCCATAATCAGTTTGTTAATAAATGTCTTCTGCAAGTCTGTCTAAGACCAACATCCACCCACAAGTACAGTCATAATGTGACTCTCCCTTTCCAAATGAAAGTTTCTCAAGGATATTGTTGCATTCATTCTCTGGGGCTTCCATACACATTAATAAAGATCAAATCACTTTAAAAAGACAGAAACCTATCACAGTTCTTAAGATCATAATCCAAAGACAAGGCAGAAAAGGCATTGCCACATCACACTTCCCCAGAAGATTCCAGGATGGATCCTACCCAGCTTCTTTCAGCTTTTGCTGACTCTGGGTATTGCTTAGCTTCTAGCAACCTGACACAAACGTCTGTCCCCTTCTTCACATCATTTTCTTTTTTTGATGTCTGTGTCTTCTCCTTTTCTGTGTCTTGCAAGTCCATCAATCATTATACAGAAGGCTTTACCATAATACAGACGATCTCATTTCAAGATCATTACCTCAATTATACCTACAACGACTGATTCCAATTAGGGTCAATATCACAGGTGTGATAGATTAATCCTTCCATAACTTTGGTGGGCCACAGCACAGCTCCTTTGGGTGTAGTGAAGTTTTTGAGACCACATGGAACTTTGAAAAATAGGGAAGAATATTCAAAGCAAAAGTAACAACAGATTCAAAGACCAGACTGTGGCAAGAGGGCCCTGTTAAGAACTTATATATGTTTTGTTATTGTGCAAAAATAAAAGCAAAAGCAAACTATAACAACAACAAAGAAAATAGATACTAAGAAATATATTTCAACTAGAGTCCTGGTTCAAAATCAAGACTTGTTGCCTCAGATACTAAGAAGGCAGAGGGATGAAAATTGCTTGATCCAAGATTTTAAGTGTGGTCTGGGAAGCACATAATGATCTTGCCTAGGCTCCCACAAAGCCAGTTCATGCAGTAGGATCAAAACCCAGTGCCATTGTCCTTGGCTTCTTAGCACCCCTCATTGTCCACGATGTTCAGAGAGTCCGGTTTTATCCATGCTTTTTCAGTTCCAGTCCAGCTGGCCTTGGTGAGCTCCCATTAGATCGGCCCCACTGTCTCAGTGGGTGGGTGCACCCCTCACGGTCCTGACTTCCTTGCTCATGTTCTCCCTCCTTCTGCTCCTCATTTGGACCTTCGGAGCTCAGTCCAGTGCTCCAATATGGGTCTCTGTCTCTATCTCCATCCATCGCTAGATGAAGGTTCTATGGTGATATGCAAGATATTCATCAGTATGGCTATAGGATAGGGCCATTTCAGGTTCCCGCTCCTCAGCTGCCCAAGGAACTAACTGGGGACATCTCCCTGGACACTGGTGAGCCCCTTTAGAGTCAAGTCTCTTGCCAACCCTAAGATGCCTCCCTTAATTAGGATATAAACTTCCCTGCTCCCATATCCCAACCATCCCATTCCCTCAAGCTCCCCCCATCCTCCCCTTCTCCCTTTTCTCTCCCCATTTCCCCTTACCCCCATCCTACCCCACCCAAAAGTTTCCAATTTTTGCCCGGCAATCTTGTCAACTTCCAATATCCAGGAGGATGACTATATGTTTTTCTTTGGGTTCACCTTCTTATTTAGCGTCTCTAGGATCACAAATTATAGGCTCAATGTCCTTTATTTATGGCTAGAAACCAATTATAAGTGGGTACATCCCATGTTCATCTTTTTGGCTCTGGGTTACCTAATTCAGGATAGTGTTTTCTATTTCCATCCATTTGCATGCAAAATTCAAGATGTCATTGTTTTTTACCACTAAGTAGTACTCTAATATGTATATATTCCACACTTTCTTCATCCATTCTTCCATTGAAGGGCATCTAGGTTGTTTCCAGGTTCTGGCTATTACAAATAATGCTGTTATGAACATAGTTGAACACATGATTTTGTAATATGATAGGGCATCTCTTGGGTATATTCCTAAGAGTGGTATTGCTAGCCTGTTTGTATGCTCGCCTTCCTAGACCTGGATGGAGGGGGGAGGACCTTGGACTTCCCACAGGGAAGGGAACCCTGACTGCTTTTCAGACTGGAGACAGAAGGGGAAAGGTGTGGGGAGAGGGGGAGAGGAGTGAGGGAGGGGGAGGGAAATGGGAGACAAGGAAGAGGCGAACATTTTTTCAATAAAAAATTAATTAATTAATGAAAAACAATAAAAATTTATTAATTAATTAATGAAAAACAATAAAAAATTTAAAAAATTTTACCTAGAAAAACAAGGAACCAAACACAGGTGACTGAATACCAGAGAATGATGTCCTCCAGTAAGTCATTAAGGCTATATGGAAAAGTGGAGACTCATCTCCAAAATTGGCCACATATTCAGACATAAAACAAGTCTCAACAGATAAAAGAAAATTAAAATAGCTCCCTGCAACCTATCAGAGCACCACAGATTAAACCTGGATATCAATGACAGAAACAAAAGAAGGCCTACAAACTCATGGAAACTGAATAACTCTCTACTGAATGACCAGTTGGCCAAGACAGAAATAAAGAAGAGATAGACTTCCTAGACTTCAATGAAAATGAATCCACAATGTACCCAAACTTATGGGATACAATAAAGGCAGCCATAAGAAGAAAGCAGTGCTCATAGGTGTTTACATTTAAAAAAAATGGAGAGATCTTATACTAGCAATTTAACAGCATGCCTGAAAACTCTAGAATAAAAAGAAGTCATCACATCCAAGAGGAGTAGAAAGCAAAACATAATAAAACTGAGGACTGAAATGAATAACATAGAAATAAAGAGAATACAAAAATCAATTAAACAAAGAGTTGGTTCTTTGAGAAAACCAATAAGATAAACTCTAATTCAAGCTAACTGAAAGGCAGAGAGAAAATATCCAAATTTATAAAATCATAAATAAAAAGAGGGACATAAAAAAGACACTGAGGAAATCCAGGCAATCATAGGACATACTTTAAAAAAAAAATTTCTCGGCAGGCGGTGGTGGCACATGCCTTTAATCCCAGCACTCGGGAGGCAGAGGCAGGCGGATCTCTGTGAGTTCGAGGCCAGCCTGGTCTACAAGAGCTAGTTCCAGGACAGGAACCAAAAGCTACGGAGAAACCCTGTCTCGAAAAATCAAAAAAAAAATCTTTCTCCACAAAATTGGAAAATTTAGAAGTAATGGATCATTTTCTCAATACATACCACTTATCACAGTTAAATCAGAGTCAGATAAACAATTTAAATGGACCTATAACCTCTAGTGAAATAGAAGCAGTCATTTAAAGTCGCCCGGCCAAAAAAAGTTTAGGGCCAGATGGTTTTAGTGCATATTTCTACCAGACATTTGAAGAAGAGTTTCACCAATACTCTTCAAATTATTCCACACAATAGAAACAGAAAGAACACTGCCAAATTCAATTTATAAGGCCACAGTTATCCAGATACCCAAATCACACAAAGATTCAACAAAGAAAGAATTACAGGCCAATTTCCCTCATGAACAAATGAGGGATGCGAAACTCCTAAATGAAATACTTGCAAACCAAATCCAAGAGCACATCAAAAAGATCATCCCCTATGATCAAGTATGTTTCATTCTAAAGATGCAGGGATGGTTTAACATACAGAAGTCTGTAAAGGTAATCTTTCATAGAAACAAATTAAAAGGGGAAAACACCAAATGATCACCTCATTAGATGACAAAAAGCCTTTGACAAAATCCCTGGACTAGCTAGTCTTGGGTTATTTTCTCACACTTACTTCCTTGCCAGACTTCACATTTTCCACTTTTCTGCTTCAGTACACCCTGGAGCAGTAAGTGGTAGCCATTCCACCACCTGAATGCTACCCTATCTCAGAATTTCCTCCAAAAAATTAGTTCATCACTTTTGAACCCAGTCTCACTCTAGACCAACTCCTGAGAGAGTCCTTGCTCCCCTCTGAAATCTCCGGAGTTGGGCCTCTGCTGTTCACATTTCTCTCCGCCTTCTGGTCTTCCAAATTCTCACTAGAATATCCCATTGACTGCTGTTTATAACATTCTCAGGGTTTTGTAGCATGTGGCTCCAAACGTTTCCATATTCCTCCTACAAACCAGTTCCAAAAAGCCAAGAACCACATGGTCAGGTTTAATACAGCAACACTCCAACTTGCTCTACCAATTTCATGTGGTTTCTGTGGCCAAACACTTGTTTCCCAGCAACTTATAGGGGTCGTGTACTTTAGCTGTACTTTCTTGATGCTGAGGGAAACAGCTCATCGTGACAGGGAAAGCATGGAAGAAGCATGAGGTGACTTTGCAGGATGTCTCCAGTCAAGAAAAAGAGAAAACAAATGGGGTCTCTCAAACCACATTCCTTTTTATTCAGTCTGAGACTCCAGCCCATGTGATGGTGCTACTCACATGTAGAATATTTCCACCTCAAATCACCCAATATGGAAACATCTTCACAGACATTTCCCAGAGGTTGGATTTTTTTAAAAAAACATCCTCACCTACTTAACAAGCCAGGGTCTACTGATGTGGTCAGTGCAAAATGAAAACCAGGCAGGAATCACAGCAAGACTGAGGCTATGATGAGTTTATTGCAAGCAATCAGACTTTTTATATCTTACCAGAAACAAACCATAATGGCCTTTGCCAGTCAGAATACAATGGTGGTTGCCAGGATGCAATGGCATTTGCGAGCTCTACAGGGTACACAAGTGCTCTCTGTAGCCACAGTGTTCCCAGGAGCCTAATGGACCTTCCCTGATTTATTAGGCAAAGTCAAAATTCCACATTTTTCCATGAGCAGAATGTTTCACTGGCCATTACTAAGTTTAAAGCAAAGTCTCAGTACGTAGTCAAGGCTGGAAGTCAATCACCTTCTGCCTCTGTCTCCATCTTTAGTGCTGAGATTGCATGTGCATGGCACCATGCACAGCTTAATCTCAACTTTAAATTCCTCCCCCATCAAACTCCATACCACTCTCCCTCCAGAGAATGCCCACATGTTTTCTGTAGAATGGAGAAATGACCTAGGGTGACCCTACATGACGTGCCTTTGAGTTAGCAATAGCAAAGCAATTACCTTTCACCCAATCTTCATAATGTCACACTCTAGTTTTTATTTTATTTTTTATTTTTTTTCACACTCTAGTTTTTAAACTTGTTCCCACGGGTCAGCCATTTGGATTAACCAATCCTTAAAGAAAACTTTGTTTTCCCATAAGAAAACAAAAGCAAAGATTTCTCATACATTTAAGCACTGTCAATTATGCATTTTGCTTCCTTTCTTTTTAAATTTTGTTTGGGGGGACAGGGTCTCATGTACCCAAAGCTTTTCTTGAACTCATATAGCCAAGAATGGAATCAAAGTCACTAGGTGGCTGAAGAAAGTCCTAAATTTTTGATCCTCATGCCTACACCTTGCCAGGGCAGGGATTGCAGGTATGCGCTACCACACCCAGCCGGGATGACTATCACACTATCTAAATACAGTCACCACAAGATATCCCTGAAAGAAGCCTTAGAAAAAAACATTTTTCAAGCTATTTGAGGCCTGTTATTCTAACATTAATATATATTTGTAAGCCAATAACTTTGTTCAAGTTTTTTGCTATGGAGTAAAATAATACCACAGAAATTAAAAGGTATTAAATTTATAAAAGAACTATTGAGACAATATCTCAAGGCTGCATGGAACTGGAAAATTCTACAAGCTTTAACTGATTGATTGAAAGCATCACCCAGCTCCTGGCATTCAGTCTTGGGGTGCCAATGGAGCAAGACGCTCCTTTTCAAGTACCCTCCCCTGGGAGTAGCCTTGGTCCAGACTCCACCTCCGGGAAAGTCTGCCAAATGCTGACCCCTCCCTAGGGAGGGTCAGGGCCACTCCCACAGGCTATTTAGGCTGCAGTCCAGAAAAGGAACACCATGGTCTCGTGTATTGCGTGTCTCCCGGTGTCTGTCTCCCCCCCCCCCCTCACCATGCTTCCATACCACCAGGGAGTGCTACATTTATTAAACATGGGCACCTTTTATTCAGTCTAATCTGGTTTGATTGGGAATATTTGTGTCAGCGGAGAGGCTCCTCGTAAGATTACACCTAACACTAACAACACCTTTCCCTCATGAAAACATATGGGAAACGTGCACATACATGCATGTGCATTTGTATGTGTATGTGGAGATGGAGAGAGGGAACGACACAGAGACTGGCTGTCCAGTTGTGTTGACAAGACTCACACAAAAAGTGTGCTAGCCTCCGTAATGGCATCTGGACTATAGATGAAATGAGGGGGTCTGTGTTTTCTGTTTTGTCCTAAAATTTGTTGTTTGTTGAGAGTGCCAAAAAACCCTGTATGACAAAAATAATGTATCAGAAATGAGAAGCAGTGAGGGTTAAACATTCAGTATCATTATTTTGTGGGATTCAGTCTGTAAGAAAAGGCAAAGCCAAACCCATTTCCATGGGCCCACTTCTTTTCAACTCAACAGATACCAGCATTTCAGAAATTATTTAAGGAACACACAAGTTCTGGTTAACCTTTAGTGATGTCACTGTTTCCTAGGTAGAGATTAAGCAAATGAGGTTTAGGAAGAATTAATTTGACTTCTTAAGAGTTCTATTCAACCAAGTACAATAAATGTTAACCAGAGATACTACATGAGCAAGGCAAAGTAAAACATAATCCAGAACTGCAGGTTATAAACAAATCAGAAGATAAGACAACAACAGAGATAATCCAGGCTGGATGAATAAGGAATAAGAGTGCGGACTGAGGGTAATCACCATAAAAGAAGGCTAAGGACTGAACAACTGTCAAGACAAGAAATTACACTTGCTTGAAAAGAATCAGAAAGCTTTCTAGAAATGTTATCTTTTGAGATAGCAAAGTTCACCATGACAGTTGGGGAGGCAGCCATCTCAAGAGACATAAAATCAAACAGAAAATGTAAAAAGGACAAGTACTAGTAATGGTGAAAACCAGTATTTCAGGCAAGAAGCTGGTGGACACTGAGGAGGAGAAAGTCCCGAGGACTAGCATATAAAAGTCAATAGTAGAGAAAGATTGACAGCCCTCAGTATAACTGAGCTAAATCAACAAGGCAGCATGCTCTTAAAAACTGGTGCTTTGTGGGAACCTTAGAAGAGGTGTTTATTCATAACCTTTAAAACCTCACTAGGAACCTCCTGGTTCCCTTTCTCCCCTTGGAACCAAGCCATAAATACATGTGCACGTTCCTCTGGGCCTTTTCCTTAGTAAACTCTTTTCCCATAACAATCCATGTTTGTCTATGCAGTCCATTGTAAAGATGCACAAGAAGCAAGAAATGTCAGCATCTGTAGCAGTAAGACATCACTAGATCTAGCTAACAAAAAAAGCAATGCTTGGCCTGAGCTCAGTCATCTGAAGTGATCATGCTGGCGCACTCCAGCCAAGCCTGCACCACAACACCGCTCCCAAGACTTCAGTAAGGCTCAAAGTCTGAAGCGTTCAGGAGGCTAGCCTCCAACAAGCCAGCAGCACTTTGAACTGGATCTCTGTCCACCTCCTTTTTATCCAGTTTCTCTGAGCGGAAAGGTAAAAATGGGTTTCTCAGGACATGGACCAAAGTTCGGCAACGGCAGCTGAAACTGAGCACTCTTTTAACCTAAGGTCTGTGCTTTCGCTGTTTTTGTTTTGTTTTAATTTTGGGTCTTTTTTTCTGTTTTTCCAGAAAATGATGCCTTACACTGACTGGAATCCTCCCAATTCTCCAGAGCTGGCTTCTCCTGCTGGTATGAACGCCTTCCATCAGCAGGCAGCCTGAATCTAAAGGAGATAAACTGGAGTCATCTAGGGCTTGCTGAAGAGAGGCCTCTGGACACTCCTGAACCCTCTCATTAGAAAGTGTCAGTCCTGGGTGGTGACAGCGTCAAAGAACAATCCTAAGAAAATGCAATCTGGGCACTTACATTTCGGGTGACTAATTTGGCTGCCTCCGTTTGCAGGGTTTGACCCACCAGTGTAGGTGAAGAGATTTGATTGAGCAGAGATCAACACCAGCACCAAGTGACCTTGTTAAGCAATTTTCTACATCTTTTATGCTCAGAGAAGCATGGATATCTTCTATTAACCTCTGAGGCAACAATGGATTTATCCATTGCTTTACCTTGCTGACTGTCCTCCCGCAGTTCCTTTGGCAAAATGATGCTCCCTTCTCCTTTTTGTTTGGCCGTGGGTGCCTGTATAAACTGAAAGCTTTATGGAGATCACCCTCTTTTTCCTACCCTTAGCCTTATCCCTTACCCTTATGCCTTGTACCTTATGTCTGATGCCCTATGCTCATCTTCCCCTAAGGAATAAAGAAACATGCAGGAAAACGTGCCTAAGTCAGTCAGTTTGTTTTACCCCTCAGATCCCTTTCCCAAGTCGGTTTTTGCTCGTCACTGAAGTCCTATTCTGAAGCCCGAGAGAGCGCTGAGGCTGGTGCTCGGTAGTTCCCAATAAGAAATGTATTACATACAAAACTCTGTGTTGGTGTTGGGTATATGGCAAGACATAATGTCTGCAAAAGTAAGAGAGTGTGGCTAATAGAGGAGGCTTTGGTGTCAGATTTGGGTTCACACACACCTTGGACTTCCCCTGAGCTGAGTTTCTACGTGTACAATGTGTTCCTGGTGGAATCATGCCATAAGGTCCTTGTACACTAAGCATTGTCAGTGAAATTGTCTTAGTTACTTCTCTCTTTACCCCGACAGAAACAACTGGAGGAAGCAGTCCATCCTGTTAGAGAAGGCAGATCAGATTGGCGGGTGATGGCAGGATGTAGGGAAACCTCAGTTGGAATCCAAGGTTCACATCCCGCCCCCCAGCCGTCACAACCTGTCAAAACAGCACCACCCCTAGAGACCAAGTGTTCATCCAGACCATGCGGAAATGTTTCTCTGAGTCTTTGTGATGGCGCCAAAATGTTAACTTCTTATTGTTTTTGTTACAGGGCAATTCTGTTTTTATTTTGAAAAGCAGCCTTTGGGGAAAGGAGCGGATTAAAGCAATAACTACAGGAAGGAGCCCAGAGGGTGAAGGCAGACAGATCTCCTTCACCAGGACGTTTCTTCATTCCTGGGGCTCCCCTCTAGAAAGACATTCCGTTAGATGGAGACAGAAGCAGCAGTGTTTTTGGAGTTTCCCATCACCTCTGACTTTCACGGTCTTTCTGCTTCTTCTCCCACATAGATCCCTGAGCCTTGAGAGGTGGGGTTTGATGAAACCTCTCAGTTAGGACTAGGTGCTCCAAAGTCTTCCTGCTGCTGTCCCGTTGTGGTCTCTGCGATAGTTCCCATCTACAGCAGGAAGCTTCTGTGGTGATGGCTGAGTGAGGCGCTGATCTATGCATTTAAAAACATATTACTAGGGGTCATTTTATTCATATTAGTATATTACTTGACCAAAATAAGGCAACAGTGCCTTCCAGACACAACAGAATGGACACACAGATACTGTGAGAGAAGGCACAGAATCTGAACAGGCTTAAACAAGACAAAATCCTCGCTCCAAGAAGGGGAAGCAGATACAATGTCCCTCCCCTAACCAAGAAGGTGTTTGCAGTTGGTACCTGCTGGAAAGAGGAACATCAATTTCATCCAAGAGGGCCACTGGGTGTATCAACCACATGCCAAGGCAGGCTCCATGCCCAGGAGTGGTTGAACAACACAAAATGGCACCATTTATTTTTTCTGTCTGTGGACTTTTGTTTGATTTTGTTTGAGCATTTTTGATTATAGGTTTTTTTGTTTGTTTATTTAGTTTAGTTGGTTTGATTTTCATTTTCTGGGGGGTTTGTCTGTTTTGTTTGTTTGGAGTTCATTTTAGAGAAAGAAGGAACATGAATGGGGGGGGATCTGGAAAGAGTTGGGGAAGAGGAAGGAAAATGATCAAAATATAGTGTTTGAAAAAGTTAAAGAAAAAAGTAAGTACACATTTTTAACAGCAATATCTTAAGAGCCTCAGAGACATTTCTGTGTGCACGTGGCTATAAATAACTGCAGCAATCCTTAGACACACCTCCACTTGCAGAGCAACCAGCTTCATGGAGCCGCTGGTTTGCCTGTCTCCTGTGTTATTAGCATCTCCTCGGGCATAATTGGTCAAGGCCAGCCCTGGTCAGACTCTGGCTCAGCCAGCTGCGCTTTAGAGAACAGTCGTAAACATGTTGTTCTGCAGAGCCTGCTGGGAACCACTCCAGCCTGGAGTTGTTGCTATGTTACCGAGAGTACTGCAAGCTCCTGAGATTCCCACAGCAGCCAAACACCAGTCACAAAACTCTGTGGGGATTTCGATCTGAACCCCCAACAGGTACAAGGCTACTTGGAAAATGTCTCGTTCTTCTTATAGATACCAGAGTTGGCGCAAACACGATTAGCAAATCACAGCCATGATTCCTGATGGCAGAAAATTCTTTTAAATGTTCACGATCTCTCCCTAGATTCAACTGTGTTAGTCATTGGCTTTGGTCTATCATATTATATCCCAGCAGTAAAGGGCAAAATCTACTAAAGTACAAGTTAATACTAAAGTGGACAAAGATCACAAGGAAGACATGGTGCCCTATGGGATCCGCAACTGCCATGTATACCAAAGATAGGCTGCAGGCTTAGTCAGAGAACCCGAAACTACCGTACACACCAGAGACTGGCTGCATGCTTAGTAATCCTGGCTTAGCAATTCTCAGGGCAGTCATTGACAGTCACAGGTGACGAGTCTCAACTCCACCCTTCCACCCTCTAGTACTTTTCTGTTGCTGTGATAATGACCATGACAATTTATAGATTCACAGAGGTCCTCAACTTGTGGGTCAAGACCCTTATAAGACCATCAGAAAACACAGTTATTCTCATTACAATCTGCAAGAGTAGTACAATTACAGTTATAAATAGCAATAAAATTAATTTTATGGTTGGGGTCACCACGACATGAGGAACCATATTAAAGGGTCACAACATTAGGAAGGTTGAGAATCAGTGAGGAATTTCTTTTGATTTACGGTTTCAGGGGACTACGGGTCCATCGTGGAGGCTGTTATGGAAACAACAGGCAAATGTGGCAGTGGGGGCAGAAAGCTAAGTGATCACATCGGCAAAAACAAACATGAAACAGAACGTGAGTGGGAAGTAGGGCAAAACTGGTTACTCTCACGCCCCTCCCCTAGGGATAGTACTTCCGGGAGCCACAGGAGCTTCCTACTGTGGACTTAGTTTTCAAATACCTGAGCTTGGGGAGACATTTCTTATTCAAACCATTTCACATCCAAAACCTAAGCACACGCATCTCCCTTTAAAAGACTCTTCCGGAGGCCTGTCCCATAATATGTCACATGATCATAAAAACACCTCGTCTGGAGTGAAAATGTAAAAGAGTGAGGGTCTGGCCCTGCCGAATGTCCAGCTCTTTAAGGTATTCCGAGCACAAAACCTGAGTTAGCAGTTTTGTCAGGAGGGATTTTCTCTCTTACCTCGGGTACAGCTTGTCTCTACTTCCTTGATCTTGATGGATTGTCCTGCAGGCACCCGTCTCCTTGCCTTGATCCCTGACGTACTTCTAGAGCTGGCCTCTGTGATATCTACTGCTTAGTGTTTTTTATTTTCTGTCACAGTAAATTTTCCAACGACTTTTATTAATCTCCCTTTAATGTTAGAAGTTTCTAAGTATCTGATACAAAGCCTACCACAGGACTTTATCTAAATCAAATTGGAAAGACACTCGTTCCGCTCCAAGATAGGCATGTAGTACGTTTAAGTTGCTTGATTATCAAAAGGTCAGCCTTTTAAATAGTTAATTTAAGTGAATTTGGGTTACATCATCCCTCTACAAGAGTTCCCAGACCCACCCACAGCTCTGGTGAAGCTGCAGAAAAGCACCAGTAAACATTTCTCTCTGTGTTATGAGTAACATTTCAGAAATTGAAACCTGCTTGGCATTTGAGTGACGCTGGGGCTCCGGTAGCCAACAAGAAGTTATAATGTAACCTAATAAAACTTCAGTTTAAAAGCTAAAGAGCAGAGAGTTCATACAGGCTGTTTGGACCAAGAATACAAGACTATAAGAATGTCCTTTTAATACTGATAATACTAATTTTCTTAGTTCATTTTGATTTTTGCTATTGATTTTACTTTGTATTGCTATCTAACATGTCCGATCAAACATATATCTCCTGGGGCAATGATTCATTCAATACACAAATGAATTTTACTCTAATGCCATTTACAACAATACACACCTTTTCTCCATGCTATTCTTGGTTAATAGAATCTTCTAGAAGGTGATAGCTAATCTCTAATTCCACAGTCCTATCACATTGTTATCCATGATCCTCTTCCCATCAACAAACTGCACAAAGATGCACGTGTAGAAAAGACTATTTGGGCAGGGCAGTGGCCACTCAGGAGGCAGAGGCAGGTGGATCTCTGTGTGTTCAAGGCCAGCCTGCTCTACAAGAGCTAGTTCCAGAACAGGCTCCAAAGCTACAGAGAAACCCTATCTTGAAAAAAAAAGAAAGAAAAGACAATATGAGGGCAAATAAATATTTTATTAACATACAAGATTCATTTCTCTAAACCTCATGAATACCAGGAGAACCCTACCTGCTGTTTTCTCCTCTGACTCATAACTTGCCCCAGGCAAAAAGTCCACACAGACACTGTTCCCTGACTTTGGTCTCCTGGGTCCTGGCCTCATTTTATCACATCCCCAAAAGCTAGAGAAGTTCTGTTCCCATTGCAATCAATTAATGCCTTGGGAACTCTGTAAAATAAACAGGAGAAATAAACTAAAATGAACCTTCTCACATAAAAATACAATAGAAATGTAAATTTCTACTTACCACCCAGTTCCTAGCATTTAGTGTTCAGCTACTTGATCTACCAGGTATTGTCCAAGACCTTCTACATCTTTCCATAGGTGTCACAAAAGGGAGGATAGAGCACAATATCACCTAGGACAATTACTTTGCAATATTCTGAGTGAGAATTGCAGTATCTGTATCCTATTCACTCTTCCAAAGAGTCAGGGAGCCTCAAGAAAGAAGAGGTGATAAGAAGTGGAGGTTGAAGAAGAGTGTCATGAAACTGTGTCATGTGTATGCGATAGGACCAATGCACTCTCGAGCTCAATGCATAAGAACTGCATAAGGCCAAGCCAATCACCATTCCCACATAGATGGGGAGAGGGATCGCAACACACGACCCCCTCACTGCGAACCTAGTGGTGTTGACGGCTGCTAGCAAATGAAAAGTTTGCTTTTTCCCAAGGAGGGGGTCCTGGTTAAGTTGCCCATATTCCAGTGGGTGGCAAACCCTACACTGATGTACCATATGGGTAGCATTTTTTTTTAACTCAGTGTGCTATTGATCAAAAAAATAAAGAGAAAGAACTAGAGGAGGAGGTGGGAAAAAACACAAAACTAGAATGGGGATCTGCAAAGGTTGTCCAGGAAGAGTCAAAGGGGACAATGAGGGATGGGTACGATCAAACTGTAAGTGTACCTGCATGAAGTTCTAAATATACAGATAAATTTTAGAACAAAGACAAGTGAAGCGGAGAGGGAATCAGGAAGACATGTATATATACAGGAGTATGCATCCTGCCCATCTTTATGAGCTCAGCTGTGCTTTCTTGCAGACTACCTTTAGGAACCACTGCTTCTAAGGACACTGTGACCTTTCTGTAAAATATGTACTAGAAGATGCTTTTTCTAGATAGACTTTTAAGTAGAATCATTCTCAGAAGTAAACAGATACAGTCAAAGCATACTCCATGATGAGAGAGAGAACGCTTCATCTGTGGGAAAGGAAAGCAAGAGACTGGACAGCAAATATCCTACAGAAGACAGTCACATGTGTGCATGGGATTTTCCCAAAAAAAAAAAAAAAGAACTTCCTGGGACTATTTTTCTGCAATATACAACACAAGGAATGTAATTTGTCTCCAGACTATTATCTTGTCTCCAACCTTGGCTGGATACAAGAAAATCTCTATATTTGTGTTTCTATGGCACAGGGGTTCAGGGAACACTTAGGTTCCGTGAACTATTGAATTTTCTTTGATTCCTTCATATACAAACTGTCAATACACATTTAATACAGAAGCCTCACCATGCCACATGAATATCTTATTTTAGCCCCAAAAGATTTCTCCAACTCTGCAATGCTAGAAAAATCCCATACTAAGCACTAACAATATGAGTTACTAACTTTCTCTTTAAAACCCATAGTTTTAAACAACCTAGGCCTTAGAATTAGCATTGGAAAAATTTGAACTAAAATATTTAACTTCCTTTTTAAAAATAACTTAACATATAGCCTGTATGTGGACAATGAGGTGTAAAACAACTTATGTGTTTTAAAAATCATCATCCTCACCAAGAAACTAGCAACAAATTTTCAGTGACACCTAGATAATAAATAATTTATATAAGTAATTCAACAGTCATCATAAATATTACATATATTCTTTAGTATATTAAATATTTATCATTGTCAATCAACTTCAAAATAATGCCTGTATGAGCATAAACACTATACACTATTTGATAAGAGTCCCACTTAGATGTACCTTGTTGATCTAGTTTTGTTCCTGTTGCTGTGATAAAAATTCTGATCAAGTAACTTAGGGAACTTACAATCCCATGCCACTGTCCATCAACAAGGGAAGTCAAGGCAGAAACTCAAGATACAAACTTGAAGGCAGGCCTCTCTACTATTCCACATAGCACAGCCACTGAAGAAAAAACTCACTTCATAGCCAAAGAACTTTCACAGAAACCACGGATGATGCTGTTTGCTAATCAGACTCATGTTCAGTTAGCTTTCTTACACAGTTCAGGATGACTTACCTAGGGAATGGTGCCACTCACAGTGGGCTGGACCCTCGCACATTCCCACATAGATGGGAATATTAATAATCAAGATGGTCCCTCACAGACATGGCTACAGATTACTCTTCTCTAAGCAATTCCTCAAGTGAGATTCCTCTACCAGATAATTCTAGGTTGTGCCAAATTGATGTTTAAAACTCCAGAACATTGGGGTTTGCTAATACATAGCAATATGGGTTTTTATCACTTAATAGACATATGGCTAGCAAAATATAAACCACAATCAATTTTGTTAGATCAAACCAAATCTATAATTTTTTTTTATCGCTGGATCATGGGGTAGGTTGATCCCGAATTTCCTGAGAAACGTCCACACTGATTTCCAAAGTGGTTGCACAAGTTTGCATTCCCACCAGCAATGGATGAGTGTTCCCCTTACTCCACAGCCTCTCCAGCAAAGGCTATCTGGTGTTTCTGATTTTAGCCATTCTGACAGGTGTAAGATGGTATCTTAAAGTTGTCTTGATTTGCATTTTCCTGATCGCTAAGGAGTTTGAGCATGGCCTTAAGAGTCTTTTGGCCATTTGAACTTCTTCTGTTGAGAATTCTCTGTTCAGTTCAGTGCCCCATTTTTTAATTGGGCTAATTAGCATTTTAAAGTCTAGTTTCTTGAGTTCTTTATATATTTTGGACATCAGACCTTTGTCCATTGCTGGGTTGGTGAAGATATTCTCTCAGTCAGTAGGTTGCCTTTTTATCTTAATGACAGTGTCCTTGGCTTTACAGAAGCTTCTCAGTTTTAGGAGGACCCATTTATTCAATGTTGCCCTTATTGTCTGTGCTACTGGGGTTATACATAGGAAGTGGTCTCCTGTGCCCATGTGTTGTAGAGTACATCAGGTTCAGTGTGCTCAGATTAATATTGAGGTCTTTAATCCATTTGGACTTGATTTTTGTGCATGGTGATAGATATGGATCTATTTTTATTCTTCTACAGGTTGACATCCAGTTATGCCAGCACCATTTGTTGAAGATGCTTTCTTTCTTCCATTGTATACTTTTAGCTCCTTTGTTGAAAATCAGGTGTTCATAGGTTTGTGGGTTAATATCTGGGTCTTCTATTCTATTCCATTGGTTGACTTCTCTATTTTTATGTCAATACCAAGCTGTTTTCAATACTGTACCTCTGTAATAGAGTTTGAAGTCAGCGATGGTAATGCCTCCAGAAGTTCCTTTTTTGCATAAGATTGTTTTTGGCTATCCTGGGTTTTTTGTTTTTCCATATAAAGTTGATTAATGTTCTCTAAAGGTCTGTGAAGGATTTTGTTGGGATTTTAATGGGAATTGCACTCAATTTATAGATTGCCTTTGGTAGAATTGCCATTTTTTACTATGTTCATTCTACTCATCCAAGAGCATGGAAGATCTTTCCATTTTCTGGTGTCCTCTTCAATTTCTGTCTTCAAAGACTAAAGTTCTTGTCAAATAGATCTTTCATTTCCTCAGATAGAGTTACCCCAAGATACTTTATGCTATTTGTGGCTCTTGTAAAAGGTGAAGTTTCTCTGAATTCCCTCTTTGCTTCTCTATCCTTTGTGGATCGGAGAGCTACTTATTTTTTGAGTTAATCTTGTAACCTTCCACATCGTTGAAGTTATTTATCAGCTGTAGGAGTTCTTTGGTAGAGTTTTTGGGGTCACTAATGTATGCCATAGCCAGAACCTGGAAACAACCTAGATGCCCCTCAATAGAAGAATGGATAAAGAAAATGTGGAATATATACTCTAATGTGTATACATTAGAGTACTACTCAATGGTAAAAAAAAATATATCTTGAATTTTGCATGCAAATGGATGGAACTAGAAAACACTATTCTGAATGAGGTAACCCAGACCCAAAAAGATGAATATGGTATGTACTCACTCATAAGTGGATTCTGGCCATAAATAAAGGACAATGATCCTATAAGTTGTGATCCTAGAAAAGCTAAATAACAAGGTGAACCCAAAGAAATACATCCTCCTGGATATTGAAAGTAGACAAGATGGCCAGGCAAAAATTGGGAACTTGGGGATGGCGGTGCGGTGGGAGTAAGGTGAGATAGGGAGAAAAAAGTGAGAAAGGGAGGATGGGGAGAGCTTGGGGGAATTGGGGGATTAGCATGGGGGAAGGGTCGATATGGGAGCAGGGAAGTAGATATCTTAATTAAGGGAGTCATTTTAGGGTTAGCAAGAGACTGGACTATAGAGAGGTTCCCAGGTGTCCAAGAAGATGTCCCTAGCTAGTTCCTTGGGCAGCTGATGAGAGGGAGCCTGAAATGGCCCTATCCTATTGCCTGGTGAATATCTTGCATATTCGTCATAGAACCTTCATCTGGCAATGGATGGAGATAGAGACAGAGACACACATTGGAGCACTGGACTGAGCTCCCAACATCCAAATGAGGAGCAGAAGGATGGAGAACATGAGCAAGGATGTCAGGACTGCAAGGGGTGCCCACCAAGATATTGGGGCTGATCTAATGGGAGCTCACCAAGGCCAGCTGAACTGGGACTGATGGAGCATGTGATCAAACTGGACTCTCTGAATGTGGCTGACAATGAGTGCTGACTGAGAAGCCAAGGACAATGGCACTGGGTATTTGATCCTACTGCATGTATTGGCTTTGTGGGAACCTAGCCTGTTTGGATGCTCACCTTCCTAGACCTGGATGGAAGGGGGAGGACCTTAGACATCACACAGGGCATGGAACCCTGACTATTCTTTGGACTGGAGAGGGAAGGGGAGGGGAAGTGTAAGGATGAGGGAGGGAAACTGGAGGAGGGGAGGAGGTGGAAATTTTTAATAACAATAATAATAATTTTTAAAAATTATTTTTATCATAAATTTTAGCTAGTATACAAAGAAACTGATATCACTGGGATACATAAATTAATACACATGTATGTATACTGTATATGCATACACATATATACACGTATATATACATATATATTGGGGCTGGAAAAGGGCCTCAGTGCTTAAGAGCATTGGTTGCTCTCCAAAGGACCCAGGTTTGGCTCAGAACACCCACATGATAGCTCACAACTATCCAATGCCTTCTTTCATCCTCTACTGGCACCAGGAACAAAGATGGACAAGAATATCCATGCAGGAAAAACACCATGCACATTTCAAAATTAACACATATGTATCTTTCCCCTTTGTTCTTACTTATTCCCGCCTACTGCCCTTTTCTAGATCCCTGCATCAGTTCCTTGCTCTTCTTTCGTGACATGCATATTCCATTCTCTTTCTCCTACAGTCTCCTTTCCCACTTTAGACCTCTTTTTGCCATCTCCTCGTTCCCTCTCTCTGTCATGTCATATAGATGTGTGTCATATGAATGTGATGTAATTTATATAGCAGAATTATAATCATGGTATTGCATGTATTTAAATCTGCAGGAGAAGGCTGTCCTATCAACATTTCAACAAGGCAGTCAACAGTCAGCTCACAGAACAAACACTTCCTCTTTCCTATTTCCTTCACTCTGTTCCTATAGACAGAGGCACGATGTGGCATAAGCTCAAGGACATTAACTCAGGGGAAGACAGAGAGCAGAGGAAGGACATGAATCAAGCAATTGAGAAACTGGGTGAGCGTCTGACCTCGGGATGGACAAATCGCATGCCTGTGCACAGCCAGAGGGGAACACTAATAAAAGGCTTATTAAAACCCTTAGAGATGACAGACCTGTGGTTGGGTAGGTAAGGATGGGAGCAGCCGGCACTTCCAAGTTCCTACCAGCCTACCCTCCATACCATCACCACTTAACCGCTGCCACTTCTGGTTCGTCACATACTAGAGCCAGGTCCCCTGATGAGTGTTGTTTTCACAACAGAGTTTAGACTCTTGTGCTTGCTTATGGATTAAGGGTCACCGATTTGACCTCAATCAAAAAGCATTTGATTGGAACAAAATAGAGTATTAACACGCGCATCCAGATGGACTGTGGCGCTTCAGTTTCCTGCCCTTGTTAGCCTTTGAGTTTTCCTACTTACAATCGAAAATAATGTATTATGCATCAAAATTTATTCATAAACAACAAGTCTGGTTTAAATGGTCTGAAATGATGGTCAGCAATGAAAAAAAAGAGGCAAGTGTATTCAGACGATGCTTTTATTAAAAACCAAATGAAACAGGAGGCATATACAATGGTATAAGTGGTAGTTTATCGTTTGCTTATTCTCAGTTGGAAAAATACATCAATATGTATTATAATGAGTAGATTGTATTCTCAGCTTTAAGTAAGAACCCAGTAGCACAGCAAATAAATCATAATAAAAAGTCATTTGCATGTAAACTATTTTAAGGCCAAGTAAATCTCCCCTAAAATAAAAAAAAGCATTTACTTCTGTGCCCAACGATTGCTTATTCTCTTTGGGAAACTTTCTTGTGCACTTCACCATCTATAACACATCTGCAAGGGTACTCACGACTGAATAGTCCTTGAAATAAAAAAAGTAGTTGATCTTTACATTTTTGAAGAGTGTTTCTAGTGTGGAAAGAGCAATAATTTCTTGGCCAGTGAGCTGGCTTGGCTAGTGAAGTGTCCTGCAACCAGGCCTGATGACCTAGCTCGATTCCCTAAACACACAAGGTGGAGGGAGGGGGCAAACTCTTCAAATGTGCTTTCTCACTTCAACATGTACTCCAGCACACACACGCGCCTGTACACATACACACTAAATGAATGCAACTCTATAAAATAAAATAATTCTTAAAGAAATTGTCTTTTGACTTCGCTGAGAAAGTTTTTAAATGAGTATATGTAAGAAGTCACTTTGCCACAGTATTTCGGGCATTGTGTTATGACAGTAACAATGATTAAAATATTAGAAAACGTTAATTATATAACTATACTTTATTAGATATATGCCAGAATCTATATTTTATTAGTTTAGGGTGGTTAACTCTTTACCTACTGTATTGGATTTATAGTCTATTTGTTTGTTTGCTTGTTTATTTGTTTTTTTAGACAAGGTTTCTTTGTGTACCCCTGGCTATCCTAGAACTCACTCTGTAGATCAGGCTGGCCTCAAACTCACAGATATCAGCATGACTCTGCTCCCAAGTGTTGGGTGTAAAGACGTGTGCCACCACCACCTGGCGGATCTGTAGACTATTTTATTAACATAATATTTTTATTGATTCTTTGGGAAATTCACATTGTATACCCAATCGCACTCACTTCCCAGTCCTTCTATGTCTGTCCCCAACCCTTGTGACTTTCTCTTCCCCACAATAAAATAAAATAAAATAAAAATACTAAAAAAAAAAAGACCCAGGATCTAGACCTCTACTGGGGCCATGTTGGAGTCCAGGAAACACACAAGAGATGGGCCTATTCTGACCTAATAGGTCTGAGCTGCCATGGTGACAACCAGGCCCAAGCTGCTGCTATTGGCAATGTCTGGGTGGTTCATGGTCCTGATGTAGCTGGTGTCTATGTTAATGTCCATTGCCCATGCCACCACAGGTGCCCATTCAAACCACATCTTGAGCCATGTGTTAAAGCAAGAGGACATATTGAATTGGCCCTGTCTCTCACTGGCCTGGGGAGAGCCACCCCCAACTAGAGAGTTGATCCTGCCCCCTTCTGGCCCCACCTTTCATGGGGGGAGCTGGTCCCACACTTCACCATAGGTGTGGGAAAACTGGGTCTACCATTCACGTGAGGCAGATGCCCCACAGCCGGGACTGACCAACTTAGCTACCACTCAGACGCACATCCAGGGCTTTGAGTTGGCACTCCCCAGCCTCTACCCCATCTATAACCTATCGAAGCATGTGAAGGGCCTGGCCCTGCAGAACCATAGCCACATGACTCAAGGCAACAACAGGATTTCCAAGAGGAGATTTGGTGAGGGTCCAGCATTGATGGTGTACCCAAAGCCAGAGACCTTGAACCTGTCCAACAACATACCACCTAATGAACATTTGTGAATGAAGCTGTTTGGAGAAAAGAGTGTGATGGAGGAAGGTCATTGGTTAAAATAAAAGAAGCTGCTTGGCTCTCATTGGTTAGGAGATAGGTGGGAGGAGTAAACAGAACAGAATGCCGGGAGGAAGAGGAAGTGAGGTCAGACTCCACAGCTCTCCTCTCCGGAGCAGACGTAGGAGAGACACCATGCTGCCCGCTCCAGGGAAGACGCACGCTATGAAGCTCCTACCCAGGATGGACTTAGGCTAGAATCTTCCCGGTAAGCGCACCTAGGGGCGCTACACAGATGATTAGAAATGGGCTAAATTAATATGTGAGAATTAGCCTAGAATAGGCTAGATAGGAATGGGCCAGAGCAGTGTTTAAATGAATACAGTGTCCGTGTAATTATTTCGGGGCATAAGCTAGCCGGGCAGGTGGCTGGGGTTTTGGGGACTCAACCCCGCAGCCCCGCCGCTCCATATTACTACAAGAGTGCATGATACATCCCCACCACAACTCCCAATGCCACTAAGACTAATGAAGAAGCAATGGAGAGGAAGACAAGATAGAAGAGCAAAATATAATTGTTTCATTTTTATTTTCTTTTTGTATTGTTTTTGTTTGTGTTTTATCCTTGTTGGGATTTTTTATTAATTAAGTTTTCTAAACCAATAAGTTTTCCCTCCCTCCCTTCTCTCATCCCAGCCCCTTTCTAACGTTCCCCTGAATCCTCTCCCTCTCCATTTCTTTCAGAAAAGTGCAGCCCTCCTATGTGTACCAGCCAGCTGTGGTGTACCAAGTTGAAGCAAGACTAGGCAACTCCTTTCTATTAAGGCTAGATGAAGCAGTCCAGCAGGAGGAAAGAGTTCCAAGAGCAAGCAACATAGTTAGAGACGACACCCGCTCCCTCTTCCAGGAGTGCCACAAGAAGACCAAGCCACATAAGTGTAACACATGTGCAGAAGGCCCAAGTGAGTCCCATGCAAGTTCTCTGGTTGGCGGTCCAGTCTCTGTGGGTTCCATGAGCCCAGGTCAATTGACACTCGCTGTGTTTTCCCATGGTGTTTTTACTCCCACTAGCTTTCATAATCTTTCCACTTCCTCTCCCACAAGATTCCCTGAGCTCTACCTAATGTTTGGCTGTGGGTCTCTGCATTGGTTTCTATCAGTTGCTGGGTGAAGCCTTTCTGACAATTGGGTTGGGCAATGATCTGTGAGTAAAGCAGAAAACCATTAGGAATCATTTCATTTACTTCTTTTTTCTTTTGGCCAATCATGTTTCATTCTATCCTAGGACTCTGGGCTATCCAGCCTCTAGGTCCTGGCTCTCAAGGCATTGTCAGGGGTGGGCTCCCTCTCATAGCATGGGTCTCAAGCTAGACCAGTCATTGGTTATCCACTCCCATGATTTCTGTGCCACTTTTGTCCCAGTATATCTTGTAGGAAGAGAGGCTAGGTAGCTGGGTTGTGGTCCCAGGCCCTCCACTGGAAGTCTTGCCTGCTTACAAGAAATGACTCCATATCTCCCATTGCTAGGAGATTTTGCTAGGGTCACCCTTGTAGATTCCTTGGAGTTTCCATTGCCCTGGGTTTTTAAGCTCACCCCAGAGATGCCCCTAATTCCAATTGTCTTCTCCTGTACTCTCTCCCTCCATCCTCCTGCAACCCGATCCCTCCTGTGCCATGCCCAACCCCCATCCAGACTTCTCATCCATCCACCTGTGATGTCTATTCTATTTCCCCTTAGCAGTGAGATTCATGCCCCTCCCCAAGTCTTCCTAGTTACTGAGCTTCTTTGGGTCTGTGTATTGTAAAGGGTAATCCTTTATTACCAATACCGTACACTTATACGTGAGTATATGCCATGTTTGGCTTTTTGGGTCTGGGTTACCTTACTCAGGATAATTTTTTTTTTTAGTTCCATCCTGATATCATTGTTTTTAACGGATAAACAATACTCTATTGTGTAAACAAACTACATTTTCTTTATTCGTTCTTTGGTTGACAGGCATCTGTGTTGTTTCCAGTTTCTGGCTATTACAAATAAGGCTGTATGAACATTAGTAGAGAAAGTGTCCTTGTGGTATGGTAGAGCATCCTTTGGGTATATGCTTAAAAGTGGCATAGCTGGGTCTTGAGGTAGATTGATTCCCAATTTTCTGAGAAACAGTCATATTGCTTTCTAACGTGATTGTACAAGATTGTATTCCCCAGCAATGGAGGAATGTTCCCCTTGCTCCACATCCTCACCAGCATGATGTCACTTGTGTTTTTGATCTTATCCATTCTGATAGGTATAAGATAAAATCTCAAAGTAGTTTTGATTTGCATTTACCTTATGGTTAAAGATGATGAACATTTCTTTAGGTGTTTCTTGGCCATTTGAGATTCTTCTCTTGAGAATTCTGTTTAGATCTGCATCCCATTTTTTTTAATTGGATTATTTGATTTATTGATGTCTAGTTTCTTGAGTTCTTTATATATTTGAAGATCAGCCCTCTGTCAGATCTGGAGTTGGTGAAGATCTTCTCCCATTTTGTAGGCTGCCCTCTTGTCCTATTGATTGTGTCCTTTGCCTTACAGAAACATTTAAATTTCATGATTTAATATTAATATTATTAACAATATTAATTGTTGCTCTTAGTGCCTGTGTGGTGTTCTCTTCGGGAAGTTAATTCTTATGCTGATGTATTCAAGGCCATTCTTTACATTCTCTTCTATCAGATTTGGTGTTACATTGGGGTCTTTGACCCACCTGGACTTGAGTTTTGTGCAGAGTGACAGATATAGATCTTTTTGCTTTCTTCTATATGCTGACTTCCAGTTAGACCAACACCATTTGTTGAAGATGCTTTTTTTTTTCCATTGTATATTTCTGACTTCTTTACTAAAATTCAGGTGTCTATAAGTATGTGAATTTATGTCTGGGTCTTAAATATGGTTCCATTTATCAACTTTCCATTTTTATTCCAATATCATGTGGTTTTTATTACTACACCTCTGTAGTCCAGCTTGGAATCAAAAATGATGATACCTCTGGAAGTTCCTTTATTGTATAGGATTGTTTTAGCTATTCTGGATTTTTTTATTTTTATTTTATTTTTATAACCATATGAAGCTGAGCATTATTTTTTTCAAAGCTTGTAATGAATTGTCTTGGAATTTTGATGGGCATTATGTTGAATATGCAGATTGTTTTGGGTAAAATGGCCATTTTTATTATTTTAATCCTACTGACCCATGAGAATGGGAGATATTTCCATCTTCTGTTATCTTCTCCAATTTCTTCCAAGTTTTTTACAGGTCTTTCATTTGATTGATTAGAGTTAACCCAAATTTTTTACATTATTTGTGACTATTGTGAAGGGTGTTGTTTCCCTAATTTCTTTCTCAACCCGTTTATCATGTGAGTGTAGTAGGGCTACTTTTTTAGTTTATTTTTTATCCAGTCACTTTCCTGAATGTTCATCAGCTGTCAGACTTCCCCGGTACAGTTTTGGGCTCACTTATCTTTACTCTCACATCATCTGCAAATAGCACCACTTTGACACCTTCCTTTCCAGTTTGTATCACCTTGATCTCTTTTAGCTGTCTTATTCTCTAGCTAAAACTTCAAGTTCAAAATTAAATAGATATAAAGATTGTATTATTTGTTTGTTTGTTTTAATATTATTGGTATTTTTACTTTATTTTTATTAGTTCTTTTAATTTTTTTGAGGGGTGCTACAAGGGTGAAGGGTGGATATGGAGGGACTGGAAAATGAGTGGGATTGGAGTATATGATGATAAATTCCCAAGGAATAAATCAAAATAATATTTAAAATTTAAAAAGAAAGAGAGAGAGAGAGAGAGAGAGAGAGAGAGAGAGAGATCTAATTTATTGCTATCCAAATAGTTTCTGTAGCATGGTCAAATACGCAACAGCCTGACTCTTAAAAAAAAAACTAAGTTCTTCCCCTTCTTCACCCCTGCCAGAAACCATCTTGTGGAGAGATGAAGGCGTAAGTCACAAACAATGCCACACCAATTTGGGATTATGATTAATAGGGTGATATTTATTTAAAGGGGAAAAACTTACAGATCACTGTCTCAGGCAACAGCCCTCTACGCGACCAGGAGTCTAGTCGCCGGCGGAGCAGGAAGTGAAGAGAGAGAGGAGAGGGAAGTGGCCGCTTTTTTAAAGGGAGAGAGACCACGCCCCAAGGGGCTGGTATCTCAGCGGCGATAGGTTGGAGGAGTGGGAGGACCTCCCGCAACACCTCCCCCTTCTGTTTAAATAAGAGAGTTCTAAACCTACTATGAAATTATATACAATAAGTACAAATATCCTATTCTAACTAGCTTAGGTCTTGTATAATAAATAACTTGGCCAAGTCATGAGAGAAAGTAACTACATTTATATAGTCTTCAACCCCATCAAAGATCTGAGAAGGGAAATAATGTTACCTGGGTAATTAGGAAGTTCAGTAAAACAACTTCCAAAACATGCATCAAATCACAGAGACAACTAGCTACCTAGGCAATCACCCAAAGTCACATTAGCAGCGTTGAAGCAACCAACTTTGGCTAAGGCCTAACATAACTGACACACCATTTTCAAAGGCAAGCAACTTTCAAAACTATCTTACCCTGTCTTGGCAGGATAAGACAGCCCTGTTTTATCCATTGATGCATGCTCTGTATCTTTGTCAGTGGTTGAGGTATGGGCATTTCTTTGCCCCAAGGCCAGTTCTGCCAAAAAGAAATGCTCCAGGTGGAGTGTCTTTGGTGCTCAACATTCTCTCGGGAATAGAGTGGTGTTGCCAGGAGCAATTGTGTCTCACTACCACAAAACTCTGAGTTAGATTAAAGGCCATTTTCTACAGCTCTTTGAAGAAGTTGAAGATTATCTATCTATACTGAGTATAATCTCTATATATCTAAAGAACCTGATTAGTCTAATTATAAATGACAAACTTAGATGACTATTAGTCTATATAATTCTCAATATCTATCTAACTTAAAGACTAAGACAATAAACGACTGTGAAACAAATGAGGACAATGACCTCCAAATATAAACAATGTACAAATATACATTGCAGTAGGTAAATATATATCAATACACAAACATTATATAAGTATCTTAATCAGAGGTAGAAATGTACACTGCAATATGGTAAATATATACAATATATATATATCAATACAATATATGTCAATACATAAAAAATGTTTTAAACAGAAGTAGAAACATGAATGCATACAATAGTCAATACAATTTAACTTTGTATCAATATACAAGAATCTATATCAATATATTTGTCTAACAACAGTAACTCACAATTACAAATCTATTATCCCATCATCCCTCTTTTTTTTTTTCAAAATGATCCCTGAGCTTATAAAATTCCTCCCCCAACCCTCAATCGTATACTAATTATAACCAACCCCTAAATGATGTCCCTAAACCCAAGGGCAAACTTTACTGGGAGAGGGGACGTCGTCCTCTAAAATTACTTCCAGCTGTCATAGGGGCGACGTTCTTTCTGGGGGATCCTGTGAAAGTAAAATGATGGTTAAATTTCAAGATCAATGTCTTTTAAAATTGCCAATAGTCTCTGAGTATTTTGTGCAGGTCTGGCCAAGATGTTGTATAAGATGTGCACCATTTCAGCTAACCAAGTTGGAACTGTCTTGTGCAGCTGGTACCCAAAGCAGGTCTTGTTGTAGCGCTATCAGTATCATGACGTCATATCAACCAGGTGGAGTTGTTGTTATGGGGCCCCATCTTCTTCCTGGAAACTTCAAATGTCACTTCAGGAAAAACTCATTGTTCATTGTGAAAAACTTAAACATTAATCATATAGACATATATATACATATTCACTGAAAGGCATGATAGATATGTTCAATGAAAAGTATGATAGATATGAAGAAAAGCAAAGATGTTTTCTAAACTCATATTTCTTTCTGTCCCATATCATGGCTCTTGACATGAGACAGAAACTCCAGAAACTCTGGGTTTTTCTCTTACTAACAGGCTTGGAATTGGAGAAGGACTGAGCCAGAGTCCAACTTCAAAACCAGCTTTATAAATTTAGAAATATGGTTTAATATTACTTACACAACCCTTTCAGTTTTCTTGATATTTCCTATTGGGCAGGTATTTTTCCATCTGTCAGTATCCAAGTATCCAGGGTCCCTTGAATTTTTCAAAGATGAGTGTTTTCCTGTGGAGATAAGAACAGAACCCTGCCCCCATTCTATATGTTTTTCTTACCACCTGTATGAATATCATCATTGTGGATGAGTTGTCATTTCTCCTTTCCAAGAGGTTTCTCCTCTTCAAATCGAAACTTTATTAATTTTGATGGTATCCACAATTTTTCTTCTCCTGTGGAAACAAGAGCAAAACCCCTTCCCCAACGTAGCACATCTCCTGGCTTCCATTGAGAGGTCAGCACATCTTTGAAATAAATCGGTTGATTTAGTTCAGCAGACTTTTCCATTATCCAATGTCTCTCTGCTGCTGTCGTTCCTTTCTCATTAGCGTTAAGAAAATTCAAGGTTAATAAAGCATTATGTAATCTATTTCTGGGGGTATTTTTGGTCCCTTTCTGTTTGTTCAGCATATCCTTTATAGTACGATTTGATCTTTCTATAACTGCCTGACCTGTAGGATTATTTGGTATACCTGTAATGTGTTTTATATTATAATAATCAAAAAAGCGTTTCATTTTCTTAGATACATATGCTGGACCATTATCTGTCTTTATTTGTGCAGGAATACCCATGATGGCCATAACTTCCAATAAATGTGTGATTACTGAATCAGCCTTTTCTGAGCTCAGGGCAGTAGCCCATTGAAAACCTGAATACGTGTCTATGGTATGGTGTACATATTTTAATTTACCAAATTCCATAAAGTGGAACACATCCATCTGCCAGACTTCATTTCTCTTAGTACCCTTTGGGTTACTCCCTGCAGGCAACGGTGTTTGATTATAGAAAGAACAAGTAGGACATCTCTTTATAATGTCCTTAGCTTGTTGCCAAGTAATGGAAAATTCTTTCTTTAGGCCTTTACTATTGACATGATGCTTCTTATGATATTCTGAGGCCTGCAACACACTTCCAATCAATAATTGATCAATCTCAGCATTGCCTTGGGCTAGAGGACCAGGCAGACCTGTATGGGACCGGATGTGTGTTATGTACATCGGACAAAGCCTGTTCCTGATTATGTCTTGTACCTGGATAAACAATGAAGTCAACTCTGTGTCATCTGGTATAAATTCAGCTGTCTCAATATGCAAGATAACTCTTTCTGCATATTGTGAATCTGTAACTATATTAAGAGGTTCTTTAAAATCCCTTAGCACCATAAGAATGGCATATAATTCTGCCTTCTGGACAGAATTATAAGGGCTTTGTTCCACCTTACTCAATTCATCTGACTTGTAACCTGCTTTCCCTGATTTATTTGCATCAGTATAGAAAGTACGGGCTCCAGTTATTGGAGCATCACGTACAATTCTAGGAAGAATCCAAGAAGTTCTTTTTATGAGGTTAAGTCTACCACTTTTGGGATAGTTGCTATTAATTTCTCCCAAAAAATTAGCACAAGCTCTTTGCCACAGTTCATTGTCTTCCCATAACTTTTTTATTTCTTCAGTAGTAAAAGGCACTATAATTTCTGCTGGGTCTATACCTGCTAGTTGACGAAGTCTCAGCTTACCTTTTATAATTAATTCAGAGACTTTTTCCACATAAGTTTTTAATTTTTTACTTGGTTTATTAGGTATAAATATCCACTCTAAAATAATATCTTCCCTCTGCATTAGAATCCCTGTAGGAGAAATTCTGGAAGGCAATATGACTAGGATGCAGCTAAGATTTGGGTTCACCCTATCCACATGTGCCTCCTGTAATTTTTCCTCAATCATTGTCAGTTCCTTTTCTGCTTCAGCTGTCAGTTCTCTTGGACTATTCAAATCTTTATCACCATCTAAGGTTTTGTTTAAATGAACTACTAGATCAGGTGTTATCCCAACAGCTGGTCGTAGACTGGAAATGTCTCCTAACAATCTTTGGAAGTCATTAAGAGTCTTTAAGCGGTCTCTCCTAATTTGTGCCTTTTGCGTTTTAATTTTCTCTAACCCTATTCTGTAACCTAGGTAATTAATAGAGTTTCCTCTTTAAATCTTTTCAGGGGCAATTTGTAATCCCCACCTAGGCAAGACTTTCTTTACTTCTTCAAACATCCTTTCTAAAGTATCTTTATTTGAATCAGATAACAAGATGTCATCCATGTAATGATAAATGATGGACTTGGGGAATTGTTTACGAATTATTTCCAATGGCTTACTTACAAAATATTGGCACAGTGTAGGACTATTGAGCATACCCTGTGGGAGGACAGTCCACTGATATCTCTTATTAGGCTGAGAATTATTATAAGTAGGCACTGTGAAGGCAAATTTTTCTCTATCCTTTTCTTGTAACGGTACAGTGAAAAAACAATCTTTCAAATCAATAACTATAAGAGGCCATCCTTTTGGTAACAGAGAAGGCAAAGGAATTCCAGACTGTAGTGGGCCCATAGGTTGAATTACTTTGTTGACAGCTCTTAGATCTGTCACCATTCTCCATTTACCAGATTTCTTTTTTACAACAAACACAGGAGAATTCCAAGGGCTGGTTGATTCTTCAATATGGTGAGCATCTAGTTGCTCTTGCACCAGCTGTTCCAATGCCTGTAGTTTATCTTCAGCTAGAGGCCACTGTTTGATCCATATTGGCTTCTCAGTTAGCCATTTTAAAGGTAGGGCTGTTGGTACCTCTAAAGGTTTGGTATTTGCTGTATGTTCTTGTACAGCCTGAATGGCTGGTGACCTTTTTCCATAATACCTCATCGTATCCTTCCCCGAATTATGAATTCCTGGAAAGACAGGAATGTTAATCTGGGTATTCCATTGCTGTAGCAGGTCACGGCCCCATAAATTTATGGCAATATTGGCTATATATGGCCTTAGTCTTCCTATTTGCCCTTCGGGCCCTATGCATTCAACCCATCTTGTGCTTTGTTTTACACGAGATAGGGTTCCAATTCCTAGGAACTGAACATCTACCTCTTGAAGAGGCCAATTCGGATGCCAAGATTCTGGGGTAATGATACTTACATCCGCACCTGTGTCTAATAAGCCTTCAATAAAAGTGCCATTTATACAGACTCTTAGCTTTGGTCTTTGATCATTAATAGAAGTCTGCCAAAATATACGTTTACTCTGTCCTACTGGGTTTTTTGACTCATCCTCCACACGTAATTCATCATTTAGACCAGTATTACTTTTTACAGCAGAAATTGGAGCTTTTAATTTTCTTGGTGAGGCACGTTCTCCACTGTGACTGGGAATGACTGGGCCACTGTTGGCTTGGGGGCCTGCGAGAGGCCCCCCATGGAGTTTCCCGATGATATCGGATTGCCCCGTCTATCTGTTGTTGACCTACATTCGTTGGACCAATGCCTGCCTTTACCACATCTCCTACATATACCTGAAGGCCGAGGTCTCCTATTTTTGTCATTCCCAGAAGAGATATTATTCCTAGAAATTCTTTGCCTGCAATCCCTTTGTAAATGTCCTAATTTACCACAATTAAAACACCTGGCAGTTTGATGTCTCCTCATTGCTTTGGAAATCACTTCTCCTACCCAAGATTCATCATTATAGCTAAGCGTCTCAACATTCATCGTATGCTGAATCCATTCATCCATAGGTGCTGATCTAGACTTTAAAGGCCCAATTATCTTTTTGCATTCTATGTTTGCATTCTCAAAAGCTAGAGATTCAAGAAGTATTTGTCTAGATTCTGGGTCTGTTACCCCTATGTCCAGAGCCTTAATCAATCTTTGCAAAAAGTCAATAAAGGGTTCTCTCTGTCCCTGCCTAATTCTGGTATATGATTCAACCCTTTTTGCTGGATCTTGTATCCTATTCAAAGCATTTAAAGCTGCTTGGTGACATAGACACAGTACTTCATCGTCATAAAGAGCTTGGACCTGTGGATCAGCATATTCTCCTGCACCAAGAATTTGATCTTGGGAAACCTCAATACCTTTTGCTCTTCCTTGCTGTTCCATATGTTTGGATTCTTCTCTGAAATAAATTCCAAACATCAAGGAAGGTCCATTATCTAAAACTGCAGATACTAACTGATGGAAATCATGGGGGGTAGCTCTAGCATTAGAAGCCCAAGTCTTTATCATTTCCTTTACATATGCATTGTGCAAGCCAAAATTAACAACAGCTTGCTTAATTTCTTTCAGATCATTCATTGCTATCGGTGTCCATCTGGCTTCTCTGACTCCCTTTGAGCCTTTAGAAGTTGACGCTTTGTCAGAATTAAGTACAGGGTATGTCGCTAGAACCCTGGGTAAGCCAGTTCTAATAGCTGGTGGAGGCATTGTATCCTGTCCTTTTGCCTCCTTACTCTGTTCACCAGCTGCAATAATTTCTCCAATCTTTTCAAACCTTTTTATCATTGTCTCTCTTAAATCCTGAATCTCCTGACCTGTATATATTTCCAGTGATTTCACTGAGGTATCAATTTTTTGGTCCCCATTCTGCACCTGTGATTCCAAAGCTTTAATTTTTTCCTTCAAAGATAACATGTCCTCCTTAAACTTTTCTTGTATATCATGTAGATTCCCATCTTGGAGGTACATTCTGTCTGTTACCTTATCAAAACTTTGTGATAAACTCTGAAGGTCAAATTCAACAGCCTGAACCCTTTCAGGTAACTTTCTAATACCCTTGGATATGGAATCAATTTTGTCTGTCATAGTATCCACTTGTTCAGATAACCTCTGATTTTCAATAATTTTAATCCTGTCAATTAGTTGTTCATTATTAGTTCGTAAAGATTCTATCATTCTTAGGAGTGCCATATTCTTCTGTTCATTATTAGTTTGTAAAGATTCTATCATTCTTAGGAGTGCCATATTCTTCCTTAATGATAGAATATGGAAAAGAAAACTGAAGCCTAGTAACAAGCAAATTAAGGTATTCCCATAATCATATAAACCTTGTATGATGTAATTCATTGTATTAGTAAATATAAAATTACTAATCCATTGTATTAGTGAAAACAAAGCAGTAAAATTTGAGTTAGAAACGAAAATTGCCATATTACCTATTGTCCAGCAGGTGGCGCTGTTGCAGAATCGCGATGAAAACATGGTCCTGTTTCAGTGCCTTAGTAGATGTTAAAAACTGGAAAACGCAAGTTTCTCAACAAAGTAAATGTAATTAAATCAATTCCAGAGACGGAACCAGAAACCCAGAATCCAGGGGTAGAGAAGAGCAATCTGGAAGCTGCTTATGCCTCCACGTGACAGAGTCACCCTGAGGGGTTGCAGCTTTCAGCAACCGCGTGCTCTGGTTCGCGCCACTTTAAGAGCTGCGCTTGCAAGAGAGATTTAAAAACAATTCAGAAAAGAGCAAACCACGGGAGGCCAAGGCCGCCGCTGCAAGGCACAGGCAGCGGCTGAGGAAGCAAGGGCTCCCGCCAAGCCGAACTTGCGGCCACCAAGCCAAACTTCCAGCTGCCAAGCCGAACTCGCGGCTGCGAGCCGGGAGAGGTTCTAAAACCAAACGTTGGGCGCCAAATGAAGGTGTAAGTCACAAACAATGCCACACCAATTTGGGATTATGATTAATAGGGTGATATTTATTTAAAGGGGAAAAACTTACAGATCACTGTCCCAGGCAACAGCCCTCTACGCGACCAGGAGTCTAGTCGCCGGCGGAGCAGGAAGTGAAGAGAGAGAGGAGAGGGAAGTGGTCGCTTTTTTAAAGGGAGAGAGACCACGCCCCAATGGGCTGTTATCTCAGCGGCGATAGGTTGGAGGAGTGGGAGGACCTCCCGCAACAGAGAGATGCACTTCAGCATTCTTATCACACTTCTTACGAGTTTTCTTCAATGGTTTTCTATTTAAGCTGTTACTTGAGGTGGGTGGCGGTAAAGGCAGGTATTGTCATAGAAGCCTTTCATGTCCCTATTTTTCATCTGTGGCTACAGACATTGATATGACTTTAAAAGTAGCCTCCTTGCTCGTTACAGTCAGAAGGAGCACAAATTGTGGGCTTCTATGTGGTTTCTTACAACAACACAGACCATGAACTCGACCCCCAGCTGAAGTTGGACCATGGACTTAGACTAGGTCATTGGAGGCAGCCTGGACCACATACATCAACACTGATTCTGGTTGCATCACAGACCATGAATGTCTGCTTGGCCTTCGGTAGTAACATCAATACAGATCCCAGCTTCAGTAGGACAACTGACCCAGGCTTCAGGAGGCAGTGCAGGCTACTCAGTTCAGTGTGACCCGCAGCAACAGCATTACCCAGAGACATCAACAAGGTTCCAGTCAGCGGCACAGACCTTGATTGATCTCAGCTTCATCATGGAAACAACATGGACAGCAGACACCAGCATGGCCTCTGATGGAATCATGGACTTTGGTGGTCCTTCAAGGATGTCAAATCTAGAAAGTGAACCATTCCCCATGTTGGACCTCTGTTATTTCTTAGAGCCAGAGCAATCCCACAGCCAGACAGTGTGTTTGGGAACTGAAGCCGCATCTTTGTAAGCTCCAGGCTGCTGCACACAACCACTAACCCTAATGGGAGATGACATATTCTTCTTTTAACCTCAACCTTCTCTCATGCCTGTCACCAACATCAAGTATCCAATTACACCTCTCTCCAGAGGGCACATATCACTCTGTTTTTCTATCTTTCCCACCTTTCCATCACATATTTGTTCATCACTGCTCAACGCAGGGCAGTTTTGCAGAAAACATTTTGAAGGTAAAACAGAAACTGCTTTATGAGTACTGTGGATGCAGAAAGAGGGAAGCACAGAGTATGATAGGTCTGTACATCCAGAGAGAGAGAGAGAGAGGTGCAAGTTTGAGGTGCATGTTAGATATCAAAGTTGCATAATTACTAAGGGAGGAGATTCTGGGGAGACATTAGGCTAGAGCCATTTGGGGACTATTGGCAAACAGAATGTATTGGAATTGCCTTAGAAAGGTTTGCAAATCAAAAAACCTATAAGCTGCTTAATATCTAAAGGTCAAATAAGGAAAGCAATGACAGGCAATGAGTGACGACCAGGGAGGAGAAAATTAAGAAAGGATGATGTCCTGGAAACCATAAAAGCAGTGCCTACAATGAATGGCGTGGCCTACAGTGTCCAATGCTGCAGGGAAGTGAAAAATCACAGACTGGTGCCTGTACCACAGTGGTCATGCTGTCAAACATGGTCTTAGTGGATTGGAGGAAACACCCTGATGGGGAGGGAGCGGTGTGATGAGAAAATGACTAATTACAAAACAAAAGCAGTTACTTCAGAAAGTTCTTTTTTTTTTTCATTGAAAAAAGTTTTAAGGACAAGAGATAAAGGTAAATTGGGATCAAGAGAAGGTTACTTTAAAGGTAGATGCCATAGGTATGATTATACACTGAATTATGAGAACAATTCAGTAATAAAAGAAACCAATAAGGCAGGAACAAAAAGAAATGAGAGGAAAAGATGGGGAAATGGGAATCCAGGATTGAGGACACAGACAGAAGGGGTGTCCTAGATAGGAGCAGATCAAAAGCACCTTTGTCAAATTTAGTACAGCTTCTGGTACAGAGAGAATGGAAAAGGTAAGCATAGGAGAGTGAAAGAGAGACTATCACACAGATTCCCTAAAAGAAAATCTAACTATAGCCTCAAGTGTGTTGTCAAAAGATGTATATAGAAAAAAGTGTGGAGAAGGGTAAAATCTAAAATAGTCACTTCATCAAAACAGTCAACTAGAGAAGTATTATGGGCTAGAGCTATGTTCATGATTTCCAATCCAGCACTTGGGAGGCTAAGACAAGAGAACTGTAAACTTGAGGTCAACTTGGGCTAAATGGTGAGAAACAAACAAACAAACAAAAAACACAAATAGAAAGATGGGTTGACCAGCTTGCCAACTGGAGACCTGGGTTCACAGTTGTGATACTATTACTATAACTGCAACATTTACTGACTTTCTTTTCAGAATAAAAACCTCAAAGGCAGAATAAATAAAAAGAATCAAGGTTTAAATTCAAACATCTTTAATGACTAGTTGATATACTAAATAATGGGCATCATACACAGAATAATGTAAAGATGCCTGTCACAGATAAAGGGAGTCCTACATGGAATAATGTAAAAGTGCCCAACACAGAAGAGTAGAATATTTAAAATCATAGGTATCTCAATCACAAAACACCTCCACTCTGTACTAAATGAGCAAATTTCTGCAAAGTTCGTATTTTTTTGTGTATAAAAGGGGTTTTGATTTGTGGAGGAGTGAGGAAGGTACCATGTGTGGATTTACTGATGTGGGCTCAGTACTTACCACAGAGATTGACCAATAAATGGTAGTGAAATAGGTGCTTGGGTTCCAAAAACATTTAGTTTTGAAACTTGCTTTAATTTACTTGTTTCTGCCTACAAAGTGTTCAAAAATAAGGACTTAAAAAAAAGCAAGATGCACCTCCCAGATAAATAGTAAACACACCATCCAGGCTCTACTATTGTATTTGCCATTACTCATTTGGTTTACTGTCTTTAACTCTCATTCGTGCCGTCTTAAGCTTCCAGCTCAAAAAGTAATAGAAAAGACCACTCCTTTTTCAGACCTAATCTTAACAGTTAAAAATAAATGGAGTATTGTTGTTGTTTTGCTAAAGTCTTCACTTTCAATGAGAAGTAAAAATAAAAGATACAAATATAAAAAGAAGTGATGGAGCCTGGAGAGATGGCTAAGTGTTTAAAAGCACTGGCTGCCCTTCCAGGGGACCTGGGGTCAGTTCATAACTGTTATAATAGGTCACTTGTTTGTTTCTCGGCCACTTGGCAGCTCAGACCCAAAATAATCACACAGAAACTGTATTATTTAAAACACTGCTTGGCCCATTAGCTCTAGCTTCTTATTGGTTAACACTTATATCTTAATTTAACCCATTTCTAGCAATCTGTGTATTGCCACATGGTTGTGGCTTGCCAGGTAAAGTTCCCAATGTCTGTCTCCAGCAGGGCTACATGGCTTCTCTCTGACTCTGCCCTTCTTTCTCCCAGCATTCAGTTTAGTTTTCGCCACCTAGCTAAGTTCTGCCCTGCTATAGGCCCAAAGTAGTTTCTTTATTCATTAATGGTAATCACAGCATTTAGAGGGGAATCCTACGTCACATAACTACTTGCATCTGCAGCTCCAGCTCTGGGCTATTTGAAGTCTTATTCAGTCCTCCTTGGATATTCATGAATGCATATGAACACATACATGCACACACACCAAAAAATAGATAAATAGACAGATAGATAGATAGATAGATAGATCGATAGATCGATAGATCGATAGATCGATAGATCGATAGATCGATAGATCGATAGATCGATAGATCGATAGATAGATAGATAGATAGATAGATAGATAGATAGATAGATAGATAGATAGATAGATAGACAAGTAGATATTTAGGCAAGTTGATTTGATAGATAGATAGATAGATAGATAGATAGATAGATAGATAGATAGATAGATGGATGGATGGATGGATGGATGGATGGATGGATGGATGGATGGATGGATGGATGGATGGATGGATAGATAGATAGATAGATAGATAGATAGATAGATAGATAGATAGATAGATAGATAGATAGATAGATAGATAGAATAAGTAAATGCATCTTTAGGGGCCTAGCTTCTAAGAGCACTCATGACTCTTCTGGAGAACCCAGGTTTGGTTCTCAGCACTCACATCAGGAGTAATTCAAATTTCTAGAGATCCAATGACCTTTGTCCTCCAAGGACACCTTTAGACATGTACTCAAATAGCTCACACACACACACACACACACACGCGCTCAAAAATAAATAAAAATCAAAAATAAATAAAAGCTTTAAAATACTTTAACGTAAGTCGTTTCAAAATGAAGTTATGATGGGTAAATATGATTCAACTGTAGGAGGAAATAGCTGGGGTAAACCCCAATATTTCATAAGTTATTGGATGTACAGGGGCCAGTGAGGTGACTCAGTAGTCTGCTGCACAAGCCTGATGACCTGACTTCAATTTCTGGAACTCACGTAAAAAAGAAGGATGCAGTAGAAATATGTAATCCCAGGCCTCCTTGCAGAAGTAGAAATAGGAGCATCACCTTCGAAGGTTGTGGGTCGGCTATCATGGGGTATGGGGTACACAGTAAGGCAGAGAGAAAAGAGAAAGACTGATCAGTAAGGTGGAAGGAGAGGAACCATTCATGTGTCTTCTGACTTTCAAACATATTCCCTGGCTCATGTGACACACACAATACAAATAATAATTAATAATTGACTTTTTAATGAGAATACATTTCAGCAGTAGAGTGCTTAGCTACCATTTAAAGGTTTCCAGCTTCAAATCTCTAGCCCCACAAAGATAGGTGGACACTACAAAAAGTAAAAATAATGAAACAAAAACATGGTTGAAATATCAAACTCGTTTGCTAGAATGCCCACCCAGGACACATGAAGCGTGAATTTGATCTGTAACACAAAATAAGACAGATGTTGCAGCATAGACCTAACATCCCACCACTCTAGAGGTGAAGCAAGAGATTCAGAAGTATGAGGTCATCTTTGGCTATATATAAGGTTTAAAACCAAGCTACATGAGATCTTGAAAAATTACTAATAGTTTGTTACATAAGAGTCAAATGGCTCCAGTTCCTTTCTGTTTGAGGACATTTTTAAGGAAAAAATATAAGAAATACCTATAAAATCATATTTTACCTTGTTACCAAGTATTCTGCTTTAATAAATTTACTTGTGCATTCAAATATAATTCTTTTCCTGGCCATCCAAGCAGTGTCAGGCATGGGTTCTATCTCATGGAGTGGACCACAAGTTAAATCAGTGTCAGGCATGGGTTCTATCTCATGGAGTGGACCACAAGTTAAATCAGACATTGGGTGATCACTTTCACAAGTTCCATGTTAACAAAGGTTTCTGTCCTGCCCAGTCCTGCAGTCATTCAGTTTCAAAGAAACACACAGAAATCTACATTAATTATTAACTCAGGCTTCTTATTAACTCTTACATCTTAAGTTAGCCCATAATTTTTATCTTTGTTAGCCATGTGGTTTGGTACCTTTTATCAGCAAGGTGATCTCATCTTGCTTCCTCTGTATCTGGCTTCCTTTATGTCAACTGCAGACTGACCCTTTCCTCATCCCGGAATTCTCCTGTTCTCTTTGCCCTGCCTCTACTTCCTGCCTGGCTACTGGCCAATCAGTGTTTTATTAAAATAGTACAAGTGACAGGGACAAGACCATTGTTCCACAGTAGTTCTGCACCACCGTTACCCCCGCACATCTTGCAGGTAGGGCAGATAGTAGGTGGAAGGTTTTATGGTAGAGTTGGTGTTCATATCTCTCTTTGGCGGCCTACAGAATACCTTCCCACACCAAAGAAGCTAAAACATAGGGTTGAAGGATCCATGAAAGCATTAGCACAACCTCTCCACAGTCTGTGGGGTTGTTGGTTCTGGCAATGGGGTCACAGGACAATCCTGTGTCCTAGCATCAGCCTTGTTTGTTTGGGAATCTCTACAGGAACCCCTCAGCCAACAACTCAACTACATACAGCCCAGTCCTGCCACTGGAAGCCTTGATTGGCTAGAAGATGTGGCCAGCAAAGACTCTGTATCTCCATTGCTAGGGTCCTCTCTATGGTGACTCTGTATCTCCATTATTAAGAGTCCTCTCTAGGGTCACCTCATAGAGACCAGAAAGTTTTCACTACATTGGGTTTCCAAACTGTCCCCAAATGACCACCAATTTCAGTCATCTCTCCTTGCAGTCCCCCTCTCCATCCCATCTTAACCCACCCAGTCCACCTCCTGAAAAATCTTTTCTTTTTCCTCTTCCCAAGGAGATCTATTCGTCTTCCTAAACCCTTCCACTTTACTTAACATCTCTGGATCTAGAGATCATTTACTTTACTGTTTATATTCTCTTATAGGTAGTATATAACATATTTGTCTTTATGGGTCTGGGCTAGTTGATGAGAACAGCAGAAATCATAAATTCAGCACAGCTACTTGACAAAGATCCAGCAAAGCTGAGCTGCATGATGGCTGCGGTAACACCATTGATTTTCATCTTCATGTGCTACATACTTGGGGGACTTTTAATATTTGTCCAACTTTGGGATATTGGGTTGATAGGAACCATTTATGCCTTCTCCCAGGAGTACTGCTTCTGAGTTTCTCCAGGGAAGTCCTGAACATGCTACCTTTCCTGCTTTTAGAGAGCTAATCTTATCTGCTTGAGGGTCATCCTTAGGCCTTGGAGGCTGTGACCTACTTAAAGAAGTCAGAGTTCTCTTTATGGGACTATAAGCTAGCTTTAAAACACCTACCCCTGTAATTACTCAGAAACATAATCAAAACAAAGTAAACGTCAAAAGGTCAACAAGATTTGGTAGACTAAAGGAGTGGGCAGCAGATCAGATTACAAATCTCTTCCTCCTGTATACTCAGATGAACACATGGCATATATAGCAACAAAGTTAGATTAGCTGAAGTTACCTCAGCACTACACAGGAACTTATATTGATGAGCGAAGAATCGTGTGGAAAGATGATAAAAGAATGGGGTTTTAGAACCTCCCTTTCTTAGAAAAGTTAGCTCATGCAGGGCCACTGTGGTGTCTTATGACCAAGAAACAAAAGAATGCTAGGATTCAGTATATAAACAAATTCTATAAAGGTATAAAATGTAAACATTGTACTATACCAGAAATGGAATAATAAATGCAGCATCTTTGGCCTGAGGATTCTTCATGGATAATCTGACCATTAAGAGTTAATAATATATTGCCTGAGACATGGCAGTCTGGAGATTTCTTTTCTGTCTAGCACCCTTAGAGAAACAAGAACTACCAACCTGAGAACAGGCTGACATATGCCTCTAGATTCTTAAATTTTGGTTATGGGCTTGATGAGTAAAAATGATTATAAAGGATAATTCTATGTGTCAATGATGACTAAATTTGAGAAAAATATTACAAAAGTTAACTGCTCTGTCACAGCTCATCCATCAATAATAACTAAACTTATGACCCCAGATGTGCAAGAGAAAAAGTTAACACATCTAAAAAAAAGATATAATCTATGTTTTGGAACAAAATGAATCTATCCCTGTGTATATACACATGCACTGGATATACAAATACAAAACCATTCTGGCTGTTAATCAGGCTGGTAGATGCTTGCCACCACGATGGTCTGACAGGCAGGTTACTTCATTTAGGAGGATTTTTTCTAGGTCCATTTGCCAGTAAATTTCAAGATATCATTTATTTTACTAACTGAGTAAGACTCTGTTGTGCAAATGTACCATCTTTCCTTTATCTATTCATCTGTTGAGCAATATCTAGATTGTTTTATTTTCAGTTTCTTGTTCTTATAAAGCTGCTCAACAAGTTGACCAAATGTTTTTGTGGTATGATGGAGCATCCTTTGGCTATATGCCCAAAATTGGTATAGCTCTATCTTTAGATAGATAAGTTCTCAATTTTCTGAGGAACCATCATGTTGATTTCCAAAGTGGGTGTAAAAGTTTGCACTCCCACCAGCAATGAAGGAGTGTTCCCCTTGCTCCCATCCTCACCAGCATGGGCCACCGCTTGAGTTATTGATCTTAGCCATTCTGACCAGTGTAAGAGGAAATCTCAAAGATGTTTAGATTTGCATTTTCCTGATAGCTAAAAATGTTGAGATTTCTTTAAATGTTTACCAGCCATTTGAGATTCTTTTGTTGAGAATTCTCTGTTTAGATGTGTACTCCATTTTTAAAACTGAATTATTTGTTTTTTTCATATCCAGTTTCTCAAATTATTTATATATTCTGAATATTAGTCCTCTATCAGATATGGAGTTGGTAAAAAAAATATTTTCCCATTCTGTAGGCTGCCTTTTATCTGTGTCCTTTGCCCTACAGAAAATTTTCTTATTCATGAGGTCTCATTTATTAATTGTTGATCTTAATGTCTGTGCTATTATTATTCCACTCAGAAAATTGTGTCATGTGCCAATGAGTATAAGGATATCCCCCATTTTCTCTTCTATCATGTTCATTGTGTCTGCTTTTATATTGGGATCTTTGATCCACTTAGACTTGAGTTCTGTGGAAGGTGATAGGAATCTATTTGCATTCCCCTCCATGCAGAGATCCAGTTTGGACAGCACCAAATGTTAAATAGGCTGTCTTTTTTCCAGTTTGCGTTTCTGGACTTTTTTTTTTAAATCAAAACTCAGGTGTACAAATGTGTGTCAATTTATGCCTGGGTCTTCAGTTTGAGTCCAATATCAGTGTGTATGTTCTTATGCCAGTATCATGAAATTTTTATTACTATTGCTCTGTAGTACAACTTGAAATTTGGGATGGTGATACCTCCTGAAGTTCTTTTATTGCTCAGGATTATTTTAGTTATCTTGAGTTTTTTGATTGTTTGTTTTTCCATATGAAGTTGAGAATTGTCCTTTCAAGGTGTGCAAAAATTTTGTTGGAATTTTGATTGGGATTACATTGAATCAATAAATTGCTTTTGGTACAATGAACATTTTTACTATGTTAATCCTATCAATTCACAAGCATGTGGGATCTTTGAATCTTCTGATGTCTTCAATTTCTTCAGAGACTTGAAGTTTTTGTCATACAAGTCTTTTTACTTGCTTAGTGAGAATTACCCCCAAGATATTTTATATTATTTGGGGCTATTTGTGGAAGGTGTTGTATTCCTGATTTCCTTCCCAGTCCATTTGTCATTAGTTTATAGGAGGGCTACTGATTGTGTTGAGTTAATCTTGTATCCTGTGGCTCCACTAAGAATGTCCATCAGCTGCAGGAATCCCCAGTAGCGCTTTTTGAGTCACTGATAAGTACTATCGCATCATCTGTAAGGAAAAACGCTGATTTTCCTTAGATGCTCTTCTATCCAGCCAGTTCACTAAAGGGATTTGTAGCTGTGGGAGTTCCCTGGGAGAATCTTTGGAGTTGCTTATGTACAGAATCATATCATCTTCAAATAATAATACCTTGACTTCTTGCTTTCCAATTTGTATCCCCTTAAGCTCTTTCAGTTGTCTTATTACTCCTGCTATAACTTCAATTACTATATTGAATAGATATAGAGATAGTAGACAACCTTGTCTTCTTACTGATTTTAGTGGAATCACTTTCAGGGTTTTTTTTTTTTCATTTAATTTGATATTGGTTATAGGCTTGCTTTAACTCTCTAACAAAAGCATTTTATCATAAATATTTATGCATGCCCCTTGTGTTCTTAACTCTCCAAGACTTTTATTCTGAATGAGTATTGGACTTTGCAAAAGGTTTTTCCAGTATCTAATATGATGATTTTTTCTTTCATTTGGTTTTTATGGTGAATTACATTGACAGATTTTTATATGTTGAACCTTCCCTGCAGCTCTAAGATGAAGCCTACTTGACCATGTTGATAATTTTTTGCTGTGTTCTGGAATTCAATTTGAAAGTATTTTATTGAGTTTTTTATATCTATATTCATGAGGGAAATATATTTATATATAATTCTCTTTTTTTGCTGAATTTGTGTGTTGTTTGGGTATCAGGGTGACTGTGGCCTCATAATGTAAATTTAGCAAATTTATTCTTATTTTGTTGAATAAATTGAGGAGGATTGGTATTATTTCTTCTTTGAAAGTCTGGTAAAATTCTGAACTAAAACCATCTTATCTTCAGCATTTTTTTTTTGGTTCAGAGACTTTTAATAACTGCTTTTATTTCACTAGGAGTTTTAGGTCTACTTAGTGTGTTTATCTGATCTTGATTTAACTTTGCTAAGTGTTTCCTATCAAGAAAATTTATCAACTTTTTTTCAGTTTTCCAATTTGGTAGAGTACAGGTGTTTTAAAATATGTCCTTAGGACATTCTTAATTTCCTCGGTTGTTATTCTCCTTTAAGTTTTTGGTATTATTAATTTGGCTATTGTCTCTCCATTGTTTAGTTAGTTTGAATAAATGTTTGTCTATATTGTTGATTTTCTCAAAGAACCAGCACTTTGTTTCTGTTTTGTTGATTTCAGGCCTCAGTTTGATATTTTTTGCCATCTAATCTCCTTTGTTGATATTTTTTGTTGTAGAATTTTTAGTGTACTATTAAGTTATAAGTATGAGATCTCTCCAATATTTTTATTTTTGTTTTTATTAAGCTATACATGTTTTATTGAGAAAAAAAGTTCCGCCTCCTCCCAGCCTCCCACTCCTCCACCCCTTCCCCCACTCCTCTCCCCGTCCCCCCACTCCTCTCCCCCTCCCCCAACTCCTCTCCCCCTCCCTCTCAAGTCTGAAGAGCAGTCAGGGTTCCCTGCCCTGTGGAAAGTCCAAAGTCCTCCCCCCTCCATCCTGGTCTAGGAAGGTGAACATCCAAACTGGCTAGGCTCCCACAAAGCCAGAACATGAAGTAGCTATACATTTTTCTCCACTTCCCTTCCCTTCTTTTCCTGTCCCCTTCTGCCCTCTCCCATGATCCCCACACTCCCAATTTACTCTGGAAATTTTTGTCTTTTTTCACCTTCCTATATAGATCCATGTATGGCTCTCTTAGGCTCCTCCTTGTTGTCTAGTTTCTCTGGAGTTGTGACCTATAAGCTGGTTTTTCTTTAGTTTATGTTTAAATGCCAATTATGAGTGAATACATATTATATTTGTCTTTCTGGGTCTGGATTACCTCACTCAATATGTTTTTTTCTAGATCCATCCATTTGCCTGCAAATTTCAAGATATCATTATTTTTTTTTACCACTAAGTAGTACTCCATTGTAATCATACCATACATTCTTTATCCATTCTTTGGTTGAGGGACAACTAGGCTGTTTTCAGCTTCTTGCGTTTACAAATGATGCTGTTATGAACAGAGTTGAGCACATGTCCTTGTAGTATGATTGAGCATCTTTTGGGTATATATCCAACAATGGTATTGCTGGATCTTAAGGTAAATTGTTTCCTAATTTTCTGAGAAATTGCCTTAATGATTTCCAAAGTGGTTGTACAAGTTTGCATTCATTCTCACCAGCAATGCAGAAGTATTTCCCTTACTCCACATCCTCTCCAGCATAAGTTGTCATCAGTGTTTTTGATCTAGGTCATTCTTACAAGTGTGAGAGGGAATCTCAGAGTTGTTTTGAATTCCATTTCTCTGATGGTTAAGGATGTTGAGCATTTCCTTAAGTGTTTTTCAGCCCCTTGAGATTTGCCTGTTGGAGATCTCTCCAATTTTTATGTAGGTACTTACTGCTATCAACTTTCCTTTTAACATTGCTTTCAATGTGCCCCATAAAACAGATTGTACTGTGTATTCATTTTCATTGAATTCTAGAAAGTCTCTATTTTCTTTATTTCTGTCTTGACCCATTTTACATTCAGTATAGAGTTATTCAATTGCCATGTGTTTATAAACTTTCTGCTGTTTCTGTTGTTGATGATGTCCAACTTTAACTCACAGTGCTCTGATAGAATGCATGGAGTTATTTCAAATTTCTTATCTCTATGGAGACTTGATTTGCATCTGAGTATGTGGCCAATTTTGGAGAAAGTTCCATGAGGTGATGAGAAAAAGCTAGTTCTTCTATGGTTTGGTAAAATATTCTGTAGATATGTATCAGGTTCATTGACTTATAACCTGTTAGGTTCAGTATTTCTCTTTAGTTTTGCTTGGATGTTGTGTCCATTGGTCATAGTTGGTTATTGAAGTCTCTCACTATCACATGTGACTTAAGGGTCCACATGTGACTAAGCTGTGGTAGTATTTCTTTTATGAATTTGAGAACCCTTGTGTTTGAGGCATAGATGTTAAGAATTGAAGTGCCATTTGGTGGAGTTTTCCTTTGATGAATAGAAACTGTCCTTCTCCATCTCATCTGATTAATTTTAGTTTGAAGTCTATTTTGTTAGATATTAAAATGGCCATACTAGCTTCTTAGGTTTACTTTCTTAGAATATATTTTTCCACCATTTTACCTGAGATAATTTCTAGCCTTAATTACTGAGGTATATTTCTTAGAAGCAACAGAGGAATGATCCTGTTTGTATATCCAATCTGTTAATCTATGTCTTAATTGGGGAATTGAGGGATATCAGTGACCAATGACTATTCATTCCTGTTATTTTGTTGGTATTGGTAGTGATGGTGGTATGTATACATGAATCTATGTTTGCCTTTCAGCTTTGCTGGTATGAAATTATTTATTTCCTGTGCTCTCGTTGTGTACTTAACCTCTTTAGGTTGGAGTTTTCCTTCTAGCTCCTTCTGTGGAGCTAGATTTGAAGATAGATATTGTTTTAAATGACTTTAACATAGAATATTATGTTTTCTCAATCTATGGTGACTAAAAGTTTTGCTGGGTATAGTAGTCTGGGCTGACTTCTATGGTCTCTTAAAGTTTGCAGCATATCCATCTGGATGCTACTTGTTTTTAGAGTCTCCACTGAGAAGTCAGGTGTAATTCTAATAAGTCTGTCTTTATATGTTACTTGGCCTTATCCCCATATGTGGCTGGGAGTGCAAACTAGTACAGCCACTTTGGAAATTAATACAACACTGCCTCGGAAAATTGTGAATTGATTTACCTCAACAGCCAGCTATACCACTCCTAGGCGTATCTTCAAAGGACTCTCCATCATTTCACAAAGACACTTATCCAACTGTGTTCATGGCACCCAGAACCTGGAAACAACCTAGATGCTCCTCAATGAAAGAATGGATTAAAAGAATGTGGTACATTTACACTATTAAAAACAATGAAAACTGGAAAATTGCTGGCAAACGGATAGAGCTAGAAAAAAATCATTGTGAGTGAGGTATCCTAAAACCAGAAAGACAAAATGTAGGGTAAAGCAGAAAACCAACCAATCACGGAGCACCCTGACTCTGAACCCAGAGCCAGTGAAAGAAGCACACCCTGTATTTGAGGCCTGAGCCAGGAAAGAAACATCTTTATCCCTGAACTCAGAACTAAAGACATGTGCCCTGGCTCTAAAACTGGTGTCAAAGAAACACACTTTGTCCCTAGAATCGGATCCAGTGAAAGAAATATGCCCTGTTCCTAAGATTAGAGTCAAAAAGCTAAAAGAACCAGTGAAAGAAACAGTTTGGCCATGAAGTCAGAGCCATCTCTGCCCCTGACCAGCTAAATTGACCAATACCTAAGCAGAAAAAACTAGCAAATACCGTGTCTCCCTGGGAAAACTTCACCCATAAGAAGCCATTATATAAGCCTCTCCATCCCTTCAGTAGGAAGCAGCTGTTAATCCCTCCCTGACAGAGGCAGCCACTCTCCTGGACTCCTCCTTCCCATATAAATCTCTTTCTCAAGGAGCATTCACTGGAGCAGAGCAGAAGAACCTGGCTGGGGACTGAGCCGGAAAAACCTTGCTGAGACCCTCCCTACAGGGCCTCAGCAAGGCGGAGCAAAACAGAAGAACCTTGCTTTGAGAGTTTGGGGGAGTAACAAATTTTCAGTGGAGCTGGAGGAGATTGCTACATCTGTGCAGGGAGGCTTCCCTTTTGCAAGGTGTTAGCAAAAGAAATGTGTAGCTTACAATGTTACTCTCCTCATTAGAGAGAAGAAAAATTAGGAAGAATTGTCAGGGTGATTCTATTAAATTAGGAAATACCTGTTTTGCTGCATTTTATTTATTTTTATGATTTTGTTTGTATCTTCTCCTTACTTTAAAAAATGAAAATTTTTGAAGTCCTTAAAACCTGAAAACTTACTTGAAACATTAGAGATTTTAGAAACACTGAGACCATCAAAATATTGTATCTAGAACTATCCAACAATAGCTGAAAAGATCAAGCAGCCATTTTGGTTTCTATTATGAATATATTAAAAACAGAGTGACTTAATAGCTGCCTCTTAAATTCCAAGTTCGCCTTCCTAAAATTCTGCATTTCAAAATGCTTCTACATTCACTCTTCTGTGTTAAATAACATTAACCACTCTCTAAAAACCTGTGCCTGTTTGAAATCAGTAAAAGCAAAAGCCAGGTTTCACCATATAATCAAAAACTAATGTGCACCTACAACCACAGTTCAGACTGTGTTAGCTCATTGAGATTTTTCCCCCCACTGTGTGTTTTTAGATGTTAATCTAGAAAATAAGAAGTACATCTTAGCATTTATCTTGATGTATGAATATGTGTTTTTTCATGTTTCAGAAAGTCTGCATGTTTGTGATACATGAGTCTGATGCCAGTTATTGCTTGAGAGGTGTTTTGTTTTATACTTACAGATGACCCCTTGATTTGAGACACAATTGCTAAGTTACTCCAAATGTAAGGTTTTATCTAATATACTCATTGTCCTACTATCTTACTGTATTTTTGAATGGCCGTTGAAATAATTATAATTAAACTATGATAATCAATACAAAAAAAAGAAACATTTTGGGCTGAAGAAGAAGCAGATATCTGCTAGGGTGCTCCCATAAGGGGGCACAGCAGAACTCAGCTGTAATGGCTCTCCAAGAGAGGAGCAGGATCCCTATATATTACAGGGAGACCATCCCCCAGTGCACCCCAGCTTCAGGTAACCTGCCCTCCCAATAGTCAGGACACCTTTTCTTCCGGGGCTGAGCTGTCCCATTGCAGCTCCAGCCTCTAGAGTTGTCCTATTGTGGCTCTATCCTCCCCCACCCCCACTTCAGAGCTGTCTTATTGTTGCTTTACCCCCCCCCCCCGCCGCCCAAAGCTGTCCTATTGTGGCTCTATCCCTCCAGAGCTGTCCTACTGTGGGTCTAAATACAGCCTGGCTTCCCAATAAGTCAGGATATCTCAACGCCACCACTGTACCACATTCCCCTACACAAACATGGTATGTACTCACTTATAAGTGGATATTAGCCATAAAGTAAATGATAACCATGTTACAATCCACAGACCAAGAGTAGCTAAGTACCAAGGAGGGTTCAAAGGGAACACATAAATGTCACTGTGAAGGGGAAATAGAATACATGTCACTGTTAGACAGGGGTAGGGATCTGAATGAGGGGATGAGAACAGGAGGAATCAGATGCAGGAAGGAAGGAGGGAGAAAGTACTGGGAGAGACTATGGGGATCTGGGGACATCTCTGGGATGAACTAGAAACCTAATGCAATGGATGTTCCCAGGAATCTATGAGTGTGGCTCTAGCTAAGACTCCTAGCAATGGGGAATTCAGAGCCTGAACTGGGGCTACCTCCCAAGACTTCCAATGGAGGGTTTGGGACACCAACCAGCAATAAAATCTTCTATCTACAATTTTTTTCTGCCTACAAAATGCGCTGGGATAAAGGTGGCATAGAAATCGTGGGAGAGACCTATTGAGATTTATGTTGAGGTTAAACCCCACTAAACCTCTCAGAATTCAGAAGGATTGCTATAGCAGGCAAAAACTGGCTAAAGATATCTGAAGGTAAACAAAATAAATTAGCTCACATAAGTCTTTTTTATTATGTCTCAGTTATACTTTCTGTACTCTCTCCAATGCTCTCCTGATGTTTCTCTTTTGATGTTCCTTCCGCACTGTTCCTTAGTACACCTTGTTCCTTGCTGTTCCACCCATCCCACCAGGTTTCCAGTTTAGATACACATACAGACACAATTAATAAGCATGCACATTATAGAGCTAACAAGGTGGACAAAAGATTGACAAGGTAGGAGCCTTACATCTAAGAAGGGGCGTGGCTATGAAGCTTCCTGGCAGATACAGAGATTAAGATGGAGTTTACCCTCCCCCACCCCCAGGCCAAGCATCCTGGTGCCTTATCTGCTAACACCCAGATGAGAATGAATTTCTCTCTCTGGGGTTTGTTTAGTGACCCAGGGTTTTTTAGGGGTAAAGGTACAAACAGTCGATTTTTTTAGACTAAAACCTTGTGTCAAATGAAAGGTGAAGGTAAGTACAGATTATTAATAGCTTGTTAGGGTAGAGTAAAGACCAGTAGATTACACCTTCCTGTGCATGCTGCTAGAGAATTCAGGGCCACTCAGAGCTGTTTATCAATAAGAACAGACATACTGTCTCTCTGCCCAGTGTCTCCTGATCAAAGCTCCTTTCTTGTCAATGAGTCCTGTCAATGAAATGATTGCTAATGATATACACTCATAAATTGGTGCCTAGCCCAACTGTCATCAGAGAAGCTTTATCCAGCAACTGATGGAAACAGATGCAGAGACCCACAGTCAAACATTAGGTAGAATCCTGTGGATGAGGAAGAAGGATTGTAGGAGCAATGGGAAAACCCATAGAATCAACCAGCTTGGGGCTCGAAGGGGCTCACAAAGATTGAATCAGCAACCAGGGAACATGCATGGGACTGACCTAGGCACTCTTCTGTAACTTGGTCTTCTTGTGGAACTCCTAACAGTGGGAGCAGGGACTGTCTCTGACTCTCCTACCTGCTTTTGGGACCCTTTCCTCCTACCTGATTGCCTACTGCAACCTTAATAAGAGAGGAGGTGCCTAGTCTCAGTTCGACTTGATCTACCACGGGAGTTACATCAAGGCTGCCTGATAGTAATGGGGGGACCGCCCTTTTCTGAAGAGAAACAGTGGAACAGTAGATGGTGTGAGACAGAAAGGGGAAGCTGGAATTGGGATGTAGAAACAAAAAACAAACACAAAAAAAAATGTATTTTCTTGGCTTGAATCTAGGATTCTTCTCCTTCCTTGAAATTCCTAGAATTCTTAGATTTGACCTTTTCAGAGTATCCCAGATTTCCTGGATATTTTATGTCAGGAATTTTTTATACTTAACATTTTCTTTGATGGATATATCTATTTCTCCTATCATATTTTGAATGCCTGAGATTCTCTCTTCTATCTTTTCTATTCTGTTGGTCATCCTTCCATCTGTACTTTCTGTTCACTTACCTGGATTTTTCATTTCCAGAATTCCCTCCGCTTGTGTTTTCTTTATTGTCTATTTCTACTTTCAGAAGAGTTTTATTAACTTCCTTCGGCTGTGATCTCCTGGGTTTCTTTAAAGGATTTATTCATTTCCTCTTTAAGGGCCTCTATCATTTTCATATATTTGGTTTTAAGGTCTTTTTCTTGTACTTCAGTATACAAGGATTTTTCTATCTTTCTTACCAACTTCCAAATCATGACATGGAGAGTTATTAATTGTAAAAGTTCAGCCAAGAGCTTAGACTTCTTTCTAACTAGTTCTTATAGCTTGTGGGAGCTCACAGAGGTGAATCCATTCCACCGTGACAAAAGGTCAGAGAGTTCAGGACTAGTCTTGCTTCTTCAAGGTCATTGGCCATTATTGACAGGAGATTTGACGTAAGGTATGGGCTACTATCAAATATATTTTGACCTAGGATGTGGTTAATTGGTGTTTGGGTATGAAGATGGCCCACAGAAGTGCTTCTGTTCCACCTTAACTAAAGGTCAGAGAGTTCTTTCAAGGCTGTTGACAACAGATTTAACTTAAGCTGTGGCTACTAACAGAATACCTTGACTTAGGGTGTGGCTACATGGTGTGTTATATATTAAAATGGTAATCACTTTGTTCCTCATACCATGATTTAAAAAAATCTTTTTCTTCTTCACCTTTGTTGGGGTATTTAAAGATCATAAAAAATAAACATGGGCACATTCAGTATTCACTGGGTTGCCTTCCCGCCAGTAGCCTATGTCTCTGTATTTCTTTTGTATTTCTGTTCCTCTTGTCTAATCTTCATGCCCCAGCCCTGGAACATACAAGCCCATCAAGGCTGGATTCCCCAGGGTGTGACTACAACAATAATTTGAATTTACTCATAGATTTTCATCTATGTTCTTTTATGCGGCTCAATTACCTTTACTTTGTAAAGCCCACACTGCTTGCTCTGCGTCCCTGGCCTTTCCTCATGATTCCACCCTTCTTCTTCCCAGCATCCTCTGTGCCTGGGAATCCTGCCTAGCTATTGGCCACTCAGCTCTTTATTAAACCAAAATGAGTGATACATCTTCACATTGTACCAAAAGATCGTTCCACAACACTTCAGCTCTATGCTGTAATATTGGGGGACTGTTGAGGGAGGATGGCTGGGCTTTTGTGGGGCCACATTGACCTGTCTGTTACTGGTTTTGTTTTTATGCTGGTATGTGGGGATCTGGATTTGGGGTGATTATAAGTCTAGGGTACTTACTTCTGGGTTTGTCTTTGCTCTGTGGGTGTTTTGTTCCTTGGTTTCTGTTTCCTCTCTGGCTTTTTCAGACTGGAATGGCTGTGCATTGTCTGTTCTGCTGGCCTGCTCAGATGATGTGTTCACAGGCAGTGCTGCTGGTGTCGGAGGCTAGGATACAGCAATGAGTCAGAGAAAGAGGTCAGAAGAGGATGATGGTCTCCTGCTCCAAGGATGGGTGCCAGGGGCTGGGGTGATGCTTTCAATCAATCATGGGGTATCCACAGGAGGCCTGGATGGGGGAAGGGAGGCTTCAGCTAATGCTCTCCTGTAGCACTAGGGGAGATCCTAGAAGACCGGGCTTGTAAAGTTTTTATAGGAGCATATTTTAGACAGTGAAAGATGCCACATTCATACGACAATGTTTTGTGAAGAAAGATTACATTTTATGCTGCATTGTTTTTGAGATGTTCAAAAACATCATAAAATAACTGAGAAGAAAATTAATGACCTGACCATTTCTGCTAACTCACCAAAACCCTGGACATGGTAGATGTGTCTGGCTCTCCTTGTATATAGATACATTGCACTTCATATTAATAAATCTTGCCATACTATAATTAGATTAAGCTAGATGAAGTTATTCTGTCAGAGCTCAAGATGCAACTGCAACTGACCCAAAAATCTATGCATTGTCCCTGTGTAGCTCTGGCTGGAATTCACTCTGTAACCAGGCTGGTCTTGAACTCATAGAGAGTCACAGTCCTCTATTTCCCTAGTGCTGGTATTAAGGGTGTACCAACTGTAATGGTCTGTCCTGTCCCTTTAAGAGACAGGCCCCACCCACTCTTCCCCCACATCTGCTAAGGCAAGCTGATTTTCCATTTCCAGTCTGAGCCCCTTCCTCTCTCTCTCTGTCTCTCTCTCCCTCTCTCTGCTCTTCCCCCTTCCCTCTCTCCCTTACCCTCCACAACCCACTAAATAAATATTCAACTTCTCTCTGCATGGTGTGCCTATCCGTGTCTCTGTCTCTCACCTGCCACATGGCTCCTTGCCAGGGACCAGCCACCTTCAGAGACCTGTGGCATGGCCTTCTTATGGTGTGCCTATTCATCTTGGACTCTCACCCACTGTGTGGCAATATGCCTAGGCTCCCTGCCTGGCACTCGCTGCCCCTCATGGCCCACAGGCCACTCAGGTGCTCCCTGCCTGGACTGGCTGCCTTCCCTGCCCACTGCCACTACTCAGGGACCACTTTATTTTAACCATAACACCAACACCACCTGACCTTTTCTTTTTTTAACTTCTGACCTTATACATGATACTTGCAAGAAAGAAAAGGATTTGGGCTGCAGTGTCTAGAATGGTCCACTCTTCCACCTGGGCCACATCACGACTGACAGATATTTCCCTTGTTTGGCGGTTTCTTAGTTCCAGACAAAGAAGGCTAAAAGCAGCCCTGAAAAGCTGAGCTGGGTTTATGACAAATGAAGGTGTGCTAGTTCCTTAAAATAAGCTCTCCCCACCCCCTGCCAGTGGCTTTGTCATGAGAGATGCGTTAATTGTGAGCCATGAAGAGGCCCTTCCTGAGAACTGGGGAATCCTTTGTTGCTCCACAGCAATTAATCATTCTCAGAAGCAGTTTGAGATTATGCTCTCACACGTTGCTCCATATGTATGAATTTGAGGGAGAAAAGCTAATTGAAGTCTTTTTTAAAAATCTTTTAAAAATCTATCAGCCCCTCGCTGTCTCTCCTCCTCTCCAGGTCAGAGAGAGGATATTTAAGAACGAGCTGGTTGTGGAGATGACAAAGTGACTCCAGCAGTTCTGTGGGACTTCTTGGGAAGAGGGGAACACAGGCCATGGTGTCCTATCCTGGGCAAATAGGACTGTTCTAAAGAAACCATTCCATCCAGTTTAGCTTGGTGAACTAATGAGCATAGTTGGTTTTTTCTTCTTATTGTTGTTTACTCTTCACTCTTTGGGATCCCACCACTCAGCTCCCAAATAAATACTAAGATTTATTTTAACTTATGAATGCCTGGTCTTAGCTTGGCTTAGCTGAAAACCTGTCAGCTTTTCTAGATAAAATTTGTCTCTATTCTATATTTTTTTTCTTTCCTTCTTATTCCGTGGCTGGCTATGTGGCTGGGTGACTGGCTGACTGGGTGGCTGAGTGGCTGGTCCCTGAAATCCTCCTCTCCTTCTCCTTGTCTCCCTCCTCCCTTCTTCTCCACTTATTTATTGTTTCTGCCCAGCAGCCCTGCCTGTTTCTCTCTCCTGCATGGCTATTGGCCACTTAGCACGTTATTAGACCATCAAGTGTTTTAGACAAGCTTAGCACAGCTTCACAGAATTAAACAAATGTGACATAAAAGTATGCAACACATCTTTGCCTCATTAAACAAATATTCCACAGCAAAAATGAATGTAACACATCTTAAAATAATATCCCATAACAAATTATTGTTTCTTAAAAGCATATGGATGAAGAGTTACTTACAGGAACATGGATGACTGAGGGCAGCCACATGCCCCAAAAGTCTATCCCAGCATGAGAAATGAGTCACTCATGAACGATTAACCCCGAAAGCTCTCCTTAGCAGATTGAAGAGCCTCTTCTTCCCAGTAGTTCCTACACAGTAAGGAAGGTGCTTGTGAATCTTTTAGGTTTCAGAAACTTACTGAGACTTGCAAGTTTTATCTAGTCCCTGGGCCCTAATGGAATATTTTAACACAGAAGAAATAAGTACACAATAAGGAACAAGCCAAGTGCTTGGCTCAAATCCGCTTTGCTCATTTAGAAGAAAACATGTGCCAAGCATTTCATCCTGAAATGCCAAGACTAGCCAGGAAACTGTCACTAGCTTGAAATGCTCCCTAGAAAGCATGAGGTGACCTGATTAGAGGAGAAACCATAAAACACCATACTGATGGCTTTGGCCTGGCCTGGATCAGGTAAATCATGCCAAAGAGGCATTTGGAGGCAGCAACGGAAGGGAAAGATTGGCATTCATTCTTCCGCACAGAAAACTCTGAACTAAAAAAGCACAGCCATTGAAGAAAATGCAAATACCACGCTACATCATCACCAGTGTCTGAATGAAGTGTTGCTTATTACAAATGTGTGCCCCAATAATTACGGTACATTTTATGAAAAGAAAATAGTTTCTGCCATAAAGATTTGAGTTCCTATGGAAGTCTCTTAAAGGCAGGCTAGGAACTATCTTATCTATTGCTTTTAATACCTCTTTCCCACACTGCCATTCACAGTGAGCTCCCTCGCTATACTGGAATCACAGGCCTTGTATAGTATGTCCAGCTTCAGATAAGTGTTGTTAAGGCCAAACTGAGTAGACTCACAGAGTATAATTACCAACCAGAGAACAATACACCTTCATATTTTATCTAGCAGAGCCCTCAGGGAAGACTAGCTCCCAATAGTACGGTGTGGAGAACAGAGAGAGAGACCACAGGAAATGAGTGAATCCATTGTTCTGTAAAGTGACAATATGTACTGTGGAATGGATTAGGCTCATGCGGGCACGTGTGACATTTTAGTTGCCTGGACCCCAAGCTCTTACAAGCCATGTCTCAACTCATCATGAGCCCTTCAGCCTGTAATACTGAATGTTTAGTATCTACATGCTCAGAAAATGTCATGGGACATGTTGACTAAGTATTTCTTTTCAGAGAATTTCTGAAAATCTTTCATTGTACGCAAATACATTACTTCGTTCTAAGTTACAGTGGGGTCCTTCACTTTGATTCTGTTAAGTAAACAACCCATACTTTTCGTGGATTAACTTCACAGCCACAAAATCCTCAGGAGCTGCTTCCTAAGAAGTTTCTGCCCTTATTCAGCAGGGTGTGCTGGACTGATTCCGAAGACTGGCAGCTTCTTCTCCCAGACTTCTCCAGTGCTGTCTCCTGTACTCGGTAGGAAAGAGAATTTGTATTGCTTGTTTCAATTCTGAAAAGAGACTTGTAGGTTGGAGTTTAAGCTAAAAATCAGTCCTAGCACTGGGCATAAACAAAGGCATAGTAAAACGTCTTGAGGAATGCTGGGAAATCTATCCCCAGATGGCTTTATTTAAAATAAAAAGTGACTTATAAGGAAGCCTTGTCTTGCTAATTGCCTTCTGCCTTAACCACTTCCAGAATATTTCTTTTCCTAGTGGTTAACAAACTACACAATAGCTACCTAAGATTCTCTAGGAAGACTCTCACCCTCCACACACCAACCAAAAAACGGGACTGTAAAAATTAAAATATACCTCCAACAATCATCCAAATGCCAATTTCAAAACCCCAAGAAGAAAGGAGATTAAAAGGATGTTTCCTTTGGAAGTCCACTGTACTCACCTCACAGCTAAACCATCACTTGTCCCTGTTGGACCCCGATGCTTGAAACAACTCTCCTTCCTAGAAACAAACACAAAATCCCACAGATTGGCCCCAGGACACTCAACGTTTCCAGACACGAGCAACTGCTTCTTTTCCTCTGACTGAAGGTCTTTTTGTCCGGCTCTTTTAAGATCTAATCACACAACAAAACCTGCATCCCCTTCTTCCTTGTAGCCATAATCCCAGCTTCTCTTGTTATCTGTAGTTTAACTTTCTAGCCCATTGGATTTAGTCAGAGTGATTTCTTTTTGCTCACTTGGAACACACACTTTTCCTTCCAGATTGCACCTCAATATAGAGCTGTAGGAAGTTCAAGCTACTCCACCATGCTTCAGAAGCAGGTTGTATTTCTATCTTCCAGACCAGTTTCTTATGGGAGCCAAGACATCACCTGAGTGTCAAGCTCAACGCTGCACTAATGGGTTCAAGGCTTATTTATAGCATGACTCCTTTAAATGAGGAATCTTTGGGGTTCTAGCAGACTTCAGGGGTACAAGGTGAAAAAATTTAAGCACGATAATTACTCCCTTTCATATGGCTCCACCTACCAAAGAGAGGACTTATCAGGCCCATGGGCTTTCTTTATACAGTTGACCACCACCAGAGGCGGCCAGCAGTAGCTGTTTGTGCTTTACAGGAAGGGAGGCAAGGAATCAGGAAACTTACATTGCCCCGCATCAGCTAAGCAGATCCAAGGCTGTTTCACTCTATGCCTGCTTTACCACCACAGCGCTCTGCCTGTGAATGACTCAGAGTCCTTGGTCATTTCCCCCTTCCCTGAAATATCAGCCATCGCCATTAATTTTGTGCCAGTCAGACTGGAGCACCTAAGGATGACCTATTAGAGACGACTAACCTGGGATCACAGGAGCTCACAGACATGGGACCAACTGCTAAGGGGCCTGCATGAGACCGACCTAGGCCCTCTACATATGTGAGACAGTTGTGCAGATTGGTCTATTTATGGAACTCCGAATAGCGGGAATGGAGTCTGATCCTGATGCTTTGGCAGGCTTTGGGAACCTATTCCTCATGCCGGGTTCTCTTAACAAGCCTTAGTATGAGGAGAGGAGCTTAGTCCTACCTCAGCTTGATATGCCATGGGAGGCCTGCCCCTTTCTGCAAAGAAGCAGAGGAGGAGTGGATTCCTATGTGGGGGGAGGGCTAGGAAGGTGGGCAGAAGGAGTAAGAGGAGTGGAGGGATGGGAAATTACAGTAAATGAATAAATTTTTTGAACTTAAAACAAACAAACAAAAATGATCTGTGATGTACCCTGAAAATGCAGTTCCTTCAATCTTGTCTTTTAAGAAACTGATGAGGCATTTTATAGTGGTGTGTGTGAGAGAGAGAGTCTGTGTGTTTGTGTGTGTGTGTGTGTTTCAACAAACGCATCATGTGATTGTAACAAATGGAATCTGAAGATCCTAAGTGTGAGGAAAAATTGACGAAGTAGTTTTCATTCTCATCCCGCGAGACTTCAGCTGAGCTTGCCCCATCCTAACATGCCTTGCCGTTGACACTAAAGAAGCTAAAGAGTTGTGGGTCTAGATGTGGAGGGTTTGTTTGTTTGTTTTTTAATTTTTGATTTTGAAGGGATATTTTTGCTGATGACTGACATATTTATTAAAATTTTAAAGGCACAACAGTTCAGATCAAATCTAATTACCACAACAACTTTGGGGATCTGTTAGGGAGTTCTATAGTGCTAGATGCCTTTTTATTTCTACCAGTTTCTTTATCTTGTATCCTGTGCCGTCGATGTTTGGATTCACTAGTGAGATCAGGAACTTAAACACTGCCATTCTGTTAGGAAAGCAATCAATAGCAGTAACTATCTATAAATTCTGTGAGGCTCCCTGAACAGATCGAGAATGGGACACCTAGTAGCCACTGCACAGAGAGACCAATTTAATCTAGTAGAAAGAACAGAAACACATGCATTCAAATTACAACAAGAAAGATAGAAGAACACCTCCCCTTACAGGAGCGATGAACAACGCTTACTGGTGGACAAAAGCATTCACAAGGAAAGAAACCTGTTACTCTCCAGCTTTGTTATGGCTTTGACCTCTCTTCCCTCTAATTTTCAAGTCAAATTGGATGAAATAACCAGTAACCTGACATGGAACATCCAGAAACCTCTATTGTTTTCTAAAACCTTAGCCTTACCCTTCAGGTATGTCTCAAAGGAAAGTCCAACCCCATCCTTACAGCTACAAAATATCTGATCTCATGACTTAGAGAGTGCAGTACATTTACTGATGGTTGTTGGCACTCCGAGGTAATTAGGTCGCAATTCTGCAGCCTTCTGCCACGCTCTAATCCTCCTCATCTCCTGTACATCCTGTCTCCACATCACTCTCCTCGCTGCCTACCCATCTCTCGGAAGGATAATGTTATCTCAGAAGGTTAATTATTATTGAGGCAGGCCCAGCCTACCTGGTATTCCATGGATACAATTCCATTATTCCAATATTATCAATAAAGCCATATGCATCCCCCAATAAATGCCATAATGTTAAAGTATCTAAATGGTTTGGGTATAAATCCGAAGAACATTATTCAATAACTATTGTTCATATAACCATAGCTCTGATGAAAACAAGAAGCACTAAAACTGATCAGTTACTGTTGGCCCGCCTTTGTACAACCTATTTCTTTTTTTAAACTTTTATTTGATTTTTTGTGGACTTCACGTCAGGCATTCTGATCCCACTTATTTCCCTGTCCCCTCGTGTCTGACCTCTGACCTTCTAACTTCACCAAAACAAAACAAAATTTAAAAGAAAAACCCAAAACCTAACAGCGGAAGGAGGAGGTGAAGGAGGCGAAGAATCTCCTTGTGAACGCTATAGCCTCCCTCATTGAGTCACAGTCTACCCTTTAGTCCATTCGTGTTTGCTTGGGTCATTCATTGATCTCATTTGAGGCCTCTGGCTTCCACTGCACTATCAATAACGGGCTCTCTCTGAGGCCCCTCTTGGATATCCTGCTGTTGTTGTGTGTCATGGAGAACCTGCAGTTGGTCCGCCTGCCAACTTTCCCTCTCTCCAGCACTGCCTTGGCTAGCTCAGCCAAGGGGTTCTCAGATCAGTTCACCCACACTCACACCACCAGGGCAATCTCTACTGTTTTGTCCAGGTGAAATGCAGGGCCCCTCTCCCGATTGCTGTAGGGAGCATCTGGGAGGGTGGAGAGGTCAACTCTCCTGCTCTCATGCCCTCAGAGTGGCTCACCTAAATCCCTGACAACAGGGTCAGCTCTAGTGTGCTGTCCAGGCAGGGTGAAGGGCCTTTTCTCCTGTGTGCTGCAGCTGGTGAGGGGCAGGGCTGGTTCTCACACTCTTGTGACCTCAGGGCCCCTTCTCTCACCCTTGGCATCACATAGCAGATGAGGTCAACTCTCCTGCTCTTCCACCCTCAGCATGGGCTCGCCCGAGTCTAGACAACAGGGTCAGCTCTAGCGTGCTGCCACAGTGAGGGATGAGGCAATCTTTCCTGAGGAATGAGGCCAGCTCTTCTGTTGCAATGTCTAGTGAGAGACATAGCCAGCTATCAGAGTCAGTGAACGACTCAGACGGTTTAGCACAGCCCTCAGATTTCCACATGCATAGCTCCTATGATCCCGCTAACATGCGGTCCCAGACCCCAGCTGCAGCACACGGGTCCAAATATAGCCCTCAGGAGCAACTCCAGTCCAGACATCACCATGGCCCCAGTGGCAGCACTGGGCACCTGGATCAGTATGGCTCTGGTAGCAGCATGGCCCAAGGACACCAACAAAGTCTAAGATGGCTGACCAGACTCTGGGCATCTTCAGAACTCTTAGTGGTAACAGGAGTCATGGACATCACCCCAGACACAGCCACTACAGGGTAATGGACCTAGACATGGCCCTAGGCAGTAGCCCAGATAACAGCACAGGCTACCCAGATCCAGTACAGCCTGGAAGCAGCATGGCCCTCAGACACTGAGATCTTCTCAGATAACTGACCAGATCCTGGTTATCTACATGACCCTCAGTAGTAACGCGAGCCGCAGATATCAACTCAGACCCTTTCTGCTACAGGGCAACAGACCCAGACATGGCCCTCAGCAGCAGCCCTGGCCTGGACGACACCATGGCCCCATGTGAGAGCATAGGCCACTCTGACTCGCATGATCATGGCACGGCCCTCAGTCATGTACTGAACCACAGGTTGCAGCCCAGATGCTGGGCATCCATGTGACAACATGGGCCATAGACATTAGTACAGACCCTGACTCTGGTAGAACCACAGACCCAGACACGGTCCCCAGCAGCAGCTCAGGCTCAGGTGTCACCATAGTCCCAGGTGATAGTGCAAGCCACCCTGATCTGCATGGCCCCCAAGGCAGCATGGCCCTCGGACACCAATATGGCCCCAGACCCCTGGCATTGGCATGACCTTTGATAGTCTTAGGAACTACAGATGTCAACACAAACTGTGGCTGTGGTAGGACCACAGACCCAGACATGGCCTTTGGTTCTGTCCGAATATGTGGCCTTTCAACACTGAAAACTGATGACATGCTTTCCTCTAGAAGTCTCAAGGATAGGACCTTGGGACTATTGATGAAGATTTTCACTTAATTTATATATATATATATATATATATATATATATATATATATTCACTTGATTACACATATAGGAAATGTATGTGAAGTGTTAGAGTTGGGTCCACTCTCCAAAGCAAACAAAAATAAGAACACGACAGCAAGCCCATCTGATGGAAAGTCTGACAACTCAACAAGCTCTGGCCATTAAATATAAACAGATTCAGGACCTCCTCAGATGATGCTTCCCTACCTCATTTAGGTTAGCATGGCATTTCTATCAGGGCTTCATAAACAAGAAGAGTCATTCAATGAGAAACATACAGCCATTTACCTTATCAGTTTTAAGCCTACACTCACAAAAACCTCACATTTATATTTAGCTTTTTTTTGTCCTAAAGCAATGAAATTCACAGTATGTTTCAGAAAGATAATGCAGTTATTACACATAAAAAGGCAAATCCTTGATGGAGAAACAGCTGTCTGGGACAGCATTCCCAACTATATAAACCATGACGGTGTCACACATGCCTAATAGAAATGGGAACCATGATGGGGCAGCACACGCCTAATAGAAATGAGAACCATGATTGTCCACACAAGTCTAATACAAACAGTCAAAAATGCTTATCAGCCCATCAACACCCATCACAGGGAGAACATACGCACCGCACTTCCATGTTTGGTGTCGTTTGCATCACGCCATTGATTGATTTGTTTGTACATGTTCCTGTAGTTTGCACGTGTGTACGCTCATGTGCATCTGGAGGACAGGAGTCCACTTCAGCTGTCTTCCTGCATTGAGCTCCACCTTATGTTGTGAGGACAGATTCTTGTGGATTCGGGTTGCCTGTCTCTGGCGTGAACCTTGGGAATCCACCTGTCTTCCCATTTTCCCTCCTTCCCCCAGTGATGGCACCATTGTGCCTGGCTTTTCCCATGGATTGTGGGCATCCAAACTCAGGCCTTACATTTTCAAGGCAGAGCAATGGCTCCATCCCTCAACATGCTCCCCCGCCACTCGCCAAAAAAACAGCTTACTCTTTTGGATATGGATTCGTCCTCATATGATCTATTCAAAACATTAAACAAAATCATCACATTTCTTCATTTGGTCTTTATTTAGAAAGCCGGACATCCCTTTGCTCAATTTTTTTTTAGACTTGGGGAATAAGAGATTATGGCTGACAATCAAATCAGAAAATCATGCTCATTAAAACTTGTGGTATTTTCTTAAACCCCAACAGGTGGTGTGCAGAAGTAATAGATACACTGGAAGCAACAACTGATGTGCTAGGACCGTGGGGAAGCATAGTCTGGGAAAACTTTAGGTGGGCAAGAAAGTTAACATGCACAAGAAAAGAGACCACTATATATGACATGTGCAAAACAAGGGTTTCTTAAAAGCACAGGCAAGATGAGGCAGCACAAAGAACGAGAAGAGAAAAGTAGAGCAGGACTAAAGGCCTGTACTCCAGAGTTTTTATCTAATTCAAATTACAATATCAGCCATTAAAAACAAAAGGATAATAATTTAATGGAGCCTAACATTAAAGACCCTTAAATGGCAGGCAAGGTTCAACACTGTGGTAAGTGGCTATTCAGACTCTAAAACATCACGGGGTAATGGAATTCATTCCTTCCTAAGAACATCCCTCTTTTAGAAAGCTCATAATTATTAGAATAGTCTTGATTTTGGAAATAGCCATACTTTGTGTGCTACATGGAGATCGTGGTGCCACACAGAAGCATGAGGTGCCTGCTAGTCCCGAGAGCACTGAAAACAGCAAGGAAGCAATAAAACATCTTAAGCATTTGCTCTGGCAAACTTTTGACCTTGTGATGAGTCACCTCCAAGTCCACACTCAAGAACTGAGCAATCAGATAACGAAAAATATGGATTAAGAACATATTTTAAAAATAATTTTAAAGAGTTAATTATGATTTTATGTGCATGTATGCATATGTGCACCAAGTGAGTGTGAGGTGCACACAGAGGCCAGAAGAGGTCATGGGAGACCCTGGAACCAGAGTTGTGGGCGGTTGTGAACTATGTGGTTGCTTAGATGAAACCCTGTCCAAGTGCTCCCAGTTGCTGAGCCATCTCTCCACCCCGCCAAACTCATAGTTTTAAATTAAGTGTGTGTGTGTTGGATTTCATTCATAGCTATCCTCAGGCAAATACAGCCAGGTATATATAATATTCTCATATTTTATCTTGACTGTACCAAAACCTAAAAATGTGTAGCTATGAATACTTTTTTTCCTCTCCTTGCTTTCTATATATATATTCCTGAATGTGGTAGAATCTCATAGGACAATTCTTTTTCTCAACAATCTTTTATCTCCATAATTTTGAATTGTCTTAGAAATAATGAATGAGCTACCAACTCTTCAACAAATAAAGTCTTTTTATTTTTCACCTTCTACATTTGTCATACAGGTCCCTAAGTCTCTTCTTCACTGGCATGTCTTCCTTTTTTTCTTATTCTCCAGCAACTTTGTATTAAAAAGTTATATATAAAAAATAAATCCAGGAGTGGTGGGTTATCCAAGCAATCCCAAGGCTTAGACAGGAAAATTGCTACAAATTCACAGCCGGCCTAGACTATGCAGTAACATCTGTCTTAAGACAAAACAAATACCAAGTAAATAAATAAGCAAGCTTTTATACCATTCTCCTCCAGCCCCTTAAATTCTGCTGTTTCTTGGATATATGTGTTTTGCCACCTTCTTACCTTTTCCTAAACAATCTTGTCTGTTTTTATGATTTTATTCTCTAGTCTCTGGTGAGTAGCTTACAATTATTTATTTCACAAAGAACACTTTCCTGGTTCCTGTAACTCTGTCTTTTGTGAATCTCCACCTGACCCTCTTGTTCCAGGGAAGGAACTGAAGACTCGGGTTGCACTCTCCAAACCTTCCTCCCCTAGAGTTCAGAATGCTCACCAGCTCCATAAACCCAGACCTGAAATTTGGAGCCAGCAGTTGCTCTCATTCCCACATCGCCTCACCTTGTAGTGACTACGTGAACAGGCCTGCTTTTCATCCTGCCCAGCTCCTGCATGACTGGCTTAGCCCAGGAAATAATAACATGGAAACTGTATTCATTTAAACACTGCCTGGTCCATTAGTTCTATCCTCTTATTGGCTAACTCTCACATCTTGATTAACCCATTTCTAATCATCTGTGTAGCACCACTAAGTGGTGGCTTACCGGGAAAGATCCTAATCTGTGTCCCTCTCGGGTAGGAGACATGGCGTCTGCCTGACTCTGCTTTCTTCCTCCCATAATTCTGTTCTGTCTTCCCCGCCTACCTATGTTCTGACCTATCAGGCCAAGCAGTTTTCTTTATTAATTAACCAATGAAAGCAACAGATAGAAGAAATGTCAAGCAAGACCCACCCCTGGCTACCTTTCACCCTCTGTGCTGCAGGACAAGGAGCAGGCTCTCCTCTCCTGTCTAGGGCTCTCTCTAAAGGTGAAGCCATGCCCCCTGTCAGAGATGGCTCAGATTTGGTGAAGATCCCAGAAACGATTCCTCACTATGAACTCCCCCAGTCCCAGGCTGCCTTTCCAGTCTCCTCCTTCCTTACTGTCCAGTTTCTTCAGTATAAACAAACAGCCCAAGCCAAGCTGGAATCCACAGAAATCCTCCTGCCTCAACTTAATGTTGGAATTAGTGGTGTGTCACTTGGTCTGACCTCAATAGTGAGTTTGACTGTCTCACCTAAGAAGCTAATTCACAGCTTCTGTGGGTTTTTTTTCCTTGTTATAGTTATTTTAATGACACCAATTTGTGAGGTAATTGAGTAAGTCTGTGAGTGGATAGTGATCAAATGAGGATGATTATTTCCATCTCAAGTATTTCGAAGATATTTTGCTAACATGATTTTGCATACGCATGGGACCCAGTGTGATATGTCAATATTTGTATACTAGATTTGCACACCAACTGACTTTCTTCCCTGAAGTCACATCTACACGGTTTCTTTATCTTCTGCTCCTTCATCCACTCTTAACATGAATCCAACCTAATCAATTTACAGAAACAGCATTCGCTAAGGTCAGCAATGGGTTTATGTCTCTAATTTTAAACATTTTTCCCATTCTCCATGTTACTAAACTCCATATTAGTGACTAACAATATTGCCCCCTCCCTGCTTTCCCAACACTCTTGATTTTTAGTTTTTATAACAAGAATCAAACTCTGTGGTTTGTCTCTTATTGTTCTGGCTATTTTTCCTCAGCCTCCTTTTTAAACTTTCCTATCTGCCTCTAAATGCAAAGGATTCTTAAAGCACATGCAAAATCCAGCTTTCCATCAATGTTATTCGTACTAGAGATTAAGACAATTTATGACGAGGAAAGGTTTGCGTGGTCACACACCATAGGCTCCTCATCCCATTGCTTTTAGGGTGTAAGGTGTGGTAAGGCCTCCTATCATGGGAGGTGTGTATGGAACAGGCAAACTGATCATCTTGTGGCATCAAGTAATCAGAAAGCAAAGGAGGAAGTAACAGGACCTCAATAGTCCTTCAAGGTCAGGCCAATTATAGCTAGAACTTCCAAAGAGGCCCCATAACCTGCAGGTTCCACACCAACCTCCAAATGACAATAGCATGACAGGATGCACTATCTTCTGTTTCACCCTGTCTCTTCTTAGATAACCATACCTGCAGTAAAGCCAAGAAACTATGAGTATAAACATGGTGGAAGAGCAAATGAAACACAGTGTGCCTGCATGATGAAATATTACTTAGCCATAAAGAGGAATTGAAGCCACAATATCAATGAACCTCAGCAACAACCTAGAAAGTGACAAGCATAGCGTTATTCTAAATGACATGAAAGGGCACGTTGTGATCCCATGCATATAAATTGTTCAGAACAGACAAGCCTGTAGGAAGCAATAAATTCTGAGCCTGAGGCAGAGGAGGAAATAACAGCAAGTATTTGAGACTTCCTTTGATGGGAGAGAGTAAAAATATTATAAAACTGAGGGTGATGATGGTTGGAATGTCTGCAAACTTGTTTAAAGTATGGAATTTGTGTGTTTCAAGTGATTCCTATCTTATATGAGGCACAGTCTCTAGTTCACTGCTGAGTATGCTGAGCTAGCTGGCCTGTGAGCACCTAGAGACTCTCCCAGCTCAGCCCTCCTTCTTGCTGAGGAGTTCTGGGATTATAGACCTGTGTAGTTCTACACAGTTTCTAGGAATCTGAGATCAAGTCCCCCTCATTCCATGGCCAGAACTGAGCCATCTTCTCAGCCCCCATCCATGCTTCCTTTTGGTGAAGATTATGTTTGCTATTAGGAAGCTCTCTCGGTTATGGCCCAGGTCTTCCTTTCGGTATAGTTGGATGCCACTTTGTCATTGATAGTATCATAAGTGCCTAACATGGGACCTATGGCAAGGGAGCAAATTGTTAATACACGTGTTAAATTAAACTTCTTAGAGAAAGTCCTTGTTTTACTTATGGAAATTTCTGCACTGTCTTCTGAACCTCACCCCAGGGAGAATAAGGGTGCTGTGGTTGGAGTGCCCCAGGAGCAGACAGCTGTAGCTAGGACCATTTCCGGGTTATGGGTACCTTAGACTTTTTTTGGCTAAATGGAGCACACAGAGAAATCTCAGATGGCCAGGGAGAGGTGATCTGGAAAGAGCAGCTATGACTGGAAGCCATGAGGAGGTATCAGGTGGGAAGAGGAGAGAAATGAATTCGCTAAAAGTGAGAAGTTTAGCGTGAGAACTTGTCATGAAAATTTTTTATGAGCTTTGCCCTGCAGTGTTCAGTGTAAACATGGTTCCTGCTCCCTCGTTAAACTTCCAGGAACATTCAGCCAGCTTGCTAATGAGCAGTGGAATTGTATCTGGCTTGGGTTGAAAGAGAATGAACAAATCAAGCTGCTGAGTCCCACTTACAGGTGGATGAAGATGAGCTCAACACATCTGTGACTGTAGTTCAGATGCATCCAACAGTGAGGGTTACTAACCACCCCTCCCTTGGTTCTTCCACAGTTACTAGACACTGACTTACATACTTTTTAGCTTTCCAGCTCTCTTGTTGAGATATATATTTATTGATAAACGTAATTGAAGAATTTTAAACAACGTGGCTTGACCGTCTAAGTAAAATATGAGCCTACTCCCTATGATCAGAGGCCATTTCCAAAAAGTAAAGGCTACTTCACTTGAATTTTGCTTGGTTGTTCCCATCTCTATAGCAGTAAATAATTATAGACTACACATGGTGTAGCCTCTAGGTTTGTGAAGATGCTAAGGGGTGGAGCTCACTGAAGATGCTGCCCGTTTCTCTCGATCCTTGAGAATCTGAGTTAGGACATCAGGGAGACCAGTTTGACAGAACAAATGGGCCAGCCAGTGCTTTTTACTAAAATCATTATGTAATTTAGACTCTAGCTTAATGAATACATTAACTCACGAATGCATTAACTCTGGAGACTGCACTGGGAACTCAGGACTGCAATATTGTCAGGGAGCCCTCATGATGCCTTTTAAAAAAGAAGTCCTTGGGAAACCTTTGAGTAGTTAGTCAGGGGAGTCCAAGAGAGACCCCAGACAACACAAGCAATTTCCCTCACCCTGGTTTCCTGTCAGCACTTGAAGGTACAACCCTATTGCTGAAGACACCTAACACTTTGGATGCAGGACTGAACTGGAACTGACCTGGAAGCCCCCTCCTGCCCTAGCTGTCATAGTATCTGAAAGTGCTATTCAAGCTGCCAAGGGGAAAAAGCATTCAAAAGTCCTAGATGTCTATGAAGCCTACAAACCATAACAATGAGCAACCTGTCAATGTATCCCAAAAGGAGCAATAGTGGTACTAACATGCTGGAGGTAACCAACAGCTGTCTAATTGGACTTACAGCCGGTTAAAGGAGGGAATTCGTGTCTAGTCTGTAAATCTGCCCAACTCCTAGTGGCTGGTGGGGTAAGACTGCAGAGGAGAGCCCACTACTCTCACTCTCCTAAACAGAGTAGAAAGATTGTAAGACCTAGACTGCTAGAACATCTAATGGGAGACAGTATCTTCCATGTCCTACAGAGATGCTGTACTCAAGAAATCTCAACAATATGATTCCCTGAGTAAGACCTAAAAGTGACAAAACTATTTAACATACCAACTCAGATATGTTTCCCCTAAAACATGCAAAGCCTTATCTTTAGGTAAAGAGGCATAGACAATTAATGGTTGCTAAGAGAAGGAGAAGCAGTCTTCTCCAGCGACAAGCTTCCTAAGAGATTATGTAATCCACAAGTGGTTAGCCCTAAATGCATACACATATGAGCAATACTAAATGAACTCAGTAGATTGTACATAAATATACAATTGTGTATCTGTACATATAATAATAATGATTAAACATGAGGCCATAAAATTCAGAGGTGGAGGTGATGTGGGAGGAGTTGAATAGAAGAGAGGAAGATGTGGAAATGATGCCAACATGGTACTTGTGTATGACATTGGCAAAATAAAAGCTAACGTTTCAAAGTTAAAATAAACAGAAGGTCTTTTGTTGATTATGCCTCCCAATAGCACAAGATGAGTTAGTCTCTATATCTCAGTGTATTGGCTATTCTTGATTGTTAGCTTGACTATATCTGGAATGAGATACAGTCCAGAAATGGACAGCACACTTGTGGTTCGGATCTTGAGGCAGGAAGTAACATGCCTGTGATCCAGATCTTGAGGTTGGATGATACAAATCTTTAAGACAGGTCTTGAGGTGGGAAGGGACATTTTTAATCTGGGCCACTCCTTCTGCTGAAGCCTATATAAGGACAATGGAAAAAGGAAGAGTTTCCTTCTTTATCTGCTCACATTTGCCTTGTCAGCACATCCATCCCTTCACTGGAGCCCACTTCTTCAGGATACCAGCACATGCAGAAGGCCAGCTGAGATGCTCAGTCTTGTGGGACTGAGCAATTGCTAGATTCTAGGACTTTCCATTAACAGCCAACCACTGTTGGACTGCAGTCTGTAATTCATTTCAATAAACTCCCATATATGTGTGTATACATATATCTTTATATATATAAATAAATAATAATTATTCCAATAAATATATTCCAATATATTCCTGTACATATATATGAGAATATATATATAGAGAGAGTTATTCCAATATACTCTCATACATGTATATTAGAATGTGTGTGTGTGTGTGTCACTGGGAGCCAGTAGGACAAGTAGTCTGCACGTGGGTCACCAGTCAGGTCTAACTTCATCATTGAATTCCACAGAGGTCACAGGTGGACCATCATAGAAAGCTCTTCAAGTCTCAGGACAATCGTGATTCACAGATCAGAAGGGTCCAAATAGCACAAAGCATTTTTCATTGTTCATCCCATCCTACTTTTACAAGCCTATAGAGTAAAGCAAGCATGGCCTCCAGCTTCATCAATCACAGAAGCACGTCCAAAGCAGTGAAAGGATGCTCTGACCACACAGCTGACACCCAAGACTACAGCATCACTAGTAGATTTTACTGTGGTAGTTTTACTTGCATTATACTCAAGAGGTGTGATGATGGCTGGCATGGCGGCATACACATGTAATCCCAGAATTCGGAAGTAGAGGCAGGAAGATCAAGAGTTCAAAGTCATCCAAATTCACAGATAAAACTTGAGCCAGAAAAGACCTGCCTCCAAAGAGCAAGAACAAACAGCAGCAGGACACAAACTCTAAGGCCTGATCTTCCAGAAAGACGTGTTTTTATCTGTGTGTTACATGTTGGGAATGAGTTAAATGGCTGAGGACGCAGCTCAGTTCGAGTGTGTGCCTACCATGCCCAAAAGCCCTCTCAGCTTAATCCCCAGCACTGCAAAAGCTGAGTGTGTTGAGGCACACCTCTATTCATAGCCCTGGGGAGTCGGAGGCAGGAGGGTGAGAAGTTCAAGGTCATGCTCAACTCAGGGCAGCCTGGGCTACTCAAGACATCGTCCTCAAAAACAAACAAAAACAAACAAACAAAAAAAACCCAAACATTAAAACAAAGAATAAAGAAACTGAGTTAAACCCAAATTCTTGTGTTGATAACAAAACAGTCCTTTCTCTTACAAATGCATGGTATCAGTTATTCATAATATATTACTACAGAATGGAAACAAGAAGCCATTCACAAAGTATTCTCAGTGTCTATAATGTGCAGTTGTGGAATGAAAACAAAAGAAAACAAAAACTATAAAGATTTTATCATAGTACACCAAAAGCAAGAATTAAAAATCTAATTTGTTTCATACCATTATCGCTATACACATTCAATGAGTCAGCTTATCGGGCTTTAGTTTTTTAAGTATGTTTCTTCTTTTTTTTTTTTTTTTTTTTTGGTTTTTCGAGACAGGGTTTCTCTGTGGTTTCGGAGCCTGTCCTGGAACTAGCTCTGAAGACCAGGCTGGTCTCAAACTCACAGAGATCCGCCTGCCTCTGCCTCCCGAGTGCTGGGATTAAAGGCGTGCGCCACCATCGCCCAGCTAGTATGTTTCTTCTTAAGACAAGGAAATGAGCCAGTTCATAAAGCCATTTTTAAGTCTATTCTTAACCACAGAATGTACCTGCTCAATAACGATGTTCGGTATTAGATTGAAAACTTTTGAGCAGTCACATGACTTAAAGGAGAAGTCGCTTACCAAGAAGATATGACAAAAGGCTCGAGAGTTCAACAAAATGACAGACACTTCAAATCTCCAATTATTTGCATTTTACTGTAAAGAAGAATATTCCTATCATCCAAAGAGAAGCGTGTCTACTAGGTTTCAGAGCAACTAAGTTACTGTTCCCGTTTTGCTCCCAATTAACATCTGGCTGTGCATGTGACTATGAAGAGACAACCCATGCCTTTCACCTTCCCTGTAGCATTACAGTGGCTCCAGGGTTGGTTAAAGATTCCCGTCAGGATGCTCACAGAGCTTTCAACTCCCTTCCGGTAAAAATGGCATTTAAATGTATAGTTCTTGACACTGCGGATGTTCTGCACTTATCACCCATCCAAATAGATGCCAGGCAGAACCATTTAAAGGAACAGCAGTTACCGGTGGATAAAGCTGAGTGACAGCTGATATAAATAACTCCATTCTTTACATTTCTCTCCTACATGGTCAAAAAAAAAAAAAAAGAATGAGGGAGGATTCTGTGCTGTTCGGTTGGCTTTTACGCCACATGAAAGGCTTGTTGCCAGCCTTAGATCGTCCATCTGAAGAGTGACTTCACAACCCAAATCAACTAGTAGAAAAACTCTCAGTCAAGTAATTGAAACCCCAATTCAGATCTTTGATTAAGACCACAGTCATAGGTCGATGAATAACAGCATCATGGATTAATAAGAGCAACATGGATTAATAACAGCATCATGAATTAAAAACAATATCATGAATTAATAACAGCATCAATGTTTCCTTGTTTGCCACTGTTTTTCAACAAGGTCACTCAGCCAAACTAGCTGTCCAGAAAGACCTTGAAATATTCCTTTCTGCCTCCCAAGCACTGGGATTATGGGCATGCACTGCTAGGCCCAGCTTTTTTACATATGTGCTGGGGATATAAATTTGTGCCCTTACACTTGAAAAGCAAACCATCTCCCCAGCCTACCATGCATAAAGCTCAGTGGACTCAATTCCCAGCACTGCACGAACTGAGGATGTGGGCATACACCTGTAATCCCTGCCCTGGGGAGGTGGAGGCAGGAGAATCAAGTACATTTCTTTACGTAGTTAACATTCCAAGTCCTCTGTACTCTTCTGAAATACTTGCTCTCACTAATCGTACTTTCTTTACTGTTCTATAGAATACCAGAAGTTACTCCTACCCAGCCTCTCTCGCACTCACGATCCTCTCATCAGTGAGACCCCACCTTTCCCAGGCTTCCCTAATTGCTATCTTAGTCTCCTCTTCTATGTAGCAACCTCCTCAGCTTCCACATGTAAGAACACGTGCTGACTCCCTTTCTCTGTGTGACTTTATTTCATTTAGCATGATTCCCTCCAATCTAAGATCATCATGCTGCCACAAATGACAGAATTTCACTCTTGCTTACGGCTCAATAATATTTCTGTGTGTATACATCCCATACTGCCTGATTGCATCCCTTTACTGTGGATGGATACCTTGGTTGAGCTGCACTGTCTGTATCCCTTCACTGTGGATGGATACCTTGGTTGAGCTGCACTGTCTGCATCCCTTCACTGTGGATGGATACCTTGGTTGAGCTGCACTGTCTGTATCCCTTCACTGTGGATGGATACCTTGGTTGAGCTGCACTGTCTGCATCACTTCACTGTGGATGGATACCTTGGTTGAGCTGCACTGTCTGTATCCCTTCACTGTGGATGGATACCTTGGTTGAGCTGCACTGTCTGTATCCCTTCACTGTGGATGGATACCTTGGTTGAGCTGCACTGTCTGCATCCCTTCACTGTGGATGGATACCTTGGTTGAGCTGCACTGTCTGCATCCCTTCACTGTGGATGGATACCTTGGTTGAGCTGCACTGTCTGCATCCCTTCACTGTGGATGGATACCTTGGTTGAGCTGCACTGTCTGTATCCCTTCACTGTGGATGGATACCTTGGTTGAGCTGCACTGTCTGTATCCCTTCACTGTGGATGGATACCTTGGTTGAGCTGCACTGTCTGTATCCCTTCACTGTGGATGGATACCTTGGTTGAGCTGCACTGTCTGTATCCCTTCACTGTGGATGGATACCTTGGTTAAGTTTCACTGTCTGATTTTGCATCTCTTCACTGTGGATGGCTGCTGTCAATAGTACTACAGCAAACATGGGTGTGCAGGGAGCTTGCCGTCTGCTGATTCCCTTTTCTTTGTCTTCATGCTGAGTACTGCAATTGTATGATCAATTTATAGCTTTGTGAGGATATGTCACAGTATTTTCCACAATGGCTGTGCTAATTTACAACCCCATCAACAATACATGAGAATTTCTCTGTACCCAGTATTTGATAAAGCTTTTTTTTTACTTTTTAATAATATTCACTCTAACTAGGGTGAGTTGATATCTCATTATAGTTTGATATTTCCCTGATAATTAGGAGTGATGAGATTTTTTCATACACTTATTGGTCATTTTTATGTCTTTTTTGAGAAATGTCTATTTAGATGAGTTGCTCGTTTTAATTGGATTGTTTGCTTGTTTTTGCCATTGATTGAGTTCGTTATATATAACTGACATTAAGGTCCTGTCAAATGAATATTTTCTCCAAAAGCTATTTTTTAATCGGAATTTTCAAAGCACCCACATGGCAAGGGATGATGTGTAAAATGTGGTTGGGAATGATATTGCCTCTATTATAGACCTAAAATACACAATGAAATATCTATGCATAAAGAATGAAGTTCTGCATTTTACATATAATATATATCTACATATGAATACACACAGATAAGTGATAGCAAAGTATATGCATAGGTGTTTGATAGTTGTTAGAGAGAGAGATGGTAGGTGGTTAGAGAGATAGACAGACAGACAGACAGATAGATAGGCAAATAGATCTGCTAACAAACCTTGATGAAGGAGGGTTCATGGGGAATTCCCTGATCTCCTTGGGAAGGGGAAATAGGCAAGATTTTATGAGTGGGCTGAAGGCGGATAGGGATGGGAAAATGAACAATTAGGTTGTGGGGACAGGGAAGAGATTACTGAAAGAAACTACTGCAAGGGGGATGGACATTTCGGGGTCAGGTTAAAAGCCTGGTGCAGGGGAATCTCCCAGAAATCTACAAGGAAGACTCCAGCTAAAACTCCTAGCAATAGCAGACACACAGCCTGATCTGGCCATCTCCTGCGACCAGATTGGTGCCTAGCCCAATTGTCATGGGAGAGGCTTCATCCCACTGATCTAAACAGATGCAGAGGCCCACAGGCAAGCTTTAAGTGGAATACAGGGAATCCTGAAGGAGTGGGGAGGAAGAATTGATTGTAAGAGCCAGAGAGGTCAAAGACACCACAAGAAAACTCACACAGTCAACTAACCTGGGCTCATAGACGCTCACTGGAACTGAACCAACAATCAGGGTGTCTGCAAGAGACTGACCTAAGCACTCTGTTTATATGTTATAGTTGTATAGCTTGGTCCTCTTGTGGGACTCGAACAGTGGGAACAGTGGCTGTCTCCAACTATTTTACTAGTTTTTGGGACCCTCCTTCTCACACTGGGTTGCCTTGCTCAGCCTTAATACATGGGGAGCTGCTTAGTCTTACTGAACTTGATATGCCATGTTTTGTTGATACTCATGGGAGACCTGCCTTTTCCTAAGGAGAAACAGAGCAGGAGTCGATTGCGGAATGGGAACAGGAGTGTGGGGGGATGGAATGGGAGGAGAGAAGGGAGGGGAAATTGTGGATGAGATGTAAAATAAATAAATAAATTTATTATTGTTTTTTAAAAGTACCTTGGGTTGGGCGAGGGAGGTGCTGGTAGTGGCACCACAACCTATCCAAGGTGCAAGAACTTGCTTTTTGGAGCCCATTCCTTATGGTGGAATACCTTGCTCGACCTTGATACTGTGGGGGAGGGGTGGGTGGTCCTGCCTCAAGATGGTATACCAGACCTTGCTGACTCCCCAAAGAAGGCCTTAACCCTCTGAGGAATGGATGGGAGTGGGAAGGAGGGAGGTGGGGGGAGGAACGGGAGAAGGGGAGGGAAGGAGAACTGGGGCTGGTAGGTAAAATGAAAAGTAATTTTTAAATAAACATATGATAAATAAATAAATAAATAAATAAATAAAGGCCTGCCTTTCCAGTTTAATTTAAAAAAAAAAAACACCTTGACAGTTAATATTCAAAGTGGATTATCTCCAAACAGGCAACCTTGCCCTAGTAGAAATACTTTCTTTTTGTCGGGTCCAGGGGTAGGTTGATCCCGAATTTCCTGAGAAACCACCACACTGCTTTCCAAAGTGGTTGTGCAAGTTTGCATTCCCACCAGCAATGGATGAGTGTACCCCTTTCTCCACAACCTCTCCAGCAAAGGCTATCATAGGACCGCGAGGGGTGCACCCACACACTGAGACAATGGGGATGTCCTATTGGGAACTCACCAAGGCCAGCTGGACTGGGTCTGAAAAAACCCGGGATAAAACCAGACTCGCTGAACATAGCGGACAATGAGGACGACTGAGAACTCAAGAACAATGGCAATGGGTTTTTGATCCTACTGCAAGTACTGGCTTTGTGGGAGCCTAGGCAGTTTGGATGCTCATCTTACTAGACCTGGATGGAGGTGGGTGGTCCTTGGACTTCCCACAGGGCAGGGAACCCTGATTGCTCTTTGGGCTGACGAGGGAGGGGGGACTTGATTGGGGAAGGGGGAGAGAAATGGGAAGCGGTGGCGGGAAAGAGACAGAAATCTTTAATTAATTAAAAGAAATGCTTTCTTTTTATCATTCATTCATTTATTGATTGATTTATTTATTTATTTTGGCACTGCTGCCTCCTTAGACTTTAAACCAGTGGTTCTCGACCCTCCTAATCCTGTGACCCTTCGATACAGTTCCTCATGTTTTGGTGACTCCAACCATAAAGTTATTCTTGTTATTGCTCTTTCACTGTAATTCTACTTCTGTTATGAATAGTGATATCTGATATGCAGGGTATCTGATATGCGACCCCTGTGAAAGGGTTGTCCAGCTCCCTAAGGGGCTGTGATCTACATGCCGAATACCACTGTTTAAAAGATTAACTATTACTAGTCTGCCACTATGTTTACGAATTCCATTCATTTAGTGTGTCCTACTGCCAACTTCTCAAAGCCTACAGTCATCTAGCAGGAGAGCCTTAGTCGAGGAATTGCCTAATCAGATTGGCCTGTGGGCATATCTGTGAGGTTTCCTTGGCTACCAATCAGTGTCGGGAGGACAAGATCACTGTGGGTGGCACCATGCCTAGGCAGGTAACTGGGTTATATAAGAAAGGTAGTTAAACATGAACTACCAAGCCGTGATGTATGATCTCTGCTCTGACTTCCTGCCTTGGGTTCCTATCCTGACTTCCTTGGTGCTGCACTGTGATCTGTAAGCACAGGACAAATAAGCCTTCATCCTCTAAGTTGCTTTGGGTCAGAGTGTTTTAGCATAGCAACCAAAAGACAACCAGGGCTATGTGTAATGAGGCACATGACATGTGCAGATTGTGAGTAATGATTAGCACTGTCCTGTCTTCCAAATCAGTGAGAGGAGGGATTAGCTACCAGGAGAATAACACTGTGTCAGATGAGTGTGGTGGTGCATTCTAGCAGTTGTGAGGCGGAGGCAAATGTTGTGCCCAAATCCGAGAAGTCCCCCAGAAGCCAACAAAGAGACTAACTACTGTATGTAAATGCAAAGAATCTTGATTTTATGCAAGTTTGCAAACTCAGTCTCTCCACATGTCCAACATATTGGAATAAACAGAGAGTCCCAAGCAGAGTTAGAATAGGGTTTTATAGTAGTAAAGGTGGGGGTGAGGGGTTTCTGAGGTTCAGGACCCCTGATTGACTGACATTTGTCTAGGGGTGTCCTGGTGAGTTTGTGCTGGCATGTGGTCCTATCTACAGCAGTTGAAATGTTAGGCATTTCCTTTGGATGATCTGTTCTCTTGGGTGGTAGTAGGATAATCTCTACTACCCTAGAGAGTTTATGGTTGTTCCTGCAACCAGGTACTGCTTCAGGGTAAACTACTGAGACTCAGACATCTATTAAATTTATCGATGGTTATCATGGCTGGCTCCTACAGCAAGCAGATCTCTGAGTTCAAAGTCAGCCTGGTCTACAGAGTGAATTCCTGGATAGCCAGAGATACACAGGGAAACTCTGTCTCAAAAACAACAATGGTAAAAATAATTATTACTAATAATAAATTTGTCATGCTTCACAAAAGTTGGGGAATCTGGTCTTCTGCCTTTGTTTTCATACTATTTTCTTTGTATCAAAGGAACAAGACAAGCACTGATTCTGAATGGAAATGCTTCTCTCTGTGTGCTAGGACCTAAGTTCTTCCCTTACTCGCTCTCAGCCCATCACCTCCATATGAAAAGAGCAAACTCGTCCAGTAGTGTTCCCTTCCCTTAGTGTCTCCCTAGGGGACATTGGGATGACAACAAAATGAGAAGGAGATTCCTGTCTGGAAAGACCTTGTGTCAACTCCTGTAGACAGACCCAGCCTATGATCGAGACCAGTTAAGCTTTACAGACCTTCAAACCCAGCATGTGAAGGTTGGTTTAGCTTTCCAATTCAAACATAGCCACTCCTGTGCCAAACTATCCATTGCAGTTCCCAAAGGCTGGGGGCTGGAGAGATGGTTCAATGGTTAAGAGCACTGCCTGCTCTTCCAAAGGTCATGAGTTCAATTCCCAGCAACCGCAAGGTGCCCTCTTCTGGCCTGCAGGCATACATGCAGACAGAATATTGTAATATATATATCCCACAGTTGCAGCTGAAGAATTTTAACCTACTTACTGGGTTTTCGTTCTGCAATTCAATTCTCACTCTATGTGGGCAGCATGTCAGCATTCTCAGCATGAACATTAGAAAAATATCACCTAGAACCTTCTATGTCAAGTCATAAACATCTTCATCCCTCATAGTTCTAACTCCTTAAGGAACTGTTCAGTAAAGTTGGAATCAAGCTGCTCTTTCCCCTAACATCTATAACACTGAACCTATGAATCAGTAAAATGAGCTAGAAGTCATTCTAGCTCTAAAGTCTAGAAGTCTAAAAGTGATTATAGAAAGTTTCTTGTACCCTAAAATCACATAAATGCATAAATAAATAATCTATAAATAATGTTCAATCCCACTCATTGTAGAAAAAACATAAAAATTAAAATGAGTTACCATTGACACGTCTACTAGCTGCTTTTCTGTTGCTCTGACAAAAGCAGCATGCACAGAAGTAAATTCTAGATGAAAGCATTTGGTTTGGCTTATGGTTCCAGAGAAACAAGAATCCATCAGCAGTGAGGAACAGGCATAGCATCTGAAAGACCCGGATGAATCCAGACCCCTCTAGCAGGAAGAGAAGAGCCAAAAATCTAGGATTAGCCAGTTCAATGACTCTGTTTCAGGAACTAGCTGAAGATAAAGTTAGATTGTAATCTCAAGAACAATCTTGAGAAACAGGGAGTTACCCCCCTTGTGATTATTTTCAGAATTTTCAAGGATCACTGGTGGGGGGGGGGGGTCTCGAGTTATCTTAAAACTTGAGTGAGAGTGTCTCCCTACACCAGGGGTCTTTCACATCGAGGAACAAGCATCCAAATGGAGAAGCAGCCATGGTAGCAGCATCAGAAAAATGAGTGCTCACCTCCACAACCACAAACACAAACAGAGTGAACTTAGAAGTGGTACAAGGCTTTTAATCTCAAAGCCTGCCCCAAGTGACTCCCTGTGGCACGACTGCACCACCTGAGGCCTCCCCCAAACAACACCAGCAGCAGGACACAAGTGTTCAAATGCCTGAAGATATGGGAGCTATTTCTCATTCAAACTACCATATCCATGAATCTTTTAAAAACTTAACTAAAGATAGATTTAAAGTTATATTATTAAATATGGAAGTCAGTGAACAAATGATGTTTTGCCTAACATCGTTTATTACATTAGCCAACAATGGGGAACCTGATCAAGAAACTGGGCTGAGTAAATGGCTCCAAGAATAAAATGCTTTGCCTTGCGAGGGTGAGGAGCCGAATTCCGTCCTCAGGAACCTACACAAGCCAAAACCAACAGCGCATCTTCTTAAACCCAACCCTCTCTTGGCAAGACCAGTGATGAAAACAGGATAATCCCCAAAATGGCGTGAGCCAGCTCATCAGGTGCACTCGGTAACAAACAGCAAAGAAACCCTGCGTCAAAGAAGACGGATGCCAAGTGCAGATGCCATGGCTGTCCTCTGGCCTCTACACGTGCCTGTGGCATGTGTGTACCAGCGTTCACATACACAAATACGCTTGCACAGAAAGACTTTGAACGCTAGTGACCTCCTTTTCTCTCAGTTCTTTTTACTATTCTTCATATGACTTCTGCTCATTCATGTGCTCCTGCCTTCTCAGGCAGAGTGACTTGATTATCTTCTGTCGCTACCAAGAACAAAAACAAAATTTTTAACTTTTTTTGTCCTTTAAGGCTGTAGTTCAATAGGAAAGTATTTGTCTAGTATTTGTGAAGCCCAAGGTGTGATTGGCACCACTCTTCAATTTTAAAAGAAGAAAAGAGAAAAAAAATCCAGGCATATATTAAATTTAGCATCACTAAAGGAACATGCTTTTAAAAGAATTTTATACAGGTTGGTAATGAGCAACACATAATTCTTAAGTTTCCAATTTGTCTCATGGGCCTTCCTAACCACTATTTTTCAACTTTATTTTAGATGTATGTAAGTGCATATGTGTATGAGTATATGTATGGACACCACGTGTGTTCAGGAATCTGAAGCAATTAGAAAAGGGGTCAGAGCCCCAGAAGTGAAGTTACAGCTGGTTGTGAGCCGCCATGTGGGTGCGAGGAACCTGTGCTGGCCCTCTGCAAGAGAAATCAGTGCTGGTAATATTGCGCCATCTTCCCTTCCTGTTACAAAAGCAGCATTATCTAGAATCACAAACACAGATCAGTCATTGGCAGCCTAACTTAATGACTCATGAAAGAGATGACTGTTAAAAGGTGCTGGTGCCCCAATTCACTCTGTTCCTTCTAAGCATGTGAGAATTTCTTTTTTAATCTGAGTTAGCAAAAATAGAGTCTGTGGAGTTCACTGTAGCACGGAGTGCAGAACCTGTCAGAGTTGAACAGGCCTGGCCCTGGGCTGCTGCAAACAAGTCAGGAAGGGAGCTAGCTAAGGGAATCGGAGCAGACAGGGAGCAGCTGCAGTCTCTTACTGTCTAACGTTCATGATATGCGTATCTGAAGACATCAGCCAAGGGAAATATCTGGCAAAGACACCGTGTGTGTGTGTGTGTGTGTGTGTGTGTGTGTGTGTGTGTGTGTGTGTGTGTGTGTGACAGAAAAGAAGATTCTGGAGAATGAATTCTTACTGTATCTTTGCACAGGATTTCTCTCAACTACCAGCAAAGCTGAATCCTCTTAGCTACAAGGAAAAGTGAAAAGAAATGACTCAAGCAACTGCTAAATGGCTGATCAAGGAAGACTTGGCTGAACATACTTGATCTACAAGAAAGAGAACACAGCAAAGAAAACATTTGAAGAGATAATGGTTGAAAAATACCCCAAACTGAATAAATCCTCCAAGAAATAAGTTCAGGAAACCAAATGAGCTCGCATTGGGGAAAAAAAATCTATTTTCAATAAAAAAATATGCCTTTCAAGGAAAAATTATAACTTAGAAGTTTAGAATATATCTACTAAAATTTTAAATGATTTGCTTCAAAGTAAAAAAAATATACTTAAAAAAAAACATTAGAGAAAGGCATGCTGGCCCACATCTTTAATCTCAGTACTCACGAAGCAGAAACAGAGGAATCTCTGTGAGTTTGAGGACAATCTGGTCTATATATCAATTCCTTGCTTGCCAAGACAATGCAATAAGACCTTGTCTCAAAATCAAGTGAATAAATAAATAAATAAAAGAAACAAACAGAAAGACTGGGAATCATAGAAAATTTAAGCCAGAAAAATGACATATCCATCCCCACATATGCACAAAACACACCCTACCACACACACTCACACACACAGTTTGTATGCATATGTGTATATGCATATATGCATATATATTTATATGCATACACATGTAAATATGCATATTATACAAAACATGTGTGTTTATGTATATAATCTGCAAAACTATTGCAAGCCCACAACACAAGACCAAAAAAATGAAGAGCTAAAATAGCAGGAGCAAAAAAGATTCCAGAAACCTACTTAAAAAAAAAAATCAGTAACCATATAAATGACTTAAATAAATAGATGAAGTAAAAACAAATAAATTTCAGGAGTGAAGGACAATGCTGACATTCAGACACACATAAGGAAAGAAGTCAATGACCATGAACAGAAGTTCCAAGAACTCTGAAATACAAACAGACTAAACTTACAAATGTGCAGGGTAGAAGAAGCTGGAAGATATAACAATGGAACTGTAGCAGAAAATTTCCCGAGCCCAGAGAAATAACTGAACACCCTAGCATAAAAGAAACACAGAATCCCACATAGACAAGACCAAAGAACTTTCTACATGCCTTTGTCATAAGATCAAAACCACAGAAGAGGTGGCTTTGGCCCAGAAACACAGATTCTGATTACTCCAACTTCCATGTCCCAATGTGATTATAATTTTATGAAGTTTTGGAATATCAAGACAAAGAATACTACAAATCAAGACACTTTCAAAATCCATTATTAGTAACATCAGGTAAGAAAGCAAGGAAATTCCTGCTCAGATGCTGTCTGTTGACATTTTTTTTTCCTTCAAGACAGAGTTTCTCTGTATAGCCCCAGCTGTCCTGGAACTTGCACTGTAAACCAGGCTGGCCTCAAACTGCCTGTGCCTTGCAAGTTTTGGGATAAAAGGAGCTTGTCTGATGACATTCTTAGCGCTGGGGTTGGTGGAAGCCAGTACATTAATTTGTTAAATTAATGCACTCCAGAGAGTTTACCTGATACTATCAAAGATTTTAGGTCTGACACAGAGGAGGGAAGAATTGGATATTAAGGGGGCTAAAGAGAGCCCAAGATAAAATTTAGTCTGTGAACCAGTAATATCCCAAGCTCTCCACAATCACTGAGGTTTTAATCAGATAATTAGCCATGTGGGAAATTTAATGTAAAATCTAGTTTCTTTTTGAGATACTTGTTCACAAAAGCGAAGAAGCAACATTAAAATTGTAACAGAGAAATTCCAACTCATCTAAAGCAAACACATCCTAATAACATCATATTGCTCATTAGCAACCTTGAAAACATATAATGATACACCTCAAACATTAAAGTAAATATGCATCTACCAGCATTGCTATACCTAGCCAAACTATCCTTTTCAAGACAAGCATAAACTGAGACACTTCATGATAACTAAGCCAGAACTGCAGACAATTCTCGCAGTAAGGCTGTATTTATTTGGTTTAGAGAGTTGTTTTTTGTTCGTTTTTGAGAGAGAACCCTATGTTAAAAATTCCCAAAACCTTTAGGCATAAGAGACATTTAAACTGAAAGTAAGAAATCTTCCTTCTGATATAAGAATTCCTTTCTCGACTGCTAAGCCAGTAACTTAGCATGGTTTCAGCAGAAATGAACACACACCTGTCCAAACATATGTGGGTAAAGTAGTGATAGTCACAGTGAAAGCAAATGTTTCCATTAAAATGACTCTGAGGATTAAAACAAGGTGAAATTTAAAAATAAATAAATAAATACACAGATGTAGGAGTTAACTTTTGTTTCTATAATAAAACACCATGAGTAAAATCAACTTAAGAAACATAATTTCAGCTTAGTTTCAGTGAGAGTCCATAATGGTGGTGAAGGCATGAGAGCAAGCAGCCACAGAGGGAAATCAAGAGATCACATCTCAACCACAAAAATCACACACACACACACACATGCACACATACACACAAAGCCACGTGTGAGCTGGAAGTGGAAGTGGAACAAAGTGATAAACTCTCAAAGTCAACCCCCAATGTTGTGCTTCCTCAAGAAAGGCTCCACATACTAAAAAGTTTATAACCTCCCCAGACAGCACCATTGGTGAGGGACCAGGTGTTCCATTGTTGAGCCTATGGCAGACACACCTCATTCAAACCACCACAGCAAAGCATCAAAACAAGGTGCTTACTCCAAAGTTCGCCCGTGATTGATACTGAAAAATTATGTCACACTGGCCATAAAAATACCACAGTTCAAGAAACAGCCACTCAAATTCCTGTTGTCTGAAATGAATTCATCCACCATGGGCTGTTTTTACCTTCATCTGTGACTAAAATAAAGCATGTTATCTTGCACAGATCATGGGCTCATGAAGGAAGAGGACTCAACTTTTGGATAGCAATCATCATCACAACTTTTTAGGGGTCTTTTGTTTTTTAGTTTGGTTTGTTTGGCTTGGTTTGGTTTTATTGATTTTTATTGAGCTCTACATTTTACTCTGCTTTTCTCTTTCCTCTCCCCTCCCCTTAAACCCTCTCCCACAATAACATTTTTGTTTTTGAAGACAGGTTCTCATGAAACTCCAGCTAGCTTTGAGCTCATCACGTAGCCAAGGTTAACCTTGAGATTCTGATTCTCCTGACTCTACCTTCCACATGCTGGATTACAAGTGTGCACCTTCACACTCAATTTAAGCAGTCTGTGTATTAATGCAATATTTTCCATTCTCTCTTTCTGTATCTGTCTTTTTAGAGTTTCTAAATATATATTTATTTTTTTAATTTCATTTAACATTCTAATCCCAGTTCTCCCTCCCATCTCTCCTCCCACGCTGCCCCCCTTGCCTCACCCTTATCCACCTCCCATCTATTCCCTCCAAAGGTAAGGCCTTCCATGTAGAGCCAACAAAGCCTGGCTCATTAAGTTGAGGCAGGACCAAGCCTCTCCCCCATACATTAAGGATGAACATGGCTTCATGCCATAGGGAATGGACACCGACAAGCTAGCTCATGCACCAGGGATAGATCCTGGTCCTACTTCCAGGGGCTCCTCAGATAGAACAAGCTACACAACTGCTTCCCACATACAGAGGGCCTAGTTCAGTCCCACGGAGCCTCCACAGCTGTCAGTCTAGAGTTCATGAGTTCCTATGAACTTGGTTCATCTGTCTCTGTATATGACTCCATCATGATCTTGACCTCCTTTGTTCACATAATCCCTTCTCCCTCTTTTCAGTTGGATTTTTGGAGCTTGGCCTGGTGCCTGTTGTGGATCTCTGCATCAATGATTGGATGAAGGCTCTATGATGACAGTTGGGGATTCACCAATCTGATTACAGGGGAAGGCCAGTTTCATCACCCTTTCCACTATTGTTAGGAGTCTTAGCTGGGGTCATCCTTGTGGATTCCTGGGAAATCCCTAGCACCAGGTTTCTCCCAAACCCCATAATGGCTCTCTCTATCAAGATACCTCTTTCATTTTTTAAAAAAATTATTTATTTATTATACAATATTCTGTCTGTGTGTATGCCTGCAGGCCAGAAGAGGGTACCAGACCTCATTACAAGTGGTTGTGAGCCACCACGTGATTGCTGGGAATTGAACTCAGAACCTTGGGGAGGACAGGCAATGCTCTTAACTGCTGAGCCATCTCTCCAGCCCTCATTTTTTTTAAAGAATATTAGCAGTTGGAAGATGGCTCAGTTGTAAAGGCACTTGTCATGTAAGCATGAGGCCCTGAGTCAGCCCCAACACCCCTGGAAAAAGGTCCTGTGGCAGCACATGATTGTAATCTCAGTATTGGTGAGGTGGAGACTAGAGGATCCATGGAGTGCTGGCCAGCTACCCTAGCACTAGAGTGTGAGTTCCACATCCTCAAGGAGGAGCTTTGTCTTACAAAATAAGATGGGGGTCTCTGTGACAGTCCCTGTCTCAAGAAACAAAATGGACAGCTCCTGGGAACATTGTAAGGTTGACTTTTGACATCCGTGTGTATCCATACACATGCACACAGCCTTCATACACACACACACACACACACACACACACACACTAGCATTAAACAGGTTAACTCAATTGCCAGAGGTCACATATGTTGTTGGATATCCGTTCTCTTGATTTATAAAGTCATATTTTATTATTATTTTTCACTCCAATAGCCCAGTTATTTGGGACTATGGGATCATTACACAAAACTATGCTGCAGAATGCTAGCAACGGCACATCTAGGAAGACGTAGCTCTGAAACAGTATGTAGAAACGGATGTGTGTACTCATGTTTGTAAACGGAGTTTGAGAAGTAATATTGTAAAATATTTCAACTTACTGATAAGAAAGGTCAACATGCTATGACAACTGTAACTAACTAAAAGCCATCCATCTCTAAAAGGATTTATAGCGAACATCAAAAGCTTCTTCCCGATTAATTTGGAAAGGTCATATTTCTAGCTATTATTCTCCTAATAAAATAAATCTAGTTCATTTCCTCATTTCTAATTAAATTTTAGCTCACTGATAGGCTATTACTGACAAAATGAATATAATTTATTGTTTTATAGGGGAGAATAAAATATGCAAGTTTGTGTTTGACGAAAATATATTCTATTTGGAATTTAAGTATTATCTCATTTTTCAGGAATAATTTTTCAGAGTTATTTCAGAGTCGAATTCACCAAGACCCTCAGCTGCGAGGGAAATGTCATACTCCCTTTCTCTAAGGCCTTCCTAGCTTGTGTGTGAATACATTACTCTACCCTGTTAGCCATTTCATAATAGTCTGGGAAGATCCAAAAATAAGGAGCATTTAATGAGGATCACCTAGACGTTTTGGAAATGGTCTCTGAATGGTAAACGTCTTGCTGTCGCCTGAGACATCCTTCTCCTGGCTCACACATGTTTGGGGTGAGGGGCGCACACACACACACACACACACACACACACGCACCACACACACACACCTTTGGTCCTTCACTCCAGCTTTTTCTTGCCCATGATTGGTTTACATTTTTTAAATTAAAATCTTATAGCTAACAAAAAGATAATTCCTTTTATTTTACTTCCATTTTTTCAACTACTAGGGTTTACTCACCTTTAGGGCTCACTATATTCTGTGAGTGTGTGAGACCATGCTGCATAGTTCATTTTGCCAGCACACCGGTGATGTTAACAAGATCTGTTCATGAGACTTGCAAATAATTCTCATTAATAGTAAGCAGAATATACGGAACCCACAACTGCTTCTTTCTCTAAGGACTAGACATGGCATGGCATTTATGAGAAGCAAAGAATGGAAAGGACAGAATGGAATAATTGTATATTTCTCTATCATGATGATATTTTGATTCCCAGTTGAATGAGATCAAGATTGTTGGTATGACAATCACAGAAATTAAAAATGTCAAACCTCAGTGAACAGGAGGAAGGGAGGGAGGGGAAACTGTGGCTGATATGTAAAATGAAAAAAAACTTAAATAAAATATTATTTTTAAAAAAATGGCAAATCTCAAACTTATGCACCTATCCCTTAAATGTAACCCTCGAAGTGAACATAAAAAATGTAACATGTAGGCGAACAATGAGGGCTGATGAGACGCCAAGGACATTGGCATGCGGTTTTGATCCTACGCAATGTGCTTGCTTGGTGGGAGCCTAGCCAGTCTGTATGTTCACCTTCCTAGATATGGATGGAGGGGGGAGGACCTAGGACTTACCACTGGGCAGGGAACCCTGACAGCTCTTTGGACTGGAAAGGGAGGGGGAGAGGAGTGGGGGGAAGGGGAGAGGGGTGGGAGGAGGGGGAGAAGAGTGGGAGGAGGGGGAGAAGAGTGGGAGGAGGGGGAGAAGAGTGGGAGGAGGGGGAGGGAAATGGGAGGCTGGTGGGAGGAGGTGGAAATTTGTTTTTTATTAAATAAAAAGAAAAGAAAAAAAACAATAAATAAATAAATAAAAATTTAAAAAAAAATGTAACATGTAAAATTACAGACTGTGTAACATGACTCACTGAATACTCTTAGCTTAGCTGCTTTGAAGTTTTTTATATTTTTCAGATTTCATATTTTATCCCATTCATTTCCACCCTGACCAGAATGTTTAATCTGCCCATTTTAATATTTCAAGTCTATCCAACAAAGTTTCCCTAATTTATGATTTAGTCCTTTACTTCATCATGTATTTTAGATACTAACCACCGTTCTTAGCTGAACTGTCAACATGGCGCGTCCTAGAGTTACCTGTGAAGGGAGTCTCAGTTGAGGAATAAGAACACTAACTAAGCAGGAGACTGCAATAGAGCCACCAAGCAGTGCTCGTTCATGGCTTCTGCTTCAGGTTCCTGCTTGAATTCCTGCCCTGGATTCCCTCAGTGACGTACCGTGACCTGGTAAAAGAATGCTTTTCTTCCTCCAAGTTGTTTTTGGTCGTGGTATTTACTACAGCAAGAGTCAGGAAAGCAGCCACTGCCAATCAGAAATACAGTTTGCGGGGCATTCTCTGTCACTATTTCCTTTGCCGTGCAGAAGCTTTGTAGTTTGACTTAACACAGTATGCCTGGTTTTTCTTTCTTTGCCTGGACAAAGATTTATATATTATGGTTTCTGATTTTGAGGATTTTTTAGGAGAGTCCATGCCTATGTTTTTTCTCACGCTTTTTTGTTTGTTTTAGTTTATTCTGGTTTGTTTGTTTTTATTTATTTTTCAAAGAGATAAAAAAAGGCGTGGAGTTGGATGGGTGGGGAGGTAGGAAAGATCTGGGAAGAAATGCGGGAGGAACCGTGATCAGAATATGTGTGTGTGGTGGTTTAAATATGAACGGTCCCGTGGGTTCATGTATTTGAATGCTTAGTCATTAGGGAGTGGCACTACTTGACAGGGGATTGGAGGTGTGGCTGGAGTAGGTGTAGCCTTATTGGAGGAAGTTTGTCACCCCGAGGGACTTTCCGCTTTCAAATGCTCAAGCCAAACCCAGGGTCTCTCTTCCTGCTGCCTGTGGATGCAGATGTAGAACTCTCAGCTACCTCTCCAGCACCATGTCTGCCTGCATGTCACCATGCTTCCTACCATGACCTTATGAGCTGAAGCTCTGAACATCAGCCAGCACCAACTGAGTGTTTTGTTAATAAGAGTTGTCACAGTCATGGCATCTCTCTCGTCACAGCAAGAGAATACTAAGATAATGTGCAGTGTGAGAGAGAAAAGACAAAGGTGAATACAAAGATCATCACATCCCTATCTTGGTCCCAAAGTCCCCTTTTCAATGAATCTGTCTCTACCTTTCTTATTTAATGCTAGAACCGCTTTTAAAACTCCACTCTCCACTGCCCATGTCCCTGACTCTAATAGAGTCTTTTGCTCCCATGACACTTTTTACCTCTACCCTATATCACATTATATATTATTTATTGTTTTTTCTATCAGTCTTTTTCCTATACTTCCCTTGCTTCAGGACAGTTGTGTGGATGATGTTCCATAATATACACCATGTGGAATGTTATAGTACAACCATTAGCATGTTTAAGTCAAATATATTCACAGTTATTGTAACAGTCAAAAGAGCACAATATGAATGTATTTCTGAGCTTCTCCTTGGTGACCACATAAAATGTGTACTGAAAAACCTTCAACACCTTGATAACAGGGCCTTTGAAATTTTGTGTCTTGAAAATAAAATTTCATAGTGAAGTCTCGGTCACTAGCTCCATAACACAGCAGTGTGTATATAAACTGGACAGAAAAGACGTGGCATGGAGAAGAAAGATGTTTAGATGCAGGGCACCCACAAACACAGAGACAAACAATAAATGACCTCAGTGAAGTCTTTTATTCCCTACCTTCACACTCCAGAATTGCCAAATAGACTCTTTTGTTATAGAAGAATGTATTTGGGAGAAGGTTGTCTTAGGGGGGAGGTAGTAATACATGAGTGTGTGCATATGTGTGTTTAGAGGGGAGATTGGGCATGGAATCCAGAGTTTTATGTAATACATGAGTGTGTGCATATGTATATTCGGAGGGGAGATTGGGCATGGAATTCAAAGGTTTATGTAATACATGAGTGTCTGCATATGTGGTTTGGAGGAGAGACTGGGCATGAAATTCAGAGTTTTATATACACCAACTAAGCACACCACTGAGCTATATATCCCCTCACCTTGGAGAACCCATGCTGTAAAGACATGAGTCCAACTGCACAGATCTAGGTATCTATGTTATTTATTTAGACCAAATCAATACACTGCTAATATTTTAGCAATATCTGAAGATCCCAACATGAACAGTAGCGGTTCGGTAACAAAAGATACTGTATGTAAACACTAAGTTTAAAATCCTAATTTTTGTAATAAGTTAAAATTATGGCATGCAGAGAAACTTTCTTTAAAACAAAAACAAACATAATTAAATAAAAATAAACAAAATTAATAATTTAGGTAATAGAGAGGAAGATGTCTTGTCCTCAACGGCAGTGAAGCAGTTATAGGTCTCTTTTCTATTTTTTTGTTGTTGTTGTTGTTGTTTTTCTTTCGACTGTCTGGTTTGTTGACTGGTTGATTGGTCAGTTGCTTTTAGTGGATTTTTTTGTTTGTATTATTATATAGGGTCTCATGGTGTAGCCCAAGCTGACCTTGCATTTGCAATTCTCCTGCCTCAGCCACCTAGGTCCTGAGATTACAAGCATGTGCCATAACATACTATTTGTCTGACTTTCTCTATTACAAAAGCAATGTGCATCCGGTCCTCTGACAATCCAGTTTACATCACCAGTAGAGAGAAAGGCTGGGCCTCCAGCTCTTCTAAAGGCCATGGAGAGGTCTACTGGGCTTTTGGTAAATGATACTTCTAAGTTTTCTCAGGCTTTGAACAGAAAACATGCACAGACATCATCACATCTTTTGTCCCAGTACAGTGACACACTATAAAATTGGTGGACTTTATGGGACTCTGAAAGCCCCAATAAAGAGGTGTATCATTCACCAGGAAAGCATAGAGCACACCTTTTTTCTTTCTTCAAATTCACAGTTTGAACTAGCTGAGGAAAGCTTCAGATTGTAGGAGTGCGAGGGGACAAGGACACCACAAGAAAACCCACAGAATCAACTTCCCAGGGCACACAGGAGTTCACAGAGACTCAACTGACAGTCAGGAAGCCTGCATGAGCCCAACCCAGGTCCTCTGCATATATGTGATGACTGTACAGCACGGTCTTCTTGTGGGACTCCTAACAGGAGTGCGACTGTCTCTGACTCTTTTGACTGATTCTGGGACTTGTTTCCTCCCACTGGGTTGCTTTGTACAGCCTTAATATGAAGGGAGGTGCCTAGAATTACTGCAATTTGATATACTCTGTTTTATTGACATGCTTGAGAGGCCTCTTCTTTTCTGAAGAAAAATAAAGGAGGGGTGGATGAGGGGAAAAGGAGGAACTGGGAGGAGAGGAAAGAGAAAACTGAGGTTATGATGTAATATATGAGAAAAAGATTTAAAAAAAAAGGTATAATAGTCATTGTAGTAGTAATAACAATAGAGAAGTAACTTTGAAAATCTGCTCTGCATCAGCAAATGGGGCTGGAGGGGCCGAGGAAAGATGTTGTTCTGCTCCTGACCTGCAGCTGTTCGCCTCAACTTGAAAAACGAAACCACTTCCTTACAATGAAGAAAAACTCTCCAAGTTCACTTTTCTATCAGATATTGAATTAAAAGTAAACATTTCACTCTAGTCTTACAAAGAATAAATAAATGTTTTTAATACACATAATCCCATTACCCTGATGGCAGCAACAAAGAACGTCAGAAGAGAGTCAGAGTCAATGCTGACGTCTTTTTCCTGTCTGTTTGCATGTGGTGTTAAATAACCAATTCTCTTCAGGCTTCTAACCTACCCCTAAAAATACGGATTACCAAATAAAAAGTATCTGCCACATAATAGAGACAGGAAACATATTTGTTGAGATGAATGCAGAATTTCCTTATAGCAACAAAGGATTACAATCAATGAACTTCTTAGGGCAGCCAGAATGACAGTCGTGTTGCCAAGCCTGGATTTCATCCTCAGATGGATTCTGAGGTAGATGGAGAGAAACGTGTGTATGTTCTCCTATGACCTAAACATGTGCAATCTCTCTCTTTTACACACAGACACACACACAGAGACACACGCCGGCATATGAGCGCATGCGTACACCATACACACACACACACACACACACACACACACACAGAGCCATTCTGCAATTCATTCTCTCACAGGGATGCCTGCCTTACTTGTTGCTCCCACTTCTGTAACCAACAGTCATCAATGGTGCTCACTGATTTCATGACAGATTTGAGTGAACTGAAGAGTGTGTGCTTGCGTGCGCATGTGTCCGTGTGTGTGTGTGTGCATGAGTGTCTCTGTGTATGTGCATACGTGAGTGTCTGTGTGTATGCATACATGAGTCTGTTTGTGTGTATGCATATACGGGTGTCAGTGTATGTGTGCGTGCATGCATGAGTGTCTGTGTGTATGTGTGTGTGAGTGTGTGTGTTGCAATGTCATTCTTTCCAGTGGTCCTTCCATGTCATTTCATAATTGGGAAAGGAGAGAGTTGTTCATTTGTAAACTTTAGAGCAATACTAATAAGCAGGGAAGTTTCTGAGCTAAGAAAGTGAGATGGAAGCAGCTTTCTGATATCTGGCTCTAAAATTATGGGATCAATTGACTTTCCCAAGCTGAGGTTTCTGTGGGACCCTCGGGAAACATATTAACTCTAACCTTTAGGCTGGCTCTCCTGATCTGATGCATGTTTCTTAGTCTTCCTCTGGGATGCCATTCCCATAGCTCCTTCTATCTTCTCAGTTTGGGCTGCTTATGTTGCCATTAATCTAAACATGACAACAATGAAAACTGGTGATACATAGTGATTAATGTCTGGAAGTTGCTAGAAGATACATGAATAAGTCTTTTTGGAAAAAAAAAAACAGGATCAAATGATGCATAGAAACAAGGAGCCAAGAGGTGTTGGAGGAAGTAGGAACAGTATGCAGTGAGAAATTAGTCAACAAAGACTAAGATCATAAAGGGTTAAAACTAGCTTTAGTAATTAGATTAGATGTGTTTGAGATAAGATGGCAGAGTTGAACGTGTGAATATGGAAGTTTAAAAGTAAAGCTAGTACTTAATTGATTTCATTTCTACTGTCTACAGACACAGCCATCTCATTTAAGAGACCACTTCTCTGCTTCATCTCTTCCGGGAGCCGCCAAGTATCCCTTTAGAGAAGATTCAGAGCAACAGAATAGAAAATACAGAGATCTAGGAAATTACAAAGGAATTTGAATTAAAACTCCCTTATATTGCTGAAAATACTATTATGAGTCAGACTGATATTTTGTGTTCATATAAAAATTATCACTGTTTGAAAACAATGACAATTACCCCTCTCTGATGGGAAACCAACTCAATTAATGACCACCCGTTCCCGACAGAGAAAGCCATTATAGAAATTCTATGTTGCATAATAGCATGGATATAAAAGTATTTTCTCCACACAGAACTGTCTGCTTTGCTAAAAAGCCTTACAATAGTTATATTAGCACTCTCTGGACAAATGTGCTATTCATTTGATTGCATAAACAAAATATTGTATTGAATTGTGGTCATATTGACTACACTGTGTGTGTTTTATATAAACCTCAGGGAAGACATTTACCATGCAGACTGTCTGTGAAGCCAGGGAGTTGTCACTCTTGGTTGACCAAGCACATAATATTTTAATGCTTCAGATATGACATACTTCAGACTGTCCATGTTAGATAAATAATAACATTCTTCTTTTCCAAGGGAGGGTTACTTTCCTTCTCATCTCAGAGAAGAATCAGACCAAGAAAGGGGAAAAAGTATTAACAGTTATTGTTCTCCATCAGTCTGATGAGAACTTTGCACTGCAGTGAAAACATGAATGAATAATAAGTAATAATAGACCTTGGAAATATGACTTCCCATGACTGGGCAATCCAAAACACACCTGCTGCTTGCCTTCAACTGAGATTTTCAAGTGTACAATAAGATTTTTTTAAACTCTTCCAATTTACATTTTAATTCCCCAAATTTAGGGGAAAAGTATACATTTACCTACACATTTGTATACGTAGAGATAGACAGACAGACAGACAAACAGACAGGTATATAGATAAGATATTATAACTATCTATTGTATTTCTCTTCCCTTGGGAGATTTATCTCCCTTATTTTATGCCTAACCCCTGCAGTTTTATGGAACTGCAGACAACACCTAATAGCCACATACAAGAAAATACAAATCATATTTCTCTTTCAGGGTTTGGGATACCTCACTCAAGATGATTTTAGTAAATAGGACCTTAGAAAACTGAAAAACTTGTATACAGCAACAGACCCTGTTATTTTGAACAATGTTTACCACTGACTTAACACCTAATAGCCACATGCAAGCAAATGCAAATAATATTTTTCTTTCTGGGTTTGGGATACTTCACTCAAGATGATTTTTTTCTAGTTTCATCCATGTACCTATAAATTTCATGATTTCCTTTAACAGCTGAGTGATGTTCCATTGTGTAAATGTACCACATCTTCTTTATCCTTCTGCTGAGAAACATCTATACTGTTTGCAATTTCTGACTATTATAAATAGTACAGAAATGACTATGGTTGAGTAAGGACAAAGTGTCTTTGGGGTATATACTAAGAGTGGTATAGCTGGATCCTGAGGTATATCAATTCTCATCTTCCCAAGGAAGTGTCACACTGGTTTCCACAGTGTCTGTACTAGTTTGAGCTCCCACCAGCAATGGATGAGTGAGTGTTCCCTTCATTCCCCATGCTCACAAGCATGAGCGGTCCCTTGTTTTATTGATCTTAGCTTTTCTGACAGGTGTAGATGGAATCTCAAAGTAGCTATAATAAGCATTTTCCTGATATCTCAGGATGTTGAACATTTCTTTTTTATTTTTATTTATTTTATTTAATTTTTTATTAAAAATTTCCACCTCCTCCCCTCATCCCATTTCCCTCTCCCCCCCCACTCTCCCTTCCCCTCCCTCTCCAGTCCTAAGAGCAGTCAGGGTTCTCTGCCCTGTGGGAAGTCCAAAGTCCTCCCCACTCCATCCAGGTCTATACTTGGCAATGAGAATCTTCTTAGATCTGTATCCCATTTTTAATTGGGTTATTTGTATTCTTGATGTATAGTTTCTTGAGTTCTTTACATATTTTGGTCATTAGTCCTCTGTCATATGTGTAGTTGATAAAACTTTGTCCAAAAAAAAATGGAGTCTTTGAAATACAGAGGCTTTTCAGTTTCATAAAGTCCCATTTATTAATTGTTGATCTTTAGTGCCTGTGCTAATGGTATTCTGCTCAGAAAGTCTTCTTCTGTTCCAATAAGTTCAAAGCTATTCCCAACTTCGATCAGGTTCAGTGTATCTGGGTTTTTCCTTGAGGTCTTTGATCCATATGGAGTTGACTTTTGCACAGGGTGATAAATATGGAACTATTTGCATACATGTAGGTAGACTTCTAGTTTGACCAGCACAACTTATAAGTGATACTGTCTTTTTTCAGGATTTTTTTTTAACAAAGGTCAAGTGTTTATATGTGTGCAGATTTACATCTGGGTCTTCAGTTTGGGTCCATTAATCAGTGTATCTGTTTTTTGTGTCAGTATCATGCAGCTTTAATTACCATAGCTCTGTACTACAACTCAAACAAGGTATGGTGATACCTCAGGCAGTTCTTTTATTATTCAGGATTGTTTTAGATATCATGTTTGTGTGTGTGTGTGTGCATGTATTTCTATATGAACTAAAATTGTCCTTTCAAGTTCTGTGAAGAATTGTGTTGGAATTTTGATGGGAATCGCATGGAATCTGTAGTTTCCATTTAGTAGAATGGCTATGTCTACTATGTTAATCCTACTGATCCATGAACATGAGTTGTGAGAAGTCCTTCAGCCCATAGCGTTTAAGATACCTGCCCACTTTCGGCGTGGTCATATACTATACGTGTAGACAAAAAACATTCATGGCCTCTTTTTTTCTGCTGGATTCGGTTCCAGTTCCCAGCGCATTCAGAGGACTGCAAATTTTTACCCTTACTGTGAGTTTATCCCCAAGTAAAGAAACCTTTGTTATACTCTATTCTGGGGTATTGTGGAACTCTTTGATACTACTACAAGCATGGAAGATCTCTCCATCTTCTGATAACTTCTTCAATGTCTTAAAGGTTTTATCACACAAGTCTTTCATTTGTTTTGGTTATTGTTGCCCCCAAGATACCTAAGACTATTGTGAAAAGTGTTGTCTCTCCTGTCTCTTTCTTGTTCTATGTATCATTTGTTTATAAGAGGGTTCCTGATTTACATGAGTCAATTTTGTATACAGCTACTTTGCTGAAAGTATTTCTCTGTTACAGAAATTCCCTGGAAGGGATGTTTTCAGGTCAATACACATCCTGTCATATCAACTACAAGTAAAGATACTTTGACTTCTTCAGTTCCAATTTGTATCACTTTGATCTTCTTCAGTGATTTTAAGTACCTTATCGAATATGTATGAAGAAAGGGGACAACCTTGTCTTGTTCCTGATTTTAGTGGAATTGCTTTGAGTCTCTCTTCATTTAAGTTGATGCTAGCTATGTGATTTCTACAAATCACCTTTATTATATTGAGGTATATCCTTTGTGTCTCTCATTTCTCCCGGACTTTTAAGATGAACAGGTACTAGATTTTGTCAAAGTATTTTTTGCATCTAAAGAAAAGATCATTTGGTTTTCGTCTTTTAATTTGTTTATATGGTGGATGACATTTGTCAAGTTATTGTGTTAAAACATTCCTACATCTCTAGGATGAAGCATACTTGATTATGATGGATGATCTTTTTTTTTAATTTGTAATTACTTTGGTTTTATCTTGGGTTCAAGTTTTCTTTTATGTATTACTGCTGACTGAGGTTTTCTATTTTTCCCAGTTCCCTCAATCGTTAAGTCCCAAAGAAATCACAGAGAGGTCTACATTAGTTATAAACTGATTGGCCCATTAGTTCAGGCTTCTTATTAACTCTTACAACTTATATTAGCCCATTATTCTAGTATATGTTAGCCACATGGCTCAGTATCTTTTTCAGCAAGGCAGTCACATCTTACGGCTGGGCCAGGACTCCCAAGGAATGGGCTTCCTTCTTCCCAGAATTCTCCTGTTCTCCTTGACGTGACTATTTTCTGTCTGGTTATCCTGCCTATACTTCCTGATGGGCTACTGGCCAATCAGCATTTATTTCAAATATAATTGACAGAACAAACCATGGTTCCACACCACTTCCCCCTCTTAAAAAAAAAGGAAAGAAAGAAAAAGAACATCCATAGTCCACTTTTTTGGAAATGTGGGTGTAGTTTTCCAGGCTACTTCCTGCTGGTTGGGGGTGCTGATAATCTTATGGGAATATAAAGAAAATTTAGAATTATGATCAAGTTCTGACTAGGGTATCCTCTGAGGCTTGATCATCTTAGGCAGCATCTTGAATCTGTTCTGAATGTAGAACTCAGACATTTGGGCCATCTGTTCCTATCACAGATTTCTCAGGTGGTCTTCCTTGATCAAACCTGGTTTTTCTTAATTCAGAATGAATCCATAGCCTTTCATTTTCTGTGGAAACAAAAACAAAACCTCTTCTCCAAAGTACATATCGTTTGACTTTAATTTTGAAGTCAAGGTATTTTCAAAATACCTATCTTGGATTAATTTAGCAGCATTTATAAACAAATATCTTTTAGCAGCTGTTGCTCTGTTCTCAGCATTCAAACAATTCAAAGAGAACATAATAACATACAGTATCCAGATGCTCTGTATATCTTTCATCTTTACATGGTTTTATTTTAACCTCTATTTCTTTTATTTTTACTTTTTGCCTTTTTGAGACAGGTTCTTTGTGTATCATTGGCTGTCCTGGAACTCTGCCTATAGACCAGGCTGTCCTTGAACTCACAGAGATCTGTGAGTTCTCTATGGTGGGATATCTTGCTCAGCCTTGATGTAGGGGAAAGGGCCTATGGTCCTGCATCAACTTGGTATGCAAGCTTTGTTGACTCCTTCTGGAAGGCCTTACCTTCTCCAAGGAGTCATTGGGGTTTGGGGGAGATGGAGGGAGTGTGAAGAGGAGGGGGAGTGTAGCAATCTGCGTGGAATCACAACTGATGGAGATGTATAATCAACTCCTATGGCTAAAGTCTGACCTATGCTATGATCCCACAATGATTATCAGCTGCTTGCATATGCATGGGCCTATGGGCAGTGCCCACCTGGCAGTTCGGGATTGGCAGGCAGCCCGTGCCTACTTAATGGCTGGGAGAGGTTTGCCGGGGAGAGAGGAGAAAGTAAGAGAGAGGAAAAGGAGAGAGGTCAAGGAAAGAGAGGAAAAAAGGAGAGAAGAGAGAGGTCAACAGAGAGAGAGGGGAAGAGAGGAAGAGAGAGAGAGTGAATAAAGGTCCTGGAATAAAACTGCAGTGAGAAGAGCTCCAGTGGTCACGTCATTCCTTGCGGGACGAGGGTGGCCGTGACAGGGGAGGGAAAACTATAGTTAGTATGTAAAATAAATAAAAATTTTAAATAAAAAAAGAAAGTCCATGACCTTTGACATGGACTTCTTCTTCCTCCTCTATTCTTTTATTTTTAGATTTGATCTTTGCATTGTACCCCATATTTCCCAAATGTTTCATGCCAGAAGACTTTCAGATTTAACATTTTCTTTGACCTAGTTATCTCTTTTCCATCTCTTGTATTCTGTTGGTGAGGCTTTCCTCTGAGAGTCCCTTTCAAGTTTCTGAAGTTTTCATTTCCAGATTTCCTTCAGTTTAGGTTTTCTATATTATTGGTTTTATTTCCATTCTGATGTCTTGAACTGTTTTATTCATTTCCATCCACTGTTCATTTGTGTTTTAATAGATGTCTATAAAGGGTTTATTCATTCCCTCTTTAAAGACCCCTGTCACAGTCAAAAAGTCCATTTCAGGAGCATTTATTTATGCTTCATCTATGTTGGAATATTCAGGGCCTGCTGTGGTAGGGCTGCTCAGCTCTAGTTAGTAACTGTTTTTTCACACTGGAGTCTAGGCATCTGGGATTGGGAAGACAGTAATTCTAGGTCATGATATCTAGTCTTGTCTTTTCTGGGAGAGTATATTGGTCCTTCGTTACTGTTGCCCTCTTTGGGTAGGAGAGTGTGGTGGCTGTGTGCTGCATTGTTAGAAATTCTTCTGGGATCCTGATGTGCTGTGAAATTATTATTTTAACTAGGCAAAGAAGTGTTACATTTGTTTATCCTGAAGAATATTACTTTAATTGTACAAAGATGTGTTACTTTTGTTTATGCTGTATTTGTTTAATTATGAAAAGATGTGCTTCATTTGTTTCACGTTGCCTGTCTAAGGCACCTGATTGGTCTAATAAGGAGTTGAACTGCTAATAGCTAGGCAGACAAAAGATAGGTGGGGCTCCCAGGCAGACAGAATAAATAAGAGGAGGAATCTAGGCTCAAGAAGAGAAAGAGGAACAAAAGAGAACAAGGAGAATGAGGGATACACCCAAGGCAAGAAACCAGGCAGACGCCAGCCAGTCTGATACAGAGAAGCAGTGAAAGTAAGATATACAGAAGTAAAAGGATAACAAGTCCCAGGGCAAAATGTAGAAGAGAAACATGATGATTTAAGTTAGAAAAGCAGTCTAGAAATAATCTAAACTAAGGCTCAAAAGAAAAGTCCTGGTACAATGTTATAGGGACTACTGGGGATTCCAGGTAAATAATATTTCTAGGTACTGGGTACTAACATTTAGGAGGGGAGATGGACTAGGATTGGGTAGGCAGAGGTCAATCATGGGAGGAAGGAATTCAGGGTGTTCCACCAGAATCTGCTTAGTTCCCTAGAAAAGGAGACAAAGTGTGAGGCAAGGCCACAATAATCAGTCTGCCCCACAGCCTAGGAAGACCATGGGGAGCTGGATGTGGAGGAGGAGGAGGAGGAGGAGGAGGAGGAGGAGGAGGAGGAGGAGGAGGAGGAAGAGGAGGAGGAGGAGGAGGAGGAGGAGGAAAAGGAGGAGGAGGAGGAGGAGCAGAAGGAGGAGGAGGAGGAGGAGGAGGAGGAGGAGGAGGAGGAAGAGGAGGAGGAGGAAGAGTGACAATCTGAAGCTCTCCTACTTGCTCCCCTGGCCTACTTGCTTCTCTGGCAGGTGTGGATAGTGAATTCTCAGAATGTTTGTTAGTGTTTGGAGCTGAGAGGAGAGGGAGGCCACAGCAGGTGGCCTGCAGCAGATCTAGGGATAGACTAGGGGATTGGATTTGTTGGAGATGAGCGAGAGGTTCAGATGCACAGTTAGCCTACCTGCTTCCCTGGCTGGAGTGGATTGCAGGTTCCCAGGGGATGCCTGCTGTTGTTGGGGGCTGGGATAAAGTGAGGAGTGGGGGGGTGGAGTTTGGAGGAGAAGATCTATGTGATCCGCTGGAGATGGGGGTAGGGGTTACAGACAATTTTTAGGAGCTTGAAGTGGGTGCTGGGAGCCAACTTGTCTTCTGAAAGAGCAGTATACAGGCTTAACCTCTGAGCTTCTCTCTGTGGTTTTTACAAGGCTATTGTGTAAATCAGCAGGATCTCTCCCATATCTCCAGTCATTCTGCCCTGTGCTTGAGGCCTGCCTGTGATGAAAGGGCGTAAATGACCAGCAAATGGAATTAATCAAACTAGCTTTAATATAAAATATTCAGCTTTAATAAGGGGAAGAAAAGGGGGGAGCTTACAAAGCCAGGGTTCCAGCAAAGAGCAGCAAACCAAGAGGAGGCGGGGAGCACACCTGCCAGATTTATAGGTAAATATTGGCCTAAGGGGTACATGCCCTACAAACAAGGTGATTGGCTGGGGCTTCCCCTTCATGCCTGTAACATAGTTGCTATTTACTTCTAAGGAGGTCAGCCTCCTGAAGCCACACAAAGTCATCTATGCAGTCCATGGATACTGACAAGTGTCTCATTCCGTCCCATAGTCTTTGTAACCCTGACACTGAGGGACACCTCACATGCTGCCCACCGTTCTGTGTGACCCTTAGACATTGATAGACACCTCACATGTTGCCTACCGTTCTGTATATGCCAATGATACCAATAGACACCCCTCATAATGGGGGTAAGCCCCCGATAATGATGGACACCCCACATCCTACCCAGTCTTCTATATTACAATAAACCATGCCCATGCAGATAGCCTGAATCCTCACAGCACATCTGAACACATCACTTAGGAGTCTGTGCGAGAGCAAGGTTGCTCTCCCTCTGCACTTTAGCCCCAGGTTACTGGCTGGAGAGAGGTGCGGTGTGAGTAATGGAGAATACTCTCCACCGTGAGCAAGTCCATCTCAGGCGTGGACCTTCCTTGCTCTAACTGGGTATTGGTCTCTAACGGGAGAACACACAACATAAGGTGTCCTCCTAGCGTCTGCCAATGAACACCTGCTGCTGGAATCACAGACCCCGGAGCTTTCTCAGGCTGGAGGGGAAGGGAAGCCAAGGTTCAAGCTTGCAGCTCAATGCTTCCAAACTGAGTGCCAATGCTTGCTCAGCTTCTGTCATCTCAACTCAATGCCCCAAACACCATATTGCCTTAAAATCAATATTTTAGTCACTTACACTAAAGGAAAATAAGTCTTACCACATGAGAAGGAGATTAAGTGAGGTAATGCTAGCCGATTCTTTGTAGTTAGCAAGGTAGTTAATAAAATTTGTAGCTCTAAACGCTTGCATAAAACAGATTATGGTGGCAATAAGGACACAAAGCCTTTAAGATATAATGCTATATATCATAGATCAATGATGTTCAACATGAAAATGCAAATCCACATCACTTCAAGATTCCTTCTTACCTCATCCAGAGTAGCTGTTGTCAAGAATAAGGAAGTGTGGTGAAGGAGATAGCTGAATGGGCAAAGCCATCGTTGAAAAACTATGAGGGTCAGAAGCCAGGTGGGGGGCTGCCTGTAATCCCAGGACTAGGGAAGCAAAGGCAGTAATCTCTGGAACAACCTCGCTGCCCAGACTAGCTGAATAGTTAAGTTCGTGGTTCACAGACTCTGCCTCAATACATAAAGTGGAGAATGATTGAGGAAGACATTTGTCAATCAGTCCAACACATGTACACACATGCACATTTTCCCACACACATGTGAATGTGCATATATATACACACATATCACACACAAACTAAATAAATAAATGCCAAATGCTAGAAGGGGTATGAGGAAAATAAGCCCTTATACATTTTTACTAAAAATCAGTTATGGTGTTTCCTCAAAAACTAACAATAGAATGGTCACCTGATCCAGCTAGCCCACTCATTGGCATTTACACAAAGGAAATGAAGTCAGCATACAGAAGACAGAGATGCATGCTCATGAACTGCCACATGGTTCATGGGAGCCAAGGTATGGAATCCACTTAAGTGTCCATCAACAGCCGAATGGGGAAAGAAATGATAGCATACGGCCACAATTGCATTTCATTCAGCCATAAAGAATGGTATTGTGTCATTTGCAAGAAAATGGTTGGAAACGGGGGACATCATATTTCTAGGTTAAATTCAGACAAATACCGTGTGTGCTCTCCCATATGTGGAACTAAAAACTAAACAGAAGAGGGGCTGCTAGGGAAGGGGGGGCCCAAAGAGATGGGGAAAGGAGGCTGAAAGAGAGGAGAGGGAGGACACACACAAGCAGTCACTGTATGTGTGTATGGAAATGCCACAGGAAGAGATGGGGAAGGAAGGAGCCTGAGAGAGAAGAGAGGGAGGGCACACAGCAGACACTGTATGTGTGTATAGAAATCTCATAGGAAAACCCACTCATTTTGTAGAACAAACCAGCACTAAGTACAATTTTAAAAGAAAAGACAGGCAAGGTTGTATGTAACATACTTATAATGTAATAGCACCCTTTCTATTCTGGTGTAAACAATTCAGAAGTACACAGTAAGATCCAGCATCCACCCTGCCTTGTCCCTTTATTCCAGTCATCAGCTACAAAGACCACCTTTAAAGCTTGGCTTTCAAGCCTTGTAAATGTATCCTGTATTCAAATGTAATTGTGTATATCTAGTTTTGTATATAGTTTTAGAAAAATGGAGAGAAAGTAAACTGTCCAAAAGTTTTAAAGAAAAAGAAACCATTCACAGCTTCATCCATACTATGCCACAAGCATAGAAGAAGAGAAAATGCACTCGTTAATTTTCACTCATTCCTTGTGTTTTACACACTGAAGATAAAGAGTAAATCCAGCTGCAGCACTCAAGAGAGCAAACCCTGCATCTCGGAGAACACAGTAGAGCTGACCCTGCTGAAGGGCATGGGGGATCTGGCCCTACCCCTTGCTGCTTACTACATAGGGTGAGCTAACCAGAAAAGTGCTGGAGAGATCGCCCCAGTGTGGAGGATGAAGGAAAGCTGGTGGGTTGACCAACCTGGGAGCTACCCAGGCCTAGAACCAGAGTCTACCCCGTCTATGATCTACTGGAGCTCGTGAAAGGGCCGGCCCTGCAGACTCAAGTTGCAGGATCTCCATGACACAGGACAATAACAGGATATCCAAGGGGAGCTCCAGTGAGAGCCAGTTTCTATGTGTGGAGTAACAGAAACCCAGAGGCCTTGAACCAAACCAATGACTCATTCCAATGAACAGTGACATGCAACAACACATGACCTAAAGGGTCCTCTGTGTGACTCACTGTGTCACACTGCAGCTTCCACAAAGAGATTTTCCTTTCCTTCTCTTTTCCTTTTTGGTTTCTCTTTTCTTTTCTTTTCTTTTTATATTTTAATTTATTTTCTCCTGGTGAAGAGGTTGCAAGGGTAGAGGGCAGATAGGAAGGGATGAGGAGGTAAGGGACATCAAGACTCGTGATGGGAAATCCACAACGAATCAATTTTTAAAAGTTAAATTATAAAAGAGTGAAGGGTAAAGCTAATCCCACTTGGTGATGTTGGACACAAGCTTCTGTGTCCAGGATCATTCATAATGATCTCAGCTGATCCCAGAAGCTAAGCAGAGCCAGGCCTGGTTAGTACTTGGCTGGCAGATACAGCAGGAATTGAAGAGTTGCCCATGAAAATGTGGATGTTAGTGAAAGACCAGGCAATACATTAAAGGTTCACCTGTACACAGTGAAAAATGCTATTAGGCAAAAAAGGCAGCTTGGTTCTACTTAGCTAGACTCCAGGTTGAAATAAAATGGGTCTGGATCTAATGCAACAGGTAAGAAAGTTAACTTGGTGGCTTGGTGGCTTTGTTTTTTAGCTCGAATTTCACACTTCAGCCCATGCTGACCTTAAACTCACAGCAACCTCTTATCTCGGCCTACCTCATACTGAGACTACAGGTGCAAGCCATCACACTCAGATGTAATTTTCATCTTGTGTTTTATAAATTCTAGTAAAGTCCACATGAGCAACATAGTAGCATTTCTCATTCCCATTAATGTGTGGTTGTCATCCGGGGCTGTGTGGTCACATGTCACATATTGTACAACACAGATGTGCAGAACTTCACTTTATCAGTATTTTTCCATCTTAATAGTACCTCAAATATTGTGGACATATATGAAAAGATCTACTCAAAACACTAATTTTTTTCTCTATTTTTGAGACACGGCTTGAACTTGATAATAGCCTTGAATTCATGGCCCTCCAACCTCAATCTCCCAAGTGCTGGAATTGCAGGCACCTACTACCATGCCTGACTGAATAGAAGTCATTCACTAATATACATTGCTCTATGCATACAAATATGTGCTGGTTGATATGCTAATAAATTATATGTATATAAACAACAACAAAACTATTATAGATAGATGAATATCAAATAGATACTACTTTTAGACTGATAATTAAATTTTTTGATTTAAATTAATTTTTTGATAAGTACAAACAATTTTATTGACTTATTTTAGAGATTAGCCTATTATTTTTATGTGTGTTTATGTGGCAGCAGGAGAGTAAATGCACCATGAGCATGCAGGTGCCCACAGGAGCCAGAATGAAGACTCCGGTCCCCAGAACCTGGAGTTGCGGGCAGTCATGGGCCTCCATGTGGGTCTTGAAAATCAAATGTGAGTCCCTGTGAGAGCAACAAACACTTCTAATCCAGAGCCATTTCTCCACCCCCCCAAAATAAAATTATCCATTTTATTTTAAATTAATAAGCTTATCTAAATAAATAGTCTGAAAGCACTTGAAAATGTGTTCATCTGTAGATGGAAGTACATGCAAAATAGTGAGGGTTGAGGGAGACTTGTCTCAGTTTTAGAATAACAAATTCTGGAAAATTAAGTGCTATCATTTGAATGTGTCCCCTTCAAATCTTGCTTTGAAATCTGTTGGTTGTGTAACAGGATCAAGTGGCAAGTCCAGAAACAACGTGCCATGAGGGTTCCACCCACTGTGGAAAGGTGAGCCTGCTTGCTCTCGTTCCCTCCCATCTTCCCTTGACCCTTGCATCTCACACTGTCCATTTAACAAGGCACTTTGATACCTGCTGGTACTTCCAGCCTCCAAAACTGTGACCAATGAGTGTTCATTCCTTATAAATTACTCAGGCCACAGTATTCCGTTACAACAACAAAAATCAAGCTGAAATTAAAAAAAAAAGGACTGAGCAAAGTCCACGCCTCTGCTAGAGTCACAATGTGTTGGACTGGACACATTCAATTTCAGTCTTCTCAGAAGAAAGCTTTTATTGATAACAAAGGCATACTTTACACTTGTCTCTATTTACATGGCTGTAGTTCCTGGTGCAACCATGGCTTTGAAATCTGTGGGATGTTTGAATACAGTGTGTTGTGAACACATCTAAAATGATCTTGACCTTTAACACTGAGATTTCGGGGTAATAACTTGGGCATGAGTCAGTTAAGGAACTCAGTCAGTGCCCCTCACCCCTAACCCAGGTCTTTTTCATTGAATCTAATTCTTTCCATCTATCTGAAATGCTCCATGACAAAAGCTAAGCTAAGATGCCGAGAAAGAAGCATGTCTGAGAACTCAACTTCAGTGCCCTGTACTTTGACATAATTTGAGATGTGAAGCACTGCTATAATGTAAAAATGTAAACAAGAATAATAAAAGTAAGCTGTTTGCGGAGGGAAAAAAAAACCTTTCAAGTTGAACTCTGCAAGGAAATGGAAACTATTTCAGTCCAGAGGCAGAGAGATGATTCAAGGTGAGTAAAGAAAATATGAGGAAAATCCAATTCTTTCTGCCAGAACAGACCCCCTTGGAACGCCATCATGTTGTCTTTGCTGGAATTCTGTCTTTTCGGGGGGGGGGCTCCACAATGTTAGTTATAGCCATATTTATTTTCTCAGAAAATGCATAAGTAAAGGATTATCAGGACAGAGGCAACCCATACTTATTATAGTTATTTAACCTTCCAAAGATAATAACTAAAATCTAGTGAAGTCTAGACACTGCCCTTTTTTGGAAACGTGTGTGTTCTCTTGAATTAAAAGTTCATGGCAAGCAGATAAGAACCGAGAGAAGGTAGAAGTTCCGAGAGAGCTGACCTACTCTACTGCCGTCTGGATCCAAATCCAACACTCCGGGTTGGTCCACCCCAACATCTACCCCATCTCCATGCTACCGAAGCTTGTGGAGGAGCTGATCCTGCAGAATCAGATGTCATCACTAAATGGGGCTGGTCCTGGGACCACTGGCCAGCCTGCAGCTTGGAGTTGCTGTGGCTACAACCAGACCTGCTTGCTGTGCTGGGAGATAGGGCATGGAGAGTGGAGAGGGAGTTGGGGGTGGGGGATGGTAGAGCCCCATAAGCTTCACAGAACCCAACATGGCAGGGGTGGACCTAGGAGGACTGGAAAGTGAATGTGATTGGGGTCCATGATATAAAATTTCCAAATAATAAAAATCATATTATGTTTAAAAATAATGAAGACAAGAGAGCAGAGGAAGTTAATAACCCCAGAATCCTGGCATCACTGTCCCAAATCCCACAGAAAATTAAATGTCTCCCATTTTCCCTAAATATAGCCCCAGCCCCACACCTGATGTCCTCACACAAGTTTGCTTCTCCCAGCAATGTCATTGTCCTCCTGGTTTTCCACCAGTCACAGTCCCATTTCTAAAGCACAAGCATGACATAAGTGGAAAAAGAAAAGCCCACTAGACATTCCAGTAGCGACTGGTAATGGCATTTGGCATTGGGAAGAGCAGAGAAGGTGAGAACGCATGTTTAGGAGTTGGTCAAGGCAGGCCAGGCCACTGCCTGTATACTGAACCTGTCTAGTTCGGCTTTCAACATCAACTTGAGTAAAGGAAGATTTATACAGTCAGGCAATGGCTTTTTCGAAGAAGAAGAAGAAGAAGAAGAAGAAGAAGAAGAAGAAGAAGAAGAAGAAGAAGAAGAAGAAGAAGAAGAAGAAGAAGAAGAAGAAGAAGAAGAAGAAGAAGAAGAAGAAGAAGAAGAAGAAGAAGAATTGTTTAAGTCCTGCCTTTATTTAAAACAGAGCACAAATGCTCAATGTTTAAATAACCCCTAAAGCGTATTTTAAGGCTCACATATTTCTCCTCACACGCTCACTTTTCTTGATATGATACCTAACATGCTTCTTGGCTCAGATGTTAAAAAGATGGTCTCTCCTGAAGCTTTGAAGCATTCAATTCCATCTGCACCACGCCGACACAAGTATCTTAAATTCCCCCACTAAAATGTGAAACATCAAACAGTGTTCATAGAGGTGGAGAGAGCAAACCAGGAAATGTCTGCTTTGTGCTTTATTAAACCCAGAATGGTGTGAAGGCTGTCACACTGCCTCTGACAAGCCGTTAATTCTGATAGTGGGGCCCCAATTTGCCTCAGTTCTGCGTTACTTTCTCAAACCAGAGTCCTTTCTGTAGATTGAAACTTACTTTCATAATAGACACCCTTTTTTGTTTGTTTAACAATAAAATGTGCCAAATCTCCAGCACAATTCTTTGGCTTTTATGCTCTGTCTTCGGGGCATAGAGAATTGTACACGTTTTAAAGTTCACAGTGAACACACATTAGTTAAGGTGGCAAAACTCATAGACAACTGATGTCAAGGACTACCAAAGGATTAACAGTTTACAAAAAGATGCTACAGTTGGGTTTATGAGAGAGGAAGGGGAGAAAGGAAATCAGGGGAAAGGAGGGAAGGATGGGATGAAATGCAAAGGAAGCATAAAGGAGGGGTAAAGAGAGAAAAAGAAGGCACTAGGGTGCTTGTTCGTGCCAATAAAGAGATAACTGTGCCTTCTGTCGCTGTAATAGCCAGATTTTTCCAAGTGTTCCGATGAAATATAGTCAGATATTTAAGGATTTTATCTGAGCATAGCACTAAAACTCAAAGGCGAGACTGGCTATGGAGTTGGGAAAATAAGAAAGAGCGGATTCCTAGAGGAGAAAGTGGAAGTTGCCTTGAAGAGCATTTAGAAGACAGATGAGCTTTCCTAGAGAAAACACTGGGAATCCTACCAACAAACCAACAAAGAGACAGAATGGATGTCCAGCCATGCCCGGGAGCCTGACCAGTGACCAAGATGTCACACTAGATGTTCACCATTGTTCATCCTGTCCTGACTCAACACCGTGTTCTTTGGAAAGCCGCCACCTTGGACACGGGACATTTTTCTCATTTCCCAGACCAAAGATAAGTCTACACAGGGCTTCTGCCTCCCGGCTGCAATTGCAACTCTAGCTGCTGCTGAACCCCAGCCCCAAGGATGGAGTGGGGGCTGAGTCCTCACACCACTACAGCTTCCTGCCTTCCACACTCCCTCTTCACTCTTGGTTCTCTTGAGGTTCCTCACAGTCCAGCATCCTTTGCCATGTGTCTTTGCTGTCATTTACTGAATTATATATAGGAATGTTTTAGTTAAATAAATTTAGTAAATTGTCTGATGTCCAAGTAACTCCTTAGGCTGGTTGATGTTTTGTCAACATAATACAAACTAGAATCAACTGGAGAGCAGGAGGCTTAGTTGAGGTACTGTCTCCATCAGGCCAACCTGTGAAGTGTTTTCTTTATTAATGGTTGATAAGGGAGGGATTAGTCCACCCTGGGCAGTGCCAGCCATGAGTTGGGGATCCTGGATTATCTATAGGAATCAGGCTGAGCAAGTCTGGAAGCAGTGATCTCCCATGGTATCGGCTTCAGTTCCTGACCCAAAGTTCCTACCCTGAGTTCCTGCCCTGGCTTCACTTGATGTTAGGCTGTAACTTTAAAGCTAAAACCCCTTTCTTTTTCACATTGATTTTTGGCTCAATGTGGAGTCACACCAATAGAAAAGCTATCTAAGCTATTTCTGTATTATTATGTGTGCCTGTGAGGTACGTATGTATGCATGTATAGTGTGTGTTTCTGTGTATGTGGTATGTGTGTGTGTGATATGTATCTGTGTGTAAAAGGAGCAGCAGGCAGGCCTGCTTTTCATCCTGCCCAGCTCCCACAAGGCTAGCTTTACACTTGAAATAACAACACACAAATTGTATTCATTTAAACACTGCCTGGCCCATTAGCTCTAGCCTCTTACTGGCTAACTCTCACACCTTGATTAACCCATTTCTATTAATGTGTATCACCACTTGACTGTGGCTTACCAGCATGAGTCTAACCACCATCTGTCTTGGGTAGGAGAAGCATGGCGTCTGCCTAACTCTGCTTTCTTCCTCCCAGAATTCTGTTCTGTCTACCCCACCCACCTAAAGACTGGCCTATCAAAAGGCCAAGAAAGTTTCTTTATTAACCAGTGAACATAACAAATAGACAGATGACCCTCCTACATCATCTGTGGTGTAATGTGGGTGGATGTGTATGGTGTGAAAAGTCTGGTGGCGTGTATGAGTGTGAGTGTTTGGTGATGTATTAGGGTCTCCTATCTATATGTTGCTTTTATTGGTTAATTAATAAAGAAAACTGTTTGGCCTGGTAGGTCAGAACATAGGTAGGCGGGGAAGACAGAACAGAATGGTGGGAGGAAGGAAGCAGAGTCAGGAAGACGCCATGATTCTCCAACCTGAGACAGACGTAGGTTAGGATCTTTCCTGGTAAGCCACCACCTCATGGTGCTACACAGATTATTAGAAATGGGTTAATCAAGATGTGAGAATTAGCCAATAAGAGGCTAGAACTAATGGGCCAGGCAGTGTTTAAACAAATACAGTTTCCATGTAATTATTTCAGGGATTAGCCAGGTGGCCGGGTACTGGGCGGTACGCGGCCCGCTCGCCGCCAATCTTTGCAACAGTTTGAATGTGTTGTATGTGTTGTATATGAGGTGGAGGTAGTGTGTGTGTGTGTGTGTGTGTGTGTGTGTGTGTGTGTGTGTGCATATGGTGTGGGAGAAGTACATTTGAGTATGTGTGTCTGCTATATGAGTGATGTCATGAGGGAGGGTTTGTATGTAGGGTATGTGAATGTGTAAGTGTGGTATGTGGTATGTGTTTATGTGTGAAAATGTGTTGTGTATGTGAGTGAACATGCGTGTGCTCTGTGTGTCTATGTGCGTGTGTGTATGGTGTGTGCAAATCTATATATGTTCACGTTTGTATAATGTGTGTGTATGTGAATGTGCAGTGTGCATACAGAGGCTAGAGGCCAGTGTCAGGGATTTGTACCAGTAACTCTCCTCCTTTTTATTTTTTATTTATTTTATTTTTGAGGATTTAATATATAAGTATAATACATTTTGATCATATCTACCCTTTACCCCCTCACCTCTTCTTGAGATCCCCCTCATCAAATCCCACTCTCAAATTCATGTTTCTATTATTTGAACCTGGAAGCTACTGAGTCAAGTCATATACATGGGTGTAGAAATGGCCACTGTAACACAGGTGACATACCACTTGCTATGTCACTGACAAAAACTGACTCTCCCTTTCCTGGTGGCTGTTGACTTCCTGAAGCTCAGGATCTCTCATTTGGCCTGGGGTTCACCAAGGCAGCTAGCCTGCCTGGCCACCGAGCCCCAGAGATCCTCTCATCTCCACCGACCGGTCTGGTACTAGGATTAGAGGTGTGTGCTGCCATGCTTGACATTGTTTTAACAGTGGTGCCTAAAATCAAGCTCAGACCCTTGGGTAAGCTCTCCATTGAGCAAGCATCTGCCTGACCCTCTCTTTCCTGCCTCACTCTCATCCCTAAACACAGTTCAAGAGCACAGGTGAATGACCTAGTCTGGTTGTACAGGTGCGTTCAGCTTTTTAAAATGTAAGTTGTAAATCTACCCCTATGTGTCCATTTCTGCTTGTATTGTAGAGCTTGAATTCCATAGACCATAATTTCAACCACTGCTTTACTAGACATGCAACCTCTCTTGATCTTCTAACTTTTGTGTGCATGAAGCTCTGTTGCTGTTTGAGTCCTGGTCTTTGTCCACCCCACACCAGGCTGGTCATCACTGTCAGGAGGGAATCACAAGGTCACACAGACAGGTACCCTTATAACCCTATGTACCCACAGTCTCCTCCTCCAAATAGAAAGTCCCAGCAGCACCTGCACCAATAATTTTGTCTTCCATGGTTATAATGAAAAGCAAGCCATCACCTTACCAGGTCATCTCTTCCCTCCCCGTCTACCTTCTTAAGGGCATCACTCGGGTTCCTCCTGCTCCGTCTCTGACCTCCCTCTTTCTATTAGAGTCTCTCTACCTGCGTTCACCCCTGCCACAGTCGCTTCTAACTTCTAAGTCTCCTGTCCACATCATTCTCAAAGATTCACTTGGTCAACAAACATACATTGAACAGCTATAATTTGTCTGACACCAGTGACCCAAGGGGACAAAGTTCTGCTCTTGTGGAGTTTACGTTCTAGAAAGGACAGGCAGAGGGATACATAAGCAAACAATTGCAGCCTCTCAGATAATAATAATGCTTTGGAGAAAACTTAAGTTGGAACAAGACTGACCTAAAGGAAAGCAATCTTAAATTGAGAGTTCATGGTGCGAAATAACTGAGCAAATTCCTGGGTTAAGTGAGGAGTGTGTACCCATGAAGATTTAGGAGAACATTCCAGACACATGAAAAATTCTTTATGTTCCTTCTTCGGTGCTCTCAATTTACATATCATAAGTATTACACGCTATCTACATAGCAAGACTTTGTAGACTATCCAGCGTTGGCTTCTGGTCTGAGCTCCAAAACCGCAGGCCTTCCTCTGCCTCATGCCTCTCACTGTATAATTTTCCTGTCATAATAAATTACAACCACAGGAATTTATTTCCCACAGTTCTGGGGAGCGTAAGTCTCCAACAGAGATGGTGGCAGGACTTTGCTCTCTCCACAGCTCGTAGCTCGGGAGAAATTGATCTTTGCATTTCTAGCTTCAGCCACTCGGCTAGGCCCTGGCTTGCATTCATTTAATCCCATCTTCACCTTCCTCTCTACTTCATCTGCATCTCTTCTGGTTTCACACAAAACACATCACTGGATGGAGAGCTGCTACAAAATCAGGCTGATGGCATCTAGATACTGTGAACTTAGTTATATCTGCAAGGAGATTTTAGGTCTCACTCAGGGACTCTAGTGCTCAGAACAAGAGCGGATAGATCTTTGGGAGAGGAGGGTCTCCTGGAGAAAGCATCTTTGCTACTGAACAAATAACTCGCAAAGCCACAGAGACACTCGTGACCAATGGTTGCTTCCGAGGGGCACAGCCATGACCACTTCTCAGGTGGTTGGCTAGACCATCCCATCTGCTCCCCAGTACCCTGAAGCCATTTTCTTCCCCAGTCTTACTACTCAGCAGTCCCTGGAACACGCTTTTGTTTTCAAATGCTCAAGCCATTCCTAACCTAATACCTCTGGGTCTTCACATGCGGGAGTCTCTTTAACAGACAACTTTCTGCAGACTTCTCTCTCTAAATTATCTTCTACTCGTTCTTTTAAAACTTCTTCCTATAAAACTGAACATTTTGGTTCTCTATAGAAGTGGAAAATGCAATGTTTTTCTCTCTGCCCCTGACTTTTCATTGGAATAATATCCTCTAGCTTCAAATATGTTTTCTGCAAATAGCAGGAGTGCTTCTCTTTTGAGATTAAATAATGTGCACTCTTTCTTTGGGCTATTTCCATATCTTAGCTATTGTAAATTATCCTGAGGTAAGCATGGAAGTGAGGCTATCTCTTCAGCATCCTGATTTCATTTGTTTTGTGTTTTCTGCAAGGTGAGGTTGTTGAATCAAAAGGTAGTTCTTATTTTAATTTTGAAAAACTCCCATATTGTTGCTGGGGCTATGACATAGCATATAGAGTGTTTATCTAACATGCATCCATTAGTTTATAAACCAAAGGGGGGCCATGTCCTTAACTGCTTTCTTAATGACTGTAATAATCGTTTCGGTTTTTCAAGACAAGGTTTATTTGTGTAGCTTTGGCTGTCCTGGAACTCTCTTTGTAGCCCAAGCTGGCCTCAAATTCAGAGAATCAACCTGCCTTTGTCTCCTAAGTTCTAGGATTAAAGGCATGCACCAACACTGCCCACCAACAATGAACAATATTTTGCCTCTGTTTTTGATAATGGCCATTTCAATAGATGCGAAACAATATTTCACTGTAGTTTGATTTGGATTTCTCTGAAGACTAGTGGACATTGAACTCTTTTTTTTCTGAGATAAAGTCTCACTGTGTAGCCCCTGGCTGGCCTGAAACTTACTATATAGACCAAGTTGGCCTTAAATGCACAAAGATCTTCCTGTCTTTGCCTCATGAGTGCTGTATTGAACACTTTTTTACATACCTATTTTCAATTTTATTTTGGAGGGAAATATCCATTCAGGCATTTTGCCCATTTTTAATTTGGTTATTAAGAATGACATTTTTTTTACTGAGTTGCACAAATGACTCACTCTAGATACTATCTCCTCTTCTAATGCATGGTTTATCTATTGGTGTCCTACCTTTCTGTTTTGCTGGTTGTTTCCTCCATTCTGAGGGAGTGGCTTCAATCTGACATAAGCCTACACGTAATGTTTGCTTCTACTGCCTGTACATGTGTCATCATGTCTGAAAAAAATCACTAGCAATTTCTTATCTAACAGCAACAGCATAAGGTGCTGCAACATTCTTTATTTGCTCAAAATGCCTTAAACCCTTGACAGTCATTTCCTGAAAGCAATGCTGACATTCGGTTTTCTACCACTCACTCCTCCCTCTTCTTCAATTAGTGGAAGAGCTCTCCATTCCCAAACTGTCTGTCCATCCCATGTCAAAACTAAGACGGGCCAATGGACTACTATGCCCACTCTCCTGCAATTAGTGAAGCCTGCTGAGAGATAAAGGCCCTCCCCTGCCCTATGTTACACAATAGAACTGTCACAGTGTCTGAATAAACATTCCCTTATCAGTAAAGTCTCCCCTCAGTCCAACCAGCTACTCCGTGTCTGAGAAAGGAGAGATGGGGGTTGCCTACGGGGGAATTGTTTTACAAATCATACCAGTTGGTGCATCCTTGTGAATCTCCCAATAAAATATGTGATCAGGAAAGAAAATTTAGTAAATATTAGCCCCTACTACATGTCTGCCATCTTGTGAAGAACATTTGTTTCTTACTTATTCCTTAGCAGAGTCATGTGACTTAAATTATTCACACCACAGTCAAAGGCAGGGAATCATCAGTGACACACTAATGTCACATTCTTGGCTGTGAAGTTGTTCCGTCTCCAAATCAAAGGCATTCCTTCTTCTAAGCTAGAAATTCCTGAACTGTCCATGGCCCACCACTGCCGGAGGGGCTGTGGCTATCAACCACTCCTGAGGGTCCATGAGCAAGTCACAGCAGCTGGGGGGAGGGGCTCTCCAGGACTGTTAGCCACTGCAAAGTTTCCATGCTGGAGGAATAGCTTCACTGATGTTCACACAAGCAGCCATACATGAATTCAACAGTCTTCAAGAGCAAGGAGGAGCGGGCTTCTTGGGTAGGAAGAGCACTTCTAATTACAACCATCTTCCTCCTCCACCCATGAACCCTTCACCATCCCCTGACATTGCCAACAAAATTCAGTCTTGGCTTCTAAGTCAAATGCCCTCAGCTGTGTCCATGACAGGCTTCCCAAACTGTGTCTCCTCACCTACCTGAGAGGCTGGTTCCCACAACATTTATGGAGACATGGGCAAGCAATTACGAGAGTGCCTAGACAGAGTCAAGCGCCCTGTAGCTGGCCAAACTGTGTCTCCTTGCCTCTGTGAGGGGTTGTTTCCCATACAATTAACATAGATGGGGGCAAGCACTGACAATGGCGCCTAGATGTAGCTGGTTCTTTAAACTATTAATATTCTTGCTTAAAATGAGTTTTCTAAGATTTTTGAAGTAAAATGGGTGGCAGTACAGATTAGCAGAAATAACATCAGTGTTTAATTACCACTAACTGCAATGTACAACTTGTTTTGGTTTGAGGATTTTAAAGGTCTCACTTCAGAGTTGAAGGTAGTCTCCAACTCAGTGTGTTTCACAAACTAACTTCGAACTCCTGAGCCTCCTGCCACTGTCTCCCAGGTACTGAGATTATAGGCAGGCACTGCCATGCCTGGATAAGATTGGAAATTTTACTGGCCCACACCTTTAAAACCCAGCACTTGGGAGGCAGAGGCAAGCATAGTTATGCTAACTTGAGACTGGTATGGTCTACATAGAAAATTCCTACGCAGCCAGGTCTACATAGAGAGACCCTATCTCAGAGAGAGAGATCTGAATATTTAATTGTCCACTGAGCTACTATTTAAGCTTGATTTTATATCCCCCTTAAAATTTGCCCATGTACTAGTATCTCATTATTATGGTCTGTCACTGAATGTGTGCCGTTCAGTAATCTGACACAGACTACCAAACGCAGTATGTTAGGACCACCATCGCTTTGTCATACAGAGACGTACACCATAAGAACCGAAGGTGTTAATTTCTGCTTTCTTACTTTAAATCATAGCTCCTTTCTGTATATTGACATCTATGTGCTCTCTTTCGGTCTTCCTCTGCCCTGTCTCACAATTCTCTCGCCCTAGAGAGTGACAGTCAGCGACTGAGCAGACTGACGGCTTCTGTCCTGAGGAAGGGAAGGGCTTAGTGGGCGGAGAAGGTTTGCCAAGCCGAGCAGCCCCAGATCTCCGAACCGATCCTGTGCTGCGATGGAGAGTTGGCTCAGCAGTTCAGAGCACTTGTCCTGGAAGAGGATTTGAGCCTCAGCACCCACATGCTGGCTCAAATCATCTGTAACTCCAGTTCCAGGAGATCAGATGTCTTCTTTGGCCTCCACAGGCATATGGTGTATATACATTCACGTAGGGAAAACATTCATGCACGTAAAATAAGACAGTTACGTTGAAGATGATCTCATGCAGGCTTGAATTTCAGTTGCTGCTGCAGTTTGCATTGGAATTGCCCTCAGAGGCTCATGTGTTAAAGGTTGGGGCACCAGCCTTTCATGTTACTGGGAGATGGAAGAACCATGGGGAGATTGGTTGGGCCTGAGAAGGAAGCTGAGCCATTGTATGTATTCCTTTGAAAAGACTATCTACACCTGCTCTTTCCTGGATCACCACAAAGTAGAAAGTTTTGGTCCACAGGACATTTTGCTTAGCCATAGGTCCTAAAACAGAGACTCCAAATGACGACGAACTGAAGCATCTAAGCCCATGAGGCAAACTAAACATTTCCTTCTTTCAAGTTATCAGCCTCGTGGATTTTGTCACAGTGACAAGAAGCCGGGACAGATCCTGTCCCATGCACAAGTTAGCTTCTAAACAAGACCGTGTTGTCGAGAGAACAGAAACTCTTCACCCTTTGTACTAGACTGTGGCCTGTGTACACCGGAGATCCTATGTGTGAATTATAGAGCATATGGTAGCTACTCTGGGGGTTTGCCTAGGTCCTTGAATCATATTCCAGCACATATAAAATCATTTCCTTCATGACTGAGTTTGGGGTAGGAAATTGCTTGGATCTGACCGTCATTATAGACTTAATATGCTTGCAGTTGAACTATCTCTGATAACTATAGTACTGGAGATTTAAATATTAACTCATAAAAAAATTAATAAATCACAAGACTCTTCTAGCACAGGAATTTAATAAGTCATTGTGAATGACTCAGGTCAAAGTTAAGGTCACAGAGAAGAAAAGAGTCTGAAAGGAATTGGACCAGGAACAGGTAGGTGAGCTTCAGCAGCTGCTCGTCCGTGCTCACTCTAAAAACCTCCAGGAACATTGATTGGCAGGAGCACTTCCAGGGCTGGGAATTGATTTCAGTCACTCGAGATCTTTGTTTTAATGATGACTGACATCTAAAGTGTCTCTCTAGCAGAAAGTTTTCCTGTTCTGACATTCAGAAATCTCTGTCACAGGCTCCAAGAAAATGTGCCAGACGGAGGAGACAGTGGGGGATTGAAAGCTGCTAAGCACATCTCTGCCCCTCACTAAAAGAGTTCAGAATCGGCAAAAGAGCAGAAATGCCTGCCAAAGATCAAGTCTATTACATAAGGATGACAAAAAACACTATGTTTAATAAAGATAGCCATCTCACCGACACCTTCTTAGCTGACAGACAGTCATTGTAAAAAGCAAGGCCACAGTTGAGTGAGTGTATCAGCTTGAAAGAGTTAGTTTTATTTATATTTCTGTAGGTGTGCATGTCAAAGACTCAGTCCTCAGAGTACGTATTAGGTGACTCACAGTTCCTAGGGATTTTATACTTAGCTTTGAAAGAAGATAAAATCACCAGAATCCTGGAGTTATTGACTCCTAATGGCTCCTGGGGTGGGGTGGGGTATGGTAGCTAGTCGGAGATGAGTTAGGAAGAAGAAAGGATTGAGAAGGAAAGAAAGAGGGTAACAGAGAGTAAAGGGGACTAAATGCAATCACAGCGTGTTGTATATAAGTATGAAATGGTAAGAAATAACAATAATAAAGAAAATAATATGAAATGAAGGAAGAGCAGAAAGAATTATTAGCCTGGAGAGATGGCTATCGCAGTGGAAAGGGGCTTCACACCGAGCTTACTAAACTGAGCTCCATCCCAAGGATCCATATGGTGGCAAGGAGGAACTGGCTCCTGCAAGAGTTCTCCAATCTTGACACCTGTGCGTGGTACACACACAAGTGCATGTATGTGCACACTCACACACACACACACACACACATAAGTGGAAGTGGAATATTACACATACACACACACTAAACAGATATATTTCAGTAAAGTATTATTGTCCATGATAACATTTTACTTTACTTTAAATGTAGAATGTCACATCAGTCCACAGGCTAAAGTAGCACTGAGCAGACGGAGACAGTGACAGGAAAAGAAGCCACAATATGGGAGAGGTCATTGTTCTACTCAGTACGGATTATGTGCATCCAGTCCACTGGAGCCTGCTACCAACAGCTGTCATTTTTATTTGTTCCTCTTGCCCAGGAGCTATTGGAATTGACACGAAAGAAAAGCCAACTTAATTCAACAAATTTATGCTGGTCTCTTACTATATAAAGCACCGTAATGAAAATGCAGATGGGCAACAGGGGCCTGTTTGCTAAGGAGTCTGAGACAGAGGAGGTGGTGGGATAGCTGCCGTGTCACCAGAGGACAAGGTGGACAGAGGAAAGTGAGAAGACCCAGGTAGACAGATGCTCTGAGTGGCGTGACTTGGTGTCAAATGTCCTCACCTGGGACAGGTAAGCACACCAATGGGCTTGACGTGAGTGTTAAATGGGCTTATGTGTGCGAAGAAACGACTAGCTCATGGGAACCTCCCCCACGCCTGCTGCCACTGTCGGAGAAAAGCAGTGTGAGGGCAGAGTATATCAAAGGGGGCGTCACACTCAACTCAGAGGATCAGGAAAGACTTGAGAAAAGATAGTACTACTTGAAATGGGTCTAGGGAAAGAGGCTCCATTTCGAGAAGTTTACTGTGAACCCTGTAGGTCAGGAAGGAAAATAAAGGGAGAAAAACAAAGCAGGCGCCACACTTCAAGGTAAGATTTTAACAGGAGTTTGGTTCAAGAGTGGAACTATTACCAGGGTATTCGAGACTCACACTAAAAGAGACAAGAAATCCCCGAACATCTTGCAAGGGAGGGCAACAGAAACTTGATAATCTATTTAAACACACACCTCAGGTGTTACAGAGAAAGAGGAAAGGTGCATTTGAACTAATCCGAAGAGGTGGGAAGCCAAAAATGGTTCTTGCTGACCTAAAAGAGAAGCCAACTGATCCTGTTGTCATTGGAATTATTCAGGTTGTAGCCTTTACAGAAGAAAAGAAGAAGAAGAAGAAGAAGAGGAGGAGGAGGAGGAGAGGAATAGGAAGAAGGAGGAAGAAGAGGAAGAAGGAGAAGGCAATAGAAGCTGAAACACGGTTAACTAACTTTGCAGTAGTGCGCAGTTTGTCACTTTCAAAAACAAACACCTCTCTCCTGGTTTATATTTTCACACAGCTTCAGAGACTCTTTCCATAAGGTCAAAGTAAAACCATGCTTACCATTTGTCCCCACCACCACCACCAAAATATTGTTTCCTGCTTGAGTGTCACCCCAGCAAGGATTCTTAGATAGCCAGTCCCGGCCTTCGTCCCAGCCATCCATTGCTCTCGGCAAGGCCACAGTCTGAAGGGAAGACCAATGCTGTGACCCCAAGATTACTGTCAGGTACAGCCCCTCCCCAGCCACAGCTTTCCATAAGTGAAAAATGCGGTATAAAGAAAACAAATGTTCTAAGCCTTAGAAGCTGAGGTGGGGAATGCTAGCCTGAAGGCAACCTGAGTTACACAGCGAGGGCTCTTCATAAAGAAAGAAATGACTGCCTGGAATCTCACTGAATTACTAGATGAAGTGCGCAGCTTTGTTCAAGCCATGAAGGCTAAGCTAAAATTATGGTTGCTTCTTTATCTGTGAAAGCAGAGCTCAAACAGTGTCTTCACAGAGTGACTTTGAGAATCAAATGAACAAAAGCCCATGGGAATGCTGGGCCCTTTTACTTCAACATGCTTTGGTCAGCTGTGCCTCTGCAGTTGAGAAGAACATGTGTCACATATAAAATCGTCACCAGCAAGAACCACAAACTAAGTGGCTACCCACTAAAAGGAAACAAGAATCACAGTAGCTCCCGCAGAAATCCAGGAAATTTTACTTCTTACTTTAAAATGAGCGTTTTCTTACAGCTGTGTGTACTGTATCACAGGCCATGCAGTTTTTACAGAAAAGTAAGAGTTCCATAAACACAAATACCTCCTTGATCAAAGAGTTGTGTATAGTTAATATGTTTTATTTAAAATATATGTATTTATTGTATTTTACATGTATGCATGTGCACAACATGTGTGTTCAATATACACAGAGACCAGAAGAGGGAGTGACAGGAGTTACATGTGATTGTAAGTCATGTTGGCATGGAAACCTAACCTAGGTCCTCCGCAAGAGTCCCAAGTGCTCTTAAACACCATCGTTCGTATGTTCCTGTGTTGAAGACATGACCGTGTGATAGTGACCAAAACTTAAATAGGTTATTAAAATTACTGTATCGCCATAGAACCTTCATCTGGTGATGGATGGAGATAGAGACAGAGACACACATTGGAGCACTGGACTGAGCTCCCAAGGTCCAGATGAAGAGCAAAAGGAGGGAGAACATGAGCAAGGAAGTCAGGACCGCGAGGGGTGCATCCACCCACAGAGACTGTGAGACTGATCTAATGGGAGCTCAGCAAAACCAGCTGGACTGGGACCGAATGAGCATGTGATCAAACCGGACTCTCTGAATTGGCTGACAATGAGGGCAGACTGAGAAACCAATGATAATGACACTGGGTTTTGATTCTACTGCATGTACTGGCTTTTTGGATGCACATTTTCCTAGACCTGGATGGATGGTGGAGGGCCTTGGACTTCCCACAGGGCAGGGCACCCTGACTTCTCTTAGGAATGGAGAGGGAAAGGGAGGGGGAGTGGGGAGAGTGGGAGGGAAATGGGAGGATGGGAGGAGGTGGAAATTTTTAATAAACAAAAAATTAATGTATCGCTATATTTTTTAAAGTAAATTTATCACTAAAATTATTTTTGAAGCAGTGTCTTACGTATGCCCTTGCTTTTACGTCATTTACATTTGAGCCCTGGGTATTATTTTGGCTCTCTGCACTAAAATTTTCCATTCTCCAACAGTACAACTTATTTTTATAAAAAGGAAAATGATGAGTATGAGGTGCCTTAAAATACCTCTAATTAGGAAATGAGGCATGGTGATGGTGCTATTTAATCATTACAGGTTTCTGTCTGTCTTTATCTAGAGAGGAAATTGTGTGACTAAAACTCCTGCCCCCAGAGTCAGCGTGATCAGTGTCTACCTTTGCTAGTCCTTATTCCTCAAAAGCAAGGCTGTAAATATAAGGCAACATTTAACACAGTATGTTTATATTTAAGAACCAAGGGATTAGAACTAAGTAACTTAGCCTATCTAGTAATATTTTTTCTCCATATTTTTAATAATATTCATTAATCTTTTAATTAAGCATTTCACTTAGAAACCAATTAGAATGACATCATTTATAAAAAATAAAACAGAGAAAACCCATGTGATATTTACTTGGATGTCCAATGGGAACATCTTGCAAAATCATATGATAATGTCACAGTAGTTGGTTGACGCAGGTGCCATCAGATTCCAGCACCCCCATTGCCATAGGGCCCTCACATTGTCCTCCTATGCCATGTCCTCTTCCCTTCTCTCTCCACATTCTCCTTAATCCCACTCCTATGTGTGTGCTTAGAATGCACAGGGTGGAATCACATGGAGACTGGCCTTGGTCATCAGCTTCTACACTGTATCATTTCTTAGAGATTCATCCAACTTGCTGGGTGTGTCAATATCCTACTCCTATTCTTTGCTGAGTGGCATTCCATAGCATGAAGAAATTGCAGCTACTTACATTTTCATCTATTGAGGGATATCAAAATTGAACCTATTGCTTTCAAATATGAATGAACATTTAGAAAAATGCTATTTTTTTAATTTTGCATGTATTACTTATTTAGTGTGTGTTTCAAGCTACTTTTTAAATTTTGCATGTATTTAGGTCTGTTCCAAGCGTGTACATGACACGGCACATATGTAGAGGTCAGAGGACTTGTTTCTCTCCACAGCTATGTGGATCCCAGGGAACAAACTCAGATGAACAGGCCTTAACAAGTATGTTATCCACTGAGCCTCTTACTGGTCTCTTCTGTTATTTTTAATGCTTTTATTCTCATATTTTACCTATCTGTCTTAGTTAGGGGTTCTATTACTGTGAAAAGGCACCATGACCACAGCAACTCTTATAAAGTAAAACGTTCCATTGAGACAGTGGCTTTAGAGATTCAATCCATTTTCATCATGGTGGGACATGGTGGTGTGACATGGTACTGGAAAGTAGCTGAGATCTTATACTTTATAGGCAATAGGAAGTAGTCAGACTTCAAAGCCTATCTCTGCAGTGACATATTCCACTAACAAGGACATCCATTACTTCAATAAGGTCACCCCATCTAATAGTGCCACTCACTTGGGGGGCATTTTCTTTCAAACCACCACACTATATATAAAATTGGTTTTATTATGGCATTTTCATTCACATACATAATATATTTTGATCCTATTCACTCTTCCCTCCGTTTCTCTCTCTTGTCCCCCACTTCCACTCCTGCTGATTCTGCTTGCCCCTCTCCTCTTCCCTAATACCCCATGCAGTGGTCAGGGTTCTGTAAAGGAACAGAATCCACAGAATGAGTTTGTATTAAAGGGGGATTTAATATATTGGCTTAACTGATAAATGCTGGGAACAATAGCCATCTGCATATTGGGATCCATGAGGCTAGATGTCTCTGCAGTGGCTATCTGCATGCTGGTGAGGCTAGGGACCCCATAGCTGCTCAGCCCATGAAGCTGAATGCTTCAGCAGACTCAGTCTGGAACTGAGGGCCTGCAGGGTTTCTGGACTTTAGCCAAAGAAGCAGAATGCTGATGTCAGCAAAGAAAGGCAGTGGTGGCAGTGGTGGCGGTCGTGGCAGGAGCATCAGCACTGGCAGCAACAACAGAAGGTAGATGAGCTTGTGTAGATGCTAGATAAGCTCACCAAGGAGATGCCACGGCAAGCCAGCAAAAGTTTTCAGTCAGACCTTCTTCTGTCTAAGCAGAGGTGGAAGGAGCTGCCCAGATGCTAACCTAATTTAGGTAATTCTTCATATATGTACCCAGAGGCTTGCCTCTCAGTTGATTTAGATCCAGTTGCTTTGACAACCAAGATTAACCATCACACCCCCTTTCTACTTCTGCATGTGTGCATGCCTCTGTGTGTCTATGTGTTTTTATATGTGTGTGAGCCTTTCTGCATATTGGTGTGCCTACATACATGTATATGTTTGCACTTGTGTGTGTAATTGTGTGCACCTGCCTTGGTGAGGGGGGGGGTGCTGGCTAGTTTTATGTCAGCTTGTCACAAGCTAGAGTCATCAGAGAGAAGGAAGCCTCAGCTGAGGAAAAGCCTCCATAAGATCCAGCTGTATGCAAGCCTATAGGGCATTTTCTTAATTAGTGATTGATGGATGTGGGCCCAGTCCATTGTGGGAGGTGCCACCCCTGAGCTGGTAGTCCTTGGCTCCACAAGAAAGCAGGCTGAGCAAGCCATAGGGAGCAATCCAGTAAGCAGCACTCCTCCATGACCTCTGCATCAGCTCCTGCCTCCAGGTTTCTGCTGTGTGAGTCCCTGTTCTGATTTCCTTCAATAACGAACAATGCTGTGTAAACGTAAGCTGAATAAACCTTTCCTCCCCAACTTGCTTTCTGGTCATGGTGTTTCATCATGGCGATAGTTATCCTAACTAAAACACTAAAATATCATGTGTGTATGTGCATGTGTGTGTGTGTGTGTGTGTGTGTGTGCCTCTGTGGGTCTGTGTCTGGGTGTAGTATGCCAATGGGTTTCACTGGTGTTACTTTACAGAAGCATGGTGGAGATTTGTCTAAAGGGTTTGGACACCTTGCACTGGCTAGACCACTGATGAAAAGGTCTCTTCCTCCCAGCAACTATGAACTGGGTATAAATGCTCAGGGAAGGCTAAGACTGCGAGAGTCTCTCTAGTTCACATCAAGCAAGGTCAGAACCTGAGAACCTACACTTTCCACACAAGGTCAGGCCCTGAGAGCCTCCCCTTTCCACACAAAGTCAGAACCTGAGAACCTCCACTTTCCACTCAAGGTCAGGCCCTGAGAGCCTCCCCTTTCCACACAAGGTCAGGAACTGAGAGCCTCCACTTTCCACACAAGGTCAGGCCCTGAGAGCCTCCCCTTTCCACACAAGGTCAGGAACTGAGAGCCTCCACTTTCCACACAAGGTCAGGCCCTGAGAGCCTCCCCTTTCCACACAAGGTCAGGAACGGAGAGCCTCCACTTTCCACACAAGGTCAGGCCCTGAGAGCCTCCACTTTCCACACAAGGTCAGGACCTGACAGCCTCTTTTTCCCCAACATCGCTCGGACCCAAGAGCCTCCCTTTTTCACAGGTATGGAAAAGGTGTTAGGAGGCCTGTGTTGTGCAGAAATGTGAGTTCACGTGTGTAATGGCTATGTCGTGCCTAGATGTCAGTTCTCCATGCCACTCCCTATCTCCTGCTCCAAAATTCCTTCTACCCCTTCTTCAATGTCCCAAAACCCTTGGATAAGGTCATACTGCTGTTCCCTTTAATGCTGGGCATTCAATGGCCATTTATTCTCACTGTTTTGACCAATGTTAAGTCTTTGCTGTCTGCTGACACTGCTGCCTACTCGAAAAAAAAAAAGATTATTCAACCAAACCAAACTTTACACAAAGGACTAATCTATGAGTGAAAACAGCTTTTTACATGAGAATCCGTGTGCACTTAACCAAGCAACAGCAGTAGCTTCCCCACTAGGGCCTAGGGCCTCACCAGCTACAGGCTTTTGGCCAGGAAGGTTCTATTCTACATTCTACAATACTGATTGATCCTTTGCCTTCTAGCACAGTCCCTTGGGGCTGCACATCCAGTCCTACAGACACAGCATCTCTCATGCCTTCTAAATATGTGGTCTCTGCATTAGAATTCTTTCTCTGGAATTACCCTTTTTTTCATCTACACAGGTGTGTTGTTTACTAGTTTTGTTGTTTCTTTGAATTGGGGGTGTTTTGTGTTATGGCTTTTTTTTAGTGGTTTTTGATTGTTTTGTTTTGTTTTGTTTTGTTGAGAGAGGGCCTCATATAGTCCAAGTTGACCTTGAACTTGCCATGTAGCCAAGAATAACCTTGAATTCCTAATCTCCTGGTTCTGCCTCCCAGTGCTGTGATTTCAGGTGCACTCCCCTGATCCCAGAAGGTGCCAGAGGAAAGAGGATTTGTCCGTTTTCTCTGTTATACTTTGGCTTAGACTCAGAAAGCTGTTGGGAAGCCGCAGTCTCAGATACCAAGGGAGAGAGGTTCATCTGCTCCCAAATTCAGACGTCTGCCTTGTGTCTGCTTCCAAACGCACTTGTCAGTGAGCTCTTCCATGGTTCCGTTGTCAGATGCAAAGCCAGGGCAAAGCACGGCCAATTCCTCGAGCCAGCAGACCAGCAGAGGGAAATGCTCTGTGCCATGTGTGCACTAAGAGACGATCAAGGACTTCACTTCTAAGAGCTGTGCCTCAGAAGAACCCTTCCAGCTTCTACACTCCCCGTGCATTCTAGCAAAGATGTAGATATACATTGTTCATTTTCCATGAACAACAACAGCACAAAGGAAATCACACATTCTTGTCGCAGAGACCAAATAGCAAAAGAAATAGTTGTTTCTTTTTTGTTCATCATGGAATTTCCCAAACGTTTCCATCTAATAGACATTTATCAAGAGGCCAGCAAAATGGCAGACATCCTACAGAATAGTATGGGTGTGGAACCCATAACACCACCGTGGCCCAGTTCTCAATGCTGCAGTGAGATACTAAAATTCCTAGTCAGACCCTCAGATGAAGAAGGAGGATTTGAATTATATTGCTGGTAAGTAATTAAATACCAGCAACTGTGTAGTATGAAGGCTGGGAAAATCCTTCTTTAAGACATATCTCCTTAGTCAATGTCTCTCTACAAGTAACTGGGGTGGGAAATTATGTATGTTTTTATACATATATTCTAACAGACTCCAAAACGTGTTATGCCAAGAAGTGGGAAATAGGAAAACACCCACTGAGCAATCACAAACTTCACAGAATAGAGAAGGTGCAATGAATTAGACCTCGACCAGTAACTGTCGGAGTTAGCAGTGAGTGGTGACGACCCTGCTCGTGAGTACACAGCAGATGGAAGCAGAATGACAACTTCCACAGGAAATGGAAGGCCAGGGAGTTCCCAGTGCATTGTGGAAAGAAGAGGACCATGACTGCGTATTTGTAATCACTCAATTTGTTTATTATAAAGTAATTTAGCAAAACAGCAGCAGTGTGTCAGAGTCACTAGCACTTACCACAGACCCCAGTGTCCGAGTCCTTCACACCTTTCCATAGCTCGGTCCTCCTGGAGTGCCGTCAGGGTGGCAATGTCTATGCTCTGTAGACCGTTGAGGGTGCTGGTTCTGGTTTACCAATGCTGCCATCATTAGTTGTTACAAACCTCATGTCTGGAAACAAAAGAACTATATTCTTTCCAGGATCCAGAGGTCAGAATTCCAAAGTGAAGGTATTGCTGTGCCGTGCTCCCTGCCAAGGCCCTGGATACTCTCTCTCTGGATGCTTTATTCAGCTTCCAGGTCTTCCATGGCCTGTGGAAGCTTTATCCCCTGCTCTGCCATTATCTTCATCACCTTCTTTTTTGAATGTCACTCTCAGCTCCCCTTCACCTGTTAGTCATCAAGGACATTTGTCATTGGATTCAGGGCAGTGGTGGTTTTAATGTAATTGGCCCCCATAATCCTATAGGGATGTCACCATTAGTAGGTGTGGCTTCGTTGGAGTGGGTGTGGTCTTGTTAGAGGAAGTGCGTCACTATGGTGGTGGGCATTCAGGTCTCCTTTGTTCAAGTTTCACTCACTGTGACATTCAGTCTACTTCCTACTGCCTGCAGATCAAAAATGCAGAACCCTCAACTCCTTCTCCAGCACCATGTCTGCCTATCTGCCACCCATGTCCCACCATGGTGATAAAGGACTAAACCTCTGAGCTATAAACTACCCAATTAAATGTTTTCTTTCATAAGGGTAGTGATAGTCATAGTGTCTCTTAACAGCCTAAGACAAGAACCCTCTTGAATATCAGGGTATTGCCCTCCCACAATCTCTAATTTAATTATACCCGCTACGGTTCTTGAAAATAAGATTGCATCCATAGGTTGCAAAAGTTAAGGTGTGTGTATGTTTTGAAGTGTCACCATTAAACCACCACAGAGGTTCAACAATATCTTTGCAGGTAACAAGAGTCAAATTCCAGTCCTCTGACCTCATAGTCACCATTTTTAGCTACTCACTTACAAATTCAATGGAAAGTCAGTGAAAATATTTATTACTTGGGGAATATAATAAGCACCTAACATGTCATATCTGCGAGGTGTTAAAACACTTGAAGTTGAAAACCATTCAACATGCATGCAGCTCACTGTTTGCAAAGTGAGTTGCTCCATTCAGAAAACAGCTGCTGCCTCCCCCTCCATGGTTCCAGTTTTTTTAAATTACATTGATCCATTACCAAGTGGCAGTTGGTTTAAATACTAATGGACAACTCCGACAATTTAATGATCTGTTCATTACGATTCAAAGAGATTGGCTTGTCTTTGTGGATATAATGATTATAGCCAGTAAGATCATTATAATAGCCTCATCCTCCAACTGTAGGTGAGTCCCTCCCCAAGGATGGGTTCTGTTGAGTCCTTGGATGCAACTACATCCCCACAGAAAAGGAGAAAAAACACTGATAATCTCTAAATCCTCTGCCCAAAATTTATTTTCTCTTCTTTTATCTTCTTCTTAGGGGTTGCAAATTAGATAAAAATATACATTTGCTGTTCAAACCATCTCTTGGAATTTTTAAGCTGCTACTCAACAGCTAATACTTTTAGAAGAAACATCAGCTAGAAAAGATATGAGAACAGAATAAAAGTCATTAATTCCATTTGTCTACAAAAGAAACCCATCCTCCACACGACTGACTGCCTAGTGATGGAATACCATCTACCCCACTCTTCCGTGGGCTATAACAAAACAGCATGCTCAGAGGCGTGATGAGCCAAACCCACCTACCCTGAAAAGTGCAGCATCCTGTTCTGAGCATCACTAAAGCAAATTAGAAGATAGCCACATTTCAGATTAACTAATTTATGTGTAGACATCCAGGCAATCTTTTGATAGATGTATTTTTTATTGAAAAATTTTCCGCCTCCTCCCCGTCTCCCATTTCCCTCCCCCTCCCCCCACTCCTCTCCCCCTCCCCTCACTCCTCTCCCACTCCCTCTCCAGTCCATAGAGCAGTCAGGGTTCCCTGCCCTGTGGGAAGTCCAAGGTCCTCCCCCCTCCATCCAGGTCTAGGAAGGTGAGCATCCAAACAGGCTAGGCTCCCACAAAGCCAGTACATGCAGTAGAATCATAACCCAGTGCCATTGTCCTTGGCTAATCATCAGCCGTCATTGTCCACCATGTTCAGAGAGTCCAGTTTTATCCATGCTTTTTCAGTCCCAGTCCAGCTGGCCTTGGTGAGCTCCCAATAGATCAGCCCCTTTGTCTCAGTGGGTGGATGCACCCCTCGCGGTCCTGACTTCCTTGCTCATGTTCTCCCTCCTTCTGCTCCTCATTTGGACCTTGAGAGCTCAGTCTGGTGCTCCAATGTGTGTCTCTGTCTCTATCTCCATCCATCGCCAGATGAAGGTTCTATGGTGATATGCAAGATATTCATCAGTATGGCTATAGGATAGGGCCATTTCAGGTTCCCTCTCCTCAGCTGCCCAAGGAACTAACTGGGGATATCTCCCTGGACATCCCTCTAGAGACAAGTCTCTTGCCAACCCTAAAATGTCTCCCTTAATTAGGATATATACTTCCCTGCTCCCATATCCACCCTTTCTTTATCCCAACCATCCCATTACCCCAAGTTCTCCCATCCTCCCCTTCTCACTTTTCTCTCCCCATTTCCCCTTACCCCCATCCCACCCCCAAGTTCCCAATTTTTGCCCAGCAATCTTGTCTACTTACAATGCACAAGGGGATAACTATATGTTTTTCTTTGGGTTCACCTTCTTATTTAGCGTCTCTAGGATCACAAATTATAGAGTCAATGTCCTTTATTTATGGCTAGAAACCAAATATGAGTGAGTACATCCCGTGTTCATCTCATCAAAATTCTTCACAGATCTTGAGAGGACTATAATCAACTTTATATGGAAAAACAAAAAACCCAGGATATCCAAAACAATCTTATACAATAAAGGAACTTCTGGAGGCATTACCATCCCTGACTTCAAACTATTACAGAGCTACAGTATTGAAAACAGCTTGGTATTGGCATAAAAACAGAGAAGTCGACCAATGGAATCGAATAGAAGACCCGGATTTTAACCCCCAATCCTATGAACACCTGATTTTCGATAAAGGAGCTAAAAGTATACAATGGAAGAAAGAAAGCATCTTCAACAAATGGTGCTGGCATAACTAGACGTCAACCTGTAGAAGAATGAAAACAGATCCATATCTATCACCATGCACAAAACTCAAGTCCAAATGGATCAAAGACCTCAATATCAATCTGAACACACTGAACCTGATAGAAGAGAAAGTGGGAAGTACTCTACAATATATGGGCACAGGAGATCGCTTCCTACATATAACCCCAGCAGCACAGACATTAAGGGCAACATTGAATAAATGGCACCTCCTGAAACTGAGAAGCTTCTGTAAAGCAAAGGACACTGTCACTAAGACAAATAGGCAATCTACTGACTGGGAGAAGATCGTCACCAACCCTGCAACAGACAAAGGTCTGATCTCCAAAATATATAAAGAACTCAAGAAACTAGACTTTAAAATGCTAATTAACCCAATTAAAAAATGGGGCACTGAACTGAACAGAGAATTCTCAACAGAAGAAGTTCAAATGACCAAAAGACACTTACGGTCATGCTCAACCTCCTTAGCGACCAGGGAAATGCAAATCAGATGTATTTTTTTAATATATCCTGTGGTTGCTTTGAGCATAGACAACCTATTTGCATACTTTATGTTCAATTGGAACTTCCGGCTCACCCCTGCACACTCTAAAAGACTCCGTTCCTCTCTCCCTCTCTCTTTCTCTCTCTTTCTCTCTCTCTCTCTCTCTCTCTCTCTCTCTCTCTCTCTCTCTCTCTCTCTCTCTTTCTCAAACCCCGCCCCCAATCAGAGTCTGAAATCACCAAAGGCACCAAAAGCCCAGTGACACATTCTTGGTGACTACTGCAACTGAAGCTGCCTGTCCCCCAAATCCTCGCCTAAGCACCACTTTTGAACAGACTTGGGTACAAACCCAGCTGTGGCAGACATGTCATTATCCCTCACCTACAATCTATAAAACTTTCCTGCCCTGGTCCTGGGCGTGCAATTTCTCTAGCCTTCATCTCTGGGACCGGTGAACCTGCCTGGGAGTTGTTTTATCCAATATACCTGTTGTCATAATTTTTTCAGTTTGACTTAATTTGGCTTACTGCGCAATGGAGAAACTTATTGGGAGGCAGAAAACCTATTACTGTATATTTCATTAAAAGACTCAAAAAACCCCGTCACATCATCAGGAAAATTAGTCACAAAAGTGTGAAAATTATCCATTTTATTTCATATCTAGAAAGTAATTTCTCAAGATAGAAAATACCTGGACCTAGCATAAAAGTATAAGTATTTTTAATATTATATGTTGATGGGGAATATTTCATATACAGCAACTATTTTTCTTTTGCAACAGGGACTCATATGGCCCAGAATGGTTGCAAACTTGGTACGTAGCCAAAGATGACCTTGAACTTCTAATCTTCTGCCTCTACTTCCCCAGGACAGAAGAATCAAAAACTAAAAAAAAAAAAAAAAAAAAAAAAAAAAAATGAGACTTGGAGACATTGCCTAGCTACTATACATATGCAGCTGTAAACTTCTTTTAGACAAAATTTGGGAGAGCTTTTATCTCTCTTACAAACTTGGAACGTTTGCTGAGCCCTTGTTCCTTTGCTTTGACAGGTGAACTGGATCCTTCCCCTTCCCAGACAGTAGCCCAGGGTACCCTCAGCCGATATTAGAGCTCTAGCTGCTCTTGCCACCTGTGTGTGGTGACACCATCTCATCTCTCACTGGCCATTCGTTAAGATACTAATAACACTATACACAGAAGAAAGAAACCAGTCCATAAAGGTTTTGAGCAATTTGCAAGGCCGGCAATGTGCCAGAGGAAGCAGGAGAGCCAAGAAAGCAGAAGTAGTATATAATTAAATGCCTGTATGCTAGTGAAACTGATTGCAGAAGCATCATGGACAGAACTTGGCCTTGGCATGTGACTGAAGTTGTGTGATGAGGTGGGTGGCTTTCCAGCACCAGGAATTGGTATCTTTGCTCTCGGGTTTGCCTGGCCTACTGCTGACTCTCAGTAAACACGGATGAATGTGGCATATAGATAATATTGATACAGAAAGAATCCTCAATCTCAAAGGCATCTGAAGATGCTCAAGTGTATGAACACAGGGCAGTATGCCACAAAGTGCACCTTCCCTGTGGTCTACAGTGTGTGTATGTCAGTACCTTCCCAAAATAGGAACTCTCCTCTCCTCTCCTCCCCTCCCCTCTCCTTCGTTACCCTCCCCTCCCCTTCCCTCCCCTCCCCTCTCCTCTCCTCTCCTCTTCTCCCCACTCCTCCCCTCGCCTGTCCTCTCTTCTTCTCCCCCCTCCTCTCTACTTCTCTAGTCCAGACTGCCCTTGAACTCAAGATCCACCTACCTCAGCTCTCAAATGCTTGTGTTTCAGGTGTGCATCGCCACAGCCAGATTAGAATTCTAAATCACAAAATTTGTCATGAACTTTTGAACTAACTATTCAAATCCGGGAAGAATTGAATGTAATGGAAGGGCTAGGGGAGGGCCTAGGTCAACTCATCCACTTGCAAAGGAGTCACCTCGGGGCCAGCTACTCCTGAAGTGTTGTCATCGTCATCTCTGCATCCAAATCATTGCACCAGCAATCCTCATCTGTGAGTACCGGGGCTGGAAAGGAGTCTCAGGAGTTAAGAGTTCTGGCTGATCTTTTAGAGAATACAAGTTCAATTCCCAGCACAGGGTAGCTCACAACCTTCTGTAATTCCAGTCTCATTATTGCCACCTGGTGGGCCAGCCTCCAAGCAGCACTGGGCTCTAAAGGAACCCACAGCATCAGCTCTTATTAAGACTTTTCTTTATCTGTGGAGGTTAGGGGCGAAGACACTCACTCTCTTGATGCTATCCTTCTTCTTTATTTCTTATGTACCTCTTTTCTACAGCTTATATAACCCAAAAAAGCTTTCCAGGCAGCATATGAATTACAATGAGGTCTCATTTTATTTTTCAGGTGAATGATTATAATAAACACAGGTAATAGATGTGCTTTTCATCTCCCTTATATGATTAAAACAAAGTCACCCCAATAACCCATAGACATTTACTTCTAAGTAACATTACAAATTACGAGAAAATGAAAAGATTTTTTCACAGCCAACTCTTGTGGGTAGGCTGCATATTGTGGTTACAGGAAAGAATCCATTGTTTTACCCTTTGTCTTGAAAGTTAATCTTATGAGGAATCTTAAAGGAACCACAAACCTAAACTTTAATACAAAAACAAATCAGTCTGCTTCAGCGTGTATACCGTTTATCAATAGTTTCCGATATTAGGAAACTGAGGGCAGGAAGGAGAACAAGCAATCAGTATTAGCCTTTGATCATCAGCCAACACTGCAAGAAAATATGTCAGCCAATAACAGTTGGGCTGCTTTGTATTTCTGACCTCCGCTATGTGACCCTGTGAACTTTGGGTTGTTCCTAGGGTTTTCATCTTAAAGCTGTTGTCAGAACATCTGATCTAATCTGAGGTTATTTTAAAGCTTTGTTTCAGCTAACGATGAAGACGGAGTACTGTGGCTGCATCTTTCAGCATGAAGATTAAAGGAATTTGAGCCAGCCTGGCTTCTGGGACTCAGTTCTTTTTCTTACTCATTAACTTGAGCTGTGATCTATACAGCTCCTTGAATGAAACTCATACTTCCCCATCTGGACAGTACACTAGAGCCAACCCTGTTGTTGGGGATGCAGGTGAACCACTCTGAGGCCCTGAGAGCAGGAGAGCTGCCCCCTACAGTAATCAGAAGAAATTGCATCTCGTCTGGGCAGAACAGTAGAACTGACCCTGGGGTATATGTGAAGATGGCTGATACAGATCTGAGGCCATGAGAGCAGGAGAACCGGCCCTGCTCGTTGCTGTGACTCAACGGGCCACACTACAGCCTCCGTGACAAGATTCTCTCTCTTCCTCGCTCGTTGTTGCTATGTTTGTTTGGTTGTTTGGTTGGTTTCTATTTTTTCTTTTAAATTTGGTTTGTTTTGGAGGGGTTGCATGGACAGAGGGCAGAGGTGAGGGGATGGAGAGATAAGTGGGATCAGAACACATGATGTGAAATCCACAAAGAATCAAGAAAAGTTTTAAAAATAAGATCTCTGTTAATAGAAACCTCTCCATTCAGAGTAATTTTACCATGATAGAGTCATTGTTACAGATATAGATGGGTTCTTTATGATAATAATTTTATTTACATACGTGTACAAATATTTTATTTAAGGATAGCAGAAAGAAACTGGGCATAGAGGTGCACAAACTTAATCCCAGCACTCGGGAAACAGAGACATGCAGATCTCTGTGAGTTCAAGATCAGCCTACTTAGTGAGTTCTATGGGCTGTATAGTGAGACTCTTAAAATATACAGACACAGAGATACAAAGACTGATCGTTAGAACCAGGTAATGTTTCTGTTTGGGAATGGTCAGGGTGATCCAGGCTATGCTAACTAACAACCCCTAGTCTGAACGGCCCAGAAAACAGAGCTGGGCTTCTCTTCTGTGAGCCAAGGTCTTCACAGTGTCACAGCTTCCTACAGTATGTCTTCAGTCTCTGGGGCCAGGGTGAGGAGCAGACGCTACCTCCAATGTGGCCAATTTCCATGCAGAATAAGAACAAGCTCCCTGGCATAACTGGATATCAATATGTAGAGGAATGGAAATAGATCCGTATCTATCACCATGCACAAAACTCAAGTCTAAATGGATCAAAGACCTCAACATAAAGCCAGCCACACTGAACCTCATAGAAGAGTAAGTGGGAAGTTCACTTAAATGCATTGGCACAGGAGACCACTTCCTAAATATAACCCTAGTAGCACAGACACTGAGAGAAACAATTAATAAAGGGACCTCCTGAAACTGAAAAGCTTCTGTAAAGCAAAGGACATGGTCAACAAGACAAAATAGCAGCCTACAGAATGGGAAAAGATCTTCACTAACCCCACATCAAATCAGAGGTCTGATTTCCAAAATATACAAAGAACTCAAGAAATTGGTCATCAAAAGAACAAATAATCCAATTTTAAAAATTGAGTACAGACCTAAACAGAGAACTCTCAACAGAGGAATCTAAAATGACTGAAAGACACTTAAGGAAATGTTCAACATCCTTAGTCATCAGAGAAATGCAAATAAAAACAACTCTGAGATTCAACCTGTAAGAATGTCCGACATTGAGCTTATAATTCATGTTCCTAGAGAAGCTAAATAAGAAGGTGAATCCAACGACAAACACATAGGCATCCTCCTGAATATTAACCTTCATCAGGCGATGAAAGGAGACAAAGACAGAGACCCACATTGGAGCACCGGACAGAAATCTCAAGGTCCAAATCAGGAGCAGAAGGAGAGGGAGCACGAGCAAGGAACTCAGGACAGCGAGGGGTGCACCCACACACTGAGACAATGGGGATGTTCTATCGGGAACTCACCAAGGCCAGCTGGCCTGGGTCTGAAAAAGCATGGGATAAATCCGGACTAGCTGAACATAGTGGACAATGAGGACTACTGAGAACTCAAGAACAATCGCAGTGGGTTTTTGAACCTACTGCACGTACTAGCTTTGGGGGAGCCTAGGCAGTTTGGATGCTCACCTTACTAGACCTGGATAGAGGTAGGCGGTCCTTGGGCTTCCCACAGGTCAGGGAACCCTGATTGCTCTTCCAGCAGATGAGGAAGGGGGACTTGATCGGGGGAGAGGGAGGGAAATGGGAGGCGGTTGCGGGGAGGAGGCAGAAATCCTTAATAAATAAATAAATTTTAAAAAAATAACAAAAACAATAAAAAAATAAAAAAAAAGAATGTCCAAGATCAAAAACATTGATGACAACTTATGCTGGAGAGGTTGTGGGGTAAAGGGAACACTCCTGCATTGCTGGTGGGAGTGCAAACTGGTACAGCCCCTTTGGATCTTAGTATGCAATTTCTCAGAAATTAGGAAACAACCTTCCTCAAGACCACATTTGGGTATATACCCAAAGGATGCTCAATTGTACCACAAGGACATGTGCTCAACTACATTCATAGCAGCATTGTTTGTCATAGCCAAAACCTGGAAACAACCTAAAAGCCCCTCAATTAAAGAATGGATAAGATAAATGTGGTATATTTACACAATGGAGTACTACACAGCAGAAAAAAATAATGGCATCTTGAAATTTTCAGGCAAATTGATGGAGCGAAAAACACCATTTTGAGTGAGGTAACCCAGATCCAGAAATACAAATATCATATGTACTCACTCATAAGTGGTTTTTAAACATAAATCACAGAAAACCAGCCTACACAATCCCAGAGAACCAAGACAACAAAAAGGACCCTAAGAGAGAGACATACATGGATCTAATCTACATGGGAAATAGAAAAAGACAAGATCTTCTGAGTAAATTGGGAGCATGGGGACCATGGGAGAGGTTTGAAGGGGAGAGGAGAAGCAGGGAGGGGATCAGAGAAAAATGTAGAGCTCAATAAAATCAATTTTAAAAATTACAAGGAAAAAAATGAGCTCTCAGAATACACCTGTGATTAAAGTCTCTAGTTTAGAAATTCCAATCACCACCAAAGCAATCTTTCTAAACATCTGGAAGAGAAAACAAAGTTATATATTTAATAACTTACCACATATAGGAAGTAAATTTTTGGTTCTGTCAAGGGAAGCAGGTGGGCTAACTACAGATCTTCACCTCTCTTTCTACTCCTCCAGATCCAGTCCCCTAACGTCATCCCCAGCTCTGCAATGGAACACCTGCTATAGCCTCCCGTTCCCCCATCTCTAGTTGATCCCACAGGTCTTCCACTCCTAACCTCCCCCCCCTCCACCAATTCACGTCCTTAACCCAGCACCCAACTCCAGCAAGCACTCCCTAAGAAGTCATAGGCAACTCCTGAGATGGAACATATGCCCGACACTGCTTGGATGACCTAAGGCAAAACCAAATATGACTGGTCTGAATAAAACAAAACAAACAAACAAACAAAAACATAGTTATAAAGTGACTCATAATGATATTCTGCTATACTCATATACTCATGGATAAATGCCCTACCCAGCCATAATCAGAGAAGCTTCCTCCTGCAGCAGATGGGAACAGATACACAACAGTTAGACATTATGCAGAGAGTGAAAGACCTTGGAACACTCAGCCCTAAACTGGATGCTTCTGTCAAATACCTCCCCTCAGAGCTCAGGAGATTCCTAGAAAGAGAAGGCAGTTTAAGAGCCAGAAGGGATGGAGGACACCAGGAGAACAAAGTCCTCTAAATCAACCTGGGCAAGGCTCATATGAACTCACAGAGACTGAAGCAGCATGCATATGGCTGCATGGGTCTGCACCAAGTTCCCTGTATAAATATGATGGATTCCAGTTTAGTGTTTTGATGGGACTCCTCAGTGTGCAAACAAGAGGCTCTCTGATTCTCGTGCCGTCTCTTGGGCTCTTTTCCTTCTGTTCTTTTGTCTTGTCTAATTCCAATGTGATAGTTCTGTTTTATTTCATTTTATTCTGTTATATTTTATTATTATTATCATCTCTTAGAAGCTTGTTTATTCTAAAAGCCTCTCTTTTATAATGAGAGACAGGAAAGAAGTGGATCTGGATGGAAAGAGAGGTAGAGAGGAACTGGGAGGAGTAAAGGAAAAGAAAACCATGATCAGGATGTACTATGTGTGGAGGTTTGAAGAAAAATGTCCCCCAAGAGGAGCAGCATTCTCAGGAGGGGTAGCCATATTGGAGTGAGTGTGGTCTTGTTGGAGGAAATGTGTCACTGTGCAGGTGGGCTTTAAAGTCTCATATATGCTCGAGATACTTCGCAGTGAAGGAGGCCACTTCCTGTTGCCTGTAAGATGTAGGACTCTCAGCTATTTCTCCAGCACCTGCATGCTACCATGTCCCACCATGATGATAATGGACTGAACCTCTGAACTGTAAACAAGCCACCCAATTAAATGTTTTCCTTTATAAGAGTTGCTGTGGTCATGGTGTCTCTTCACAGCAATAGAAACCCTAACTAGCCGGGCGGTGGTGGCTCACGCCTTTAATCACAGCACTCGGGAGGCAAAGGCAGGTGGATCTCTGTGAGTTCGAGGCCAGCCTGGTCTAGAAGAGCTAGTTCCAGGACAAAAACCAAAAAGCTACAGAGAAACCCTGTCTCGAAAATCAAAAAAAAAAAAAAAAACCCTAACTAAAAAATTATGTAAGAATCCATTTTCAGTAAAAGGGAAAAAATATTTCTATTTATTGGGTATTTATTTACTGTGTGCTTAATATATGTAACTGCAGTAAGTTAATTTAAAAGTGCTTCAATCAGATTGCATAATTAACAGCTTGACTCTTTTATAGATAATGAAATTAAAGAAGATTGAAGGGCACCTCAATTAGTGAATACTGTGTTCATGGTATAATAAATCTGATTTATTTCATTGATCAAACACTCAGTATGACAAACATAGGCAGAATGCACATATAAATCAGACTCTGTCATAAGTAGCAATTAAAGTCAACATTTAATGATAAATAAAAAATAAATTTTTGCTAGTGTCCCTTAAAACACTCAAATCCTATGTAGTTGTTATTTCATTTTTTGTTTTATGCATATGCATTGAGTGTTTTGTCTGCATGTCTATGTACCACATTCGTGCCTGACACACAAATGGCCTAGAAAAGGGCATCTGATCCCCTGGGAGTAGAGCTAGTGACGGTGTGAACCACTATGTGGGTGCAGGGATTGAGCACAGGTCCTCTACAGCACAACCAAGTGCTCTTAACCATTGAGCCATCCCTCCAGCCCCAAAATCCTATATCCTCCCTAAAAGAGCAATGAGGGGCTGGGGAGACAACTCCCTGCACTAGACTATTTGCTATGAAAGCAAGAGTGCCTGAGTTCAAACTCCTAGCAACCATGTAAAATAAAGACAGCATAGCCATGTGTATGCTTATAACCCCACTACTGGAAGAGGGTGACAGGGAGTGTGGGCAGGCATCAAAGACAAGCAGATCCCAAGCGCTCACTGACCAGGCCATGCTAGCCAAATGGCAAACTTAAGGTTCAGGGAAGAATCTTCTCTCAATAAATAAAGCAACAAACAAATAAATAGAGGAAAATACCATGCTCTGACCTCCTCAGGAATATGCATGGGTATGCATGCACCTTCACACACACTTGAACATACAACACACACACACATGCATTTCAGGCTGCCCTTTTACAGTTGAATGCCTATATGTAGGAAAGAATTATGAATGTAGTTACTGAGGGAACACAATTTGCAAGTTATATGAGGCAGAGATACTGGAGGGCAAAGATTTTAAATAATAATTTAGGTGTTTCAGAATTTCCAAAGGGGAGCGCGGTAAGAGTGCGTGTGTGCGCACCTACTGCTATTATCCGGGAGCCTGATGAAATTATACACAGCCTGGCAAAGAGAAAAAGGCAGCTTTAGGTTGTAAATTCCAAGAACTTCTGAACGGCATTTAAATACCGAATGCCTCATATCTCCACAGGAGCTGACACAGAGTGAAGAGGAGAGGGGTGAAAGGGACAGAGTGTCTTATTTCTAATCTGTGAATGCCTCTATCAATCCACCGACCCCAGTGAAGAGAAGCTGTAGCACCTACCCCCTCCTCCACCCCTCTCTAAGGAGGGGTGCGTTCAAGAACTTTTGGGAAGCTGGGCCATAAAATAAGAGATGGGGTTGGGGAAGTAATTCAGTTGGTAAAGTTCTTGTCACGCAAGTCTCAGGACCTGAACTTACGTACAAAAGTCAGGTGTGCTGTGCACATGTGTGTCCCAGCTCTGAGGAAGCTGAGACTCACAGATAGATCACTATGGCTTGTTAGTCAGCCTAGCAAAACAGTTCCAGAGCAGTGAGAAACCCATCTCAAAACAAGGTCGATAGCACCTGACAACCCACATCTGAGGTTGACCTGTAACATCCCATACACACACGTGCATGAGCACACACACACACACACACACACACAAAGAAAGAAAGAAAAGAAAACACAAGGAAATAAAAGTGAGAAAATTGAACCTGAGAATATGAAAGAAAAAAAACACCAAATAATCCAATAAAAAAGAAAAAATTAGGAACAGATCTAAACAGAGAATTCTCAACAGAAGAATTGCAAATGGCCAGAGAGGAAATGCTCAACATCCTTAGCCATCAAGGAAATGAGAATCAAAACAACTCTGAGATACCATCTTACACCAGTCAGAATGGGTATGATCAAAAATACCAATAACAGCTTATGCTGGAAAGGATGTGGAGTAAGAGGAACAGTCCTGCATTGCTGTTGGGAGTGCAAGCTTGTACAAATGGTTTGGAAATCAGTGTGGCAATATCTCAGAAAATTGGGAATCAATCTACCTCAAGACCCAGCAATATCACTCTTGGGCATATAACCAAAGAATGCACACTCATACTTTTCCCGGTCCTACTGTCAGTGACAAGGACATTTGCTCAACTATGTTGATAGCAGCATTATTTGTAATAGCCAGAACCTGGAAACAACCTAGGTGCCCCTCAGCCAAAAATGGATAAAGAAAACGTGGTACATTTACACAATAGAGTACTATTCAGCAGGAAAAAATGATGACATCTTGAAATTTGCTTGCAAATGAATGGAACTAGGAAAAAAGCATCCTGAGTGAGGTAACCCAGACCCAGATAGAGAAACACTGTATGTACTCACTCATAAGTGGATATTAGACATAAAGCAAAGGATAACCAGCCTATAGTCCACAATCCCAGATAAGCTAGGTAACAAGGAGAACCCTAAGAAAGACATACATGGATCCCTATGGGAAGGGGAAATACAAGATCTCCTGAGTAAATTTTGACTGTGGTGGGGAAGAAGGGAGGGTGAAAGAGGAGGGAGAAGGAGAAAGTGCGGGAATGGAATGCTCAAGAAGGGGAAGAACAGAGAGGAAGATAAAGGAAAGAGATGGCTTGATGGAGGGAACCATTCAGGGGCTAGCAAGAAATACGGCGCTAGGGAATCTCCCAGGAATCCACAAGGATGACCTCAGCTAAGACTCTCAGCAACAGTGGAGAGAATGCCTAAACTGGCCTTTCCCTGTAATCAGATTAATGACTACCTAAAATGTCATCATAGAACCTTCATCCAGCAACTGATGGAAGCAGATGCAGAGATCCACAGCAAAGTACTGAGCTGAGCTTCCGGAGACCAGTTCAAGAGAGAGAGGAGCAATAATAAGAACAAAGGGGTCAAGACCGTGATGGTGATACCCACAGAAAGAGCTGACCTGAGCCAGTGAGGGCTCACTGACTTTGAGCTGATAGTGGGGGCATGGGTAGCCTACATGAGACCAAACTAGCCCCACTGAATGTGGAGGACAGTTGTGAGGCTTGGGCAGTCTGTTGAGTCACTAGCAGTAGGACCAGGATTTATCGCTAGTACTTGAACAGGCATCTTGGAGCACATTATCTTGAAGGGATACCTTGCTCAGCCTAGATATAGGGGGTAAGGTCTTGGTCCTGCCTGGAAGTGATGTGCCAGACGTTGTTGACTCCCCATGGGAAGCCTTACCCTTCCTGAAGAGGGGTGGAGGAGGGCTGTGGTGCGGGGAAGGAGGAGGGAAAGAAGTTAGACTATAGGAATAGCTACGTAAAATGAGAAAAGATTTTATTTTTTTAAAAAATCTTATATTAATAAAATAAAAGTAAAGGAAGAAAAAAGAAAAACACAGAAAAAAGTAAAAGACTTATTTTTTACAGCAGGGCTGAAAAAGAAAGGCAAGAGGAGGTTGCAATGGGAGGTTCAGATGGAAAGCTCTGTGTGTGTGTGTGTGTGTGTGTGTGTGTGTGTGTGTGGTATTTACCTGTTGGAGGCTTGAGAATGGGCTCCCTTAGATGGAGGCTCCAACACAGGCTGCTGTGAAAGAGAGCCCTGGAGAAGCAGCACAGCTGAGCAGGATTCCCACCCTGCAGAGCTGCCTGAGGTTTGTTCTTTATCATAGCCTGCATATTTTCATTACTCCGGGTTATTTGGAAGGGCTTATTTGAATGTGACTCAGAAGGTTTTATACACACACACAGACACACACGCACGCACACGCACACACACACACACACACACACACACAAACTAGTTTGCATTCAAGACAGTGGCTGCACCTTAAGCAACTGCTGTCCCAACCTGCAATTGCAACTCCTTTGGCAGCTACCAGCAGCTGTTTTGCTGCATGGGCCACAGCCAGACGAGAATTCTGTTCTCTCAGGCGCTGTCTTTATCAGGCAGCTAAAGGAATCTTTATCTCAATCTCTATGCTTTTACAGACCTTGGTATTCAAAGTCTGAGGAGAAATCTTCCTTGCTCAGAGACTGAATCACAGATAGCTAACCTTCTCTCCTTGCTTGTGTCTGCCAAGAAAAGGGCGTCCTTCTGCTCAGAACCTCACTACACATGGTTCCGGTCTACCCCTTCCCATCAGCTAGTGCCTGACACAGCCTCCTGACCCCAGGTTAATTTTATTTAACCAAGCAATTGTAACACATCTTTGCATTGTTAACAGAGGCAGCAGAAACAAATGTACCACACAATTTGCACAGTTGAAATAATATTTCGAAACACTCAAATTTGTTTAGGAATTTAGAATTTTTCACTACATTGAAGAAATACCAATATTTAAGTGTTTGGTTTGATGGATGGCGGGGAAGAAATACTGTTTTTGAGTCTTGTGTCAATGGGAAAAAGGAAAGCATGGTTAATTGGCAGCATCCTTGTAAAGGGTCTCCTTTCATGAGTAGCCACCAGTCCCAGTGAACGCTGGTACTGGCACCATCACTGTACTGGGACCCTTTGTCCCTGCTCTGAGACCCCTACACAGCCCCAAAGATGTGAGCACATCCTTCCAACACTCGGGACACCTTCCACAAGCTCCTTTGTGCCTTCTCTGTTACAGTGAGTGTGCTTCAAACTCTCAGTAGAAAATGGTAGGGACCCACTGTGAAAGAGGCTCCAGCAACTTTCCCAACTGTGAAACAAGCAGGATGGGTATCAGGGCTGTCATAGCACAGAAGCAGAACATAGTCCTCCTGCAAGTTTGCAGTCTTGGTCTGGTTACAATCCATCTCTGGTGTTTCTTATGTTCCCTCAGCTTCCCTCCACCCAGTGTGCGCCCTGAACTTGCAAGCCTCCTGCCCCCTCCTCCACTAGCACCTGGCGTCCAACCCTTGCTCACCCCACCACTGCCAGGCTCTTGATCTCTCCCAGCTCTGTAGAGCATTATCACACCCATAGTTCCTCACCAGACATCTCTGCTGGCAGGGACCAAGATGCCTGAGCCTCTTTGGAACGTGCCCTGCCTTGTGTGTTCTCCCTCAGCCCAAGGGTCCCTGCTACTATTTACTTGCACCTTAGTTAAACTAAACTTCTTCTGTTAAGCCTACTGTGTGATGTCTGTCTCCCACTGACTCGGATATGCGTTCACCTAATATTGCTCCTTACATGAGTGTAGTGGTTTTAATAGGTATGGCTCTGTTGGACCCATGTGTTTGAGTGGACATAGCTTAACATATATGGAGTGGAACTATTAAGAGGTGTGGCCTTGTTAGAGAAGGTGTGGCTTTGTTGGAGGAAGTCTATCACTGGGAGTCTGGGATGGGAGGAGCTTTGAGATCTCATAGATACTCAGCTATGCCCAATACACAGTTGCTTCTGCTGCCTGCAGATCAAAATACAGAATGCTCAGCTTCTTCTCCAGCACCATGTGTATCTGTCTGCATACACCATGAAGATAATGGACTAAATCTCTGAAACTGTAAGCCAGATGAATTAAATGTTTTCCTTTAGAAGAGTTGTCGTGGTCATGTGTCTTTTCACAGCTATAAAAACCTAACTAAGCCGGGCAGTGGTGGCACACACCTTTAATCCCAGCACTCAGGAGGCAGAGGCAGGAGAATCTCTGTGAGTTCAAGGCCAGCCTGGTCTATAAGAGCTAGTTCCAGGACAGGCTCCAAAGCTACAGAGAAACCCTGTCTTGAAAAAAAACAAAGAAAAACAAAAACAAACAAACAAAAACCTAACTAAAACATCTCCCTAACCTAGGAACATCGAATTTGTTTACTTATTGGCTCGCGTGCGCGCGTGTGCGTGTGTGTGTGTGTGTGTGTGTGTGTGTGTGTGTGTGTGTGTCTGGGCATATGTGCACACATGTGTATGCAGGCACTTGTGTACCATAGCACACATGTGAAAGAACAGTTTTCAGCAGTATATCTTTCACCCTCCAGCTTGCTGAGGCAGAGCCTCTCTTGCTCCTGCCCTGTGTCCTCTGGCTCCTGGCCCACAAGCTTCAGGGCAGTTCACCTCTCCCTGCCCCACCTTCTCACCAAGAAGCACTGGCATTACAAAGGGGCCCCTGGAAAGATGACTTGGTGAGGGAAACATTTGCCTCCAAGTTTGACAAGTTGAGTTGCATCCCTGAGACCTCCAGTGTGGAAGCAAAGAACTGATTCCTCTAGGTTTTTCTTTGGTCTTCCTATGATGTAAGAAGGTCATCTGTCTATGTGTTACTTTCATTGGTTAATAAAGAAACTGCCTTGGCCTTTTGATAGGCTAGCCCTTAGATGGGTGGAGGAGACTGAACAGAATTCTAGGAGGAAGAAAGAAGAGTCAGGAAGATGCCATGCTTCTCCTACCCAAGACGGACAGTTATTAGACTCATGCCAGTAAGCCACAGTCAAGTGGTGATACACATTAACAGAAATGGGTTAATCAAGATGTGAGAGTTAGCCAGTAATGGTCCAGGCAGTATTTAAATGAATACAGTTTCTGTGTAATTATTCTGGGGCTGAGCTAGCCAGGCAGGAGCTGGACGGGACAAAAAGCAGGCCTGCTCGCCTCATCACTACATTCCTCTAGGTTGTTCTTTGATCTTGAGAGACACCGTTGCATATTCACATCTACATACATACATACGTAAATAAATAAATATTTTAATAAAAGACAGAAAGAATAATATCTAGAGCAGCAAGGATGAAGAAGAGATTCAGAGCTACCTAGGAAACGGACAAAGAATTTTCTTCTCCCATGACTGAGCAAGCAGAGCGAGTTACAGAGCCATGGAGGACGATGTGGAGAAAAAGAGGAAAGGACACAAAGACACCCAAATCATAACAACAGACACGCTTTCCACACAAATCCTGAGTTCTAGAGGACAACGGCATCTACAGCCTTATAGGCCTCATAGCCTCATTGGCACGTCGCATGCTCTTAGATGGCTCTCAGGGTTGAATTCTTCTCTGGACATCCTGTCACTACTGCTTCAAAAATCGAAAGCCAAAAGTGGCCCTCCTGACCAAATAATGGTCAATGAACACTAACAAGAGAAAACACATATAACAAAAAAAAAACAAAGAAACAAACAAAAAAACTAGCTATCTCATACACCTTTACCTATCGTCTATCTACCATCTATCCATCACCATCTATCTTTACCTATCAACTGTCTATCTACCTATCTACTACCTATCCATCATCCATCTTTCTTTATCTCTTATTACTCTCGTGTTCAAACACCACCACCATTAGCAACACTTTTAAATAAATTTACTAAACTCAGAAATATTTCATTTGAGGTTTTTTTTGCAGCTTCCTTTATTTATTCTCTAAATTTAAGCTTTTTTTTCTTTTTTCATTTTTGCTGTGCCATCTACTGAAGATCAGAATTTACATTAGTCATTCCCAAACCCTTGAGCCCCAATTTAAGAATTTAAAATCTACAAGTAACATTAGCTTTTAGCGCATGCGCGCGCGCACACACACATACACAAAGAAATATCCTGTTACAGATTTCTTCGAATCCAATTTGCCATGCTCCAGAGGTTTTGCACTTCTTTTGAGAGTGCAAAACTCAGAACGCCACGCCTGCGCAGCAGGAGGTGTGATCTTGAGTGTGAAATCTCTTCCTGCACAATTACTGCAGTAATGTTCAACATTTCGGCCTCACATTAATATCTTCAAGGGAAGAGAGCAAACAGCTCCTGAACCATGCTTGTAAAACTATTGTTGGAACTGCTTTTCTTGAGAGAAAAATCAGGGGGGGAAATTGGTGAGAGAGGGACAAAAAGGCAGGTCCACCAGAAGGCACAGGCTGGGTCAAAGCCTGGGAGATGCTGCCAGTTGGAGAGCATCTAGATGGGCTTTCAACAAGTCTTTCACTATTACACACTGCAACTGAGCTACCTGAGGGACCGGTGAAGAAACTGAAAAGCCTGTTGTGTGAATGTCGGATAGAAAAGGAGAATTAGACAAAGCAGCGCCGTGCACAATTCCAAGCTAATATATTTATCCAGTTTCAGACCCAATTAGAAGTCCTGTGTTCTTTCGACTTTCTCTTTATGATTTTCTTAACCTTCTGGGACTTTGCTCTTCTAGGAGAGAAACGTTAGCAGCTGTGGGAAGCCTACTGAGCAGTTTCTTCACACTGACTGTTTTCTCTTTGCTGTATTCAAGTAATCTAACCCCCAACCCCAACACGTTCTGCATCTTTGTGCCCTCCTGAACCAGTGAGCTGGCACTCTTTCCAGCTTCTCCTAACTGCTCCGTAGTGTCTCATCCCCAGGATATTACACAGACTCCTGTGATCCAAACACAGCTTCTTGCCATCTTTGACCAGAACAACTCTAGTGGAGTTGCTTGCCTCTGAGATTTTCTTCCGTACTATCCCTAAAGTGGGAGTGTGATAGAGAGAAGGCTCAGCAGTTAAGAGCACCTGCTCTTACAGAGGACCTGAGTTCCTGCTACCAGCACCTATAACTCCAGCTCCAGGGGATCCAGCACCCTCTTTTGACATCACAGGCCCTGTACACAGGTACACAAGTCCAGCTACAAACACACAGACATACGGGCATGCACACAACTTTAAAAATTTAAAAATATACCTTTAATGCCAGCCCTTGGGAGGAAGACACAGGCAGAGCTCAGTGAGTTCAAATCCAGCCTGATCTACATAGCAAGTTCCAGGCCAGGTGCAGCAAGTACACACCACCATGCCCAGCTTTTACTTTTTATTACATTGGTATTTCTCTTGTGTGAGTATGGGGACATGTTCATACCAAAGAGCACATGTGAAGGTCAGGAGTTAGTTGTGTCTTTCCACCATGTCTGTCCCAGAGACTGAACTAATGCCATCAGACTTGGTGGCAAGTGTTTTACCCTACTGAACCATCTCACAAGCCACCACACCCAGCTTATCTATGTGGGTGCTTGATACTAAAGTCAAGTCTTGATGCTTGCAAGGCCAGGTTAACTGACCGACTTAACTCCCAACTCCTCTAAAGTAGCTTTTATAACACACATCGATTGTACTTATTTTCTGTTTAAAAAACAATTAAAATCAATCTATAAAAATTATTTGCTAATGTTTGCCTTTGTCAGTACACATGTATAAGCAGAAATTCAAATGTTCAAAGATTATCTGCTATTTGTGACAGGGTTTCACTGTAGTCTGGCCTGGGCTGTAGGGCAAATTCTTGTCCTCCCTGAATGACAGGATTGCAATTAGCAGTCACCAGGCCGTGCTCCTTCTGAGCTTTGTATGGAATCGGGGTAAGACAACAAATTTTCTCTTACAGGGGGGCTGGAGTGATGGCTCAGAGGTTAAGAGCACTGACTGTTCTTCCAGAGGTCCTGAGTTCAATTCCCAGCAACTACATGGTGGCTCACAGCCATCTATAATGAGATCTGGTGCCCTCTTCTGGCATGCAAGCAAACATGGAAGGGATGTTGTATACATAATAAATAAATAAATCTTTTTTAAAAAAATTCTCTTACAGAAGAGCTAGACAAGAGTATAGCGATTTCTTTTATTGTTTTATTTAAAAAAATAAAATTCGGCAATAAATATTAGGGAATAAACCTGAGAGATCCACAGAGTGACCAAGACACTATCCTGTCCCTCTCCACTTCCAGGATCAAAAGAACCGCACAACCCATGGACGTCTCCTCTTCCTTTTCCCTGTGTCCTTCCATCTCCTTCTGAGTTGGCCCGGGAAGCTCTTTGATCCAACCCCAGCCAGATGAATGTGGAATCGACTCTCTGAACAGAGGTTGGATTCTATTGATGATCTTGAGCAATCCACACAAAAAGATCTCCCCGAACACAGGAGCATCTGCACTGCCGCACATCAAGATTAATGAGAGAGCCATGATCATATAGAATACAGCAAAGACAAACAGATGAATGGAGAAGAATAAAGAGGTCAAGTGGACCCACACTCATCCAGATGCCACTTCCTTTTTCTTTTGGCGAACTTGATTTTATAACTGAGATATCACTTCAAGGCAGTGAAGAGACTGTATTCTTTTCGATTAATACTTCTGAAATACGTTGTGTCCATATGGAAAGCAATGAAGCTAATACTCTTCAGTTCATACTATTACAGAATAAACATGTGATGTGTCATGCACACACATACACACACACACAAACACACACACACACACACAGAGAGAGAGAGAGAGAGAGAGAGAGAGAGAGAGAGAGAGAGATTTGGAAAGCTGTTAGGAGGTGATGCAGGCTTCAGGATAAGGAGAATCTTCCCATGAGCCATAAAAATCAACCAGAAGATTAGACATAGTCTAATAAATTAAAATTAGTAATTTGCAATTCATCAAAAGGCATAAATTAAGAGGGCAAAAATGAAAACAAAGCAAACCCAAGAGTGGGAAAATCTGCAATCTCAGCCAAATGTATTCATTTTTGAGACATATTTTAAATTTTTTTACAAATCAATGGGAAAAGACACACAATACAAAACATAAAAAGACAGCAGACTTAAACAGGCACCATATTGTAGTAATAGGAGCGCTGCGGCGGGGCTGCGTCCCCAAAACCCCAGCCGCCTGCCCGGCTAGCTTTACCCGAAATAATTACACAGACACTGTATTCATTTAAACACCGCTTGGCTCATTTCTACCTAGCCTCTTCTAGGCTAACTCTCACACCTGGACTAGCCCATTTCTTATCATCTGTATAGCACCGGTCTTACCGGGAAGATTCTAGCCTAAGTCCATCCTGGGTCGGAGCTTCATCACGTGCGTCTGCCTGGGAGCTGGGCATGGCGTCTGCTCCAGAGAGGAGAGCTGCGGAGTCTGACCTCACTTCCTCTTCCTCCCAGCGTTCTGTTCTGTTTACTCCACCCACCTAACGGTGGGCCTATCAAATGGGCCTAGCAGTTTCTTTATTGCTTAGCCAATGAAATCAACAGATTGATATATGACACTCCCACATCACCATATCAAAAAGAAACCCAGTCTGGATATGATGCTACATATCTATCACCCCAGTGCTGATCAAGCTGAGGAAGAGGTTTGTTCAAGGCCAGCCTCGGCTACATAGCTTGAGTCGCTTCAAAAGTAAGTAAGTAAGTAAATAAATAAATAAATGGCTGAGTCCAGTGGCCCAACAGTATGAACATTATTTGACCTCATAAATTATCAGAAAATCTAAACTAAAACCATAAGGAACTCAAATACTGTTTGTGGCATCAGCAGATTGTCCTGAACTGAAGAAAACAGATTGCCCTCATCCTCAGGTTGATGATGCTCTTACATCAAGGCTATAAAAGTACATGCACTGGAAACGCTACTGTTCTGTTATGGACCCCTCGGCACCCAGCTGGATTCATACAATGGAGAGCCACATACCAATAAAAACAAACCCACTACAGATACACAAAGCAAGGAGCAGCACTAAGCAAAGATAAAAGAAGCTTTGCTGAGTGGCCTCATTTATACAAAAACTATCAATTGAAACCAAGCTACCATGTTTGAGGAAATACACAGAGCTGGTTAGACTACAGAGGTAATCAAGTTAATAAAGTTAATCAAGGACCTCATGAAATGTGGTGTTGTGTATGGAGTATTCCTCTTTATGCTGGGTGAATATATATCACTATGGTTGGTTTAATAAAGAAGGTGACTGGCCTATGACTAGGCAGGATGAGGTTAAAAGGAAGAACTAGACTAAGAGAATGCTGGGAAGAAGAAGGAGGAGCTAGCAGTCATGCGGGCATGAGAAGAGAAACAAGGTGAACTTGCCATGTTGAAAAAAGGTACCGCCAGGTGGCAGAGCACAGATAAGAAAAATGGGTTAATTTAAATGTAAGAGCCAGTTGGTAATAAGCCTGAGACATTGACTGATCATTTATAATTAGTAAGTCCCTGTGTGTTTATTTAGAAGCCAGAGATCCCAACGAAAAACTCTGCCTACAGATGGTCTTTCCACTAAAGCTTCAGCATGAGAGGGAGCAGTTGAGCAGGAAAGAACCTCTCCTGTGTGGATGTGCCACCTCTCCCCTGGGTGGTGATTTCTGGAGTGTCAGTTCTGTAACTATCAGTGAACACCTGAGTTTCGGCTGTGACTCTTTCTACGAATGTGCTATACTCCACAGTCAGATTTTTTCATGTTTATTTATTTTTGTGTGTGAGTGTTTTGTCTGTATGTATGCCTGTTTACTACATGTACATAGTGCCTGAGGAGGCCAGAAGAGGCCATCAGATGCCCTGGGATTAGTTACAGAGAAGGTTGTGAGTTGCCATGTAGATGCTGAGATTTGAACCCAGGTCCTTGGTAAGAGCAGTCAGTACTCTTAACTACAGAGGTATCTCCCCAACCCCAGATTTTTGTTTTGTTTTGTTTTGTTTTGTTTTGTTTTGTTTGGAGATAGGGTTTCACCATGTAGACCTGGCTGTCCTGGAACTTGCTGTGTAGATCAGACTGGTCTTGAACTCACATAGTTCCACCTGCTGTGCCTCACAAGTAATGGGATAACAGTCACACAGCACCACACCTGGCTCACAGTCAGATTTTTTATGGAATGTATCTACCAGATAAATGTGACTCAAAATATACAACCCTAGTTTTAAAAACTTTTTATTTATTCTTTGATAATTCATACATGTATATGAAGTATTTGGTTCAGATTCAGTCCTCTCATTCTTCTCTCTTATCTCCTCCCACTCCCTCTGGACCCCTTATTTTTCTCAGTATATCGCCCTCTGTGCTGGCCAATTCTATGTCAACTTGACACAAATTGAAGTCATTTTGGAAAAGGGAAGTTCAATTAAGAAAATATCTCCCTAAGACTGAGCTGTAGACAAGCCTGTAGAGCTTTTTTTTTCTTTAATTAGTGGTTGATTTGGGAGGACCCAGCCCATTGTGGTTGGTGCCAGTCCTGGGCTGGTGGTCCTGGGTTCTGTAAGAAAGCAAGCTGAGCAAGCCATGGGGAGCAAGCCAGTAAACAGACCTCCTCCAGAGCCTCTGCATCAGGTCCTATCTCCAGGTTCCTACCCTGTTGGAGTTCCTGTCCCTGGTTTCTTCAGTGATGGAGTACAATGTGGAAGTGTAAGCCAAGGAAGCCCTTTCCTCCCCCATGTGCCTTTTGGTCATGGTGCTTCATTAAAGCACTACACATCCTAACTAAGATACCCTCCTACGTTTGTGCTTTTTTTTATGATCCACTGACTTTGGGGTTGCTTGCACGAACATGAATGGGGAATTATCTACTGGAGCATGAGCTCCCTACCAATGACTTCCACACCACTGACGAGAACTGACTTCCCGTTCCCAGGAACCATTAACTGTCAGGAGTTTTTCAGCTATGGGTGGAGCCTCATGATCGCCCCCATCCATCCTGGACTTTTGACCTTGAACAGGTAGGCCAACAGGTGTGAGTCCAGGGGTGCAAGGCCAGAAGACAGTGTCTCACAGCACACCATCCCTCCCTCTGACCACCGCATTCTTTCACCTCCTCTTCAGCATTGAGCCCATTTTATTGCTCTCTATTCTTTGTCAGTTTTAGATGTGCCTAACACATTCTGCTCACACTCACCTCTCTACTGGCTCCTGACTTGCAATCTATCAGGGCCCCAACCACTCACCCTACACCCAACACCAAGTCCCCATTCCACTTGCAAGTCTTTTTGTTTTGCTTTGGTGTGGTTTCTGCTTTGTGACCGACTACGTCTAACCTGGGCCACTCCCATGTACTTGGCTGCAGAACTGCCCATTGGAGCAGGTCTTATTCTCTAAGGACAAAGACTGCCTCTCCCCAGAAGTCTACTGGGCGAGGCCCTAGGAGCACCTCTCCTATCTCTTTTTTTTAAATTTATTTAATAAAGTTTTATTTTTCCAAGTGTACAGCTTATTGAGCTTGTTCATGCATCAGCCGCTTGTGCACCACCATTTTTTGTGTTTCTGGCCTAAATTACTTGAGTTCTGTGCTTTGAAACCAGCATGATAAGCCCTTTTTTAAGTAACTCCTGGAGGGCTGCCCCAGCCAAGGAATGGTGGATTTCAGAGACCACAGCCGGAGGACTAAGCTTACAGTTGAGAACTTTCTTAAAGCATTTGCTGCATGTAGCTTTGTCAAACAGCACTACATTGTTGAGTTTGTCCCAAACTATGCCTTGGGACCAGTTCTTTTTGGCTTTCCACCAGTTTTGGTTACTGGATCTTTATCTTCCTTGATAAATTTCTAGCATCCTTCTTCTTCTTTTTGTCCTTGGGTGGCAAAGCTCAGAGAGTGGTGACTACCACTGCAACCTCACTAAAATATAGAGGAGAAGAGGGGACCCCTCCACTGTCTTTAAATAAATGTTTTGACTCGATACAGGCAACCACTACAGATGTGATTCACAAGTACGTAGACCATGCCCTTTCCACAAGACAGTGAGTGTCTCCCAACTCTACATAGCCCATGCCCTTCCCACAAGACAGTGAGTGACTCCCAACTCTACATAGCCCATGCCCTTCCCACAAGACAGTGAGTGTCTCCCAACTCTACATAGCCCATGCCCTTCCCACAAGACAGTGAGTGTCTCCCAACTCTACATAGACCATGCCCTTCCCACAAGAAAGTGAGTGTCTCCCAACTCTACATAGCCCATGACCTTCCCACAAGACAGTGAGTGTCTCCCAACTCTACATAGACCATGCCCTTTCCACAAGACAGTGAGTGTCTCCCAACTCTACATAGACCATGCCCTTCCCACAAGACAGTGAGTGTCTCCCAACTCTACATAGACCATGCCCTTCCCACAAGACAGTGAGTGTCTCCCAACTCTACATAGACCATGCCCTTCCCACAAGACAGTGAGTGTCTCCCAACTCTACATAGCCCATGCCCTACCCACAAGACAGTGAGTGTCTCCCAACTCTACATAGACCATGCCCTTCCCACAAGACAGTGAGTGTCTCCCAACTCTACATAGACCATGCCCTTCCCACAAGACAGTGAGTGTCTCCCAACTCTACATAGACCATGCCCTTCCCACAAGACAGTGAGTGTCTCCCAACTCTACATAGACCATGCCCTTCCCACAAGACAGTGAGTGTCTCCCAACTCTACATAGACCATGCCCTTCCCACAAGACAGTGAGTGTCTCCCAACTCTACATAGACCATGCCCTTCCCACAAGACAGTGAGTGTCTCCCAACTCTACATAGACCATGCCCTTCCCACAAGACAGTGAGTGTCTCCCAACTCTACATAGCCCATGCCCTACCCACAAGACAGTGAGTGTCTCCCAACTCTACATAGACCATGCCCTTTCCACAAGACAGTGAGTGTCTCCCAACTCTACATAGACCATGCCCTTCCCACAAGACAGTGAGTGTCTCCCAACTCTACATAGACCATGCCCTTCCCACAAGACAGTGAGTGTCTCCCAACTCTACATAGACCATGCCCTTCCCACAAGACAGTGAGTGTCTCCCAACTCTACATAGACCATGCCCTTCCCACAAGACAGTGAGTGTCTCCCAACTCTACATAGCCCATGCCCTTCCCACAAGACAGTGAGTGTCTCCCAACTCTACATAGACCATGCCCTTCCCACAAGACAGTGAGTGTCTCCCAACTCTACATAGACCATGCCCTTCCCACAAGACAGTGAGTGTCTCCCAACTCTACATAGACCATGCCCTTCCCACAAGACAGTGAGTGTCTCCCAACTCTACATAGACCATGCCCTTCCCACAAGACAGTGAGTGTCTCCCAACTCTACATAGACCATGCCCTTCCCACAAGACAGTGATTGTCTCCCAACTCTACATAGACCATGCCCTTTCCACAAGACAGTGTTTCTCAACTCTACCTAGACCATGCTCTTTCTACAAGATAATTCTTTTCACCCTACTTCTGAGATGTTTTCCAAACTCAATACCTTGGCCAGCCACGATTCTCTTCACTACCCACTGTTTGCTATAAAGAGAAAGCTGAGAATCATGCTGTATTTTAGAGGCAGTTTGACAACATGATCATTGAGCAAAGCAAATGTAGTCTGTACCCCTTGGACCTAAGATGCCCCAGTCATGGGCTTTTGTTGGGTCCACAGACCTGGGCATGAGCCCCTGTGGACTACAGGGAACCTGTCTGGAAGGCCTGATTGGATGGCTATGTTTTCAGCAGAAAAGACAGCTCCCTTATAAACATCCTCACTTAATGGCCTTGCTCTGCATATTGCCAAAGATATGGTCTTTTTCCAGAGTACTAAATGCAGCCCTGGAAATGTTTTTATTATGACACTGTTTTTATGGGAAATTTTATTCAGATAGAATTCAGACATTCTGAATATTTTTTAAAGATGAAAAATCAAATAACCAAGGAAAGTTCAATGTCAAATGGGTAAACACAAATGCAATATCTTTCTGAATCATACTGAGAAAATCAGACAAGTGCCAACTGCTGCCGGCTGAGATGAGAGTGTCAGAGAAAGCCTGGTCCTGTCACCGGGCCAGAGTCAGCCCAAGCGACCTAGATGACCGTCCCTGCTCCAGCTTATAATTTTCTCTCCTATCTGACACCTTAAAGTAAAATTTTTAATTAAAAAGCTGAAGTGTCTTACTTGAGACTCTTTCAGTGGGTGTGCATTTTGTTTCTGCAGCCATGAGCTTGCTGCTCACGCATGTGTGCCAAGCACAATACTCAGTTACTGACCAAAAAGGAGCTGTGGTGTTGTTGGGCATGGTTTTACACGGGATAAGCTCAGATCAAACATGGTTATCTTATTTCAGATCCCTTTTGGACAGCTCCAGAGTAGAGGAAGTAGATATGTTGTGATTTATTCTTTTTAATTAGACTTTGCATTAATTATCTTTTGCGCTACACAGCCCACCCCAAACCTTAGTGACTGAAAAAAAACAACTGTTCGCTGGCTGCTGTGGCACATACCTCTGTGCCCAGCATTCAGAAGCTGAGGTCATCAGGGCTATGTAGTGAAATCCAGTCAAGAAGAGAAAGGGGAAGAGGAGGGCACCGAAGGTGAGGAGGAAGAACAAAAGGCACCATTCGTTCATCTTGTTCCAATTCCGTGTGACTGGGCTCACTGGTGACAACTGGCTAACCTTGAATGGTGAAAGGGCAGGGCAAGCGGTTCACGTGCAAATCTTCAGGCTCGGCCGGCACTCACAATGCCCCAGAAACAGGGTAGACTGGATGCCCAAGGCGAGTTCAGTTCTCTGCTAGTATGGCATTAGCCAGAGCGCTTTGGCCAAAGCAAGCCAGGTCTGACCCTGAATCTGGAAGGCGGGGAGCTACCAGAGAGTGAATGTCGCGTGGTGACTCCTTCACTGTTTTTTAACTCGGTTCCATCCCTAACAAGCCTTTACTAAGTTCGCTCAGTCAGTATACTTGTTGCGAACAGAGTTCGCTCCTCCCTGCTTACCGCTGTGTTCTTCCCTGCGGAGCAGATGAACCCAAGGAGCAGTGAAGCTGCAAGGAGTGGGAGTAGGGGGGTGATGTAGGGGAGCCGCTTAGGGAGCCACAGAATAAATCCAATCAATCACAAAGGAGGGAGTAGGGGGGTGATGTAGGGGAGCCGCTTAGGGAGCCACAGAATAAATCCATGGTCTGAACATGTTAGCGAACGTACTTGGAGTAGTGAAATCGGCTGGAAAATGACCACCTGTTTGCTTGTTTTGCACAATCCTAATCACTCAGAGGATTCAGTTCATCTACCAAGTAAATGCTCAGGAAGACAACCATTCCATCTTCCTACATCTTTTTATCTGCCTCCTGTTCCTATTCCTGTATGACAATCTACTCTGCTACTTCTGTTACTGTAAGGAAACACTCTGACCAAAGGCAGCTCTACAGATGAAAGGGTTTATTCGGCTAACATTTCCAGGTCATGGTCCTTCACTGAGGTAAAAGCGGGGCAAGAACTCAAGCAGAAACCATGAGGAAATGTTAACTGTTCTCTCATTCTCCGGCTCATGCTCAGCTGGCTTCTTACACCGCCAGGCCCGTCTGCCTACAGATAGTACAACTCTCTGCTGTAGGCTGGGCCTTCCCACGTCAGTGAAGACACTCCCTCACAGACCTGGCCAAGGCCAGTCTTAGGGAGGCAATTTTTTCAACTGAGCCTCCATTTTCCCAGGTGACTCCAGGCTGTGTCAAGTTGACAATAAAAACTAACCAGGATATCTCAATACAGCTTCCCAGAGGTCAGGCGGGAATCCTTCATAACACTCAACTGAATTTTACAAAGTGATGTCTTTTAAATTTGGTTGGCTAAATGATCATTAGCACACACAAATTCACACGCATGTGCACAAACATGCACATATACACACATACACAGCCACATATACATACATACATACACACATGCACTCACATGTGAACATGCATACATGCAAATGCATATTCACACACATGTACACATAAACACAAATACACACACATACACATGCACACCAACACACATATACATAGGCAGATACATACACATACAAACACACACATACACATGTACACATACAAGCATGCACATACACACATGCATCTAAACATACACACATACACAGGCACATACATATACCCACACATACAGACACGTGAACAAGCATGCACACACATTCACACACAAACAAGCACATACACACATACATACATGCACACACAAGTGTACATACACACACATAAACAGATGCACACTCATACACATACACACACGTACATACACACATGCACATACACACATGCAATACAAACATGTACATACATGCACATATATACACACATGCACACACATACATGCACACACACGTTATAACAGTTATAGCTTCCTAGAGGTGTAACTCATTGGTAAAGTGCATCCCTATCATGTGCTGACCCTGAGTTTTATTGCCAAGCACCACAGAAAAGGAAGACTAAAGTAAACTATTCCCTCTGGGATGTTTGTTTTTATAATGTGTGTTTGTACTGCAAAGAGCGTTCCATCCCAGCAGGACCAGGAGGATCCTCATTTGATACCTTCAGCTGCTCTTGCTCTTACTTCATGTTCAAACTGTAGCTGCTCTGACTGAAGGTTCAGCAAGTTCAAGAGCATACACCGTAAAGAAGATCGTGGAGCCAGACCAACCTTGGGTGGCTCCTACAAATGTGTATGCCAGCTTGAGTATACTCAAGGTTCAGTGTTCGAATCTGTCAAGTGAGAAGCAGAGTGTCCACCTCAGAGGCAGCATGAAGGTCTGAATAGAATTCGTGTCTGAACAGTGCTGGATTCAGTGTGGAGGCTGGCTGCCTGTGGTGTTCCTTAGGTAATGGCCCTTGCTGTGGTTAGTCACGTCATCATCAGACAAATCATTTGAAGAAGGATTGGTCCACAGTCTCTGAGCTAGAAGATTTACCACTAATGAGTTCCACTGTATTGTTGTTTGTTTGCTTGCTTTAAACCTCATCAAATCTAATTTACAAAAAAAAAAAAAAGGAGCTATTTCCCAGTGTTCTCTGGTGCATTAATTAGTTAGCCTGGGCTTTTCTTTCACTCCCAATGGCTGTTCTCCCCTGCTTCCAGGGCAGATGTTGTTGACCTTCTTTCAAGCCCATCAGGAAACTGTACACCTTCCCTCACAGTCACCCACCACCTTTCTACAGAGTTTTTAAAACACCAGAGATTGGGCTGAGAAAAAGCAGCCTAGCTTTTTGTTCAAAACAGTCCTATTTCTAACTAAAGAGTAGAGAGATCTGTAGTAACATCCTTCTTGGGAAAAAAATCATATTTTAAGATCTAAGAAACAGAAGGCAAAGTTTCAACAAGGGGCAAGTCCGATTTCCCTTTGGGTCTCCATTGTCTTTTAAACAACAGCCTGCACACACAAGAGGATGCTCTCTCCCTGAAGCAGTAAACAGTCCCCACAGAACTCAAAGACCCCTGAGGAAACAGCAAGCCATTCCTTTCATTTCTTGTGTTAGCAGTGTCTCCTGAATTAAGATACAATCTATAGAGTCAAGTGACAATTGATAGTAAAATGCCCCAGGGGTCTACTTCTTAACAATATCTCAGTTTTGTTGCAAAGGATTATTTGTAAAGATAAATATCAACAGTTCAGAAACTTTCTAAGCTATTCTGATGAAGAATTTCAAAAGGATCTCTACAGTTTTGAATTTCTTTGGCTAGTTACTTGGAACTTAATTGCATGAGTGTCTTAGTTACCTTCCTATTGCTGGAATAGGATATCATGACCAAGATGAATTACAAAAGATAGCATTTAATTTGAAGCTTACAGTTACCAGGTCAGAGAGTTCGTGACCATCATGGCATGGAGCATGGCCGCAGGCAAGCAGGCTTGAGAAGGGAAGCAGTAGCTGGGAGCTCGCATCTTGTAGGAGACAGAAAGAGCTAATTGAGAATGGCATGAACGTCTGAAACCTCAAAGCTGGCCCCCAGTGACACAGCTCCCTCAACAGCACCACACCTTCTAATCCTTTCCAAACAGTTCTGCAAAGGGGGAACCAAGTATTCAAATATATGAGCCATTTTCATTCAAACCACCACAATGAGTCATAGAGAAAACACACAAAAAAAATAAGCAGAAAGCATTCAAGAAATAATGAAAATGTTTGGAGAGATGATTCTGCAGTTAAAGGCACACAGTGCTCTTACAGAAAACCCGAGGTCAAATCCCAGCCCCTTCTTTGGGCAGCTCATAGCCTTCTTTACCTCCAGTACCAGGGAATCCCTCCTCCTAGTGTGGCCTCTGCAAGCACTGCTCTCCCATGCACAAACCCACACACAGACATTTGCATGTACATATAATTAAATATAAAGTTTTGGTTAAAAATAGAAAGAAAAATACGTTATAGTTAGTTGTGTCCTTCTACCAGAGAAGCAACAGATATCACATAAATCAGACATTATCTATGCGGAAGTAATCAAGGTACACCAACTCTATTCTAATCTAAAATATTTTCTCCATCAATTCCCGCCATGGTTCTCATTTACATTAATTCACAAACTCCTATGAAAGTAGCTCTGAAAAAGATGAAACAGGTCACTATTAACAAGATCCAGTTTGGTATGAACTGAATCATCATTAGAAAACCATTCATTTTTTTTTTTCTCCAAAGAAAGAATAAAGACAGAGGGATTCAGAGTGTATCCATATAATAATGAGGAGTCTTAAGCAAGCAAGGGACAGTAAAAGACAACCAATGTCACATGACAATACTCAGTTGGAACGTGCTCTGAGCCTCAACTTCCCCCTCACAATGCAGGTGTAATTTCTCCCTTCTTAGATTGCAAAGTCACTGTGAAGATTATATTCAATTATATTTTTGAAAGATGCTAATTTATCACTCAAATATAAGAGTTAAAGAATGTCTCCAGTGTGATCCAAAAGGTCACAATGACAAAAAATAGAAAGAAAGAAAAAGAAAAAAGAAAAAAAGAAAGGAAAGAAAAAAAGTACCGTAAAATGGGATAGAAATTGTGATATAAATCAGTGAATACAATGATAATTTAAGAAAATCAGGAATAAGTGGTGTGTCTCTGTAATCCCAGTACTCAGTAGGTGGACACAAGAAGGTGAGGAGTTCAAGGCCTGCCTCAGGTATATAGAGAGTTCAAGGCCATCCTGGGCCACTTGAGACTCTTTTTCAAAAACAAAGATAAAATTGAGATTGGGACTGAAGGGACAGCTCAGAAGTTAGGCACACTGACTATTCTTTCACAGAACGGGGCTTGGTTCCTAGCACCCACATGATGGTTCACAGCTGTCTGTAACTTCAACTCAAGGGATCCAGGCTCCCTCTCTGGCCTCAGTGGGCACTGAGAACATAGTGCCACACAATTACAAGCAGGTAAATACACATAAAGTAAAAAATAACTTTTAAAATAGAGTATTGTGGGGCTGGAGAAATGACTCAGCTGTTAAGAGTTCTGGCTGTTCTTCCTTAGGACCTGGGTTCAATTCCCAGAACCCATATAGCAGTTCACAACTGTCTATAGTTCCAGTTCAAGGGGATCTGATGCCCAACATACATGCAGGCAAAGAACCAGTGCACAAGAAAAATAAAAATTAATTTTTTTAAATATAGAGTGTTGTAAACACCAGTTACTAATGTTTTGCTGGTAAGCCATGTTTACATTATATTCAAAAGCATAAAATAAAAATTTTCCACCTTGTTTTAAAGAACCCTGAAAACATGAAGTCAAACTCTTCCATGGATGTCTCCTTAAAGCAAAGGAGACTGCTAGGAAGAATGTGCTAGGATTACAGATGTGTGCCACGAAGCCTAGGCAGACTCCCAAGCTTCAGTGTGGGCTAAGCAGATGGCTCAGCTGGTAAAAGCACTTTCTCCAGCCCAGATTATCTGAATTTGAGCTCTTAGATGCACATGGTGGAAGGTATGAACCAACTCCTGCAAGTTGACTTCTGACTTCTTCATGTGCACCATGACACCTCCATGCCTGCACCAGTGAATATCAACACATACACACACAAACACACACATATATATATATACATACAAACATATGCACACATATATACATATACACTCATATACACATACACACATACACACAATACAATACTAACCCCTTTGAAATCACAGTACGTGTACCAGAGTTTCCACAGTCCCATTATTCTGTTTTCCCATCACAGTCTGAAAAACACTTCATAATTTACTCAACTATTTTTTTAAATATTTATTTATTGCATGTAAGATTGTGCCTACATAACTGTATGTTAGACAGTGTTGCTGTCCTCTCGGAGACCCCACGGGAAAATACAACATGCTGCACAAAGCACGGGACCAGTGGCTTCAAGTTCCCAGATTCCTTAATATGTAGGTCATCTTTTGCTTTGAACAGAGCCCCGCTGTTCACAGGTTGCTGTGGCCAATCTTGGTTGTCAACTTGGCTACATCTGGGATCAACTAAAACCCAAGCATCTGGGCATGCTGTGATGGATTTTCCTCATTGAATCATTTGAGGCCAGAAGACTCATGCTAAATCGGGGCCATACCTTCTGGGGGCAGCCCACACAAAAGGACATGAAAGAAGGAAGCTTTTTGCCTGTTTTTGCCTGTTTGCCTTCGTCCTCACCTGCATGTTCTTGTCTCCTGTGACTGAGGCATTCATTTGCTGCTGTTAGAACCCTCTTCTACAGGATCCCCATGTAGACTGAAGACAAGCTCTCCAGGAATGCTCCCTGACTCTGGTTGCAGATCGGGACTACTGAGACATCCAGTCATGGACTGGACAACTACAGGACTGTTTGTCTTTTTGTCATTGTTGGACTCCTAACGTCACAGCCTATAAGCCACTCTACTACATCCTAAATGTTTATTCATTCATCCCATCAGTTCTGGTCCTCATGCACAGGTGGCCTGCCCAAGGCCAGGATGAAGCCATGCATGTTTTCCAGATCAGGCTATTGCCTGTGTGGAGCACTAGTCTTAACTAATAGTTAAGAGCAGCAAACAGTCATGCCCAAGAATCAGAAACTCCAGAGGTGGGGCCATTGATCCTGCATGCAAGGTCCCATGTGACTCTGACTCCTGAGACCCAAAAACGTGAGACTCACTTATTTAAACCATCACAAGAAGCTGCCAGCCCTGAGACACTCCGGAGACCCCACTGTGATCGTTTCTGAAGCAAAGCTTTTCTACCTATCAGGGCCCTGACAATGCTTCTTATTATCAAGATTTACCTGGTACATTTCAAACCTCACACAGAGCTCATAAATCAGCCACACGAAGGTTAAGGGCATGTGGTGGCTTGCTGAGTCTCTGAAGCCCATTTGTCAAACTGATCATTCCCTTCTCTTAGTTACCATGATTCTTCTCAACCCATGCATCTTCTCCTGCTCACACGAAGATTTCCTTTAAACAAACTTGGTCTATTTACTCCAAGAAACTTGCTTAGCTTTTATTTTTAAATATTATAGCTTTCTTTATTGCACCGTAATGTATTGTATGAATATTTCGCTTGGATACGTGTATGTACACTACACGTGTGCCCGGTACCCAAGGAGATCAGAAAAGATGGTTTGTATCCCCTGGAACTGGATTGTCGTGAGCCACCAGGTGGGTGTTGGTAACCTAACCTAGATCTTCTGAAAGAGTAACAAGTGCTCTTAATATCTGAGCAATCTCTCCAAGTCCCCGAAACATGATGTATTAAAGTAACATTCACTACCTCACTTTTTCTGTAGGGTGGGAATCTGGCCATGACTTATATCTGCTCTCTGTTTCTTGGCCTCTCACAAGGCTGTAACTGAAGTGTTTGCAGTGAACCTACCTTGTCATTGGAAGTCCTGGCTTCTCCAGTCACTCTATGGCCACTGGAAGCACTCAGGTCTTGGCAGGCTCTTACACTGGAGGTTCCCCTTGGAGGCAACCCTTGAGTTCTTATTGTGTGGACTCCCAAACTTAGCATCTTGTTTTATCAACATATATAAGCCAAAAAAAAAACCAAGGACATAAGCTAGGAAGGAAATACTGTCAATATTTTATAATCTCATGATGAAAGTAACTTGCTTATCAAAGTTGCCATGAAGAAAAAGAGGCAGAGACTGCTCGCAGCAATTTCAGATACTGTCTATATGTCCAAATAAAGTCATTTAGGATGTAGTTAGATCCTCAAACTATGTCCAAGTTTTCAACAGACAGATGAAGAAATAGACTCGGGATGATTATTTTCTCACCCACAAGTTTATATTGAGAATCTTGAACCTCTGAGCCTGGCTTCAACATTCTGTGTGTGCATGTGTGGAGATGGGGGTCAGAGGACAACCTCAGGTTTTATTTCTCAGGAATATTATGCACCTTTGAGACAATGTCTTTCATTACATTGGAGCTGACTGAGTAGACTAGGCTAGCTGACCAGTGAGCCCCAGAAGTTTCCTGTCTCCTCCTCATTAGTTCTGGGATTATGAGTACATTCTACAATGCCTGGTTCTGAAGATCAAACTCAGGTCTTCATGTTTGCATGTCCAGAACTTTTCTGATTGAGCTATCTTCTCAGCCCTGATTCAATCTTCTTTATTCCACACGTCAGCTACTTCTAAAGCTCAACACAGAACACTCCCTCTGAGGATTCAACAGTACCATGAAGTTTCAGTATCAATTGTTTGATGTTTGATCAAATAGTGATTAATGTTCTGGAGTTGTTATCATACTTCTTCCCCCATGACCCCCAATTCTTCTCAAAGCAAGTACCATATCTTATACATTTCACTTTAAATTCTAGGAATTTCTTCCCGTGGAAGGAACTTAGTGAACATTGTGCTGACAGACCAAAGCCTTAAAAACTGTGAGGAAGCATAAACGTTAGAGGAAGAAAAATGGTATCCTTTGCTACTGAAAGTTGTATAATATCCTCCAAGTGTCAGATAAAAATTCCTTAAGTAATATTTTATGGAATAATATGGGGTCAATGAATTCATGGGAGCCAAGGTCAGCATTGCTCAGCTAGTAAAGTTCAATAGGAGGAAAATTGGGAACCAAGCTAATTCCCACCAGCCAGTCTCTGCCCTAGGCTGGTTAACATTTCTGCTCCTCCATTTCTTCATTTGCATGAGGAAAGCCTTCAATGCTCTGTAGGAGAATTAAAGGTATGTGAATGACACGGGAAAGCTTAGCATATTCCGAACAGTAAAAATCTGAAATTAGAATTCAGTGCTTGAAAAGAAAATAATCATAACATCGTTTTCATTCCTGTTACAGTGCCCTAATCCATTCCCCTGTGGTAATATTGTATTTTATACAAAATAAAATAGATCCGTAAATACACTGGAATATTATGACAAGTACTTGCAGACTTCTCAGCAAAAATGTTGAGAGCATCATGTCTTCCTCCACCTTAAAAACTTGCCTCTACAAAATTCCCAGGAATCCACACGGATGAGCCCAGCTAAGACCCTAAGCAATAGAGAAGGTGCCAGAACTGGCCTTGCCCTGTAGTCACATTAATGAATATCTTAAATATCACCATAGAATCTTCATCCAGAAACTGATGGAGTCAGGTGCAGAGACCTACAGCGGAGTACTGGGCTGAGCTTCCAAAGTCCAGTTGAAGGGTGGGAGGAATGAGAAAATGAGCAAAGAGGTCAAGACCATGATGGGGATGCCCACTGAAACAGTTTACCTGAGCTAATGGGAGCTCACCAACCCCAGCCGAAAAGAGAAGGAAACAGCATAGGTCCAAACTAGACCCTCTGAATGTGGGTGACAGTTGTATGGCTGGGGCAGACTTCAGGACCACTGGCAGTGGCACCAGGATTTAACCCTGATGCTTGTAATGGCTTTTTAGAACCCATTCTCTTTGGATGGATACCTTGCTCAATGTAGATATAGTAGGGAAGGCCTTGGACCTTCCCCAAAGCAATGTGCCTTACTCTCTCTAAGGAGTGGATGGGGTGGGGTGGGGTGAGTGAAGGAAATGGGAGGAGGGAGGAAGTAAGGACTGGGATTGGTATGTAAAATGAAAAATAGATATTTCGTTTTCTTTTTTAACAAGAAAAAAGAAAAGAAAATATGAGGAATAAACTCCAAATAAGATAAATCCAAAAAAGAAAAATTGCCTCTACAAGGAAATAGAAAATTAGGTTTTATAAAGAAACTGTTTTGGTTTTGTAACACTGAGGAATAAAGAAATATATAATTTAAATTTTCTTCAAAATTCAGTTCAAAAGAAATAGTCTACACTTATAATATCATAAACACACCCAATCCATAAAATTTAAAGGAGATAGTTTAACAGGTGTAGTTAGTAGCTGGTAGACCAATTCTCCTAAACATTGTTGCAATAATTGATGCTGAAACATGTTTGGTATCGATAAAATAAGTCATTTAAATGCGTATAGCAATATATACGAAATTTTAATATGCTATTTCTAGAGAAGACCAAGAACAGATCAGTGATGTACTCAAAGGTCTTTAAAATATTTTCATGTTTATTTTTTAAAGTTTATTAATATTTTTTCTATGCATACAATTTTTCAATAGAAGTCTGCTATTTACTCAAAGAAATGAACTTGTTCTTCCACACTTTCTAAGTTCTGTACATGTTGAGTTTTTTCCTCCAGTAGCATATTTATGAAAATGGTGAGCAGGTATGTGATTAGCTTGCCAGCACAGTGACCAAGACACACCCTCCTTGACTTGGGTTAATATAGTGCTGGGAATATCTCTGAAAGTTTGAATTCTTCATTTCCAGAACAATTTCTGAAAGAAGACTTAGGAAACTGCAGTCAATCCCAGGCTTTCTTCTGGCCACAACTTTACTCTTCCCATCCCCGAAGAGTAACAGAGATTTTGGTTCCTTCACCTCACAGGTACCTGTACTAAGACAAATGAGATGGGAAAGATTGTTATGTTTTGAGAAATCCTTCACATAAAGAAAAATAAAAGTTTACTGGGGTTTTTCGTTAATGTATGCTCACTATACAAAAGAATAGGTATCTCTAGGATATTTCCATGTGTATATAACATGTACTGAGCTTATTGAATCATGATTTAAATATCCATGTATCACCAAGTAGCCAAGTGTTAAAAACTGATCATGTGTGTCAATGTTTATGTGTTAGAAACATAATCTGCAATGTGATAATGGACCATTAAAACATAATTACTATACCAATATCATGGGAGTGGGTCCTTCTTGTAAAAGGGAAAAGAAGTGTCTCTCCCTCTTTTTTTATACCCTCTCTTCCTTTCTTTTTTCCTCTTCTTTCTTTCATCTCTCCTTCCCTTCTTCTATCCATCCTCTCCCTTCCTCTCTCCCTTTCTTCATTGTTCTCCTTCTCTCTTTCTTTCTGTCCCATCCTTTTCTCCTTTTACCATGATATTATAGAAGAAGATTTTTGTCAGGATGACTGGTTATCTCCCAAATGGCCACACAGAGACTTAATATTAATTATAAATGCTAAGCCAATAGCTTAAGCTTATTCCTAACTAACTCTTGCAACTTAAATTAACTTATATTTCTTATGTAGACCACGTGGCTCGTACCTTATTACATCATTTTCTACGCATCCTGCTTCCTCTGCATCTGGCTCAAGACTGCTCAGACTCTGCCCTTCTTCTTCCTAGTATCCTCCTAGTCTGGCTGTCCTGCCAATTACTTCCTGCCCAGGTATAGGCCAGTCAGCTCTTTATTAACCAAAAAGAGTGATAGATATTTACAGTATACAAATATTGTTCCACAGCATTTCCCCACCTTTTATCCAATTAGAAAAAGGTTTCAATTTTAACACAGTAAAATTATATACAACAAAAAATATCAAGTAAGAATTATAGTTACAATGTCTAGTCAATTTGTATTTTGCAAAATTAGAGGTCTAATTTTGTGAGTCTAAAGTTTTATGAATAATTTACCTTTTATTATAACTAAGAAAAACTTTAAATCCAATTATTTAGTCTTTAACTTCATCCAAAACTCCCAAACAAGAGTAATATTACCTAATAACAGGGACATCTGGTTCCCTTGACCTTAGGTTCTTCTGTGACAGTGGGGCATTAAACTTTGGCCTACAGGTCTAGGATATCTGACAGACATTTCAGAGAAGCAAGGAATTTTGAAGGACTGTCCTACCTTGTCTTAGAAAAGTTTGGCAGTCACTTTTTTGCATCCTGAATATCCAGTTTGAACAGCTGTATACAGTTTCTTTGCCCAAATGGCTATCTTTTGCCATAAAGAAAGTAAACTCTGTACAGGGATTCTTTGATGCTCATCATCCTTTTTTGAAGTAGATGGTGCTATCAGGAGCAGAAATGTCTACCTGTCATAAAGCCTTAGGTTATTAAACACATTAAATGCCATGTTCTATAGGTCTTTGAGTTGTTTAAAGACCATCTATCTATCTAAATATATCTGTTTAGTCTTAAAAACATACCTAATATGACTATAAGTTTGATTATTATAGATGACAAACTACTAACCTGTATTTTAACTATGTATTACAGTTTTAAATGAGTTGTATAAGCATAATTCTCCAAACAAGAGTAGAAACATATATATGTTATAGCAAAAATAACTATCAAAAACCAAAATCTGTGCCAGTATAAAATATTTTGAGATTAATTTTTTTAGATTTAAAGTAGATTCAACAATCTATACTTTTGTCCAATTATTCCTGTATCATATCCTCTCTTTCCCTCCTTTTTGAGGGAAATCTTTGAATTTAACTCTTTTGTTTAGCCTTTTTTCTATGACCAATAACAATTTGTAACCAACACCCTTTTAAATGATAACAAACACCCATAACCCATCTTTTGGGAATGTGGATGTTATTTTTTTCTAGACTGCTTTCTGCTATCTGAGGGCACTGGTATTACTAGGGGACCATTGAGAAAATCAAGATAAATTGTTACGTGCTGGTTGAAGTAGTCTATGAGACTGAACCATCTCAGCCAGTAGCCTTGAAGATGTTCTAGATACAGAACTCTGAGGAAACTGCAGCTCGGGTGCTCTGAGATGTTGGATCATCTGGGCCTTCCATTTTTATTGGTGTTCAGTCCCTTTGTTCTGAAAATACATAAACTTTTAAGGGTACATATCTGTATTAATACAAGTATAGACTGTGTTGTAGTCAATGACATTTTTGTTGTTGTTTGAGCAGGTAAAATAAATGTTAACTGTTTTCTAGTTTTTCTTGGTTTATTTCTTTATGTCTGTAGCCAGGACTTTCAGGAGGCCTTTCCTGGTTCTAGAATAAACCCATAACCTCTCATTTCCTGTAGAAATAAAATCATAAACTCTTCCTCAAAGCAACACATCTTTTGGCTCCATTTTAAAGTCAAGATATTTTTTAATTATATAGGTTGGTTTAATTTAGCAGCTTTTATAATACAATGTCTCTTAGCAGCTATTGCTCATTCATCAGTAGTCAAAAGATTAAAGACAACACAATAACATGCATAATCCTGACTCTCTGTGTACTTCCCACCCAGCTTTATATGTCTTATTATTTTATTTCCTTTTAAGAACTTTATTATTATTAAATTATTTTTAATCTATGACTGTATATATCCTTTCTCATTTCTCTCCCAAGCCTATGTATGTTTTTAAACACACTGTAACCTATTTAGAGGGTTTTTCCATCTAGATCTGTCTTTACTGAGCATCTGTATTGTTTTTTGATGTCATGAGACAATTCTTAAATTGTTATGTTAGTCACCAGCATTGTTCAGCTTAATGAATGGTGCTAGTTCATGACAGTTGGTGACTGGCTCCATCCCACAGTCAGCTGCTGGGAGACATGTCTCTGTATGGCAGCCATGAGAGACTTGAGACTGGGAAGCCACATTTAGCTCCTTTTTGTGTGTTTTGAACCTTTCTTAAAGCTTTTGTGAGTTTTATGTAACAGATCTACATAGTCCAACATTAGGTGCCATTTGTCGGCAAAATTTTTCAGCAGAAATGATGGCTAGCTCCCAAATAACCACACAGAGACTTCATGTTAGTTATAAATGTTCAACCAATAGCTTACTCAGTCTTGTTACTAAGTAGCTCTTACAACTTAAATTAACCCATATTTCTTAGTTAAGATCTAACACAAGGCTCGTGGCCTGTTACATAATTTTCTACACATTCTGCTTCCTCTGCATCTGGCTGGTGACTCCTTAGACTCTGAAATTTTTTCTCCCCATATCTTCTTAGTCTGGCTTCCCCACCCAATTTCTTTCTGCCCAGCCATAGGCCAGTCAGCTCTTTACTAACCAACGAGAGTAATACATATTTACAGTGCACAAAAATTGTTCCACAGCATAGTATGATGCAGCTGGAAGGCCAGCATCAGAACTGGTCCCTCCATCATAGACTTCCTAGTCTCTACAACTGTGAAAAATTAATTAATTTTCTTTACAAATTTTCAAACTTGAGAATTCTGTTATAGCAACATAAAACTGACTAAGACATCAATCTAAATTTATCTTACAAAACTTTTGCACTCACATTGATTCCCTAGAGTGGAACAGTCCAATTTAACAGATGCTCAGTCATGTTAGTGATCTTTTACAATATTGGAATCTAACATCATTTTATTTTCATCACCAATACTAACAGAACTGATAAATCTAACATTTAAAATAAAATTATTCTTAATATATTACTCATAATAATACTGCAAAAAACACAAGAATAATTAAGAAAGGTTTTCTGATGAATTAAGGTTAGTATAGGCCTTAATTTTTTCTGAGACAGGTTGGCCTCAAACTCAAATAAATCCATCTGCCTCTGCCTCCCAAGTACATATTAAAGATTTAATTTTCCTGGGATTAAATATGTATACCAGGGAATGAAGGAGCATATATAGGGAGAGACAGCTAAAATTAAGGGTCGTTTGAGATGTAGTATGGAAACCTTATATAACAGAAGCTTCCTAAAATTTATATATATGAAGGTGAACTAAATAAAATCACCAATAATGTAGAGAGACATAGTCCCAACAGACCATCTCTTGACATCAAATGAAGCTGCCAGTACCAGGATTGGACTACCTCTAATTAGGTCGTTGACCAAAGGGGTTCCATGAAAATCTCCAAATAACCCATGCTGCTGCCAAGACTATAAGTTGCTCTCCACAAACTGAGAGCAAAACCTCATTGCTGAAGACACCTACACAACTCATTGAACATGGAGAAGTCAAGCTAGTGCCCACACAGAGCCTTCATACCTACATCTGTTAGTGTCTTTGGTCCAGGAAGATATTCTTCACACTAACAAAAAGAAACATAAATAACAGTCTCAACAATGTTTAAAAGTCCACATTCAAAGTCTCTTCTGAGATTCATGCAATCTCTTAACTGTAATTCTGTACAATATCAAAAATCAGAAAACACATACTTCTAACATATAGTAGCACAGTATATACATAACCATTCCAAACACAGGAAAGGGAGCATAGTAATGAAATACTGGACCAAAGCAAGACAGAAAACCAGCTGGGAAAACTCCAAACTCTCCATGTCTGATATCAAAGCACTCTTCAGATCTCCAACTTCTTTCTCCTTTGTTGACTGCAACACACTTCTTTCTCCTGGACTGGTTCTACTCCCTGTAAGAAGTTTTCCCTGGTAGGTATCCCATGGCTCTGGCATCTCCAACATCTTGCAATCTCTAAGACAATGCAGGCTTCAATTTCATAGCTTCACACAATGGTATCTCTAGGCTTCCATTCAGGGACACCCGTGACATATGCCTGGCCTCCCTCAGCATAACCCTTCTTCTTCTTCTTCTTCTTCTTCTTCTTCTTCTTCTTCTTCTTCTTCTTCTTCTTCTTCTTCTTCTTCTTCTTCTTCTTCTTCTTCTTCTTCTTCGTTTTCTTCTTCTTCTTCGTTTTCTTCTTCTTCTTCTTCTTCTTCTTCTTCTTCTTCTTCTTCTTCTTCTTCTTCTTCTTCCTCTCATCCTCTTTTCCTCCTCCTTCTACTCCTCTTCCTCCATCTTCTTCATCTTCTCTTTTTTTTTGGTTTTTTTATTTGTTCGTTTTTTGAGATATGGTTTCTTTGTATAGCCCTGGTTGTCCTGGAATTTACTTTGTAAGGCAGGCTTGTAATAGTCTATTCTGTCTATTCTGTCCCTTTAAGACACAAGCCATGCCAACTCCCTCATCCATCTGCTGAGGCAAGCTGATCTTCAGCTTCCAGCCTGAGTCCCTCCCCTCCCCCCTCTCTCTCAGCTTCACTGTATAAATAAAGAATACTAATGACTTGATCTCTCAAAGTGTTGAAGCAATTAACTGAGTTGTCCTTGTATCATCTTAAAACAATCTTTTGCCTTCTTACCCTTTCGTATTGGAGTACAAAAGTGTATGGAAAATTAAATGCAGGTGATTTTAGTATTCACTGGAATTCCTTTCCAATACTATCCTATGTCTCTGTTTTATTATTTTACTCATGTCTTCATATTCTTTACTAACTTTTCGGATCCCCATGACCCTACCTGGGCAAGTGGTATTTTTGTTGAAGCTGGTCTCTAACACTCTATAAATCAGACTGACCTCAAACTTAGAGATCTTTCAATTATATCTTTACCAGCTTTCAGTTTTCCATAATTTTCTTCACTGCTTAACCTTGACTGTCCTTGAACTTGCTCTACAGAGCAGACTGTCCCCAAACTCAGAGATCCATCAGCCTCTGCTTTCCAAGTGCTAGAATTAAATGTATGTGTCTCCACTTCCTGGTGCTCCTTTTCTCCTCAGATTGTACGTTTTGTAATTTGCTGTGTTCAGCTTACTACTTTTCATTATGAATCTCCATTAGAGTTACCACTAAAAACCTCATGACACAATCTATACTAGGCTGTTTTGAGATTTCCTGGGTTCAATGGAATTAATCTAAAATTCTTCATTTTAGCCTCATACACTCCTCAAACAAGGGCAAAAGTCAGTCATTTTTTTTACCAAAATATCAGAAGAATGATCTCTAGGTATCATGCTAAAATTCTTCTCATCTAAAACCTCATGAATGTGCACACTACTACCCAGTACCAATTTATCTTTGTTAGGGTTTCAGTTGCTGTGAAGAGACACCATGACCACAGCAACTCTTATAAAATAAAACCTTTAATTGGGGTGGCTCACTGACAGTTTCAGAGGTTCAGTCTATTATCATGATAGGGAGCATCGTGGCATGCAGGAGGACGTGGTGTGGAGTAACTAAGAGTCCTACACTGAATTGTATTCAAACTATCACACCAAGCCAACTACTAACCCTTTGATCTACAATGGTGTCCAGCCTGCAAGATATGAACAGATGGCTCAAAGCTTGTGGGAGTAACCAACTAATAACTGGTTTGACATAAAGCTTACTCCGCAAGATGGAACCCATACCCAGCACTGCATAGGTAGGCAAGAACCTGAGACTAGAGAGCCCAGGGATCTAGGGTAAAGCCAAATACTACTCTTCTACTAAAAGAATGTAGCAATGAGGGGCTGGAGAGATAGCTCAGCGGTTAAGAGCATTGCCTGCTCTTCCAATGGTCCGGAGTTCAATTCCCAGCAACCACATGGTGGCTCACAACCATCTGTACTGAGGTCTGGGGCTCTCTTCTGGCCTGAAGGCATATGTGTAGGCAGAATATTGTATACATAATAAAAAATAAAGCTAAAAAATAAAGGATCTATCTGATCTTTAAAAAAAGAATATAGCAATGAAATGGATCCTAACGGCATTCTGCTATACTCATGGATCAGTGCTTAGTTTAACCATTATCAGATGCTTCCTCCCACAAAATATGGAAACAAATACAGAGACCTACAGCCAGACAATATGCAGAGAGTGAGAGACTCTGCAACACACAGCCTTAGAGGGGATGTCAGGAAACCCTGTGGAAGAGCAGGCATACAGTGTTAAGAGCCACAAGAGATAGAGGACAGACACATACACATACACACACATGACCTTCAAAGCAACAAGGTCAACTCACAGAGACTCAGGCAGCATGCACAGAGCCTGCACAGGTCTGACAGGTCCTCTGTATATATGTTATGGCTTCTAGTCTAGTGTTTTATGGGATTCCTGACTGTGTTCAAACAAGTGCATCTCTGACTTTGAGCGTTCTCTTAGGCTGTTTATCTTCTGCTTGTTGGTTTTGCCCAATTCCAATGTGCTCAGTATTTTTAAAATCTTATTATATTTTATTAAAAAGAAAACACACATATTGTGTGTATCTAATTCCTGATGCTGAGGAAGTAGAGACAGGTACATCCCTGGGGTTGTCTGACCTACTGCCTTGCTTAGCCTACTTTGTGAGTTCTAGACACTGGGAGATCTATCTTTTTTAAAAAGTGTGTAGCAGTGAAGAAAGACAGAGACACAGAGCTCAGCTAAGTACTATATATATGAGTGATGAAAAGGATAATCTTAACTGGGTAGAATGAAAAAATAAAAACACAGTACAATTGTTGAGCCCCCAAAAATCCCTGATGCACGCTACCAGCTCCTATGTGAGTTCTTGTTTGTTTAATCGTTTTTGTTTTGTTTTGTTTTTCTGAGATTGGGTCTTGCTGTGTATCCTAGGCTGGCCTCAAATCCATGATCTTCTTACCTCTGTCTCCTAGGTGCTGAGATCACCAGAATGGGTCGCCATTCTCAGATTCCTATGTGATCTCTATGATGCTTTGGAAAGAGCATGAACTCTACATCCCCCTCTCCAGAGCATCAGATGGGAGCTTCTTCCTGCATTCGTTTCCTTAGTTCTGCAATCAAAGAAATATGTAAGCAGACAAAATTATCTGGGTAGATCTTCATGATAAAGATGTGTACCCATTCAATAAATGTGATATATATTTTATTCTGGTATCTGACCTGTTCTGCTGTTAATATGTGAAGTAGTCCTGGAAACACCTTTCATGTCTGGGGAGAGAACTAGAATTTTCCAGGTCCTGTATGTGTCAGGCACTGTGCTAAGTGCTTTGACGTTTGACATGCTAAATTTTAATTTATCCCTTGTAACCCTGGAAGGTAGGTATTCCATTCTAGTTTTGCATATGGAAAACTCACACCTCAGTGAAGAGCAAAGGCTGGACGACTGATGATAATTCCTCAGGTAAGTGTATGAATAAGATATGAGCTCCTCTCACCGACACTTATAAAGGCAGCCACTCTAAATATGAATAAAACAAAGACATTTCTCTTTTTAGATGAAAATTTTAAACATTACTAGAAAAATACAGAATCAAAGGACTAGGTGCATTTTAACCTGAAGATACAGCGAACAGCTCCAAATATTCAATGGGTTGTAACCCAAAGAATGGAAGACTTGTTTAGTATTTCTTCAAAAAACAGAACTTGAACAAAGAGATAAATATAATCAACCAAGAGGTTAGTGAATCACTGTACAAAATACATAACTTTTCTTAATAGCTTTAGCCCCATGTAAGGCGTTTTGCATTAAACTATTCTCTTTTAGTAAGAGGGAGAATTACAACCTCACGTAGTTTGTAGAAGCCTCAAATAACTTACATCATAAGTTCTGTGCTGATGGCTACGAATGTCCTCATGCTATCGGAAAGAAAGTCTAAAACTGACAAACCCGTTTACTATGAAAACTGTCCATGTGATCCCTCCGAATCCTTCAGTATTCTACACAGGTAAATCTCTAGGATGGACAGAAAAGGCAGCTAAGCCTGCTAGGCCACAGGAACTAAGAAAATTTAAATGAACCACATCACATGGACAGGCTCCATCCAGATCACTAAATATTACAATATGAAAATAGTTTCAACTTCCTAGGATAGTATTTAAGGACAAAATTCATACATAATATTTTACCTTCCATACACTTCTACCGTAATGCAATGTCTCTTCTCTCCCGTCATTGTATCAAAATAGAAATCTGCATTACAAGATATAAATTCCACTGCGATAAGTTGCCTTAAATAATGAAAATAAGAGCATTCACATGTATAATAGAGTACTGAGAGTATGTCATAATACATAAAACATTATCCTTGGCTGTTGGGAATTACTCTACTGCTTACAAAGCACCTTTGCTGCGGGATTCAGTTAAAAGCAATAACTCCGTATCCCACTGAAAAGAGGCCTCCTAGTGAAGGGAAATTCTCATGGTTTGTCTTTGGTGAGGAAATTCGGCCTTCTCTGATAATGATGCGCACATGAACAAGCACACCTGGCTTTTCACTTCTTAAGTGAGCCATGTGCTCAGGTTGGAGAAGCCAAGGAGTTAGCGAAGGAGGCGGCCACTCCTGTACCTGTGCTCAGAACTCCGTGCACCTCCTTCATCGGCCTTAAACGATCCTGATACTACCGTGATGCAATTCAACCAACTGGGCACCTTAATTTCTTTCAGCAATTTTCCTTCTGACATTTCATCAGTGGGACTGCCAAAAACAGGTCCGTCCCTGGTAACAATATAGCCTGTGGCACACTGAATATCCCCACAAATCCCTTCCGCCTTGCCTGCAGTGACAGGAATGCCCACAGCACCTTCAAAGACTGATAACTGACAGCAAAGAATGAAGCACCATCAGTCACTTGTGCAGTGACCCTTTCTTGACGCTTCCACAGCATCAAACCTCTGAAAACTTCCCAGAATCCCAAAAGTCAAATTATGTAAGTAATTACTCTGACATTGAAAAGAAGCCTATAGATATTTTGTCATGAGTGTGATATAAACCTGGCATAAAGTTTTACATTAAGTTAATGATTAATGTAACAATTGTTTATCACAACCAACATGGGGCTGATACCTGGCTTCTTAGAGTATAAAATAATTTCATTATGTCTTTTGTCATTTCTGCACTGGTCACTTGACCAGAAAAAAGTTAGCAATGAGACGCTACTGTAAGACACTTCCACGGTGTTGGTTTATAAAACCAGACATCCAGCCATCCACAGTAGATGGATAAAATTCAATGGAGAGCAAAATCACATGCAGCTCTTTGATTATGAAGTGGTGACTGAGGCAGGCATCTACGACCAAAAGCAGTATACCAGTGAAGGAAAAGCCAACATTTTTGCTCATTCCACTAATCCATATCCATTCCTTTATCTAAAACCCTGTCCAGTAATGTAAAAGTAATCTTCAACCATAATTCAAACTTGCCATGTCTTCTAAATCTTGCAGAAAAAATATCTGAGTGATCATAACCTTCTGTAGGATTCAATGTTAAATAAATTTTGATTAAAGACATATTTCACCAGGCCTAGTGGTATGTAGATACCTATATTCCCAGAACCTTGGAGATAGAGGCAGGAGGATCAAGGACTCGAGGTCATCCTCAGCTTCATAGCAAGTTCAAGGCCAGAGTAGGCCTTCTACATCATTCCTATCTACAGTACCTATGAAACAATAGGTTCCAGTTCCTCCTCATGGTCACTGTGAATTCAGCCCTTTGTAATTAAGTCATACACCCTTTGTGCTTTTGTGTTTGGTTTCTTTCATTTAGTATCATGCTTTCAGAATGACTCATTTTTAAAGTAGCCAGAGGTACAGAGGTACATGAAAAGAAAAAAAGCTACGTATTACAATTGATCGTAGCTAGATTCACTAACAAAAAGTCAACCGATACAAAAATCCAAGTGTATAGCAAAGGATAAAAGGGCATCAAAACTTTCCTCAAGGGGTAATCTTCTGAATAAGAAAAATGGTGAAAATAAAAAGCTAAAGATGTATCTTGCCTGTGATGTCATTCCTTCGGAACATTGTTTGTCATTTTCCAGAAACTAATCAACATTAGACAAGGCTTTCCAAAGGCGTTGCTTGTGCTTAAATATCAGGAGTCTGTCAAACATCACAGAAGTCACTGAAGCTACTGTACAAGATCTACAGAAACAAGGGCAAAAGCAGAGGAGCGCTTTAGGGCCTCCCAGCTGGCAACCTTTCAAGTCCTAAACAGTGGAACGTACCCTGATTAGCATTCTAATATCAAAGGGAAAGCGTGACTGTCTTGCTGTTCTGAAGAGCCCCCAGGGAAAGGCAGAAGAAGAACAGGAAGTGTGCTTGAAACAAAGAAAAAAAACTGAGGAAGATGGAGGCATCAAGGTTGGCCACTTATATCAGAGCAACAAGCCTATGTCATTTCATCCCTATGCCAACTACAAGGCCAGTCCTGATTGGTCTGTCACCGTGGTCCTACCACCGAGCTTCTAACTCTAAGCCATCCTTCATGGAGAATGCTTAATCACCACAAGTTAAATATCAGCATGGGCATTTTTCTTTATCAAAATCCTTGTATTCTAGTACACCCAAAGTCCTCAATCATTCCACTCCTTGTGTTTACACAGAGTTTTAAAACAGATCTTGTTTCATAACCCAGTCTAGCCTGGAACTTACAGGAATCCTCCTGCTTCAATCCCTAATACTAGGATTAGAGGTGTGGATCACCATGCCCAGCCCATGTCATTTGAGAGACAGTTCAAACACCTGGAAATCAGCCATGGCATCTTTCCCTTTCCACCTAAGGAAAACTATTCCCTGGTTGTCCCAAGTTGCTACTGAATGTAGACACTCACATGTGCTACTTTTTAAAAGATAGATAAGTTGAAAAGGCCAAAGTGATTGCACACTGAGAATCACAGTCTAACTAACTGCCCATGTGGCAAAGTAATAGTTGTTAGATATCTCTGGTTCTCAGTTCCCTCAACAGTGTTCATGTCACTGAGTGCACATGTTAATTACACAAACTAATCTGGCTGAAACATCCAGAGCAGTTCTGAGTGCTCTTGACAATGCTAGACACTGCTGAACCTCATACAACACTCATGCATGTCTTTTGGATGAAGCAATCAGCTAGAATTAAATAATAAATGTGGCCAAATAGAAGGTGCTTCTAATCAGCAGCTTTCTTTTTAAAACTGAAAAAAGCTACTTATTTAGTGTGTGTGTATGTGTCTGAGAGAGAGACAGAGAGAGAGAGAGACAAAGAGAGAAAGAGACAGAGAGAGAGAGGATGCATGCCACGGTGTACATATAGAAGTGAAAGTTTCTTTCCCTCCACCATATGAATCCCTGAGATCAAACCCAGCAGAAGTTTTGGTAGCAACTGTGTTTACTCTCCGAGCCACCATACCAGTATCCACAGTCTTTGACAAAAGATCACCTTTTTCATCATGATTTCCAGAAATGAAATTCTCCCCTGCCTTTTTTCTTCTTCTCAGAATAAAATTCAACTCCCCCAAACAAAAAATAAGTAAATAAAAGAGCTGGATAGGAGAGAAATGTCTGCAATAAGTGGTTCTCTTTTGTCTTTCTTTATATTGTTATACAAACCCTACATGTCTTTTTATTGATCCTTCAATCTCAGAATCATGAACAACAATCTCCAAAAGATCAGTCACTCAGCTTTCTTGAACCACTCAGCTTTCCTAGGGGAAAAAAAAATGCCCCTCTCAAACTTTGTCAAGGGAAGAAAACATTAAATAATAAAAACAAGTTAATATACACATTGGTGCCAAGATGTCCCCAGCCATCTCTAACTTGTGTGGCTGTTGTCTGAAGTTCCTATTGTATCCAAACCAACCTTTATCATCCTGATTGGCTCTTTGGTTTTTGCAGTTTCTATAAAAGTTCTTTGAGAGCTTCATAGCATATTTTTTGATCATAGTCATTCTCTTCCCCCAAATTCCTCCTGTATTCACCTCACCTTCCCCATTCATCTAATTTTGTGTAATATTTTAAGCCTTCGCGGCCAGTTTGTGCTGCGTAAATATTCTTGGCTGTGTGGTGTTTCACTGGGGAGTCATTGACTTATCAGATGTGGAAGTTTGAATGTAACTGGCCCCTGTAACCTCATAGAGACTGGCACTATTAGCAGCTGTGGCTTTGTTGGAGTGTGTATGACCTTGTTGGAGGAAGTGTGTCACTGTAGGGGTGGGCTTTGAGGTTTCCTATGCTCAGAATACCACCCAATGAGTTAGTCAACTTCCTGTTGCCTGCAAAATGGAGGACCCTCAGCTATTTCTCCAACATGCCATGTGCTCCCCATCATAATGATAACAAACTGAATCTGTGAAACTGTAAGCAAGACATCCCAATTAAATGTTTTCTATATAACAGTTGCTGTGGTCATGGTGTCTCTTCAAAGCAATGAAAAAAACCTAAGACACTGGGGGTTATATGTATTTACTGACTTCGAGAATTCTCCCTTGGCTTCCTACATTTATAATGGGTATCTCCAACCCAACCACTGATCGTTATTCTTGCACTCTGTTAGCATATTTAAATCTATCCTTTGAACCAGAAAAGAAAGATAAGTGATCTACAGTAAGGAAAGTAAAAGAGATTCACAGTGGGGGCATGTGGCCTGTCTGTTACACTCTGGCTCCCTCTGTATGGCTCCTCAAGAACTAATGAAGACTCCCCACTCACCCTAGCATCCTTCTCAATTAACTCAGATTGGTTCAAATTAAGTTGCTCTTCAAACAGTATGACTCTTTTTAGGTATTTTTCATGTCTTAAAGTAAAAAGTGAAAGTCCCCACAGTAATTGGCCTTATCTGTGGCACATTCTTTCACTGTCTTTACTTAGTTATATTATTTTAGCAAAATGACAAATCAGGGCTGGGAAGATGGCTCGGCAGGTAAAGGCACTTGTTGCCCTGTCTAATGACCTAACTTGATTTCTGAGACTCACAGGAGGAAGAAGAGAACCAACCCCCACAAGTTGTCCTGGGATGTATGTCCTGTATGTACACCATAGGGCCCGCACCAACATAAACACACACACAATAAATAAATCTAACAAAATTTTAATGATACATCATATTTTATAACTATTCCTAGAGCCTTCAAACAGCACAACTGCTCCATCAACACAATGTATTTTTCTTAGTAATTTATTTTTCTTTAAATTTTTATTGGTTCTTTGTGAATTCCACATCCTGCACCCCAATCCCACTCATCTTCCCATTCCTTCCTATCTACCCTCTGTCCTTACAACACCCCCCAAATAAAACAGATTTAAAAAAAAGTCTTACTGTAGATGCTGTGGTATGTCACAGTGAGTCAGTCACATGCTATATTTTTTAGTCCACTCATCCTTACCTGCAAATGTCATTGCAATGAATCATTGCCAGGCTTCTGGCTTCTGCTACACTGACAATACAGGATTTTCACTGGGACTCCTTTTGGATATGCTGTTGCTGCCCTGTGTCGTGGAGATCCTGCAGCTTTGGATCTGCAGGACTGGCCATGCTCCAGCAGATCATAGATGGGGCAGACATTGGTGTGGGCCAACTCATAGCCCTGAATCTGGATCTGGGTGATTGCTGAGTTGGTCAGCCTATCAGCTCTCCCACAGCCTCACCACCAGGGTGAGCTCTCCAGCACTGCCCTGGCTACCTCACCCAATGCCTCAGGCAGCAAGGGGTGGAGCCAGCTCTTCTGCTTGGAACACTGCTTGGCAAATGAGGGGCAGGACAAACTCTCCAGCTTTCATGCCCTCAGGACCAGCCTACCCACGCCCCTGCTACCTGGGCCAGGCCTACTGTGCTGCCCAATTGAGATGCAGGGCCTGCTCTCCTGCAGGCTGCATTCAATGAAGAGTGGTGCAAACTCTGTGCAACCCTTGGATATCAATGTGTTTTGCAAGGAGGGACCGCTTGTTCATCCAGGCCTCCCAGAACCAAAATAACCATAGAGAAACTATATTAATTAAAACACCGCTTGGCCCATTAGTTCTAGCTTCTTATTGTCTAACTCTTACATCTTAATTTAACCCATTACTATTAATCTGTGTATCACCACAAGGTCATGGCCTACCAGCCAAGTTTCAGCATGTCTATCTCCGGCAGCTGCTCCATGGTGTCTCTCACTCCACCCTTCCCTCAGCATTCAGTTCAGTTTTCCCTGCCTACCTAAGTTCTGCTTTGCTATAAGTCCAAAACAGTTTCTTTATTCATCAGTTGTAATCACAGCACACAGAGAGGACTCCCACATCAAATGTGGTCCTAGGCAGCAGTCCAGACCAAGGACAACCACATGGCCTTTGGTGGTAACATGGGCCATGGACATCGACACAGAACCCTGCTGCTGCATGGCCTCAGACATGGCCCTCAGCAGCAGTGCAGGCCAGGACTTCATGGGCTACTCTTATCAGGCCTTTCTCCTCCACCTTGAGTCTCCAGATCTGCGTTTCTTCATAGTGCCCAAGCTGCTCTGCTTCTCTCTCCCTCATCGCTGCACCCCATGCTTGCACAATCACAATGGCTCCCGCTGTTTGTGGACCATGTGTTGGGTGGGGTCTCTGGGTGTCATATTCCTGTCCACTCTGAGGGGCAGTGGGTGGAGCGTCTTGGTGTCTTTAAGTGTTTCTCCAATCTAATGCTTCCAAAGGAAATAAATCTCTTGCCAAAGTTAGACACAGCACAGTGAAACTGTAACTCAACATAGTATCATCCAGTCCGCGGTTGAACCACCACCCTCGAGAGATGAGCAGAGAGGCCACTGATGAGAAACAAACACAGCAGGACATGTCCAGTCACATGTGGGTCTTTGCTCTGCGGGTACACTCTTCTTCTTGGGCTAGGATGCGGCTCTGGGAGACACAGCTACTCATACCATGGTCAGCTTTCCCAAAAGAAGGCATAGGCTCATTAGCACTTGTGTTTGTTACTGGCTCTATTGATGGGCAGTGTGATTCTCCTCTTTCCAAGGAGCAAGCACAGCCACCAGCTCCCTTCCTAGACCTGTTCTGGCGCACTTCAGAGCACACAAACCCACTTATCCACTGCCCATTTGCTTGCTTCTTTCTCCCTTATCTCCCATCATTCCATCATCTACAAACTCGCTTCTCCCTGAATCATCTACTAACTCGCTTCTCCCTGAGCTCAGCCTGCCATGGGGCCATGGCATTGTCTTTGCACTTCCAGGCAGTGGTGTGTCCAGAGCCAGCTAGAATCGGGCCAGGCCCTGGTGTCTCATTTCCCAGAATCCAGCATCCAGGATCTATTTCTTGATCATCCCAGTCATGGTGCCTGCAGCTCTCACCATTTCTCACACAAGGTCATTTCTTCAAGGCATTTGTGTACATGTTCAGCTGTGTGTGCTTGTGAGTGTGTGCACATGCCTAGTGTTACTTTCCACTTACTGTTTTGAGAAAAGGTCTCTCAATGATCTAGGAGCTAGCCAACAAGCCTGAGAAATGCACCTGTCTCCACCTTCTCTGAGCTGGGATTAAAAGTATTACAAGTGCCACCATGCCCAACATTTTTTCATTTTGGTTTTTAATGCATTGATGTACATGTATACATGATGTGCACGCAGTCCATTGGCAAGAGGCCAGTGCATCCCCCAGGGGCTGGAGTTATACAGCAGTCGTGAGCTGCCATGTGAGTGCTGGAAACTGAACCTGGGGTCTCCAGAAGAGCAGCCAGTGCTCTTAACCCCTGAGCTATCTCTCCAACTGAAGCTCTTTTTAAAACCGGGCTCTCGGGGAGAAGCTCGGGTCTAAATACTTGCATGACAAACACTTTATTTTTAGCAACCACAACATGAGTGAGCCATGTTCCCAGCCCCATTTTTCAGAATTTCATAAATCCCTTCATTTTCGACTGAACAGTAAACTTTGCAATTGTTTCAGCAATTTCAGCAGGAGATAGAAAACTCCAGTGGCTTCCCATGGCCTGGCCTCAAAATTGACTCAAAGGCAAAGCAATCCTTCATTTCAAGAAAAGAAAATTCAACACATTACACTCACAAAATGTACTCACATAAACAAAGGAAAATTAGGTGTGATTTTTTTTATAGCCAACCAAATCCAAATTAAACTTTTGTGTTTCCTTTCCTTAATTTAATCTCCCAAGAAAGATCTAGCAATCTTAATGAAAGAGCCCCTAACTTGTATTTCATCTGATTTGACAGTGTCCACATAGCTCCCAAATGGCAAAAATGTATGATGTGGGAATGTTGGCTCTAATAGGAAAAATACAGCGTGGAAAGGAACTCTGAATGTGCTGGAGGCAAGACCCACAGTCAGCTAGCTGGTGGGGGGTGGGGAGCACCATCAGTACCCATGCTCGCTGCTCATGCCCCCCCTGTGAGCAGCCATGTTAGCTAAAGCGAAAATGTCACAATGATGGATCAGAACTAGATGCTCCATTTGGAGCCAGCCTGTGATCTGTCACTATGTGAAAATCCCCTTCTCCCTGGATCTGGGAAAGATAAAGGAGATAAAATCGCACATTATTTTTAAGCCCTGCTTTAGCAGGCTACAAACATGAAGCCTTCTTTAAGACATCATGGGACTCAGCAGAGCTGATGAGTCGGTGAGTTGAGCTAGCTAAAGTCCTCTAAGCTTTCGGCTCTTCATGCTTTTCAGGTGTACAACTGCTCCCCCCCCCAAATAAAAACCAGCTAACACCTGTTAACTTCAGCTTTACTTCCTATGTGTCCCCTTCCTGCTTGAACAGTGGACACGTTACTCCTCTCCCGCAAGCTCACCCAGATTCTAATCCACAAGGATCCCTCAGGTTCTTTTCAAATGGTGCCTCCGTTTCATTTCCAGTGGAAGCCCTGGAGAAAGGCTCACCTCTACCAATCTATCTCCAGCGAATATCAAATCACATTTCACCACAGAGATGTTAGTGAGACTTTTATCGGCTTTATTAAAGCTGTAAATTTTGATTTTAAAAGCTGCCAATGCCTGTGCTCCTGGAGTCCTCCAAGCACAAATTAGTTTCTTGTCCTTGATGCTCAGCTTCGTCCCCTGAGCAGTCAGAACAACAGGACACCCCATGGGCCACATATGGGGAATTGTCCTATAATTCAAAACAGCTCGATGATATTTCTGTTATGCTATTAGATTCATATTAGGCAAAAATGCCACAGCTCTACGTAGAGAGAAGAACTTGTATCTAAGAACTGCAGGCCAGGCAACATCACTGAAGGCACTGGTCTTAGAAACACGCAATCGATACTTTGAATTGCTTGAAATTATCTACCCAAGAAGCCCAACCTCATGCCTTCCTCTTCCTTCTCTTGTTTTTAGCTCTTCCATCTTGTAGCAGAGTCAGCCCCACTTTGGACTGGATTCCACCACTGTCTCGCTCCTCCTCACCCCTTAGGAGCCTTTGCCTCCCGCCCCCACCAATGCTATCCCCTGAACGCAGAGAGGCATACTTTTTGAAGGTACCTTTATGCCTTTTGAGTTTGAGTCTGAATATCAAAACTTATTCATCTTCTTTTCCACCTTCTGAAATTCTAAATCTCTTTTGTTGAGATTTATCTCACATGAAGGTGGAAACTAAAGAGTTGGCTCCACGGTTAAGAGCGCTTTCTGCTCTTTCAGAGGACCTAAGTTCGGTACCCAGCACCAACATCAGGCAGCTCTCAACCACTGTAACTCCGGGTCCAGGAGATCTGATGCCCTCTTCCGTGCTCCATTAGATATCCCCACATGTGGTATACACTCATACAGACACACATACACATAAATAAACAGTAAAATAAATCTTAGTGGTGTTGGTGCTTTTTAATCCCAGGACTTGGGAGGCAGAGGCAGGTGGATTTTTGAGTTTGAGGTCAGCCTGGTCTACAGACCAAGTTCCAAGACAGCCAAAGAACACAAAGAAACCCTGTCTTTAAAAATCAAAAACATAAAAAAAGAAAAATAAATCTTTATTTTACTTCTTTTTAAGTGTGTGTGTGTGTGTGTGTGTGTGTGTGTGTGTGTGTGTGTGTGTGCAATCATGCCATAGCCACTGAGATCAGCAGTGTCACAGCTTCTGAGGCTGGAGTTAGTAATGGTTGTGAGCCACCTGCTGTGGGCTCTGGGCACTGAATGTTGCTTCAACAAAAGCTGAGCCACCTCTCCAGCAAGGGCCAAGTCTCTCTCTCTCCCTCTCTCTCTCTCTCTCTCTCTCTCTCTCTCTCTCACACACACACACACACACACACACACACGTTCTAGTCGCAATGGGCTCTAACCACCCTTTTCTTACCCTCTTCAGACTTTGTACTTTTCTTCCTTTACCTCCTGCTCAGCATCAGATGACCCTGGCCATCCTCATTAAACAGTTCCCAGTACAGTATAAAATGGAGCAAACTTCCGGAGGTGTGTGCAACCAAAGGACAACTATCAGGAGTTGTTTCTCTCCTTCCACCACGTGAACTGCAGGTTTCAGATTTTGTGGCAAGGCATCGCCTGTGGAGCCACCACACTGGCCTCCAAAACTACAGTCACAGAACCTAACTAAAACCCCCAAATGCATACATGTTTCAGTACTATTGAAGAGACAGACTATACCAACAGGGTGGAGTGCTGATAAAGATGGGAAGGTTGGTCACAGGGATATTTTCCTCTTCCCTAGTTGTAGGTGTTGATGCTGGGAACACAAAGCAAAGTGGGGAGGGGGTGCCTCATCAGCCTTTACATCCTCAGCACCCGGACACCACCTGAAACATGATAAGTCTTACATGCAAGTAAGAAACAAACATTCTAAAATTCAGCTTAAGCTGGGCATGATGGCTGTTGCCTATCATCACATCACTTAGGCTGCAGGGGTGGGAAGATCAGGCGTCCAAGACTATCCTCAACCACACAGTAAGTTCAAGGTCAGCCTGGGCACCATGAAGCCCCAAATCAAAACTAAAACCAGTTGGTAGGAGTATATGCACAACAAACCATGTTTTTAATTATATTTTTAATAATTATCAGTGTTGATGGCCACGACATTGGCCTGTTTTGTTCATCGCCGTGCTTTAGACCTTAGAGTGAGTGTGCCAAGTCCCATTAAACAGTTCCCAGTAAATTATTAAATGGAGCAAAATTCTGGAGGTCCTTAAAATCCAGTTAAACTTGGGACTCCATTTTACTATTGATCAGAAGTCACTACAAGGCTTCAAGCCAGAAAGCTATATGATTAGATTCAGTTTAAAAACCCATCTGGTGGCTGAATAAGGAATTAAAAAAAAAATGCCGGGAGAATACAAAGCTGCTGCTCATGTCTACAAGAAACACAGCAACGCTGCAGCCTGGAGTAGCAGCCGCAGGGCTGGGGAATGAAGGCTCATCCGACAGAAGTTTTCTGGGAGAGCTGATGAGGTGTGGGTTCAGACTTGGTGCCGATGACACGGCTAGAGGGGTGGGGGGACAGAGTGACAGATGGGTGGGAAGCTGTTGATTACGCAGTGGAGTGGTTTTCAGAACAGCTCTGTGCTGTTTTTATCTGTCAGAGGCTCTTATAGCTGAGATATCTACACAAGTGTCTAACGGACAACAGACTGCCCAGGAAAAAGGCTAAGGAGAAGTAGTTCCTAGGAGTTAAGACATAAGTCAGTGGTTATGGATCGACAGCCCAGAAGCCCTTGGGATATTTTTGGGTTTGTTTTTTCTTTTTGCCAGCACAGGAAATTTTTTAATTTGGGGGCTTAGCTGGAAACCTTTCCAAATAGAAAGATATCACATTTTAGAAGGAAAAAAAATTTCAACTTCTCATCATGGTTGGAGATCTGATAAGATGAAACTCGAATTCTCTCGAACAAGTCAAGAGCAAGACGTGGGGGGTTCTGGGAGTGGTCCCTTAGGTGCAGTATTCTCTGCCGGTCCCCACGAGGCCACATTCTAAGCTCCACCCTCCGATCGATGTTTCCACAATCTTCACGGCTGTGTAGGTGCTCGTCTTGGAGAAGAACTAGGCGAAAGCGAAGAGTCTCTCACATTACTCCTTCTGTTGTGAGTCAGAAAGCTAAAGCTCCTGAAACACTGAGGCGAAGGGCCCGCTACTCGCCTCGCCCCTCACAGTATATGCCTAGCTCCTCGACGCCTTTGGCACTGGGACCCATGCTGGCATACTTTCAGAATATACTCCAGATCGCCCTAGCGGTACCAGAAGCTCAGCACAGGTGCCTCGCTGCAAGGCTGAAGAACTGAATTCCATCCCCAGAAACCACAGAGAAGGAGAGAATTAACTCTTCCAAGTGATCCTTACACCTCCACGTACACACTGCAATACATATGTGCCTGTACGTACAAAATAAATAAACAGATGATAGCAAGATTGACAGATGGATGGATGGAAGAGAGATGATAGATAGATAGATAGATAGATAGATAGATAGATAGATAGATAGATAGATAGATAGATAGATAATAGATAGATAGATAGATAGATAGATAGATAGATAGATAGATAGATAGATAGATGATAGATAGATAGACAGATAGATGATAGATAGATGATAGGTAGATAGATGAGAGAGAGAAAGAGAGAGAGAGAGAGAGAGAGAGAGAGAGAGAGAGAGAGAGAGAGAGAGAGAGAGAGAAGATAGATGATAGGTAGACTCTCTTGACAGTTTATTTGCAAAAAAAAATAATCCAAACTACTTGAAAGGCTGAGGCAGGGGGATGGTAGTTTCAACTTCTACCTGGGTTATGTAAAATGAATGCAAGGTCGATCTGGGAAACCTAATGAGACCTTCTTTCAAATAGTAAGTAAAAGGGGGGTGCTGGAGGTACAGCTCAGTGCTATTACACTTGCCTAGTAGTCGTAAGGCTCTAGATTCAATTAGGGGAGAGAGACAGACAGAGAGAGACAGAGAAAGAGAGGCAGACAGGTAATCAGACTGACAGACAGACAGGGAAACACAGAAAGAGACAGAAACATACTGGGTAAGTTAGTTAACCGTTCTGTAACTCAGAGTCAAATAATAACTGAGTAACCAATTCCTTAGCTAGCAGGAAGTTATTAGGTAAAGCACTTTAAAGAATGTGAGACGCTAAAATGGAGGGGGTTACAAACGATTTTCGTTGCTTTCTGGAGATGCCAATAGCCTGTGAGTTGACCCGTTCTCATCCTGGAAAGTGCTCATCGGCTCCCTCCCTGTGTGTTAATATCATAGACAATTGAACAAGTGTGTTTGATAAGAAAATACTGAAAGAAAAATGTTTCTGTGTTGAACTGCCTCTTCGGAGACTTGCTTACTTTCTATAAGTGTCCAACAGGGGAAAGCAACTACAATTTGGAGACATTTTCCTGAACAGCCTGGCCCTCGGAGCCTAGGTACATCTTACAGAAACCAGCTGACATTTCAGACGCGGTGCCTGTATCACCCAGGTGATAGGCGTTGCTATGGCGCCCTCTTGAGGATGTTCTGCCTGGCACCTCCCACGCGGATACAATGTGGATTGCGATGGTTCTCAACCTTCCTAATGTTGTAGCACTTTAATAAAGCTCCTCAGATTTTGGTGACCCCCAACCTAAAAATTATTTTTCATTGCTACTTCATAAGAGCAATTTTGTATTGTTATGAATTATAACATAAATATCTGATATGCAGTATGGTCTTAAGCGGCCCCTATGAAAGGGTCATTCTACCCGAAGGAGTTGGTTGTGAACCTATAATTTAGACAGTGCCTTTAGCCCCAACTAGGGGTGGCTGGATTCTGCTGTTATATGTCTGTGTGTGTAAGGACCTCTCAACTGTGGGACTTTTGAATCAGGATTCTCTTACTTAACCAGCAAAGCAGCAGAAATTGCCTAACGGTGCTGATGGAGTGGTACCTGTGTTTGTGACAAAACAAAACTTTGTTAGGAGGCAGAAGTTTTCAAAGTTGTATTCTGATTTAATGTAGGAGGAGGCTGCTTGTTTGTCCCGGCAGCCCAGAACCGAAATAATCACACAGAAACTGTATTAATTAAATCACTGCTTGGCCCATTAGCTCTAGCTTCTTATTGGATAGCTCTTACATATTAATTTAACCCATTTCTATTTATCTGTGTATCACTACAAGGTCATGGCCTACACCAGCAAAATTTCAGCATGACTATCTCTGGCGGCTCCATGGCATCTCCCTGACTCTGCCCTTCTTTCTCCCAGCATTCAGTCCAGTCTTCCCTGCCTACCTAAGTTCTGCCCTATCAACAGCCCAAGGCAGTTTCTTTATTCATTAATGGTAATCCGAGCATACAGAGGAGACTCCCACATCAATTCAATATTTATTTATTTGTTTAATAAAATATTAGATTACTACTCTTTGGAAATGACAATGAGAATGAGCCCGCTGAGTGCAAGGCAATGAATTATATGAAAGTTTTCAAATGTAATTTAATAATATGATTAAATACACTAATCAGACTGGGGAGGGGGCTGTGAAGAGACCTGATCTTAATATGTTAGTACAGAGTTGTATCAAACTTCCAGGCTCAAGAGATCCTCGCACCTCAGACATTAGAGTGCTGGGGCCATAAAAAAAAAGCCACCATACCCATCTTGACGTAGTAACTAGATATTGTACGCTTTACAGGAGAGGAAACTGGGGCTCAGAGAAATTAGCAAAGTTCAGGAGATTGGTAAAGGATAAAGCTGGGGTCCAATGAGTAACAAGCAAACATAAACATGTATGCATATTGTGCTTATGTATGGTCCTCAAGAGGTCACGGTCCTAGAGGAGCACAGCGGCCACCTGCAATCCTAGCATTCTGGCCTACACAGTGGGCTCCAGGATGAGGTCCTGGCTCCAAGTGAGTATACGTGGAAGCCAGAAAACCAAAATCTCAGCAATCCGTGGTGACTGACATGTAGACCACAGTGCCCTTACCTGCTAAAGTTCCCAGTGTCTCTCAAAAGAGCACCACGACCTGGGAAAAAAATCTCCAATACACAGGCCTTTGGAGAAAGCCCATCTTCTATCCAGAATACATATGCCCCCATACAAGATGGTCACATAAGGAAGAGAGGGAGAGAAAGAAGTGGAAAGGGGGATGTCTCCAAATACATCCGCACCCTTTTCGAGGTCCTTTTCTTATCATTTTATAGACTACACTTGACATAAGGCTATGAGCAGAGCTTTAAGGGTGCCAGGAAACACCTTTATTCCACAGTACAATGTATACAAATTAAATAGCAGGGAGCTGGCAAGACAACTCGGCAGAAAAGCGCACTCGCTGCCAACCCTGTCAACGTGAGTCTGACCCCTGGGAACCCACAATCATGAAAGAACTTATTTCCACAATCTTTACACACACACACACACACACACACACAACGACTAAAATTACTTTTAGTAGTTGGAAATATATATATATATATATATATATATATATATATATATATAGTCTAAGCTCTCTTTACTGTAATATTTCACTTGGTCATTTATTTCTTCAGCTTTTATAAATAAAATTATAATTTATTGATTTTTGTTGTTGTTATTGTTTAACCTAGAGCATTTTACTAGTAGAATAAAGCTATTTGTTGGGACATGGAGCCTGGGAGAAGTTTCCCATAGATTCATGTATTTCCCCTCTCTCCTAGGTAACCCAGGGAGTATATATCCTGTACTATTTTTTTTAGGCAAGGTGTGATATTTGTCAGGCAGAGTCCGGTTTCTTGAACTTCTGATCCCTCCACTTCCTCCTGCCAAGTGCCAAGATTCCGAGAACACACCACCACACCCAGCCAACTTGCCTTAATTGTTCCCCCTAGATTTACTTATTTAACTTGTTTGGTGTGTGTGTGTGTGTGTGTGTGTGTGTGTGTGTGTGTGTGTGTGTGCTTAAATATCTATAGTCATGAAACTGGAGAGGAGGTAATGAGAGAACAGGAAAAGTTCTTAAAGGAAATGGGAATAGAAAGGGTAAAAGCACCCATGTACTAAGGAAGCTGAAGTTGAGCAAGGGAGATGGTTCGCCCAGTAAAGGCACTTGCTGCCACGTCTGAGCGCCGGGATTCGTTGCCCAATGGGAGGAGAACTGATTCCCAGTGTTTGCTCTCTGACCGACACGAGCGCACTGTGGCACGCATGTACCCACACACACATATGCAATGAAAGAAGAAGAGCCCAGAGAAACAGGAAGAACGGGGAGGATGCAGGACAGGCAATGGGGCTGGGCATGAATGAGAACACAGTATCACAACGTGGATGAAGATGACTTGATGAAGTCCATTGTTTATATAGCTTAAAAAATTAGTATTTGAAACACTGTTTCTCAAACACTGTTCATTAGTAAGCAAGAAACCTGTGTTGCCTAATATAAGTACATCTCTATCTGAGCAGATGAGTAAATGCTAAATTGCAGGCCACAGCCTTAAAAAGCAGCAACAGTTCAGGCTGATACAGCTTCTTATTAAAGCAAACATTATGTTGACATTTCCCCCTTTGTAAGAGCTTACAAGCTTTACCCAGTCACGAGTTAAAGCATCCCTTTGTGTGTGCACACCTACGGGGATTCCAGAGATCAACCCCCAAGTCCAGCTCCACCTCTCACTGAACCGAGAGCTCACCGATTGGTCTGGGATGACTGGCCGGCCAGTAAACCCCATCTTCCTGTCTCTACCCCCAGCCCCAGATTCAGAGACACTTGCCTGGTTTTTAGTGGGGTTCCCCATTCGTGCTAATGCTTGAGTGGCAAGCACTTAGCACTAAGCCATCTCCCCCAATCTAAAGCGCCCTTTAAATTTTTAGCATCTGATAGGCTTAACTGGAAAACCCAGACAAGCTGGAAATTTGTTCAAGAAAATGTATTTACATTCCAAATAGAACCAGCTGCTAAGTCCTCTCTGAAGCTGAGTTATGTCTAAACCAACAAATCTGAAGACACACAAGCACTAAATGTGTAAACATTTAATCTGATGCAGGCAAGGTTGCCTGCAGGTTGTCTAAAGCCTGATTCTGTCCTCTGAAGCTCTGCGTGCGGGCTTGCTCCCTGCGTGAGGACCTGAAGCCACAATCTGGGTATGCTCAGCTGGAGACAAAATCTTCCACTCAGTCTTCCCTTCTTAAAGGCACACTTGTTAGGCGGTCTGTGAATTAAACAACTGGAATTCTGCTGTTGTTGTTGTTCTTGTTCTTGTTAGCAAAACAAAAATCTTTATTTTGTTTCTATTGCTGGGTAAAATTATCGGAAGCATGGCTGCATAAATTAGCAACCTGTGTCCATGGCCAAGTTCTATAGTCCAGCCAATCAATAGCTTTTTGAGAGGAGTCTGCTACCTGTGATGATTGACGTCTATAATACAAGAGCTTTGGGGCAGAAGCAGGAGATCAGGAGTTCGAGGTCATGCTCAACTACCTAGTGAGTTTGAGGCCAACCTGGGCTACACAAAGCCCTGCCTCAAAAGAACAAAGCAAAAAAAAAAAGTAGGAAGCTATAGATTCGTGTTTTTGGAAGCACTGGTAATGAATAAAAACCACCTTGCCATAGATGGAGAATCCTAGAGTGAGTGACTTCATGTGTGGAAGTCCAGTCTCAGAGTCTGGCAGCCTCCTTCAGGGATGTGAAATAAAAACATTTCTTTTCTTCACTTTGCAGGCTTATCAAATAGTGTCATCTGAGGACACTGAGAGATGAAATTTGTCCACTAATCATATATATAAGTGTGCTTTGAGGAAATGATGTAACAAACAACTCCATCCTCTGCTTGATCAGACCAAAGCCAACAGATCTTAAACAAATCCCCTTAAGTCCTTCTAGGGTATTCCAAACTGCATTTAGTTTAGAGAAATGAGAGCGAAAAATCGGCACTCACCTAGCATTTGAATTAGACCTTCCAGCAGCAGCTGAATTACAAAAGCAAACTTGAAAGAGTTTGCTCCACCTCTCTCCCTTCTGATGTGGGATTTCCCTCTGTATGCTGGAATTACCATTAATGAATAAAGAGATTGCTTTGAGCCTATAGCAGAGCAGAACTGAGCTAAGCGCGGGGACGGGGGGGGGGGGCACTAAACTGAATGCTGGGAGAAAGATGGGCAGAGTCAGAGAGATGCCATTAGCCCTGCTGGAGATAGACGCTGGAACTTTAGCTAGTAAGCCACAGCCACATGGCGATACACAGATTAATAGAAATGTGTTAAATTAATATGTAAGAGTTATCCAATAAGAAGCTAGAGCTAATGGGCCATGCCGTGGTTTAATTAATACAGTTTCTGTGTGATTCTATCGGGGCTATGTGGCTGGGAACTAACTAGCGGCCTCCTCTCAACACCCTGCCTCCTCCACCCACCCTGAGATGAGTTCATAATGAATATAATGATGCTGGCTGAGATTTTCCAGCCCACTCACATATATGCCCTGAATATAACTAGGTTTAAAAGGTTATAGATGTAGGGCCAGGTAATGTTAAGGGCATTTGCTGCCAAGCCAGATGACCTGAGTTCGATTCCTGGAAGGCACACTGTGGGAAATAAGAGTCGACTCCCACAGTTCTGTGCTCTGAACTCCACTTGTATGTGTACCATCCCTGTGCAGGCACACAAAAGGCCAGAAGAAGCCTTTAGAACCCCTGAAACTGGAGTTACCCTTGAGTCACCCCATAGGATGTTGGGGACCAAATCTGGGTCCTCTACAAAAACTATAAGTGCTCTTAACAGCTGAGCTAGCTGTTGGGGGGGGTGTTTATGGTTGGATTTTTTTGTTGTTGTTTCTTTGTTTTGGTTTGGTTTTTGGTATTTAGTTTAAATTACACTATTTGTGTCCCATTACATCTGATTCTGAGCCAAGTAGCTTTTATGTTGCTTTGCGTGAGAGAATTTTAGGAATTTGCTTTAGCTATTAACTTGTTCTTCTTATAGAAAAAAATAACTTCATGAAGAATGAGAAACGAAAAAGATCGGAACCAAATAAATAGGAAAAAAGCAAACAGGCAGCTTCTAAGAACTAATGCTCAGGGCACAGTTCCCAGCACTCACATGGCAGCTAACAACTGTCTGTCACTCTGGTTCCAGGAAATCCAATGACTGTTTCTGGCCTCTGTGGACACTGCATACATGTGGTACACAAACATACATACAGGCAGAACACCCATACACACAGAATAAAAATAAATAAATAATTTAAAAAATAAAAAGGAACAAAGTCTGTTTACTTTACTTCAGAAAGACCCTTAAAGTTGAGGTCCAGGGCACTAAGGACTACGGAAATGCTGGACTATATGTCAAGCACCCTGCTTACTACACAAAGTGTGAAATATGAGACAAAAATGTCTGTCTTCATAAAACTACCCTCGAACAAACCATCAGCAGATACACACTGGGTGATGGTGACAGCCACATACATGGACTAGAAGCATAGATGTCTGTTAACATGCTCTCACACGGCAACAGAGCTGTGGGAAAGTATTCATGCATAGAAGGAGATGGCAGAGATGAGAGAGCTTTCTAGAAAGTCAGAAAGCGCCATCTAAGCAGAGACTGAAAGAGTGGAAGGAACTAACCAACCATTAGATGCCTTGTACACACAGGTAAAGTCCCTGAATTGGGACATAACCATCCTTGCTGTGTTGGAGGTTAGTGTGGTGGGGGTCTAGATTGGCACAAACACACACAGACACGCACACACAAGAAGAGAGTATTTTTATAAAGGTCAGCATGAAGGGGCTGGAGAAATGGCTTAGTGGTTAAGCATATACACTGTTCTTATAGAAGTCCCAGTTCAGCTCCCAGAAACTAACTCACACAGCCCACAGCTTCAGCCCCACAGCATCCGATGCCTCCACAAGCACCTGCACGCCTATGTGCATAGCCCCACACAGACAGACACATGATTAAACAAATTTTTAATATTTTTAAGGTAGGTATGAAAAAAAAAGGTCAGCAGTTAACTCAGACAGCCTGGAAGCTGTCATAAGACCCTGAGCTAAGAGAAGGAAAGGGAGGAGCATTTGAGCCCGAAAGCTAGAGACTCACTTAAATGTCATGATGTACAGTAACTTGTGTCTAACCCTCGTACTCTGAAGGGTGAGGCACAAAGATCCTGTTGTCACGACCAGCCCAGGCTGCACAGTGAGACCAGAAAGGGAAGGAGGGAAGAAAAATGAGGAGGGGTAGGCAGAGAGAGAACAGATCAGAGCAGAGGGTTTGGATAGAACTGGCAATCAGAAAGGCTTATATTAACTCTTCAGCTGCCACGCTAGGAGCCGTGACTTCTACATCATGCCTTTAAAGACGAGACAGTGACGCCCAATATAAACTTCTACACCTAGTGTACCAGGACTTGTTTTCTAGGGTGGTATCTTGTCTTGTGTTTATTTTGGCATAAACAAAATCCTAGACACAACTTAAATATTACTCTTGGAGATGAAATAAATAGTGAACTTAATAACTTCCTAGATAAAAATTTTGTTTGATTTAGCTTTGTTTTGTTTTGTTTATGTAGCTCTGGCTGGCTGCTCTGGAACTCACTATGAAAATTGGGCTGGCCTTGAACTCACAGAGACAGAGAGAGATGCTGTTGTCTCCCTGGTGCCAGGATTAAAGACACTGCCACCATGCCCACCCCTCCTGGCAATTAAAACAACTCACGTAACTAATGTTATGAACAATGAAATTAATTGCTATGTGCTACACTATGTATTAGAATTTCTTTTCCAAAACCTACGTAGAAAGTGTCCATAATTCAATTAGTAAAATGTTTCCCAGCATGTATACGGCCCTGAGTTCCATACCCTGAACTGCACAAAACTGGGTGTGGTGGTACACACCTGTAATCCCAACTCTCAGCAGTGAAAATGGGGGGGAGGGATCAGAAGTTATCCCTGGCTAACGGTTAGTTTATAGCCAGCCTGTGCTACATGATCCTGCTTTAAAAATAAAATAAAATAAAAATTAACTTCTAGATAGTAATTCATAGTCTAAAAGAAATGTCTGTGAAAGTAGATAGTATATATACACATACATAAACAATATGGATAAAATGACTGGCAGGAGGGAGTCCCCGAATGGATGGTTATCATTGCGTGTTTGGAGAATAACACCCAGAAGTTTTGCTGTTTTACTTTGAAAAGAAGTTGGTTTTCCCCTTAGATTGAGAAAATTATTAGTTTGATGCTAAATGGGACAGGAGGAAAAAGAGAAGGAGGAGAGAGAGAGAGAAAATATATCTGCTTCACTTCTCTGTGATGACAGCACCATCTAATGGTCAAAGTTAGCTTCTTTTTTTGTTTATTTTTTGTTTTTATTTTTCAAGGCAGGGTTTCTCTGTGTAGCTTTGATGGCTTCATTTTTTAAGATTTGTCTTCTTTAACTGTAAAAGGATGTGAATCCAGAGTTGTAGTGCCCAGTCCCAGTGGATACAGCTACAATATAGCTCCTGCACCTAAGGCTCAGGGATCATGGCCGAAGAGGAGAAGGAAGGACTGTGAGAGCCAGAGGATCAGGGAGTCTGTTGTGAGACTATGTCTCCTAGGAATGTCAGAAACCACACCCATAAAGCTCAACCACATGGCTTCATAAACAGACCCTGAACAGAGATGACACCACCAGACACGCCAAAGTGGATGGGAAAGCACATAGGGCTCGACCCTACACAAGGAACTACAGGCAACTGAGAGGGCAGGGCAAGGCTGCAAGGAAGGGCACCCAGCTAGCTATTCATATCAAGGCTATCTCTGAAAGCATACACATGGCTAACGTTATCCACACAGAGCAGGTTAAAAATTAAAAAACAAAGAAAAAGAGGTCGTGACCTTGAAAGCAATCAAGGTGTAGTATGAGAGCTGGCTGGGAAGGAGGAAAAGGGAAGGCGGTCATATGGTGTAATTATAATCTTTAGAATGAATTTTAAAATATTTTGAAGAATGAAAAATGATGCGATTTTCAGTATTTTAGTATTAGAGTAAAGGCAAACAACCACAGTGGCATGAAGGTGGGGTATCTAAAGTATAATGTTTAAAGGAACATGCCATTGCATACTGATTCAAACTTGTACTCCCAGGACTTCAGAAGCTGAGACATAAAGATAGCAAGAATCTGTTTCAAAATATGTAAATAGACAAGCCTTCATAACTATGTAAAGGGTTCATGGCTTAGGGTAATCTCCAAGATATAGGAAATAAAAATTTTAAATATAGGATATATGAGTTATAATATATCTCCTCTGCATTTTAAAAGCATGCTGTTTGTTTACATGCATAGACTCTCCCTGGACAGGCACAATGGCCAAGGACGCTGGCTCTCTTCAGTGAGAATAACTGTATGGGCTTCAACATGGGAAGAAACTTTTCTCCTGTGACCTTTTCAAGATTTTAGCTTTATTAATATGACATCAAACGTTTTAGATTATGTGTATTTGTTTTTCCTAATTGAGTGTGCATACTTGGCACTGTGGAGGGGAGATGAGGGCTTCAGATAACTTGGTACAGGACTTACAGATGGCCGTGAGCCAGCATGCAGGCTGGGAACCCAACGCAGTTCTCTGCAAGAGCGTAAGTGCTCTTAACTTCTGAGTCGTCTCTCTGGCCCTGAAGGATAAAGTTCTAAAAGCATAAAAGCTAAGGGAATTTTACTCTGCACTACTGTCAGAGCCCAGCACTAACGTGTTTCCTAGTCTTTAGATGATGTATCTGACCACAGGTTAAAGTGGGATTTTTCTTGAAATAAAACTCAGACAGATTCAGATAATCTCTTTGGAGTGCTGGTCCAAAAACTCTCCAAAATAAATATCCTGGGACGAACCAAACAGAAAGTTCTCTACTGTTAAAAAAAAAAAAAAAAAAAACCATGCTTTCCAACTCTGCAACATCATCACTTCAGGGATTATTGGTTCCCTAACTGAGAACTAGGGGTGCCCAGCACAAGAAGGTACTTACTGCTAGAACATGCCTGAGCCCTAGAAAAAGAAGCCAAGATCACAGACCCGGTACAGTAACAAGATCAATGGTATTAGACCAACAGTCCATCACAGAGTGATCATCAAAACAACATACTTGGCTGCCACCAAGCCCTCACCATGACATAGAGTCGGGGAAGATTGACAGGTGGTAATGTCCATGTGAGGACTAGTACTTGTTTTGACATTATGATCAAGGAATGCTGATCAAAAAAAATTAAGTCAGGTTATTGATTTCTAATGTTATTTTTCTCTTTGTTTGATCATGTTTGGACATGATCTCATGTAGCCCAGGTCAAAGACTCTGTGTTGTGGGGGATGACTTTGATCTCATGATCCTGACACCTCCACATCCAATGTGCTGGTATCACAGGTGTGCACCCCTTGATCTGGTTTATGCGGTGCTGGGGATTAAACCCGGGGCTTTGGGCATGGCAGACAAGCATTCTACCAGCTGTGCCGCAGCCCCAGTCTCTTTACCCCAAGCTTTTCAACAGTGTTCCCATAACCTGACGCTTTACCAAATCTGTGAAAGGCATGAGTGGTGCCATTTACATCGTGAGATGGTTACAAAGAGACTCAACAGTGAGCAAAAACTAAAACATAGAATTGGGTAGAGAAACAAGGAGATCAGCTTTTTAAATAAATCATCCCTCCTAACAAAGAACAGAGGAGGCCTGGGTAACCTGCAGCAGGATTAAAAGGAGACCGGGAATGGTCATTTCCTTAGGTACATGGGCCCTTTGGGTCCCATAGATTCTGTCGGATCCTGTGCTTTCTCAGTAGACACTTAGCATACTAGAATAGTTTTAAATGATAAGAACCAGGATGTTGCCAGTTGGGGTGGCTCATGCCTGTCAGCACAGCATTCAGGAGAAGGGGGCCAGGGAGACCAGGAGTGGATGGTTATGCCCAGCTATGATGGGTGTTCAAGGGTAGAGTGGGCTGTATGAGGTCTTGCTCAAAAGGCAAACCAACCACCAAACAAACGGAAGAACTAGGATTTTTGATTTTATGCCATAAACAAAAGTAAGTAAGTCTCCAACAGAATGGGGTGACTGTCCTCTAGACAGCCCGGCTCCACTCTGGTGGAAGAAAGACAGTAAAATGTCATATGTACCTCAAAGTTTGAAAACAAACTCTTGCTGACAGACATGCATGAAGTGCATAGCATGGCCCCAGGAGAGCAGAGGTCAGCATTTCACCTTTAGAATGTGGTGCAGGAGAATTGTCTGTATTCTATCAATCATGTATTTTAATAAAATGCTGATTGGCCAGGCAGGAAGAATAGGCAGGTCAACCAGACAGGAAGTAGAGGCAGGGCGATGAGAACAGGAGAATGCTGGAAAGGAGGAAGCCCATTCCCCCTATTCCAGCCCAGACCACAGAGAATCAAGATGTAACCTGCCTGGCTGAAAGGTACCAAGCCATGTGGCTAACATAGATAAGAATAATGGGTTGATATAAGTTATAAGAGTTAGCAAGAAGCCTGAGCTAATGGGCCAATCAGTTTTATAACTTATGGAGATCTCTGTGTGATTTTCTTTGGGGCTTGCTGGCTGTGGGGTACTGGGAGGGACAGAAACCCCCAAAAGGCAGGCCCTCATGTTACAAGGATGGTGTTAGAAACTTATTAGAACAGCTTACAGACTATAGTCTGACAATGTCTGTCTATAAAGAATCTAGTTAAGTTGTTCAGTTCACAAAACTGGATGACTCAGCTGTTCTCCCATGCACACCAGGATCGTAAAGAAGCAGACTTTATTGCCAGTGAAGGAATGGACTTTGTAGCAACGGTGAGAACAAACAGGTAAAGAGAGAAAGTTTCCTTCTTCCATGTCTTATATATAAGCAGAAGGTGTCGCCCAGATTCAAGGTGGATCTTCTAAGCTCAAGTATCCAGATTAGAAGTGGGTCTTCTCACTTCAAAGGATTTAATTATGAAAAAAAAAATCCTTCACATGTGTGCCCAGCCATTTGAGAATCAGTTATTGTCATATGTAGTCAAGTTGAAACTGGGAATAGTCATCTCAACCTCCATAAATTAAACCCACAGAAGTCAAACGTTAAAGTGTACACAAAGCAAATGGTTGATAAAGATATGAATAATTTGTATTGGTATGGATTTTGTTTTATTGATATAAATTTAAGGTTAATTTTATTATATGTATATGTATTTCTGATATTGATTAAGGTATTGTGATTGTGTAGCTCATTTAAAATGTAATATATAATTAAAAAAATATAGGTTGTTAATGGATAATCATCAATAATAGTCAAGCTTGTAGTCATGTTAGTTAGATTTCTTCGATATATAGAGATATATTTCAGTTAGATAGGCAATTTTCATATCTTTCAAAGACTATGAAGTATGACATTTAAAATGTTTTAATAACTTAGGGATTTTCATGACAATAAAATGCATCTTCTCCTGGCAGCACCAGCTACTTCAAGAGGAAGATGAGCATTGAAGAGGCTCCTTATGGAATTTGTTAGCCATTTGAGTAAGAAACTGCTCTTGCCTGGATTGCTTCACTGTACATGCAGTACCCACAGAGAGATGACTGCTAAACTTGCCCAAAGGTGAGATAATCCTTCAGGGTTCCTGTTTCATTAAAGAGTCTGTGAAACATTCTACAGGACACAAAAAAGTGACTAAACTGTCTTTACAATTTCCTGCTTCATGGAAAAGTCTGCTAAATACTATAGACCTATAAGCTAAAGATAAATGCCCCAATGGTACAAAAGAACTTTGGGTAAATGTCCAGGCAGCAAGATGTCTCTGTCAGTTCTAGAGTTTTAAAAGTTGTTTATAATACACTTCCTGTTTACTTAGGTAATATTATATCTTTCTGGAGTTGAAATAGATAGATAGTTATAGTTGTAGTTTTCCTTTGTTATGATAAAAAATAAAATAGATATAAACATTGTAACTATAATTCTTGCTTAATAACTATCTTGTTATATGTAATTTTACTATGTTAAAGTTAAAGCTTTCCTCTCCCTTTTAAACAAAATAGGGGAAACGGTGTAGGAGGTCCTTCTGTTTATGTGCTGCTTTCATTGGTTAATCAATAAAGAAACTGCTTGGCCTGATATGGCAGAACTTACATAGGCAGAGAAGACAGAACTAAACTCTAAGAGGAAGAAAGCAGAGTCAGAGAGCCACCATGGAGACGCCAGGTCAGACATGCTAAATCTTTCCCAGTAAGCCACGACCTCATGGTGTACACAGATTATTAGAAATGGGTTAAATCAAGATGTGAGAATTAGCCAATAAGAGTCTAGAGATAACAGGCCAGGCAGTGTTTAAATAAATACAGTTTCTGAGTGGTTATTTTGGGTATAAGTTAGCTGGGTGGCAGGGATGAAAAAGGGACACCACTCTCTGTAACAAGTGGTTTTTGAGAATTAAAAGTCAAAACTGACCAAATAGTGTCATGGCAGAAGTACACAGGGCCACCAAGCAATCGGAGTCAAAGGGAAGACTGTAAACCCCTACTGTTTGTGTTTATGGAGAAAGAATCTTGTAACCAGTCCAGATTGCAAAATGAGCCTCCATCTAAGCCAAGTGGATAGTAGAACTTGCTGTATTCATGTAGCATTGATGATGAAATTACAGAAGGCATCGTGGGGACTGCTACACCACAGAGACCAGCAGCAGTTAGCAATCACCCACCTTGCCAGAGGGATAACTGTGATGAGTCTCAGGGCAATCACTCTTCTGCAGGCTCCTTGACTCTGTCCTGTAGGCTTGATGACTCAAAGATTTGGAAGACACACAACAGAATCTTTTGGAATTTCTGCAAATCTAATTAAACTCTTACACAGTAAAAGAAGAAAGATTAAAAGTTATTCTTTTATGGGTTAGGAGTCCAGTTTAAAACTAGAGCTCACACTTAACATGTGGAAAACCCTTGGCTGGGTCCCAGTCACAGAGCACAAACTTTGTCTCTTTCAAACGTGTAGAGACAGGGCCCTCAAGAGTCTAGAAGAAGTGTGCCCCAGAAGGGAAAGGTTAATGGCATGTCAGTTCCTAATTTGTCTGGAGACACAAAAGATTTCTGTCCAAGACTTTGTTAAAAAGAGGAACTCTTGTAGGGCAGAGGTGGTGCATATCTTAGATCCCAAAAGTTTGGAGGCAGAGGTAGGCAGATCTCTGTGAGTTCAAGCCAGCCTGGTCTACAGAGCAAGTTCCAGGACAGCCAGGGCTACACAGAGGAATTCTGTCTCGAAAAAAAACAATGCAAAACAAAACAAAAAAGGAAAACTAAGGGCAAACACAGGCACCAATAAGCTTTGTCCTTTACCCTTCTCTCCCTTCCTAACTATTACATTCCATTCCTAAGCTAGGTCCATTACCTTATTTGGCCATTGATTCATTCGTCCAACAATGAAATAATCCATTATTTGGCTGTTATGTCCAGTCAGGACTGATCCTAGCATTAACTACCCTTTTTCTCCTTAAAAACCCACTCCTGCAATAAGTAAGTAAATAAGCCCACCTTCTGTTACTGCAGCAGCTACTGCTGGCCTTTACCCAATCCAGAAACAGTCTACCACCACCCCAGTCCCAACCTCCACCACTTACCCCTCTTGACTAATAAATCTCCTTTGTGCTGAGAATTTGGTATCTGGGCCAGGAAAATGGTTGAGTGGATAATGTTCTTGCCTCACAAACATGAGACCCTCAAGTCAGATCCTCAGGATCAATGTAAAAGTTAAGTAATGTGTTATTTAGGGTTTCTATTTCTATGAGAAGACACCATGATCACAGAAACTCTTATAAAGAAAAAACATTTCATTGGGGCTGGGCTACAGTTTCAGAGGTTTTGTCCATATCATCATGATGGGGCACCGTGATGTGCAGGCCAACATGGTGCTGGAGAAGGAGCTGAGACTCCTTTATCTTGATCCTCAGGCAACAGAAACAATCATATACCACATTGGGCATAGCTTGAGCACATAAAAGACCTCAAAACATGCCCTCACAGTGACACACTTCCTCCAACAAAGCCACACCTCCTAATAGTGCCACTCCCGATGGGTCAAGCATTCAAATACATGAGTCTATGGGGGCCATACTTATGCAAATCACCACAAGGACAATAGTAACAACTATAACCCAAGTGCCAGAGGTTGGGGGAGCAAAGACAGGAAGGAAGGTCTCAGAACTCACTGGTCAGCAAGACTAGCTGAAGCACCAAGTTCCAGGCTCACTGAGAGATTCTGTCTCAACAGTAAGACGGAAAGTGACAGGGAGATACTGGGCGTTGAATGCACTGCACAACTGCACACGTTTACACGCATGTATGCGTCTATGATGGCACTGTGCACACTGTGACACTGCACCTTAGCCGGCGTCTTCTCGGCAATGGCAGTCCTGCCGTCTTCTCAGTCTCTAGTCTGTCTCTTACTGCACACCAGTGTGCTGGGTGTGATAATGTGTCACGTCAGCTCTAGCCATGCTTCTGATTTTGTCCTGGGTAGCCATCATGCCTTTTTCTAAACACCAGGGGCAGGCTGGATGTGGAATCCCGTGCCAATCGTTCCGAACCCTGCTGTTCCAGTCCAGCTCCTTTCCGTGCTGCCAAGAAGAAGCCAGGAAGAAGGCTTTTTCACTGGACTTCTTTGAGGTCCTACCTAGGCTTTCTGAAACTTTTTTTCCTTTAAATTATGTGTGTGTGTGTGTTTGTGTGTTTGTGTGTGTGTGTGTGTGTGTGTGTACATGTGGAGGGCAAAGATCAACTTGCAGAAGTCAGTTCTCTCCTCCTGCCATGGGGATCCGAGAGATCAAACTCAGGTCATCAGGTTGACAGCAAGCACCTTGACCCTAGCAGAACCGATCAGCAGCCATCTCCATTTATCTTCAGTTTAGTGGATTTAACTTGGTGTTTCTGTGTGGCATCTGCAACTTCCTTCATCGCATTAATTTTATTGCATTAAAATTTGGCTGATATTTCACAGGGTATTTTCCCTTTTCCTTCCTTCCTTCCTTCCTTCCTTCCTTCCTTCCTTCCTTCCTTCCCTCCCTCCCTCCCTCCCTCCCTCCCTCCCTCCCTCCCTCCCTCCTTCCTTCCTTCCTTCCTTCCTTCCTTCCTTCCTTCCTTCCTCACTTCACTTAAGCTTCGCCCATACCTGTGTAGAGTACAAGCTAGGATCGACATATGAAAAAGATAGGCATTTTTGGCTTTCTGAGTTTAGGTCACCTCAATTAATATAACACTTTTCAGATCCAGCCATTACCCTGCAAATTTCACTAACAGAAAATATTGAATAAGAAGAAAGAAAGCCCAAGAGCTCCTCACTGTAGGGCAGTAGCAGAAAGCCCTGAAAAGGGACCCATGAAAACAGAACCCAAACTCAGCAAGCAGGTACGAAGTCTGAAGGTAAGCATGGCTGGGAAATTACCTGCGTGCTAAATTCTCTTCCCTCCAGCCGGGCTGTGTCCTTAAGGTTAAAGGATACATTAAAGATCAACCACAGTCTTATGTCACGCCCACAAGGCTCGTGCGTGCCTGCCCACGGGTAGTGTTTGCCGGCTCCCGTCCTATAAGCTAGTGGTATTTGCAGATAGGTGTGTGATGGAAAAAAGTAAACAGCGGAATACTCACACCACTTCCTGTTTCCTCGTCAGTTCTTCACAAGGAAGTGAGCCTTTATTTGTTTATTCTTCGCCTTGAGAATGTTAATTCACATCGGAGGAGTCCTGATTAAAAGCCAGGCAGATTAGGGAGCTCGGGCAATGGACTAGCATCCTAAACCCACATTTTCATGGCCTGCAGGAGAGCCAGTGAGACCTCACACTAACAGGCCAAGTTTCCTTCTAACCTGACACACTGAAGACTCTTGTCTACACCAGCCTCACCGGTCCTTCCTGGCTTCTCTCGGGATAGGAATGTTTCTGGTAAGTGATTATATGTGTTCAGTGTTTTCTTTGCCTTAAAATGAAACTTTTTTATTCATTCACATGGACTGTTAAGATGTTTTCCTAGTCCAGATACAAGAGTCTGCTGCTTGTTTCTTCCTGAATGTATTTTTTTTAACAGTAAAAAATATGTTTTTACCTTCCCAGAGGAAGAAGGACACTGTCTACTTTGCTGGAAACATGTCCTGAAAGGGGCTTCCCTCTCCTCTGCTACATTTCTCTGGTTCATCCTCATTTTTTTCTCCAAAGCTAGAAAATGTGTATTTTTGTTGAATTCACGAGCAATTGAACAAACTAAATTAAACCACAAAGCTTTACTGAGTTCTGGTACTTTCTTACTGTGGAAAACGCGGTACCACGAAACAAGAAAGAACTACAAAGAAAAATGCTGGGCAACATAGTTAAATAAAGTCCTTCTTATTTATTGTGACAATTAAAAGCAGATTAAATGATAGCATTTCCTCTTAAATATATATCTTTATATAATGACCAGCTGATAAAAATCTGTGGCCCACATTATTTTTCTACATATTTAATCTAAAAATTTTAGGAAGGATGTACAGGTATGTATACATCTCCAAAGGTCACACTGAGTGAACCAACAAGTCAGATTTGCTCATGATGTGATAAGTGTGGAAGTTTTGCTTGCGTCAGGATAGAGAGAAAATGATATTGGATTGTTAACAATTTTTAAGGCTCTTTGGGGTGCAATACTTATTATATATATGTATGCATTTACAATGTTTTTTTGGGGGGGTTGTTTGTTTGTTTTTGTGCCTAAGGTCAGTTATTTAGGCCTTCAGTGGCAATGCCTTTGTGTTCCTAGAGTTTCATCTTGAAAGTAGTTTCGGCCTGAAAGAAAATAGAGTGACTGCATCAAGAATATCCAGAAATAAACAATATGGAAGTCATGATTGGCACGCTGCTGTGCTAGCTGCCTCTCTGGCTGTCTACAATCCATCTATCTACACCCCCATCAGTTTAGCTTCATCATGTATATGATGTATTATAAAGTTAAAGACTGCAGCAAACTTAAGTCTAAACAGTGAAGAAAATATGTCACTTGGGTTCACCATGTTACCTTTTTCCTAGGATAGAAACTCCTTCCCAGTGGCATAGAAAGGAGACCTGGCGACAGGTCCGGAAGGAGTTGGAGTGGTAAAGGGAGGTATGGCCAAAATATATTGAATCCACCTGTGAAACTCTCAAAGAAGAAAATTTTAAAGACCCTTCAAAAATTCCTGGCATAGTTGTGTACACCTTTAATCCCAGCAGTCAGGAGGCAGAGGTCAGCAGATCTCTACAAGCTTGGGGTCAACCTGGTCTGTATCATAAAGAACCTACCTCAAAAAAAATCTAGTGTCAACTGAAACGCATAATATTTAACGTGGCATTTGGTGAGTGTAATACAAATCTCTGTCGAGGTATAGAACACCACTCTCACTCCCTATCTAGAAAATTATTCATTTTCCTATCTAGTCAGTCATTATTCATTCCCCACAATGGCAAATATTCTTCTCCTCGATACACTATGTACACACACGTAGAGTTTTTAAAGACTTATTTGTGTTGTATCAGTATTGTTGAATGGTATTTCACTGTGTGAATCTATAACAATCTACATGTGAATTCTCCGCTCGATGGACACCTAAGCCTGGTCCAGTTTGGGCTATTGTGAATAAGCCTGTCCATGAATCTATGCACATATTTTCTGGATGTGTTTTCAGCCTCTTATGTAAAAATATATGGGAATAGAATTGCTTGGCCCTAATGTAATTTTCATTTTGATTATATAAGATACTTCGTATAATTTTATCACCCTCAAAAACATTGTGTGAAACTGGGCAGGCAGGTTAGACTCTGTGAGTTTGAAGCCAGCCTGGTCTACAGTGAATTTCAGATGGTCTAGGGTTACATAATTAGGTCCTGTATTTTTAAAAAAGCTCTAAAAAATAACAATAATAATATTAAATAGTATTTAGGCTTCATGACATAGTATAAGTAATATATTCTTGTCTCTAAAACTATTACAAAAAGATAATAAACAATTTCGTCTCTGGAGCCAGGTAACAAGCTGAACTCTCCCTTAGTTGATTTCTCTCCTTCATATAATTCCATCATTAAGCCGTCATCAGCACCATAAAACAATTAATTGCAATCCACCCTTGAACTTTGGCAAGGCTTATCTTGTCGATTTACAAAGCTGGTCAGAAGTGGATGCCCTTTGGAACCTAGCTATCCGCTCTTAACACACTGATATGCACACTGTAAGAAGCCATTCACAGTCCTCATACCTGTATAATCTAGGGCTATGAGGAGCTGGGTCAGTGAGTGTCCAGCAGTCCAGTGGCCACTGGCGATGAAGAACAGGGGGTTGCCTGCCTCTCAAACTCAAGACAATCTAATGAAGTCTCTGCTCTTTTGTCTTGCCTGCCCCCTCCCACATTCCTCCACCCCCTGCCATCATTTCCCGGGTTCTAGAAAGAAGTGCCTACAGAAGAGACAAAAATACATTACTTTTTCAGATCCTGCGCCGTACCCTACATTCACAGAGTTCTGCACAGGGTCAGGAAGTGATGAAATGAGAAACTCAGAGGCAAGTCGATCTTTGGGACTTGGAGGCCAACTTGACGTACATAGCGAATTCCAAGCCAGCCAGGTCTACACAATGAGACCTTACCTCAAAAAGGAGAAGTTTAGGGAGCCCCAACATCAGGATCCAGGTCTGACATCCTAAATGAGCAATGCTTCTGAATTAGGCATGGCCACACACTTCTCCTGTTTTTAACATCTACCAAATTCTAATAAGGTAGAATGACTGTCTAATTTCATCAAAATGATTAGATACACACATTCAACATCACCTCCAGGGAGCCAGGCCAGGTAGCCCACACTTTGAAGCCTAGCAATTTAGAGGCTAAAGCAGGAGGATTTCTGAGTTTAAAGTCAGCTTGTCTTGAAACAACAAACAAAAAACACACAGGACATAGAGGCAGGAGGGTCAGAAGTACACGGTCATTTTACATACAAGATCGAGGCTAGTCTGGACTACCAGGTCATTTTACTTACAAGACCGAGGCTAGCCTGGGCTACAAGATAAAAAATATTTCTTCATGTGTAGCAAACAGGTCACCTCGATCTTGTCAGGCTGACGAGCATGGAAGCAGCTGGGCTCCGGGGAGATGTGACTCCACCCTGTGAATAAATGAACTCTTTGAAAATCCTGCAAAGAGGAATTCTGCTGACACCCGGTCCCAAGCTGAAAATGGAGCTCAAGGGAATCTGAAGTTGGAAAGTCTGTGGAGATTGATTAGTTTTCAGTCACGGAACAATCCAGATCGCTTTGTTAGAGTAAAAATTTTTTAAATCCCCTAGAGTAAAGGGGATTTAAAAAATATTAAAATTTTAAAAATATTAAAGTCCCAGCATGAGAAGAGAGTGCCCATACTCAGGAGAGAAAAGCTTAAGGATCTAGGAAGGCACACCTCCGAGAGCTGCCAGCCACTAACGTTTCCTTCAGCAACATGAATGTCTACTGCCTGAAGAATTCCATGAGAGCAGCAAAGGACAAGCACAAACCCTTGGGTGGCTTCTAATTCTTCCAAGTTTTTATTTTGTCTTTTATAACCACAAATCAGTTTTAAAAGTGGTAGTGGCGCATGCCTTTAATCCCAGGACTTGGGAAGTAGAGACAGGCGGATCTTTATGAGTGCAAGGTCAGCCTGGTCTTCAAGAGCTAGTTTCAGCACAACTAGGGCTGTTACACAGAGAAACCCTGTCTCAAAAAAACAAACAAACAAACAAACAAAATATATATATATATAATACTATATTATCATAAATTATATTACATGTGATCTTATATATAACTATATATACATTATAAAAAAATTATATGTAATATCATATATATATTTATTTATAAAATTATAGATAATATCATATATTTTATAGAGATACAGGAAGTGATATTAAAATGAAGCCAGACAGGCATGATGGCACAAGCCTTTAATCCCAGTACATAAGAGGTTGAGGCAGAAGCATGACAAATTCCAGAAAAGCCTTCATGAGAGAGACAGAGAGGCAAAGACACAGATTGACAGTCGTGGTAGTTCATTTCTGTAACTCCACACTTGGGATACTAAAGCAGAAAGATTGCAGTAAATCTGAACCCAGTCTGGACTAATAGTGAGTTCCAGGCCAATCTGGCATGAAGCCTGAGATCCTGTTCAATAAATAAATGATAAATGAATATGAAATGTTGGAATAAAAAAAGCAATATTTATTTGGGTGAGAGTAGTCACTTTTTAATTTTTACTTTATTTTATTTATTTACTTTGAGGCAGGACCTCACAATGTAGCCCTGGCTGGCCTGAAACTCAATATCTACACCAGGCTAGTATCAAACTCATAACAGTCCTTCTGCCTTAGTCTTCTGAGTTTGGGACTAAAAGTGTGTGCCACCAAACCCTGCCCATCACTTTTAAAATAGCCACATGAGGGGCTGAAGAAACCACACAGTGTTTAGAACCACTTGCTTATCTTGCAGAGGACCTGAGTTCCATTCGTATCACAAGGGCCTATAACTCCAATTCCAGGATACCTAACTCCCTCTCCTGGCCTCCTAGGGCCCTGATAGCCACACACACACACACACACACACACAGAGAGAGAGAGAGAGAGAGAGAGAGAGACAGAGAGACAGAGAGACAGAGAGACAGAGAGACAGAGAGAGATAAATACACATAAAATGAAATACATTCCTTTAAAACACCGGTAGGCGGAGTGGAAGAGATCACTCAGTGATTAAGAACACTTGCTGCTCTTGGCGAAGATTCTAGTTAGGTTCCTAGAACCCACCAGGTGGCTCATAGTAGCCTGTAAGCCCAGCTCTAGGGGACCCAATTCCCTCTCTGGACTCCATGGCACCCACGGAGATACACACATCTACATTCACAAATGCCCATGCACACACACACACACACACACACACACACACACAAGTAATTAATTAATCGTGTAGACTAGATGGGATGACACACTTCGGGTCCCAGCACGTGGAAACCAGAGACAAGAGGATCAGGAATTCAAGCTCGTCCTTGCTGTGGCTTTACAGTAGGCCCGAGGCCTGGAGCTCCATGGCATTATACAGTATATATAGCTATATACTATATTAATAAGTATAGATTATATGTATTTAACACCCAATAGAAAAGTCATGGAGCTAATGAAATTTTAAAGCCAAATACAAACTGAGACTAAATTTTAAAAGAATCGTTTAACACACAAACCTACAAGGGCAATTCTCGACAGACGCAGGAAGAGAACTGAACAGCAAGGGCTGTGCTTGTTAAGAGTGCCAGGCTCCATTCACATGTCTCACTGCAGACAATCCTCCCTAGAACTCTGATAGCTGACTTTCTAAACAAACAGCTAACAATAGTGTGTGCTGCTCCTACAGGACAGAGAATCTCATTCCAGGCAGTGTTCTCAGCAAAACTTAAATGAAGGCACAGACCACTTGGTCTTTAACCCTGTGGGTGTGTATGTATAGGAAAACATCAAGCCGTCTCCCCTAAATATACATAATTTTTATATGCAATTATACATCAATAAAGCCAAAAATCTTGTGGGTGGCATAAATCTCAAAGAATTCCTGAAACATGGTAATAAGAGAATGATACAGAAAGATCTTAGATGGGCAGGATAGGTGGTTTTCATCCTGATAATATGAAATTAAGTGGAAATAAAGACTCTTGGAGGTGATGGTGCACACCTTTAATCCCAGCATTTGGGAGGCAGTAGCAGGCAGATCTTTGAATTCTAGGCCAGCCTGGTCTATAGTGCGTGTTCCAGGATAGTCAGGGATACACAGAGAAACTCTGTCTAAAAAAAAAAAATATTCTAGAGGTTGGATAAATGGATTTGTAGTCAAGAGAGTCTCCTAAAGGGAGGGAGGGAGGGAGGGAGGGAGGGAGGGAGGGAGGGAGGGAGGGAGGGAAAATGGAGGGAGGGAGGGAGAGAGGGAGGGAGGGAAGAAGAGAGGGAAGGAGGAAGGAAGGAAGGAAGGAAGGAAGGAAGGAAGGAAGGAAGGAAGGAAGGAAAGATCCAGTGGGTTCAGACTAACGGTAGATACAATATGAAAATAAAAATAAAAGCTGAGCATGGTGGAACATGTCTGCAAGCACAAAATCTGAAAGGCTGAAGTAGAAAGATCACAGGTTCAAAGCCAGTCTGATGTATATAGCAGGACTCTGCCTCACCAAACAAAACTAGGGACTGTAGGGTTAAATGGTAAAATAGATGACTCTGGGTTAAAAGCACTTGCTGCTTTTGCAGAGACCTCTGCTTCTGCTCCCAGCACCTATGTGGCAGTTCCAAGTTATCTGTACCTTCAGTTTCCAAAGGACTCTATGTTGTCTTTATTTGGGATACTACTGCTGTGATTAAACACCAAGTGTTGTAATATGGAGTGGCGGGGCTGTGTCCCCGGCACCCGGCTGCCCGCATGGCTAGCTTTACCCGAAATAATTACACGGAAACTGTATTCTTTTAAATACTGCCTGGCCCATTAGTTCCAGTTTCTTATTGGCTAGCTCTTACATATCGATCTAACTCATTTCTAATAATCTGTGTAGCTCCACAAGCTGGCTTACCAGGAAAGATTTTAACCTGCATCTGTCTGGAGTGGGAGAATCATGGTGACTGTCTGACTCAGCTTCTTTCTCCCAGCATTCTGTTCTGTTTACTCTGCCTACCTAATTTTATGTCCTATTAAAGGGCCAAAGCAGTTTCTTTATTTAACCAATGAAATTAACACAAAACAGAAGACTCTCCCCCCATCATTTCCCCTTTTTCTGTTTAAACAAAAAAGAAAGGCTTTAACTTCAACATAGTAACATTACATATAACAAAACAGTTATCAAGTAAGAATTATAGCTACAATATTTATATCTACTTTATCTTTTATCGTAACTAAGGAAAACTATAAGTAACCATTCTTCAACTCCATCAAAGACTCCAGAAGGATATAATATTACCTAAGCAAACAAGAAATCCAAAACTCTAGAAATGACAGAGACATCTCGCTGCCTAGACTAGACAGTCACCCAAAATTCCTCTGTACCATTGGGGCATCCATCTTCGTCCTTCAGGCCCATAGTATCCAGCAGACATTTCCACGAAGCAGGAAATTTCAAAGACAGTTCAGTCACTTTCTGCTGTGTCCTGCAGAACGTCTCGCAGACTCTCATGAGTCAGGAACCCTGAAAGACCATCTCACCTTTAGGCAAGTTCAGCAGTCCTCTCTTTGCGGGTTCTCTGTGTCCAGTTTATGCAACAGTCCAGGCAAGAACAGTTTCTTGCCCAAATGGCTATCAAACTCCATAAGAACCTCTTCAATGCCCATCTTCCTCTTGAAGTAGACTGGTGCCGCCAGGAGCAGACATGTCTCATTGTCATGAAAAGTCCTAAGTTATTAAAATATTTTAAATGCCATATTCTGCAGCCTTTGAGAGATATGAAGAATGCCTATCTGAAATATATCTCTATATATCTAGAAAATCTAAGTAACATGGCTACAAACTTGACTATTATTTATGATTATCTATCAACAACCTATATTTCCTAATTATACATTACATTTTAAAAATGAACTACACCATCACAACACCTTATTCAAGATCAGAAATACATATACATATAACAAAATTGACCTTAAAATCCATACCAATGCAAATTATTCATACCTATATCATTTCCCCCTTTAAATGTAAAAGAACATTTATAAACAATATTTTGGGAACATGGGCACAGTTTTTTCTCTCCAAACTGCTTCCTGCTGAATGGGGGTGCTGTTAATCAGATCATTTAGGGTGTAACCTGTGTGTCAGGTTTATCTCAGTTGGCAGTTGAGTGAAGTAATTTTTTGAGGGTGTTCACAGCAACTTTTTGGGAGGTCGTGGTCTATCATACCATATCGGGATAGAATCAATCCACAGGGTCTGGTCCTCTGTGAAAACAAAAGAAGACCCTCTCCAAAGCATCATATCCTTAGACCCAAATTTTGAAATCATAATACCCTTATATCCATTCTGGTTCAGCTTGGCAGCCCATGTAATGAAATGTTTCTCTGTACTTAGCTCCTTCACAGTCAAAAATTTTAAAGAAAACACAATGTACATAATCCAGACTCTCTGTGAATTTTCTATTTTTACGTAGCTTATTTTTCTTTATTTCTTTTAATCTATAACTATCTGTACTCTGTCTCTTTAAAGACTTTACCTTTTTTTTTAAACCATTAACTTTATTCTCTATATTCTTTTTCTTCTCTCTCTCAAGCCTACGTACATTCATCCAACAGTGTGGTCTTTTATGTCTGAATCTGTTTTATTGTAAATCTGTAACATTTTTTTACTATCCAACATGGAGCATTTCTTAAAATGTTAAGCAGTTCTTAAAAACTTAAGTTGCGCCATGTGGAGGTAATACGGTAATAAGGTACAGCCTGTTTCCTGCCCAGTCTAAACCTTAACTGCGCTGTTTTTATGGTAATTACGGTAGTTCCTGTCTGAGACCAGCACAGTTCATCATGGCGGAGCTGAGCAGCTCCTGCCTCAGAGCCATTTGGTGCCCCTGAGCCACACACAGTTCCAGGCACACAGTAGTCCACATTGCCATCAACCAAGCCATAGCACATTACTCCAAATGCTCCATTCAAAAGCTCTGTCTCCTGCAGGAGTCAGACAGAGATCGCAATGGCGGCACAGCCCAGAAAGCCGGCATTTTAAAACAGCCAGTTTTTTCCTGCTGCTGAGTCAGGACAATTTCTCTCTGTGGCACGCCACCCACAAACAGCAAAAAGCTGCGTTAAACTCTCTTTTCCTTATTTTTAAGCCTTCTCAGGTTTTTAAGTGGATTTAGTCCATCACGTTGGGCGCCACTCTGTTGTAATATGGAGTGGCGGGGCTGCGTCCCCAGCACCCGGCCGCCCGCATGGCTAGCTTTACCCGAAATAATTGCATGGAAACTGTATTCTTTTAAACACTGCCTGGCCCATTAGTTCCAGTTTCTTATTGGCTAGCTCTTACATATCGATCTAACTCATTTCTAATAATCTGTGTACCTCCACAAGCTGGCTTACCAGGAAAGATCTTAACCTGTGTCTGTCTGGAGTAGGAGAATCATGGCGACTGTCCGACTCAGCTTCTTTCTCCCAGCATTCTGTTCTGTTTACTCTGCCTACCTAATTTTATGTCCTATTAAAGGGCCAAGGCAGTCTCTTTATTTAACCAATGAAATTAACACAAAACAGAAGACTCTTCCCCCATCAACCAAGACCAAAAGCAACTTGGTGGAGGAAAGGGTTTATTTGGCTTATACTTCCATATCACTGTTCATCATTGAAGGCAGTCAGGACAGGAACTCAAGCGGGATAGGAACCTGGATGCAGGAACTGATGCAGAAGCCATTGAGGAGTGCTGGATATTCCCTTGCTCCCTGTGGATTGCTCAACCTGTTTATATAGAACCCAGGACGTCCAGTCCAGGTATAGCACCACCAACAATGGACTAATTAATAAAATGCCTTATAGGCTTGGTGAAAGACCAATTTTATGAAGACAGTTTCTTAACTGCGGTTTTGTAGGGACCTCAAAGCTGACTCAGGACATCCCAAGAACAAGTTTTCAGCACGCAGGAGATTTGTTTGTCCCAGAGGGACAGAGGGCGGGGATAAGTAACATAGACAGGAGAAAGAGGATGAGGAGGAAGAAGAAGGGAACAAGGGAGAGTGGGAAGAAAGTAAGAGAGAGAGGGGTTAGGAATATTTGTCCCAGAGAGACAAAGACTGCCTCTGGATAGAGAAGAGACATAGGCAAATGGCAGTTTATAAAGACAAAAGGGGAAACCCTGTGTTAGGATGATGTGTTTAATTTTAATTGGGGGTGTTAATTAGGTGGGCCAAAAGAGGGTTTTTTGATTGCTAGACTTCAATACTTTGATAGCTGAACGTTGGCAGTCAGCCTCAGGAGAGAGAAGTGGCTAAATAATGTGCCTAGCTTTAGGGATATAATCTCACAGTTTTTATCAAGGTAGAGGGAATGGCGGTAGGGCAAGGCCTGCTGGAGCCTTGTTTGCTACACTGGAGCCAGCTAAGGCCCTTGATGTTTCCTCCTCTCAGAAGGCTCTGGCTTGTGTCAAGATGGCATAAAAATATTTAGCACAGACGCCCTCTTCTAACCGCTACTGACATTGCATACAAGCATTTGAGCGGGCAAACACTCATAACACATAAAATAAATAAGTAAAAAAATACTAGAAAAAAATGGGGTCTGGTGTGTACTCCTGTTGGTAGATCACTTACGTAGCATGCATAAAGTTTAGGGTTCAGTTTCCAGCACTGAATAACCTAGCATATTGGAACACACTCCAGAGGTAGAGCAGGAGGATCCAAAGTTCAAAGTATTCCTCATATACATAGCCACGTTCATGGCCAGCCTTTGACTATTTCTAAAAAAGTAGTATGCACTAGAGAGATGTCTCAATAGTTACGAGCACAGGCTGCTTTTCTAGAGGACTTGAGTTCAATTCCCAACACCCTTTCTTACTCTAGTTCCAAGGGATCAGACACCACCTTCTGGTCTTTGTAGGTACCAGGAATGTATATGGTATACAGACATACGTGCAGGCAAAACACCCACACATATAAAATAAAATATTTTTTAAAGGAAACAATAAACAGACATATACGGGGTTATGGGTAGAAGGAGAAACTAAAAGGCAAGGGTTGTTCAGCTGAGATCTTTGCAAGTCGACCTAACCCAAAACATGGTCTTTCCTGTTTTTAATTGATTGTTCTACTTTAGATAAAACAGGAAATAAAAGAGAGAAAGCATGGGAAGAAAATACAGAATTGTGTCATCTGGGAGATGTTTGTTTAGAAACCAGGAAGGAAGCCCCAGTGGTTTGTTAAATCTTCATAAGAAGGTGGCTTTCTACCTCCGTGCTCGGGAACCAAATGGTAACGGTTGCACGGAGGAGATTTCCACTAGTCTGAGAAAAGTCCCTAACAAGCAGGATCGTTTGGATTTAGTGTTTTGAGTTTGCTGGTGTTGAGCCGCTGTGCTAGGGAAATCCAAGCACAAGCAGGGTACTGTTCTAACAAAATCTTCGAGGGAGAATTCAGTGATTGCGTGGTACTGGAGATAGCTTCCTTGTCTTTGTCTCTGCTGTAAGACAAAGCCACCTAAGAGCAAAAGGGTTGATTTTGGCTTAGAGCCCCAGAGGGACACAGTTAATGACAGGCAGAAAATGCATGGGGACAGGAGCTTTAGGTGAGCAGGTCACACTGCTTGTAGTCAGAAGAAGAAAGAGCGGGAAGTAGAAAAAGGATAGAAAGCTTCAAGCCCCGCACCTACGATGCACTTCCTCCAGCAAGGTTCAAGGCCTTCCGCTGTGAAGTGAAGTACCCACTCCAGCAAGGCGGCAGCTTCTAAAGGTTCTATAACCTTTTCAAAATGCTTCAACAGCTGGCGACCAAGTATTTAAACATATGAGCTTATGCCATGCATTCTACATTCAAACCATAGCAAGAACTTTTAATATTTTTCCCACACCTGAAATTTTATTTAGAGGAAATTTCTCATGGATGAAATGGCATTTAAGTGGGAAGACATGTATGGAATTGTCCAAAGGCCAGGGAAATTAGTCAACATTTAGGAACTAAGGATGTTCTACACTCTAGTTGGTAACGTGCTTGCCTGGTGTGCACAAGGCCTTCCGGTAGCATGTAAACAGGTATGGTGATGCTGCCCCAGAGAGCACAGCAGAGGGATGAGGAGGAAAGCCTTAGCTACAGAGTGAGTTTGAGGCCAGCCTAGGTGACATGAGACGCTGTGGGGGAGAGGATATAAAGGGAGAGGAAGAGAGATGTGGGAAGTTAAAATGGTGGGAAATAGGAGCTAGAGAGATGGCTCAGAGATCCAGAGCACTGTTGCTGTTGCAGAAGGCCAGGGTTCAATTCAGAAAACTCACATAGGGCTCTCAGTTGGCTGTAACTCTAGTTCTGGGTGATCTACTGCCATCTTCAGGAAACTCACATAGGGCTCTCAGTTGGCTGTAACTCTAGTTCTGGGTGAACTACTGCCATCTTCAGGCCTCTACAAAAACCCTGCAAAGCACCTATACGCATAAAACAAAATCATAATTTTTAAAATTTTAATGTGAAGTAGAAGTCATAGTCATTTCTATTCTACAGCTGAAAGTTCAGACAGGGAATAAATTATTAGACGGTGAATAGACAACTCTAGAACACCCGCATATAGACAAACATGTGGTGTTTTCTCAGAGATGAAAAAGATTATATTTTATAGCCCTCTCCTCTTTGCTTTCTGACTATGGATACGTGGCCAGGTGCCACATACTCTATCCGCCATAATGGACTATGTCCCTTCAACAGTGAGTCCAAATCAAGCCTTCCCTTAAAAAGAGAGAGGTTATGGTTGAAAGCCTTGTTCTGCAGACAGCGGTCATCCCACGACAGAAACCTGTACCGCTTCCACATCCTCACAGACACAGCAGAAGGACACCCACTTAACGGCAGTCAGTGCTCATGGAGCAGGTGTGTTCGTGAGACATTTGTCCCAGAAAGAGGACAGAGGAGGGAGCCAGGAAACAGCATCATAATGGGTTAGTGCCAGTCTGTGCGTTAGCTGAAATCTGAGAGAATATCTGTACTCACTACAGCTTTTCTTCCCAAGGCCGTTGAGAATGAGGAAGAGACATACATGGATCTAATCTCCATGGGAAATAGAAAAAGACAAGGTCTCCTGAGTAAACTGGGAGCAAGGGGATCATGGACGAGGGTAGAAGGAGAAGGAGGAGGAAGGGAGAGGAACGGAGAAGAATATATAGCTTAATAAAAACAATTTAAAAAGAAAAGAAAATGAGGAAAAGAGAGGTGGTGACGCAGGCCTTTAATCACAGTACTTGGGAGGCAGAGGCAGGCAGGGCTATGCAGAGAAACCCTGTCTCAAAAAAAGAAAGAAAGGAAGGGAGGGAGGGAGAAAAAAGAAAGAAAGAAAATGAAGAAGAAGAAAGAGGAAGTGTTCACATGAATTCACATGAATTTTTTTCTCTTTTTTTCCTCCATGCCTGTCATTTTCTGATGTGGCCAGATGTTAGAATTCAAATACCAAAAACATTCCTTGGTAACCAGAAAGTTTACCTATTTGCTTGGGTTGTGAATGAGCTCTTTACTTGAACACTGGCAAATGTTTTCTTTGGGTTAAGGCATTCATTTTACCAGGTACCAGGGCCCTCAGTGCACACACAGAGCATTTACACAAGGAAGGAGACTGGATAAGAAGGGCCTGTTCCTCACAGTCCCCACGCCATCACTCTAAGGTGCCACATCACAGAAAAGCAGGGCGCGTAGTGTGAGAGAGAAAGGGAAGGGACAAAGGAGAAGGGCATAGCCCTCTGGAGAGAGGACAAAGGAGAAGGGCATAGCCCTCTGGAGAGAGGACAAAGGAGAAGGGCATAGCCCTCTGGAGAGAGGACAAGAGTAGGAAGGACGCCGCTGGGACTGGGAGACCCTGAGGCCATTTTCCAAGCGAACGTCCTGTCCTCTGGTTGAGGGGTCAGCATGCAGTAGTCTGACTGGTCTCACCTAGACTTCTGAGCCCACATTTCCATCCCCTTGAAATTCAGGTTTCTACACTGAGCTGTTTGTTCATGGGCTTCTCTCACTGACTGAGTCAGGGAAGATTCACGGAAATTTTTACTACAGGCCGAGATGCAGTTCAGGGGTAGTGTGCATCAAGCCTTGGGTGTGAGCCTCAGAGCATACAGCAGACATACAGCAGACATGGTTGTGCAGACCTGTAATCCCAACACCCAGGGAATGGAGGCAGGAGACTCAGCTCAAGGTCATAAAAAGCATGAGACACTGTCTCAAGGAAAAAGAAGTAAGAAAAAGAAAAAGAGAGGAAGGAAGGAAGGAAGGAAGGAAGGAAGGAAGGAGGGAGGGAGGGAGGGAGGGAGGGAGGGAGGGAGGGAAGGAAAGAAGGAAGGAGGGAAGGAAGGAAGGAAGGAGGGAAGGAAGGAAGAGACCTGTGGTCATGGAGTGTTAGTTCATGGGCAGTGCAGACAAACAACGAAACCCAGTGGATCATCAGCTCTGTAATGACAACTAACCAATGTCAAACCCAGTTTCAACTAGAGCACAGGAAAAACAACTTACTTGCAAAAAATAATAATAATAAACCAGCATATGGAGTATACAACCCAAGGGAAAAAAGAGCTGCTTTTCAGATGTTCCACAAGAATTTCGAGAAACACCGTCTTTGTATTTAGACAATTTGTGTGTGTGTGTGTGTGTGTGTGTGCGCGCGTGCGCGCATGTGTATGTGTGCATGTGTGTGTGTGTGTGTGTGGTATGTGATATGTGATATGGTATGTGTGTGGTCTATATGTGGTATGTGCCTATGTGGTGTGTATGTGATATGTATATGTGTGTGGTGTGTATGTGATATGTATGTATGTGTGGTGGATACATGTTTGTGTGGTGCATATGCATGTGTATGTGATATGTATGTGGTGTGGGTATGTGAGTTGTGTGTATATGTGTTTATATTTGATGTGTGTGGTGTTTGGGAGGTATATTTTGTATGTGTAGTGTGTGTATGGCATGGGGGTGCAGTACGTATGTGAGGTATATGTGTGTGGTGTGAGTATGTGGTGTGTATGTATGTTTGTGTGAGTATGTGGTATCTATGTGCAGTGTCTCTGGTGTGCGTGTGTGTGCAGTGTGTGTATGTGTATGTGGTATGTGTGTGGTCTGTATATGGGAAGCTGTGGCGTTGTAGCGTGTGTATGGGTGTGTGGTCTATAGTGTGTGTGGTATGAGTATGTGGTGTGTATGTATGTGTGGTGTAAGAGAGTGGTATGTGCATGTGTAATGTGTGTGTGTTGTGGGTACATGGTATGTGTGGTTTACACACTGGAAACTGAACGCAGGACATCACATATGCTAAGCACATGTTCTGCCACCGAACTGTATCCCGGCCTCGAGAGAGTACATGCTGACTAGTTCCCACACCTTGACAGTCGTGGTAAGAGTGTCTCTGTAGGATTAAGGGCATGGTGGGGAGAGTGCCTGCCCAAGGGCGTTGTCCGTCTGACGTAATCAGGCTCCTCATTCAGAAGTGGAAAGAATCTGACACTGTCGCTACTGTGTGGTATCATCTTCACACAGCTTTCCACTGAAAGGGGGAAAAATGTTATTTTACTGGAATTACAGCCCAGGAGATGCTGGAGTAGAAAGAGCTCACTGTGGCCTGTATCCAAAGGGTGACAGCGGTTATCTCCGCCCACAACACCTACACTAACACCATTGTTTCAGCTAAGGGGCAACTCAGCTGTAAAGCGCTTCCCAGCAGACACAAAGCTCCAACCACTAAGTTAATAATAGACAATAGAATATTATACAAAGCCAGGCATGCAGGCACACACTTGTAATCCTAGCACTGGGAAGCTGGGGCAAAATAAGCACAGTAAGTTCAAGGCCTGCCTCGACTGTGTGGCATGAGCCTGTCTCACAACAAGCAAGCAAAAGTGGGGTTTGGTTTTGTTGTTGTTTCGTGGCTTTTTGTTTTGTTTGCTTGTTTGCTTGCTTGCTTGCTTGCTTGCTTGCTTGCTTGCTTGCTTGCTTGCTTGCTTGCTTGCTTGCTTGCTTGGAGACAGGGTCTCACTTCGTAGCCCAGGCTAGACTGGAACTCACAGAGATCCATCTGCCTCTGTCTCCCGAGAGCTGGGATTAAACTCATGCAGCACCACACTCAGCAAGCAGGAGTGTTAATCCCAAGAACGGAATGAAACTGTGGGACATGTAAGGCCCTTTGACATCAGCATGTTGCACCACAGAGGCACAGTACAGCATCCCTGAATTCAGCCATTCTTCCTTCTCTACCCTTCAGCATGCAGACGCCAGTAGGTGGCGCCACAGATCTCTTTACTTGTCTTTTCCCATTTTCCTGTGTATTAGCAATAAATGTAAGTTCTGGTTTCTGTAACTTTGTAGCAGAATTAATAATCTTCACAGCCTTTGAAGAAGTAGGTTAATACATCAAGTTTTGAAATGCTGATAAGTTAGAAGATGTGCGTGAGCATGTTTCTCTGCTAGCCATGGGGTTAACATTCCCGCGCTCAACTCACAATTCTGTGGGTTGGTTTTGCTGGTGAGCCTCATCTCCTCCCCTCTTTCCTGAATGAGTCTTGGGTCCCTCTGCTCCCTCATATAGCCAGTAGAATGCCCACATTCCCCTTCATGTCCTTCAGAGTAGATCTTGGCTTTGTTTCTTCCCTTTTTCTCCTTTTTTCTAAATTTCACTATTGCTAAAATATTAGCACAGAGCTACAAAACCTCACACTGAGATGTTTCCCCATTGCCATTTGTCCTTCCTCTATCCTGCATGTGAAGATGCAGCTATTATAAAATCAGCTTCAGTCTGTCTGATCCTACTGAGGATCTGTGTTCACTTTAACAGGGCAGTGAAATGACTCAGAGGGTAGAACACTCACAAGATTCATGACCTGAGTTGCTCCCTGGAACCTGTGGAAAGGTGAAGAGAGAACAGACTCCACAAAGTTGTCCTGGGACCTCCATACCTGTGCTGTGGCACGTACATGTGCGCGCGCACATACACACACACACACACACACACATCACCACCACCACCATTCTGAGCCTTCTTTGAAAAAAATGTTGGAATTTTGAGCATGGTGGCACACACCCTTAATCCCAGCACTTGGGAGGCAGAGGCAGGTGGATCTCTGTGAGTTCGAGGCAGCCTGGTCTACAGAGCTAATTCCAGGACAGACAAGGCTACACAGAGAAACTCTGTCTCAAAAGAAGAAGAAGAAGAAGAGGAGGAGGAGGAGGAGGGGGGGAGAGGAGGAGGAGAAGAAGAAGAAGAGGAGGAGGAGGAGGAGGAGGAGGGGGGAGAGGAGGAGGAGGAGGAGGAGAAGAAGAAGAAGAGGAGGAGGGGGGGAGAAAGAGGAGGAGGGGGAGAGGAGGAGGAAAAGGAGGAGGAGGAGGAGGAGAAGAAGAAGAAGAAGAAGAAGGAGAAGAAGAAGAAGAAGAAGAAGAAGAAGAAGAAGAAGAAGAAGAAGAAGAAGAAGAAGAAGAAGAAGAAGAAGAAGCAGCAGCAGCAGCAGCAGCTGGAGTTTTGTGTAGTGACGTCCTGCTCTCCATGTAGCTGCAGTGGGCCTTGAACTCCTATCTTCCTGCGTCTGCCTCTCAAATACTAGGATTATAGGCATATATCATGGTACTGTCCTGTCTTATTTTAAAAATCATTTAAAAATTGCATTTATTTTAATTTTGTCCATATTTTCACTCCAGATTTTAAAAAGTGGGAGGAGGGTGCTGGCGCGGTGGTTCAATAATCCTAGCAGTAGGAAAACAGAGGCGAGGTAGATCTCTGTGAGTTCAGTTCAAGGTCACCTTGATCTACAGAGTAGTTCAGGCTAGTCGAGGCTATGAAGTGAGACAGTATGAGAGAGAGAGAGAGAGAGAGAGAGAGAGAGAGAGAGAGAGAGAGAGAGAGAGAGAGAGAGCTTTTACTTCCAGTCCACAATCTCATCTACAGAATATGTTGAGATCACCTGAATTCCACACTGAAATGAACCTGAGGCCTTAGGAAAGAGACTAACAAATTCCTCCTTACACAGCAGATAAAACCTTTGAGGTGGTTTCTGGTGGGAAGATGTGCCTCTCTTTCTCTAGGTGTCTGCAGAACTCCCCTAGACTATTGGCAGTGTTCTGAACTGTTGGGATTTGTCTAAAATACACAGAAAGACAGACTGCAGTTGTTCCAAGCAGGATAGTCTACAACTGTGTGCGTGTGCATGCATGTGTGACTGCGTGCAAACACATGTGTCTTAGTTAGGGTTCTATTGCTGTGAAGAGACACCATGACCGCAGCAACTCTTAGAAAGGAGAACATTGTGGCTGGCTTACAGTTCAGAGAGGTAGTCCATTATCATCACGGGGTGATGGCATGCTGGCATGCACACAGACAGGGTGTCAGAGCAGGAGCTCAGAGTTAATACATTTTAAATCGAAGGGAACAGGAAGTGAACCGAACTAAGTGCAGCTTGAGCAAAGGAGACCTCAGAGCCCATCCCGGCAGTGACACACTTCCTCCAACAAGGCTATACTTCCTAATAGTGTCACTCCCTTTGGGGGCCATTTTCCTTCAAACCACCACAGTGTGTGTGTGCTTGCATTCTCACAGAGACCAAGGACACTGGGTCTTCCTCCATCACTTGTCTCCTTAGTCCTTGTAGCCAGCGTCTCTCACTGAACCTGGAGGTAGGCTGTCAACCACCAAATGCCCTGATCCTCCTGTCTCCTTCCCCCACAGTGCTGGGGTTATAGGTTCGTGCACTGTCACACCAGGCTTCTTTCTGCTTTTTAAGATTTTTATTGTTTTCATCATGTGACCGATGGGAGTGTGTGCATGGGAGTGCAGGCACCTGGGGAGGCCAGCAAAGGGAGCCAGGCCCTGGAGCTGGAGTTACAGACAACTGAAAGCCACCTGACTAGGGCTAGGAATCAAACTTGAGTCCTTTGGTAGTGCAGTACATACTCTTAACCACTGAGCCATCTCTCCAGTCCCAGTGTTACAATTTTTCCTAGGGAACTCTCTCCTATCTCTATATTTGTGGCCTAACTTGAAGTCTGAAATTAGTATTTTTCTAGTTGAATTGTTAACATCCAATCTTTATTTGGTTTCAGGTTCAGATTTGTGATTTAACCCAGCAAGGATTGCTAAAAAAAAAAAAAAAAAAAAAAAAAGATAAGTTTCAGGGTTGTAGCATGACAGGCCACTTGTTGGGGTTTCTGTCCCGTCCGGTCCCCCAGCCATTTTAGTCCCAGAGAAAATCACACAGAGGTCTCCATAAAATTATAAACTTGGGATTTTTACACACACACACAAATACCTTTAATTATATATTTGCATCTATTTGCCAGGTCATTTCTCCCCTTAAAGCAAAGACATTTTACTCTGAACCTGTATATAGTCAGAGCAGATGGATGCCAACCTTATTACTTCAAAAGATCTAAGAGGGACTGGAAACGTGGCTCAGAAGTTAAAAACACTTGTTGTTCTTCCCAAGAACACAAATCAGATCTTAGCACCCACTTCTGGCAGCTCATAGGTGCCGGACTCCAGTTCCAGGAGAACCAATGCCCTCTTCTGACCTCCAAGAGCACCCTAATACACATATAAATAATTAGATAGATGATGATAATAGATAGATAGACAGATAGATGATAGATAGATAGATAGATAGATAGATAGATAGATAGATAGATAGATAGATAGATAGATGAATGGATGCTAGATAAAACAATATTTTATTGAAAAAATAATAAAATATAATAGGGCAAGTGAGATGGCTCAGCAGGTAAAGGCACTGGCAACATAAGCCTGAGAGCAAGAGCTAAATCCCCACAACTACATACATGTTCAAGGAGAGAACTGACTCCACATACGTGCCACAGCACAGGCATTTACAGACACATCATCCACACATGCGATAGTAAATAATAAGAAGTAAGGTGGATCTGTTTTTACTAAGCTTCAAAACAAAAAGTCTTACAAAAATGTGTGATCATAGGCTTCAGATCCCTGTGTCCTTTTCCTATTTGTGCAAAGCAAATTTGAGTTAATCATGCCAAATTAATATGTAAAACATACACAACACACACCGTTTCTTTTTTAAAAGGTTTATTTCTTTTGGTTTTATGTATATGAGTGTTTTGTCTTCGTGTGTGTGTGTATACCTTGTGAAAGCCTGGTGCCTGAAAAGGGCAGAAAAGGGTGTCATATCCCCTGGGGTGAAATTCCAGACAGTTGTGAGCCACCATGTGGGGGCTAGGAACAAAATCCAGGTCCTCTATAAGAGGAGCAAGTGCTCCTAACCACTGAGCCATCTCTCCATCCTCGTATTCTTGGTTTATGTTTGTATGCTTGCTTTTGGTTTGGGATAGATATGTTTTTTATACAGAATTTGGGCTCTATAGACTAGCCTGGTCTCAACTCACAATTATCCTACGTGGGCCACCCTAATACTAAAATGACAGCCGTGTATCACCACACCAAGCCATACTTCATTTTCACCAAGGCCAATTAAATCGCTCTGGGTACATGGGTGCTTTGATAAGTTTTAGCATATGTGTTCGGTTCTAAAATAATAATTGCTGAGCAGTTCTCTGGATTACGGTGTCCCTAAGACGATGTTTGTTTCCTACTGTAGGTGAAAACACCTTTGGGCTTCCATGGAGCTTCCATTCACCAACCTGGAGATGGCGTTCATTTTACTGGCCTTCTTCATCTTTTCTTTGTTTTCTCTGGCTTCCATCTACACCAATCCTAACGAAAGGAATGAAGGTAAGACAGAAAAGAGAGGGAGAGCCCTTTGTGGCCACTGTCTGTCTTTTCCTTCACAACCATCTTTCTTTGTGACTGGATTTGCTTTTGTTTCCATTCTGTGTATGAGAATGAGTATGTTTGGTTTTATGGTTGGGGTGTGTGTGTGTGTGTGTGCATGTGAATTTATGTGTGCATGTGTGTGTGTATATGTGTGCATTTGTGTATATGTGTGCATGTGTGTTTATGTGTGCATGTGGGTGCAAGCATAGGCGTGTGTGTGCATGTTTGTTATGTGCTTTTATGTGTGTACATGTGTGTATGTGAGTTTATATGTGTATGTGTGTTTCTGTGTGTGTGCATGTGCATGTATGGGTATGTGTAAATTTGTATGTGTTTGTGTGCATATGTGCATCTGTGTGCGTGTGTATGTATGCATATGTGTGAATTTGTGTGTGAGTTTATGTGTGTGTGCGTGCGTGTCTGTGTGTGTGGTTTTATTTAAGTGTGTATGCTGGGAAGAAAAAGCATTCAAATTTTTTTTTTAATTCTCTTCAGCCTCTGGAATGTAGCTTAGTTGTGGCTGGGAGATAGCCAGCTGCTGGAGGGCTTGCTACCCCACTGGAAGCCCTAAGAACTGCAGACACCAGTTGTGGCAGCACATATCTGTAAACTATCACTCTGGAGGTGGAAGCAGGGGGATCAAGGGTTCAAGATCCAGCCTGGGACACAAGAAACTCTGTCTCAAAAATGAATTAGTTCTCATTAAAGCTCAAGAATACATAAAATGAAGATATAGTTTAAACCCCAATGCCATGTTTTTGCCAATAATAGCAGGTGTTGAAAAGGAGGCATATGAATGTGTTAGCTGGTCCAGACGTCACCAAGATCCATGCAAAATAAATAATAACTCAGGGAACATTTTTGAGACCAAAAAGTTATACATGTATGTATAAATACATGCCAAAAACATTTTAGATATTTCTAGAGAATAAGATAAAATCATAAACAAGTTATGATTGTAGATGTTTGTTTGTTTTGAGTCAAGGTCTCACATGTAGCCTTGACTGTCCTGGAACTTACTACATAGACCAAGATGACTTTGAACCCATAGGGTTCTTTACCTCACCAGTACTGAGATCAAAGACATGTGCCAACTTGCCTGCCTGTGCTTACAGCAGTTTGTTTTGTTTTGAATTTTTATTCTTTTATGTGTATGAATGTTTTGCCTGTATGTATGTGAATGTATGCATGTGGGCTTAGTACATGCCTGGTGCCCGAGAAGGTTCAAAGAGGCACTGGACCCCTTGAACTGGTGTTACAGATGGTTCTTAGACCTTGAATGAGGGCTAGGAACTGAACCCGGGACATCCGCAGGAACAGCAAGCTCTCTAAAGCACTGAGCCGTCTCTCCTGCTCTTTCCCATTTGTGGATTTTAACCAAACTTTTTTCATAGACTCTTGTCTGTGAGAAGTACTGTCTGTGAAATAGATGATGTCTCATAGACATGCAATGGTGAACAACGGATTAGAACACGAGGGGCCCACGAAATACATACTCAGCTTCCTGCCAAAATCTTCAGTGGGAATCCTAACTGGAGTCTGTAAAGCCTTGTTCTTGTTTCACAAATTGCTTGGATTGTATTTGTTTAAAATGGATTTGGCTGACAGAGTTAGGCCAAAGAAGCATTTACTCTAACTGGGTAATAATGTGTTTCCCTCATATGGTGGTGACTTTGGGACTGACATAGCCTTCCATGTTGTCTTAAACCAAGACTATGTCATTGCTTCCTTACCATCACTAACCTCCAGCTCCACATTATGGACCAATCCAGAAGACTGGAAATCAAATTTTTGGTCTCAGTAGTCAAACACCTAGCCAAAATTGTGAGTCTGTATTTCCAAAGCAAAAAAAGGTAAAACCAATAATGCCTGTTGTGTGTGTGTGTGTGTGACATTTAATTAATTAATTTTATTTACCTATTTATTAAGATGGGGTCTTACTATTGTAGCCCTGATGGCCTGGAACTCACTTCCTGGACCAGACTAGTCTTTTGTTTTGGTTTTTTGGTGTTTAAGTTTTTCGAAACAGGGTTTCTCTGTGTAGGCCTGGCTGTCCTGGAACTCACCCTATAGATGAAGCTGGCCTCGAACTCACAGAGATCCACCTGCCTTTGACTCCTTAGTGCTGGGATTAAAGGTGTGTGCCACTACACCCTGCTTACTTATTATTTTCAAGATAATATTTAATACTTTGAAAATTTCATGCATATATCCAACACCTTTACATCACTTCCCCTCCAACTTCCCATGGACGTCACTCCAACAGATTCTCTCCCACCATCATGTCTTTTTTCTTTCATTTCGGAGCCACTGGGGCCAGTTACTACTGCTCATGTGTGCATGGATATGGGCTCATCGGGTCATCCAGTGGCCATGCCCACATCCGGCAGCCACCAACTGTCAACAGTGTTTCAGCTAAGGGCGGGGCCTGAGGTGCCACAGCAAAACCCATCATTTTGTGTGCTAAGTTTAAAAATTAATTTTTAAAAATACATTTTGAGGTTGATGGTGTAGAGTGTTCACCTAGGAAGCACAAGGTTCTAGACTAAATCTCCAGTACCACATAAACCAGGGGTGTCTGTAGACACCAGTAATAACACTACGTGGGAGACAAAGGCAGGAAGATCAGAGTTACCCAAAGTTTTATAAAAAGTTTACGGCCAGTGTTGGCTGAAGATCTTAGGTCAAAAACAACAAAAATTAATAAATAAAAAGTAGAAAAACAAACTAAGCTTCCTGTACACAGTTATACATTCAATGACCATTTATCATCCAAGAAATTAGACACCCACTATGATCTCTAAGCCTAACGCAGGAGAGAAAGGTAGACAATGCTGATCACTACTCAAGCTCTGTGCTTGAGGAAAACAGCTGCACCTCAGATACAGCCCCCACTCTTTTCTTTCCTGAAAACCCTGCCCCCCGTGTCCCACAGCAGCACGGCTTTGTCTGGAAGAACTGCGTGTCCCCATTCTTAGAGAAGACTCACTGTCGTGGCTCTGGGCTGCAAGAGCCTCCTGAGGACCTCGAGTTTACCTGATACCGGCACAAGCAGGCCTCTCCACCTTGTCTCAAGCAGTTGGCACTGGCTCCACACACTCCAGCTCTTTGTCTTACAGTTGTTGAGACTGAGATTAGAACTGTTTGTCCCTCTGAAGCTAGCGGGAGATGAAGATAAATGCTTCCTGGGAGGCTGACTGAAGGGTCATTCTTGAGATGGCCGTGGACCCAGGAGTCGGTCACTCATCTGGAACTCCGATATGTCTCTCCCTAACAGGCTCAGAGAAAACTACCCGCTGGAGTTGGGTGGCTTTGAATCTGGGGTGCTGCCCACATGGCATTTGGCTGACTCGAGTCAATGTCTCTATTTGTTCTTTCATGTTTTTTCTCTTTTACCTCTCTCCTTTCTTTCACAAAAATACGGCTCCTCTTTATGATCCCCTCAAAATGGGCATGTTAGATCACATAGCTTCTTAGTTGGGTTACAAGTATTGCATTTTTTGAGGAAAGAGGTAAATGTTCAGTATAAGAATCTCACTAGGAGGCCGGTGAGATGGCTCAATGGGTAAAGGTTCCTGTCGTCATGCCTGGGGACATGGGTTTGATTCCTGGGACTCACATAGTAGGAGAGAGGTGACCTCTGACCTATAAACGTAGGCATGCCAGCTTATGCATGTGCGAGCTCTCTCTCTCTCTCTTCACACACACACACACACACACACACAATTTTAAAAAAGAATCCCTCTAAAAAACCATAACTCAGTGAGAACAGAATACAGAATTTAGTGACGAAAGTCCACACCTGGATCCTTTCTGCTCATGATCCATGCGTGATCAGTGTCCGCTGTGAGAGAAAACAGATTGTAAAAGATTAGATGAAATGAAATTATTGGCTCATCAGAGGCATTTGTTGCCAAGCTTGAAGGCTTGAGTTCCAATCCCAGGGTCCTCATGCTGAAAAGACAGAATCAGCTCCTGCAAGTTGCTCTGTGACCACCATATGCATATGCCACACATGTGCTTCAGTAAATATAATAAAAATATTTCAAATTAACCAGGTAGTGGTGGCACACACCTTTCATCCCAGCACTCAGAGAAGCAGAGGCAGGCAGATCTCAGCGAGTTTGAGGCCAGCCTGCTCAATAGAGTAAGTTCCAGAACACTCAAAGCTGCACACAGACACGCTCTCTTGAAAACAAAACAAACAAAACCAAAATAAAATTAAAGGCTTTATCTTCACTGAATCATTTCCTTGAAAAAAATGTCAATAACAAACAAAACAGGTAAAGCAATATTTTATACAAAATAAGATAATTTTATACTCTGTACATCACGTAGAGTGTTCTATAATGTGCAGATTTAGTCTGTGCTCCAGACAGCTCTTTAGAATGCTACCCGGGACACAGGCGGTTCTGAAGGATCCATTACTGAATGCCGTAGCAAATACACTCAGCTTATTCCCTTAGGCCATCTCACTGTGTGCTTTCCAAATTCATTAGCGTGATGTAGTCTCTCTCTCTCATTCTCTACTTCTTCCTCCTAACTGCCATGATGCTTTGTGTCTATTTAATCATCCCAGCCTGTCTAAATCTATGAAACAGACATTATTACTATATTACACCTAAAAATCCTCAAGCATACACACTGTAACCCTTCACATAAGATTCCACCCCCTGCAGGATGGTGGTGGTGCACGCCTTTAATCCAGCACTCAGGAGGCAGAAGCAGGCAGATGTCTGTGAGTTCTAGTCCAGCCTGGTCTACAGAGTGAGTTCCAGGACAGGCAGGGTGACACAAAGAAACCCTGTAGCAATAAATAGATAAATAAATAAATAAATAAATAAATAAATAAATAAATAAATAAATAAAATTCCATGCCTTTGTGAAAGAACAGAAAGCCCATTCCGGGCTGGTGTGTACACAGAGGCATAATCCAATACGACTCAGGCAGGTGGCTTGCCCTTGTTGTCCCAGCTCTAAGGAGGTGAAGACAGGAGGATCAAGAGTTCAGGGCCAGCCTGGGCTGCATAAAACTTATCTCAGCAGAGGGGTGGGGCTGGAGAAATGGCTGTGTGGTTAAGAGTACTCGCTGCTCTTACAAGAGGACCCAGGTTTGGTTCCCAATACCCAAGTGGTGACTTGCTATCACCTGTAACTCTAGCTCCAGAGAGCCTGACACTCTCTCCTGGACTCCTCAAGCACTAAGTACATACATAGTACATATACATACATACAGGAAAACACTCATAAATATAAAATAAAAACAGTAAACCTTTAAAAATAATAAGAGCTGTGTGTGGTGGTGTGTACCTTTAATCCGCAGTTGAGAGGCAAAGGCAATAGAATCTCTGAGTTCAAGACCAGCCTGATTTATAGAGCAAGGACAGCCAGGGCTACATAGAGAAACCCTGTCTCCAAAACTAATAATTATAATAATAAATAAAATCTTAAAAATACTCAGCTGAGTTTCTATAAACACCCCCCAGTAAACAGTAAACTCAGTGTCATACAGCGCATACTAAGTCAGAACAGTACGAATCTATATTGGTAGTTCTGAAGGATGGTTCTCAGTGTGTACTCAATTACCCATCAACAGCATCATCATTCCCTGTGTCCATAAACCATATATTCTAATCTCGAACAAAATGTAACCAGCATGGATGTACTCACTTGGCAAAAGAAATTATGCAATGGATGCCGAAGCAGATGCAGACACGTGGAGGCAGATGTAACTGAGTGATAAACTGTTCACCTAGTCTGTATGGGGCCCTGCGTTCTCACCCGCTACACCTTGAAAAGCGTTTATGCACAGGCAGGCCTGTGCATTTCCTCCCTTGGTATTATCCAGACCACAGTGTCTTTTCCTTCAGTGGTAAAGAATCATGTCAGGCTGCTTCATGGTCCTTGGCTGTCTAAGCTGCTCGCTGTAAAGCTGCAGCCTCGGTTTCGGAGTAACTGGGGTGATACCCGGTGTGTACTTTAGAGACTAGCTCGCAGTGTTGCAGGTAGGAGCCATTTCCTGCCTGAATTACACTGTCGTCCACCTGCCTTTGAGAGCTGTCTTGTCTAATGACAGGAGGAAGTGATAAAATGCTAGAGAGCCCACAGGGAGTTATAAGGATGTTCTAGGTAAGCAATGATCCTTCATCAAAGGTGTGTGCACAGCCTCCTGGCAAACAGTGGCCGCCCACCTCCCCATGCCAGACACTCCCTTCCAGGGTAGCCGTGGGAACTGCCAGATGGAGTGCCTTTGAGACTTCATCTGCAGGCTCAGCTCACAGACCAAGCAGCAAAGCCAGAGCCTAAGGCCCATGGGTCACCAACGCAGATCAAGATAAAATTTTAATTATTGCAGAATTCTTTAGCTAGACTTGAAAGCCCTATATACATTAAGAATTCTCTTAAAGCCTAGTGTAGTGGTGCACATCTTTCATCCCAGCACTCAGGAGGAAGGGGCAGCCTGGTCTACGAAGAGTTCTAGGACAATCAGGGTTCTATAAAAGAGATCCTGCCTCTATAACAATAACAATGACAACAACAATAATAATAATATAAATTTATAGGGCTAGAGATATTGATCAGCGTTAAGAGCAGAGGACCCTGGTTGGATGCCAAGTGCCAACAAGGCAGCTCACAACTCCAGTTCCACAGGACCCAGTGCCCTCTCTGGTCTCCACAGACACCAGGCATTTATATGATGTGCACCCTACATGAAGGCAAAACACTCATACGTATAAAATAAATAAATAAAATAGTTTTGTAAATAATTAATTTATACGGCTGGGGAGATGGCTCAGTAGTTAAGAGCACTGGAGACTGCTCTTCCAGAGGACCTGAGTTCAGTTCCCAGCGCTCCTTTCAGCCAGCTCACAAACTACCTGTAAAGCCAGCTCCAGAGGTACCTGACACCTGTTGCACTCACTTGCACACATAATACACACATATAATAAAAGTGGAGCTTTTTTTAAAAAAAAAGGAATTTATTTCTAATCTTTGGTGAGAGTATACTCCCGTAACCACAGTGTTTGAGAGATAGAGGCAGTAGGCTCCTAAGTTCAAAGTCAACCTAGGCTACAATACAAGGGATGTGAGGAGACCGATCAAGTTACTTAGATGCTTCAACTGCTGTTGTCCAGCTGTACCAGTGTGACCAGAAAAACCATTGCAGCCCTTTCTAACTAAAAGGACGAGATGGATGGATGGCAGGAAATAGATCAGGGTGGGTCAGGCCCCCGTCCTTCCCATGCACACTGCATGACTTGAGTAAATCCCGTAAGTGTTGTGAGGCTGCCCATCTTCCTCTGTAAGTTAGTGGAGAGAGTACCCACATGGAGCTGCTGTGGGAGCTGAAATGTGACAGGTAAAATGTGATCAGGGGTGTAAAAGCCAACACTTCCTTTGTCAAGTTGCCTCACTTGAAGGCTGTTCTTGCTCAGGTCCTCTAGTTGTCTGTGATCTTTCCTGTGGCGTGCTCTTGTCGGTATCTCTGTGACTGTGTTAAAGTGTCTGTGGCCTCTTGAGATGATTGATGTCTTTGGTGTTCTCAACTGAACTCTCTTCAGGCATTTATCTTACACACACACACTTAACCTACTACAAACAAGTTGAGTTGGTTGAAATGAATTTCACGTCTGTAGTAGTTTTTCTAAAGCATTACTGGTTTGGTTTTGTTAGGTTGGGGGTTGGGGTTTTTTGCAGAGGTTTAGGAGGCGTTGTTGTTTTAAAGGGGGGTACGATGTTTAGCTTTGGTTTAATGGCGACCTTTGTGGCACCAAATACAGCATGATGACAAGAAATATTCATTGAGAACCTGCTCGTAGATATGATGGCTCAATATTAGTTGAGAACCTGTCATAGATATTATAGCTCTTCCAAAGAAATGATACTTACTTTGCCCTGGAAGGACTGGCTAATCAACACCCCCCCAAAAAAATGCTCTAAAAAAACACACTTATGAATTCTAGAATCTGTGTGGCTATATCCTTAAAGGAATATTGACAAAGACAAAGCATTGAACAACCAACAAATGTTCCGCCACGCTAGGACAGGTTCAGGCTATCTCCTTACAAGTCCTATAAATGCCTGCATAGATATTTCCACTCAACAGCTGGTCACCGGGTCCCTCTGTTGACTGATGGGTTCACTGCCCTGACCACAAGCTTTTAAATATTCATGAGGCAAAATCCCCGCACATTCCAGTGACTACATCATCTCTCACTGTTTATCTGATGCTAAGCATTCACATTAACCTCGCAGAAGGATAGAGTTTATGCCCCTTGCGCCACGCATCACATCGCCCTCCCTAGCCCCCAGGCCCTCTGACGGCCAACACTGAAGACTACCATATACATTGCACTGTAGCAGAGGTCAATTTTGTTTTGTTTTGTTTGAGACATGGTCTCACTGTGTAGCTCTGACTGGCCTGGAACTCACTAAGTAGACCAGGTTGGCCTCCAGCTCACAGAGACCTACCTCTCTCTGCTTCCCCGAGTATTAAGATTAAAAGTGTGCACCATATGTGACCCTGATCAATGTCTACAGATGGATTCTGAAAGGTACCCCATAGTCAACAGTCATTTCTTGTGCATTTTGTCATCACTGATAAGTGAAGAATCAGTAAGAAACTGCACTCCAGGTACGGTGGTGCACACCAGGTACGCACCTTTAATCTAAAGGAGGAAAGGAAGGAGGGAGAAAGGAGGGTGGGGGAGGAGGAAGAGAAGGAAAAAAGAGAAACCTTGCAAAATATTTCTGTCTACATTTGTTTCTAGTTATTTTGGTGGTCACGGTAACAATTCAATAATAGTTGAATAATAATTAGTTTATGGCATCAAAAATTTTAAATTGAATTCAACTCTATGTCCATTTTTGTAAAGAAGGGGAGGGTGCTAGCTGAGTTGGGGGTATTTTGTGGTTTTTTTTCCTTCTTTTTTTTTTAAGATTTATTTATTATGTATACAACATTCTGCCTCCATGTATGCCCGCACACCAGAAGAGGGCGCCAGATATCATTACAGATGGTTGTGAGCCACCATGTGGTTGCTGGGAATTGAACTCAGGACCTCTGGAAGAGCAGCCAGTGCTCCTAACCACTGAGCTATCTCTTCAGCCCCCGGAGGGTATTTTGTTTAGCTGAGACAGGTCTCTTTATGTAATCCTGACTGGTATAGAATTCTCTATGTGGACCAGGCTAGCCTCAAACTCTCAGAAATCTACATGCCTCTGCCTCCCTAATACTAGGGTTAAAAATGTGCACCTATGTGTGCACGTTTGTCCAACTATCTAGTTCTGTTATTTTTTAATATTTTTAGATTTTTTAATTATAAGTGTGTGTGTGCACGAACATGTGTGCAAGTGCCTACTGAGGCCAGAAGAAGGCACTGGATCCCCTGGCACCAGTGTTACAGGTGCTATCAGAAGCCTGCTGGGTTCTGAGAACTGAATTACAGTCCTCTTCAAGAGCAACAACTTTTAACCACCAAGCTGTCTCACCCCATCTCTTTATCTCTGTTCTGAAGGAAAAGACAAAAATGGAAATGTGTGGTTAAAAGGGCATGTTTGGGGTTGAGAGGTGGCTTCGCCATTAAGAGTACTTGCTGCTCTTACACAGCGCCACGTTCAGTTTCCAGCACCCCCATGGCAGTTCACAACTGCCTGTGACTCCAGCGCTGGGGTACCTGATGCCCTCTTCTGGCCTCCATGGGCTCCTGTGCACACATACATGCAGTGCACATAAACTCAGACACACACACACATACTCATAAAAATAAATAACTAAGCCGGGCGGTGGTGGCGCACGCCTTTAATCCCAGCACTCAGGAGACAGAGGCAGGCGGATCTCTGTGAGTTCGAGACCAGCCTGGTCTACAAGACCTAGTTCCAGGACAGGCTCCAAAACCACAGAGAAACCCTGTCTCGAAAAAAAAAAAAACTAAAATGTTTAAATAATGTTAAAAAACATTTTTAAAAAAGAAGACATATACTGCCAAATAGTACAATTTTGTATGTTGTATATATACATCTATATGGGGGTTTTTAGATTCATTTATTTTGTGTGTATGAGAATTTTGTCTGAATGTGTATGGGTGTGTTCACAGATCAATTTATCAATCAGTTCTAGACAAATAGAAACACATGGGATGGGTAACTCTGGAGACAGGAAGTAGGAGAGGAAGCTTAAACCCTTCTGAAGTGGTTGACAAAGAAGCACTTTCCCATCACGATGCTATGCTTTCCCTGCACGTTCAATAGTAACACACACTGTGCGACAGAAGGTTAGAGTCTGTGCCCTCGTAGCAGGGAGCATGGCAGCAGGCAGGCAGGCGGGCATGGTGCTGAAGCAGAAGGGGAGAGCTTACATTTGTGTCTGCAAACAGGGGGGAAAGAAAGAGAGATAACTGGGAGTGGCCTGAGCCTCTGAAACCCCAAAGCCCAGCCCCAGTGACACACCTCCTCCAACAAAGCCACACCTTCTAATCCCTTCCCAAAGGGTTCTACCAACAGGGGACCAAGTACTCATACATGTAAGCCTATAGTGGCCATTCATCATTCAAACCTCACAGGGAGGAGGATCCCCGTGTCCTTCCTCATCTAGTGACAGCCAAGGAAAGTTAATGAGAATGAGCAGAGGAAACGTTTTTTAATTCAAGATTCACTTATTTTTATTTTATTTATATGAGAGTCTTGCCAGCATATGTGTATGTGCACAGTGTGCTTGCCTGATGTCCTGGGAAGCCCAAAGGTGGCATCAGATCCCTTGGAAGTGGAGTGACAGATGGTTGTGAGCTGCCATGTGGCTGCTGCGAACCAAACCTGGGGCGTCTTCAAGAACAGCAAGTGCTCTTAGCCACTGAGCCGTGTCTCTAGACCACACATAATTGTATATTCACATTCAGGGACCAGTGAACAAAGACGGATGCAAGCTTACTCTACCTGGGACTACTGAGGACAGGAAACAGGAAAAACCAAAGGACCCAGGAAGGGTAAAGGAGTCTGATTGACTGAAGCCCCTTATCAGCTGAGGAGCAGGGATTCCTATATAACTAACATTCTCTGTGAGGACTGTCTATGGGGATGCAAGGCTTTCTTTTTATGGAGAAGACTATCACCTTAGTAATGAACCACACTCAGCCTGATAACCTCACTCATTTTCCAGACATTTCCTTGGAATCTCACAAACAAGACTTACTTCACCCTGGTTTACAGTTAAAAGCGTCTTAACTTTTCCTCAGCCCTGTTGATCTAGAATTTTACCTTATGAGTTGTAATCCTATCCAATGTGTAGGAGCCACTCTGTGGCTGCATTTAGATCCCTTAGCAACCCTTGTATCTTCAAAAGCCATCAAAAGCCAGAGTGTATGGCTAATAAAGACATCGCAACATGATTCACCTTCCAGAGGCCAACATCTACATTCTCCAGGGTCCCCTTTGTTCCTGAGCACCCCTCCTTTCTTTCCATCTTTGTGATTAGAATCTATTTTTTAAAATATCTTGTCCTGTGTGTGTCTGTGTGTGAGAGATAAGATAAATGTGAACATGAGTATACACTGGTGTGGGTTTGTGTGTTCCGTGTCACACGTTGGAAAGGACACAGCTTCTTAACCCAATCTAGCTGGCCAAGAGGTTCTGGAGGGTCTCCTGTCTTTGCTTCCCATTTCCAGTTGGCACCCTAAGGCTCCAGATGTGTGACTGATGTTTCTATGTAGGCTCTAGGGATCTGAGCTCAGGCTGTCAGGCTCATGCAGTGATCACTTTTATATTTAGCCATCTCCTCAACCCCTACATAAGAAATTTGAGGCCAGCTTTCTACACTTAAGGCCTTATCTCAGAAGAAAAAGAAGGGATGGGGGATGGAAAGATGACTCAGTAGTTAAGAACAGTTACTACTACTTCAGAATAGACAGGTTTGGTTTCCAGCACCCATGTTGGAGATCACAACCATCTGGAACTCCAGTTCCTGTGGGTCCAGTGCCTCCTTCTGACCTCCGCAGGCACTGCATGCACTCAGGGCATTTGAACTCATGTAGGCACACACATGTACACATAAAAGTCAAAAATTTAAATACCTTGTAGTTATGCGCGTGTACGTAAGGCACATATACATGTGCATGCGTATAGAGGCCATAGGTCAACTTGGGTGTCTTTCTCAGTCACCCCACCTTGATTTGTTTGTTTGCTTGTTTAATTTAATTTTATGTAGATAGATGTTTTGTTTTCACGTACATCTGCACACCAGAAGAGGGCGTTGGATCCTGTAAGACTAGAGTTTTAGACAGTAGGAAGCCGCCATGTGGGTGCTGGGACTTCAACTCTGGATCACAGCTCTCCATCCCTTCCACCTTGTTTTTTAAGACAGGGTCTTCCACTTTACCCCGAGTTGGCTTCTCTGCTCTCTGCCTCCTGCCTCTGCTTCCCCAGCATTGGGATTAGTAGCATGTACTGCCACGCCTGGCCTTTTTACTCAGAATATAGTGGTTAAACTCAAATCCTGAGGTTTACCCAACAAGCAGTTTGTCAGAGGAGCCTCTCCCTGGCCCCAAAACTGTCTTCTAACAGGGTCAAACTGAATCATAATGGCTTCTCCTGAAGTTCTTTTCTAGGGCAAAGGTAAGAATTTAGCTTTACCTGAGTGGAGATGCTTAAAAGATAAGGAAACTTCTCAGCAGGTGAACAGGGTTGGAATAGTGTCCTTGCCCCAGGGCTGCTAACATTTTCCATAACAAACATTTCATGAATAAAAAGTAGACTCCTGCTCCAGACAAAACAAAATACTGAGGGAGAAAGGAAGGTGTGGTGAAAACCCAGGAATGTGTGCGGTGTGTGAGAGAGGAGGGTGGGGAGCCCAATGTGAAGAGCATTATTTTCAGTGGAAGCTTCTTCATCTTGTCTCGCTTCATTACATTTTAGTGTGTGTGTGTGTGTGTGTGTGTGTGTGTGTGTGTGTGTGTGTGTGTGTAGGTAAGAGTGCCAAGCACACCTTGGAGGTGAAAGGACAGCTTTTGAAAGTCTGTTTGCTGTTTGCTCCTTCCACATGAGACCAAACATTGAACTCAGACTGCCAAGCTGGGCAGCAAATGCCTTTACCCACTGAGCCGTCACACCAGCCCCAAAATTCTCTACCGCAATGTGGCATTTCAAATGAACTAAGGTTTGATTGAATGTAAATTAAATGTCTTCGATAGCAGAGAAAAATCATCCCTAGGAAAAGGACAATTATGATCTTCAAGACGTAGGTGAGACCTGTGCCTTCTCCATCAGAATGAGAAGCAGGCTTGGGTTCCTGTCTCCCAAGCTGTTTCCATACCGTGAAGTCACTGTTGCCTTATACTGTGAAGTGACTGTCTTCTGTGCGGGCCATGTAGCACAACTCTGCAGGTAGCAGAGAACACGGGCTCAACAGTTTCTATTGACGCTGTCGGAAGTTAGAACGCCAGATTGCCTGAATCCCAAATTTACTTCACGAAAATGAGGAAAACTCATCTTAGGAAAAGACTACGTGGTCCTCACTGGCCAGTTTGAAGATTCTCTACTAATATGCACACTGTTAGGAGTAGGTGTGTTTTCCGCAGTGTTTTTGCTTTTCACTGGCCCTGACACGCCTTCTGCCTTTATGAACAAAATTATGAAGCCAAGGCCATAAAGGGGACCAAAGTCATCTTATCAGGTCTACTCACCCAGAAGCCATTAACTCAGCAGAAATGAGATAAGGCATAGGCTGCCGTGGGTTATTTCTGAGGCTGTTTCAAGTTTGTTGTACATGAAACCAACGCATCCTGTCAATATTAGCACTGCAAACAGGCGTGCGTTAGCGAGAAAGGCGGTTCGTAAAGATAGACTTACACAGGATTGTCAGTACGCTCAGTTGTGGGCTGGTTGGTGTGCAAATACGGCACGGTTTGGAAAGCTGGTAACATATGGTTCTTCCACGTGGATTCCAGGACACAGAAATCACACAAAACCAAGTCGTTCCTGATACATTCAGTGAACCCCTTCTGAAACTAAAGTCACAGCGAATACTGGGCTACCCCTAGAGACACCACGTGTATGAACCTCCACCCAAGAATCCCTTCATGAAATGTATAATGCAGATAATTTCTTCCTTTGTTCAAAATCTGGAGGGTAGTCTAGGGCTAAATAAGGTGTGTGCTTAGGGGTTAGGTTAAATGGCGTGGTAACCTGGGTTCATTAAAAGTTTAAATTTTTAAACTGAAGCTTTTAACAGATCGATAACGCTACAGCTAGGAAGGGAGCTTGAAGCTACAAAGGTGACGCCAACCACTGGGCCTGGCCACAAAGGCCTACACCCCACAGCTACTTGGGTAGCTGAGGAAGAAGGATCATTAATTCGGGGTCTACTAGGGTTACAGAGTGAACTCAAGGAAGTCTAGGCAACTTTTCAAAGTAAAAAGAGGCCAAGTAAGTCTTACAAAAAAGTATGGGTCACTTACATTTTTTAAAAATATTCTTTAAAAAATATTTTAAGACTGTAGTTTATTGGTGAGCTCTTCCCTAGCATGTATGAGACCCCAGGTAAAACTCCAGTAGCACAGGCACACACAGAATTAATATAGTTACTAAGTTTGTTACATAATACTGCTTTGAAAATCTCACAAACTGTGCTTCATGGGTGGTGAGATGGCTCAGCAAGCGAAGGCAGTTCTGCAAGCCAGAGGCCTGAGTTCATCTCCAGGCACATGACAAGAGGAGAAAACCAGCTCTCTCAGCTGTGTAGTCCTCTGACTACACACACACACACACATACACACGCACACACACACATACACACATGCTCACACACACACATACACACGCACACACACATACACACACACACATACACACACACACATACACACGCACACACACATATACACACATGCTCACACACACACATACACAGGCACGCACACACACACACACAGACACACACACACATGCTCACACACACACACACATATACACACATGCTCTCACACACACATACACACGCACACACACATACACACACACATACACACGCACACACATACACACGCACACACACATATACACACATGCTCACACACACACATACACACGCACACACATACACACGCACACACACATATACACACATGCTCACACACACACATACACACGCACACACACATACACACACACATACACACGCACACACATACACACGCACACACACACACAGACACACACACACATGCTCACACACACACACATACACGCACACACACATATACACACATGCTCACACACACACATACACACGCACACACACATACACACACACACATACACACGCACACACATACACACGCACACACACATATACACACATGCTCACACACACACATACACAGGCACGCACACACACATACACACACACACATGCTCACACACATACACACGCACACATACACATACACACGCTCACACATGCTCACACATACATACACACGCTCACACATGCTCACACACACACATACACACGCTCACACACATACACACGCACACACACACATACACACTCACGCACACACATACACATGCACACACACATACACACGCTCACACATGCAGACACACACATACACATGCATACACACACATACACACATGCTCACACACACACACACATACACACATGCTCTCTCACACACACATGCACACTTCTTAAAATACAGTGTCTTTTAGAGTCAAACATTGGTACATAATTCCAGCATTTAAGAGACCAAGGAAGGAAAAGCACCCTATTAAAGCCAGCTTGTGCTACATAATAAGACCCCATCTTGAAAAGAAAAAAACAGAAAGAAAAGGTAAACAGTTACCATATGCCCAAGGAATTCTGTATATCCAGTAGTTATATTCATACAGAACATTTATATAGCTATTTATACCATTATTCATAACTGCCAAATGACAAACAAAACAAAAATAGAAAAAAATAACAGAACTGGGATGAATATGATCAAATATTTTATGTCCATGTTTTAAAATAGCATAATGAAACCCATTATTTGGTGTAGCTTACATATGCTTATATAAAACATTTTTCTCATTTTTCCCTTTTATTGAAAATAGATTATTTTCTCATATAATATATCTGATTACAATTATCCCTCTCCTCTCCTCCCCTCCCAGTTCCTCCCACCTTTGCTGTCTCTCATTAGAAAAGAAGAGACAGCCGGGCAGTGGTGGCACACACCTTTCATCCCCGCATTCGGGAGGCAGAGGCAGGTGGATCTCTGTGCTGCTAGGAATACACACAGAGAAACCCTGTCTTGATAAAACAAAACAAAGAAAGGGAAAAAAGAAGGAAGGAAGGAGGGAGGGAGGGAGGAAGGGAGGGAGGGAGAAAGGGAAAAAAGAAAAAAGGAAGGAAGGAATGAACAAACGAACGAACGAACAAACGAAGGGGCTTCTAAGAGATAGCAACCAAACACGATAAAATAAAATATAAGATTAAACAAAAGCTATCACATCAGAGTTGGAAAGAACAAAGCAACAGAAAGCCCAAGAAAAGGCACAAGACTCAGAGACCCACTTGTTCTCACACTCACTGAAAGCCAAAACATACCCAGAGGACCTGGTGGGGCCCATGCAGGTGCTGTGCTTACTGCTTGTGCCTCTCTGAGATGTAAACATCTCTAAGAAGAAAAAGCAAGCCAAGTATCTTTCAACAGGCACATAGATAATCACAGGTAAAGGGACATGCCTGGTTGTCATTTTAAGACAGTTACACTACATCTCCAACGCTGTCCTTGAACTCATAACGATTCTCCCACCCCAGCCTTCCCAGTGCTAGGATTCCAGGTTCTTGCCACTGTGCCGCACCAGGCTCCCTACAACCCTGGCAACAACAGATCATCTCCAGAAAGGTCACGTGGTGGTGCTCCTGTATGCCTGCCATTCCAGCATTTGGATGGTAAAGAGAAGGATTGCAAGTTGGAGGCTAGCCTGGGCTAATAAAGGAGGCACACACACACCCACATCCCCTGTCCTCAAACAACTCAAGACACTGTCAGATATTCCCTCCGGGACAGGTTGTATCTGGTGAAAAGTAGTGTGCTCAGGAAAAGATGTGCTAGAAAGTTCCCATCATTGCGGAAGGTTCTGCCCGCACAGCATTCTGGGGAAGACAAACTGTAGGGACTGACCAGCAGATACTGAACACAAAGGGAAGCAGGAAAGTTAAGCACAGGAGAGCAGGGGCTGTCTGGGGTGAGGGGCTGCTTTGTGTCCTGATGTGAGCGGTGCACTCTATCTACACTCTGCCTGTCTCAGGACTCATGGCTCCTTCTGCTGACAAAATCAGCTTCACCTTGTGGAAAATTAGCCTTTCAAAGCGCACAAGACACTGACTCTGAAGCAATATAAGAACAAATACTGAGGTGGGAACGTGTGGTTTCAAAGGAGCACCATCTAATCCCACATTAACCGGTGAAGTTCTACGTCCTCATCTATATTTCAAACAAACCAACATGAAATAACAACAAAACACACAAACAAGGGCCAATGAGGTGGCTCAGCAGGGGAAATCCCAGCAAGCCAGACAGCCTGGACCAATGTGTTGGAAAAAAAACCAACTCCCCGAGTTGTACTCTGCCCTCCACCTGAGAGCTAGAGAGATGCACAAACACATACACACACATATATGTGCACACACACACACACCACATACAGTGAAAACATATATGTATTTATGGGTATATGCATATGTATATATAGTTTAATTGAATTTATCGATGAGTAAAGTTCAGTTAAATTTATTTATGAACAAGCATGGGTATCAGTACATAAAGGTGATCTTTCCCTCTCCCACCCCCAACAGGCGTTCCTCTGTGTAGCCCTGGCTGTCTTGAAACTTGCTCTGTAAACCAAGCTGACCTCAAACTCAGAGATCCGCTTGCCTCTGCCTCCTGCGTGCTGGGATTAAAGGTGTGTGCATCACTGCAGCCCTCCCAGAGGGGGATCTTATTGTAAACATTTCAATGAATGAATTTATAGAGACTGCATGTCACCAGAAAAGAATCCATCCCTCAAGTGTTTCAAGAAAAATAAGATACATCTAGCTGTGGGGGAAAAAATAATGTGTGCAGACATTTTCATTGTATTTATATGAACCTGCATAGAAAAACTTCAAAACTGTGCAATAGAGAAGCAGCGTTCTTGACTCTAGGGGAGCTGCGAGCACAGCCTGTTGGCAGGGCACACGCTTTAACTTGTGTAAAGCCCTGCGTTTACTTCCCAGAATCAAAATGTGTTTTTTTGAAAATTAACCCTCAAAGTGCAGCTTTAGTGACAGTAATAGCAATTCCAGACGCAACTAGCCTTCGGTCGTGCAGAGGGAGCAAACCCTTCTGCCAAGAATCTGCTGAGAAGCAAAGGATGGTGGCCCTCACACCAAGGCGGGAAAGTCAAGCTAGCTGCAAAGAGGGCTGGGGTCCAGGAGACCAGCTGGGAAGTGGGCCCAGACTGTAGAGCTGTAACCAAGCCGACTTTCTCATTGCTCCCTGGAGAGGTAAGATTATTTAGCTGGAGGGCAAACAACATCCCAGGCTGGACACCAAGACCACCAGGCTTGGTCACAGACTAAGGTCTCCTCCCCTGACAAGCTCTGCCCAAACTTCAGAACAAAGAGCCGGTTAAATTATCTTTATAAGTGTAATCACCAACTGCCTCTGGATCTCGGTAATATTGTAAAACATGCTACCATGCTACATGTCCAGTACATAAAATATTTCTTTTGACCCAGAAAAGGCCATTGATGAGCATAGGAAAGCTTTTGACACGTAGCATAATGACTGTAAACAGGAAGTTAGACACTTGATAATGAGTCTCATCGGAATGGCAAACAGCTACGAAGCTGGGGGGTGGGGGTGGAAGAATCAAGCTCTGGCAGGTTAGAGGGTGCTGCCCTGATTAAGTGGTTCCCTCCCGAGGGGACTGAGGTGCAAGAAAGACAAGTTCGGCGGTCCTGTGTGCTCCTTAAGTAGCTGGGAACCAGACTGGCAGTCCCACTGCTGAGAGGGTGGAGGCCCGCAGCTGAGGCTACTGGATGGATGGTGTGGGCCTTAGGAGGCCTGTGTGTTTGGACAAGCCATGCTTACAACAAAGCCATCTCTGCCATTATCAGCTGCTCCTGTAAGTACTGCCTCCCTGGGGACTTGTGACTCATCCAAATTCTCTGTATAATACAAATACCTTTTTAATTTTTGAGACAGGGCCTCACTGTGTAGCTCTGGCTGCCCTTGAAATCATGGAAGTCTGCCTCCCAAGTGACGGGTTGAAAGGCTCGCACCACCATGTCTGGCATAAATTTTTATTTATTTTTGAGAAAGAGAGAGTGTGTGTGTCTGTGTGTGTCTATGTGCAGGTGTACAGACACCATAACGGGAGTGTGAGGTCAGAGTACAATGATCGGGAACACCTTCCCTCCTTCTCCCTTGCTAAGAGTAGGTCTATCCTCTTGTTTCTGCCATGCTTGGGTACCTTATCACATCCAGCTTTTCCACGTGGAAGCTGGGTTATAGCTCACTTCTCCCTGGAGAGCCATCTTGATAGCCCCTAAAAGCTAGTTTTCTGGGGTTTTGTTTTTCAAGACAGGGTTTCTCTGTAACTCTGGAGTCTGTCCTGGAACTAGCTCTTGTAGACCAGGCTAGCCTCAAACTCACAGAGATCCACCTGCCTCTGCCTCCTGAGTGCTGGGATTAAAGGCGTGCGCCACCACTGCCTAACTTGGTTTGATTTGGTTTTTAAGAAAATTAATATACTGGTGATCATAGAAAACTGGAATCCAAACTGCTACTCCGTGGACGGCACTAGGGGAGACACTACATAAATAGAGGGCCAGGATTTTTGTAACTACCAAGAGGTGTTTAAAGAATGAATGCAAGCCAGGTGTGATGTCTCCAGTCTGGAATCCCATCATACAGGAGACTGAATACACTTAAGGCCAGCCGGGGCTGAAGACTGGAAATCTGTCTCTGTCTCTCTCTCGTTTTCCTTCCTTTATCTATTCCTTTTGTTCCAAGTGGAAAATGAAAACCCAGGCTTTACAAACAAAGAAGCTAAAGCCAGTGCAGACAGTCCCAGCGCTTAAAGGGATCTCTCCTCCTTGACAGTAGATCTCAGATGAACAAGAGTTCACGTGACTTAGAAAATGGAAATTCTCAATCTTTTGATGTCGACCTCCAAGGCTCAATCCTTCCAGGAAAATGTGTTCTGTATAAACACATGCTCACTGCCACCTCCCGGAGGCTACAGATCTATCTCACCCAGCTCTGTCACCTCCCGGAGGCTACAGATCTATCTCACCCAGCTCTGTCACCTCCCCGAGGCTACAGATCTATCTCACCCAGCTCTGGTCTAATCACTTCCATGTTTGAAGACATGAGCCTTTCAAAAGACAGACTTAGAACTGAGCCTTGTCTTCTGGCTGAGACACATTTTTTAACATATTTGGCAAAGTACTTAAGTACAGTTGTCCCATCCTAGGGTCCTGTGTTAGGGCCAGATATTTGGAACTGTAATACCATGTTAAGGGAGGCTTTCATACTCAGATTGTGGATCATTCCTTTTCAAAGACTCTCCCAAGAACCTCAGTCTTTGATTTCCAGGAAACTTGGAGTGTTTGCAATGTTTTGCAGACGTCCTTTGAACTCTTTGCTTTCGTTAGGGAACGGTGCAAGCATCACCAGTGCTCTTAGAACTCCATGACCCTGGTTTGGAAGAACTTTCTTTTTTAACACCATCTAGTAGATACAGTGACAGATGTGGTTCAGAGAAGTCATTGCCGCTACTCTGTTTTTGCTCACAAGAGCTAGTTCTTCTGATGATTAACAATATTCAAGAACAGGACCGCCAAGATGGCTCAACAGGAAAAGGTACTGCAGCCAGGTCTGATGAGCTGAGTTCAATCCCTGTGAGACCCTCACAAAGGGAGGAGAGAATCAACCCCCACAGGTTGTCCTCTGACTTCACACACACACACACACCATCAGAAATAAAGGCACAAAATGTAACTTGAAAAGCTGGAGGGATGGCTCAGCAGATGGAAGCATTATTGCTCTTGCAAAGGCTCCCGGGTTTAGGCCCCAGAATCCACATGGCCACTAGCCTGTAACTCCAATGCCTGGAATGCAATGCCTGGAATCCAGTGCCCATAACTCCAATGCCTGTAACTCCAATGCCTCGAATCCAATGCCTGTAACTCCAATGCCTGGAATGCAATGCCCTTTCTTTGATCTCTGAGGACACTGCATGTATACGGTGCATAGATGCACATGAAGGCAAAATATTCATATACATAAAATAAAAATCAGCAAATGACTTAGGAACATAATCTTTGCCCAAATACACCACACACACACACACACACACACACACACACACACCTTTGTTTTCTTATATACTAAAACAAAGGCCATTTTATAAAAGAATAAAAATAATCACAAAAACTAATTCAAGCAAGGTGTTCCTGGTGAAGAAAGATTTTAACTTAGCTATTAGTGTGTAGCCTCAACCATATGGTGGCACACACCTACAATTACAGCAGGTAAGAGGAGACGCAGGCAAGAAAATTGCAGTGAGTTCTAGGCCAGCCTGAATTACAAGTCAAGAGGCTGAAGAAAGGTGGAGGGTGGGGGTGAGGAGCCATGGGCAGGAATCGTGATGGATGTGCTAGAGATACATTATTTACATGTATGCGACCATCAAAAAATATATAAAGGTATTCAGCTAAAAATGCCTTTCTCAAAAATTTTAGCCGGGCGATGGTGGCACACGCCTTTAATCTCAGCACTCAGGAGGCAGAGGCAGGCGGATCTCTGTGAGTTCGAGACCAGCCTGGTCTACAGAGCTAGTTCCAGGACAGGCTCCAAAGCCACAGAGAAACCCTGTCTCAAAAAACCAAATAATAATAATAATAATAATAATAATAATAAAAATAAATAAATAAATAAATAAAAAGTGTAATCTCAAAATTTTTTAAGTTTTTTTTTAATCTTTGCAGGCATATATGTGTGCCCTAGTGAATTTTTGTGTACCGTATTTGTGTAGGAGCTTGTCAGATCCCCCTGGAACCGCTGTGAGGACTGCTTATGAGGCCTTGTTCAGTGGGGAGCTGAACCTGGGTCCTCTGTTCTTAACTGCTGAGCCGACTCCCTCTCCAGCCCATTTATTTATTTATTTGTTTATTTGTTTGTTTATTTATTTATTTATTGGACAGAGTCTCACCATGTAGGCTTGGCCAGCCTGGAACTTACTATGTATATGAGGTTATCCTCAAACTCAGAGATGCACTTGCCTCTGTCTCCAGGTGCGTGGGTTAAAGGTGTGTGCTCCAGGCCAGGCAGAGGGGAGTTGAAAGGCCATTTTAACCTGGCAGGTGTAGTAGCACATGCACTTAGGAGACAGGCAGCCGCACCTGGAGTTTAAGGTCCTCCTCAGCTACACAGTGAGTACCAGAGCAGCCTAGGCTAGGTGAAAGTTTCAACAACAACAAAGTGGTAATTCGAGGCTTTTCACATCCATATCTGCATGGGGCTGGAGAGATGGCTCAGCAGTCATGCGAACTGCCTGCTCCCCCTGAGAACCTGGGTTCTACTCCCTTGGTGGCTTACAACCCTCTATAACTCCAGCTCCAGGGGATCCCACACCTTCTCGTGCCCTCCTTGGGCAACAGGCTCACAAATGGTGCACAGACATACATTCAGGCAAAACATTCATGCACATAAAACAAATCAATAAAATATGAAATGCTACAAAGATTGAAACAACAAATGGGAAATCTGAAAACTTAGGAACTAAACAAACCCTTCACCTGGCATTGCTTTGAATGACTCTATATTTAAAGGTCCTTTTTAAATGGATCAGTCTTCAAGTAATAAACCAAACTCTAAAATTGAATTATTTATACATTTTACAGATTGCAAAAAATCCCTATTAAAGTAATCTAATAAATTGTGCCATATGAGTAATTTGCTTTAAGTAACTTCACATGAACTCATAAATTCTTAAAAATACAAAAAAGTTAATTAGCATCAGTTTTGCCTCTCATTACACCCGTAACCATGGTTTCTGAAAAATAAAAGAAAACCTCAAAGAGACCAAAGTTAACTTTAACAAGAAAAATAAAAATGCTTAGGGCTAAAATTTTCCAGTCAAATAAGAAATAGCTTTATTCATTTGTTTGAGGAGTGTGAGTGTATGTGTGTGTGTGCATGCACGTGTGTTTTACACCAGTGATGCTGGTGCATGCGTCTGTGTACGTGTATATGTGGAGGCCCGAGGAGGAGGTTGAGCATCCTCCTCTGCCATTCTCCATCTTATTTCTTTAAGTCAGGGAATCCCCTTGAGCCTGACGCTGGTGTTTCCAGCAAGGCTGGCAGCCAGGAACCTTGGTGACCCTTTAGTACCGGCATCACCGGCATACGCATTACTGCATCTGGCTTGTTACATGGGTCCTCGAGTAGGAACACTGATCTTCCTGGTTGCAGAGCAAGCAGGCTTAACCACTCTGTCATTGCTCCAACTCAGCGCATGATTTATACTAGAGAAAGGTTACATTTCAGATATAATTATCTCTGTTATCAGAAGAAGAGAGAGAGAGAGAGAGAGAGAGAGAGAGAGAGAGAGAGAGAGAGAGAGAGAGCACCATGGACTAGCAATGACTGTTTGAGACAGCCTCTGTTGCCCATGCGGCCCTGAACTCCCTATATCACTCAGGCTGGCCTCAGACTTATAAAAATCTTATGGCTTCATCTCCCCAAATGCTGGGATTGCCCACCAGGCTGACCTTGACCTCTGGGTCCTCTGACCTGTCTGTTCACCACCACAGCCACGTTCTGTCCTCTCCATTCCTATATCAAACCTCTTCCCTGGTCAACCCATATAACAACATTGTCCCCACATCCTTCAATAACTAAAGTCAGTTTCTACTTTTTTCTCTCAGAGTTAAATTTGGTATTTTTGTTTGTTTTGTTTTGTTTTGTTTTTTGTTATAGAAGATGACCATCACCTACAGGAAATGAGAAAGAAAAGAAAAGAGTTTAAAAAGAAGAAAAAATGTTCCGAGGAAAAGCACAGAATTGAAACAATTTAACCATGATCTCACAGCCTCCTGTGAACTCACAAAGGCAACCCTAAGGGATAGGAAGGAAGTGGTCCCTGGGAGTTGCTTACCTATAGTGCTCACCGGCCAGCAAAACCAAGGACATCAAAGGAAGCCTTCTTACCTTCCAGGATGGCAGTGATCACTAGGACCCAATGTGACAACTGGGGCTGCACACTCTCTTCTTGACATCCTTATCCAAAAGTATTTATCATGCCTTCTGCTAGCACTTGCTATGACACAAAGGCATACAGGCAAAGTAAGATCTTTCAAGGCAGAGAAAACACATGTATCCTAATCCGGCGAGAGAAAATACAACAGTTGGGGCTGTGGCTCTTTGGTAGAGTGCTTGCTTAGCATGTTCAAGGCTCTGAGTTTGAGTCCCAGAATTGATCAAAAAAATAAATAAATAAAAGTGGAGAAGGGAAAAAATAAAAACAATAACTTTTTAGATTATGTACATATGTGTGTATCTGATTATGTACATATGTGTGTATCTGTAGATATGTTCACATGGGTGTGGGTGCCCAAAGAGGTCAGAGGCTGGCGACAGAGCTAGAGCCATAGGAGACCCTGAGCCACCAGCAGTGGATGCTGAGAGCTGAACTCGGGTCCTCTGCAGCAGCAGCAAATGCTCTTAACTGCTGAGCCACCTCTCCAGTGCCAAGAACAATAGATTTTCAGTCCTTTGCTTTCAACTGGATACACATACACGGAGGGGTTTATAAGCCTCGATTCTTCTGTTGTTAAATTACAATTAACTGTGCCCCTGCTTCCTACCTGAAATAAACACCAAAGACAAAATTCCTATCTTCACAGCCCCAAGGCAGAAATTTTGAAGTGTCCTGTGAAACAGAAATAGGATCAATGCTTCAAAAACATTAAGATCTAAAGTGATACAGTTTACGAAGACATGAGTTCTTTTTTCTTTTCTTTTTTCCGGGGGTGGGGGGGTGAGGTTTTCCTTAAATGTTTGCTACATTTTCCCGTGTTTACTTTGCGTGTCTATGTGCACGCACATGTGACTCCGTCTGTGAGAGGAGACTGAGAACTTGAGCTCCCACCGGAAGCTTCACGGCAAACATCTCCACCTGTCTCTCCAATCCCAGTCTCTGTAAAGCAAAATACGAAAGCATGGAGCAAAAACTGTCATTCTTCGTCCTTTTTTTTCCCTGAAATTGAAATTTCTGTATTTACCGTGATGATGGACATTAAGTCTTCACAGCCAATATGGACAGGGTCACAGAGACAGAACACATGCCATTGCCAGCCACAGCCAGGATCGCAGGACAGGTCTCACTGCTGGTCCCTGCGCTCCAGCAGGGTAACAGGCCCCACCCACTTGCCTCCCTATTCGACACTTCCTGTACTCAGGAAAGATTTAATACAAATGGAACTCTGCCATACTCTGACAGACGTAGAACTCTGGACAGCTGTTTAGCAGAGTTAGCCAAGTAGTTCCCAGGTCAGAATACCAAAATTTTACAGACACTCACTGCATTCCAAAATAAATAAATAAATAAAATAAAATAAAAAAAGACCTCCTGTTGGTTTTTAAGGAAAGCAGAAAGTAGCACACTGGTGTATGCCATAACCCTGTTCCTGAGGGAGTGGAGGCAGAAGAACAGGAATTCCAATTCACCCTTAACAAGGAGAGAGAGGCCACAACAGGTGACAAGAGACTGTCTCAAATGACAAACAGAGCAGACAAGGAGGCATGGGTCTGGGTCTCTACTTCCTCTGGAGAATTAATTCTTTTTAGCTTCATTGTTCTCCCTGTAAAATCAGAATGGCAAAGACCTAGGCAGGATTCTTAAATGAATAAAAGACAGCATGTTATTCAGCGCTTGGGACGCTGCTCAGTGAGACTGCCTGCATCCAAATGCACTTCTGTTCCCTGAAGTTTTAAGTCTATAGATATGATTTTCTGGAAAAGTGGAACAACCTCAAACAAAAGCCTTGGCTGCTGACCAGGCCATGTCCATTACCTCATCTGACCTCACACTGCCTCGACTGGAGTGGCAAGCGTTCGGCCATCCATGAAGAACGCCATCGGGATAGCCCGGAAGAGAGCCCGAAGAAGAGGGCTCGCTAACTATGGAAGGACTGCTAAAACCTGGGGCTAAGCTGGTCACGATGGAACATGCCTAAAATCCCAGCGTTCTAGCTGTGGGGGCAGGAAGGTCAGGAAAGTAAATTATCCTGAGCTACATGGGGATCTGGAGGACAGTCTGTATTAGAAATGGAACACACACGCACAGGTGCATACATACACACACACACACACACACACACACACACACACACTACAAATAAAAAAAAATAATAGCATGGGTTTTGGAGTTTATTGCAACTCTCAGGCCTTTTGGAGTTTACATCACGATCGCTTTGTTTCACTGTGTGCAAAACCTCTCCTCTGGATCGGCGCACACACATGCAGTCCCTCTCCTCTGGATCTGCGCACACACATGCAGTCCCTCTCCTCTGGATCGGCGCACACACATGCAGTCCCTCTCCTCTGGATCGGCGCACACACATGCAGCACCGAGCGTATGATATCCCCCTGTGGAGAATGTTAGAAATAGGCATCCTCTTTGAATTTAATCACACTTCATAAAAAGTTCTCCTAACTTAAGAGCAACATTCAAACAGCCAAACACTAAACCCCGAGCCTCTGCTGATTGGCTCTGCTTGCTACCGCCCAGGGGATGAGCTGTTCTTACTGTCTCCATCTTCTGAAGGGTTGAGGAGGCAGATAAAGAAAACTAAGAGCTGGAGAAATATGATGGAGAAGCATTGTGTTTCAAAGGGAGCCTCTCTCACGTCCACACAGGGAGCAAGCATCAAAGTCAGGAAAACGTTTACACAGATAAGAGAACGATTCCATCAGGGACAATGAGCCGAAAAGATAGGAGAGTGAGGGGCAGACTCCAAGAAGGTATAGTGTTCCCAGTAGGTAAACACTTGATTTTTTGCTCTACAATAGGCAGAAAAGCGTTCGACTGTGTGCTCTGCCTTCTCGCTATCAGTGTTTTAACTGAGTAAAGACTAGTTTGGCCTAATTTGGGAAGAAAGGTCAAAAACAGAGTGCACAGGTTACCCTTTCACTGGGTAACCTTTGTGTTCCGTGTGACTGATGGAATCCACTGAGGGCTCCCCGCTGCCTCTGCGGTATCCACCCACGCCCAGTGAACATTGCCCAGTGGTGAGACTAGAAGTAAATCTGTATGCCAGGGTAACCTACTGTCCTTTTTTATGTTACCTAAAGACAGAAAAGAAGTTCGCTGATGAAATAGCTCAGCAGGGAAAAGGGCTTGGTGACAACGCTGATGATTGACTCTGATCCTGAGAGACTCACATGGCAAAGAGAGCTGACACATGCGCACTGTCTTCTGACCGCCACATGACTCCCCCACCCCCACCCCCTGACCCGCACACAGACACACAAGCCCTCTGAGTCTCTTGCTGTTATCAGAATGCCCGCAGGAGCTGTCTGAAATTCTGCAGTGACGTCATTCGAATGTGTATCTTTCTCCTGGAATTTCTCTTTCTTCTGAAGCATTCTTCTTAGCTTACTTACGTAGGTCCTGAAGGTCCCCCAGATTCCTCCTATATTTGGAGCAGCCAAACATGGACACAAGAAATAGATAAGCAAATACAAATACTTTAGTGCTGTTTTGAGAAAGGATCTGTCTCCATAGCTCTGCCTGTCCTGGAACTCGCCAGGTAGACCAAGCTTGCCTCAAACTCAGAGATCTACCTCTGCTTCCCGGGTGCTGGAGTAAAGATCAACAGTACCATACCTGGCTACAAACCACTTCTAAAAGACAGAAACATCAGGAACTTAATAAAGTATAATTATGAAAAACAATGCATCGTGTTCCCTCATGCCTACACGAACTAGTAAGTACTATGCAAGACTGTCAGTTTTGTCTGTGTGTGCCTAATGTTCTTAAAATTGTGCCTTACAGAAAACATGATTTTTCTTCCTGCAATAGCATCTTGCTCCTTGGTGTCTAAACAACGTTCAGTTAAGATTAGCTAATTGATAGGTCTATCAATCAGTGTCTGTTTCAAAAGAGCTTTCTTCTGGGTTACGCTTCTTCTCCTCCTCCTCTTCTTCCTCCTCCTCTTCTTTCTCCTGTTCCTTCTCCTCCTTTTTTTCCTCCTCATCTTCTTCCTCTTCTCTTCCTCTTCCTCTTCTTCTTCATTGGTTAGTTCTAATTTTTGCCGTTTTGAGACTGGGCCTCATGTAGCTCATGCTGTCTTTCAGCTCCCATGTGGCTAAGGGCAACCTCAAACTCCTGAGCCTCCTGACCACTTCCTGAATGCTGGGGAGACGAGAGCCACTTAAATGCCTGACTCTCTAGGTTACAATCAGTATTTATTTTAATCACATAAAATACGAGTAGAACAAGACTACGTTTGTCTCTGTCATATACGTACCCCTTAAGGATGTACTACTACCAACGAGGGACCAGAAATTGTGCAAACTGACAGCAGCGTAGCTCCGGAGCACAGACAGACTTCCCTATGGAACGCTGGTCTTTCGGGATACTGATGCATAAACACATAGCACATTGGGATGAACACAGATGATGCCAAAAGTGCAGTGAGTCTGGGAAAGGGTGAGAAGAGAAAAGAGGAAACCGGATGAGCAAATATCCTGCTAGAAACAATTATCACCACATACACATACTCCCCACATTCTCCTGTCAGTTTTTCCTTCAGGCCCTCATACTAGCTGGACGCACTGGGTGTGACTGTCTCCAGTGGAAAAAAAGAGTGTAGAAGGAATGATATTTTTGAGAGGGGGGGAGTGACATTTTTTTTGTTTGAAAACAAGAATAATTTTAAAATAGTTTAACTTTTTTTTACCAATTTGTTTTCTTTTTAATTGTGTGTGTGTGTGTGTGTGTGTGTGTAAGTGAGCACGTGTGAGCAAGGTACCCTTGGACTCCAGAGGAGGACATCATCTCTTCTGGAGCTGGCATTACAAGCAGTTCCGAGCCCCCTGACATGGGTGCTGGGAACAGAACTCAGGTCCTCTGCAAGAACAGCAACCTCTGTTAGCCAATGAGCTTCCTCCCAGCCCTTTTTCCTCTAGCCCCGGGTGAATCAAGTTTTTAACAGGTAAGACACATTTGAAGTAAAAGTCTGGAACATACAGAATGATTCTGAAGTGTTCTGCAAGGAAACAGAACAGGCTTGCAGCCACCTCCCCTGTCTAAGGGCTGGAACCCTTGCTACACAGGAAACCCTCAACTGAGGGATGCTCGCCAGCCCTTGACAGCTACAGCAAATGCCCTTCAACAAGGAAAACATTCTCCTGTACTTGGAGGAAAACACCCAGTGCAGGTGCTTTGGTTTCGCTCTAATGTGTTGGGGTTCATGTGATGTAACTCAGCTGCAGCCATGTGGAGAACACGTGTCGACCAGCTGCAGGTCCGGTGACTCAGATGTTCTCTGTGTGCTTCCATCAGTGCTGAGTCACGGCTTCTTCGGATGAGAGAGAAATGGGTGGGGGAAAGGCGGTCTGTAATTTGTTTGGTTTTCCAAGACAAGGTTTCTCTGTAGCCCTGTTTCTCAGGTATCCCTGGCTGTCCTGGAACTCCGTAGATCAGACTGTCCTCAAACTCAGAGATCCATCTACCTGCCTCTGTGTCCCCAGTGCCAGGATTAAAGCGTGGCCTACCACACCTGGCCTGAAATCTAGTAATTTTTATTATTAAGTACACAATTAAATTTATCACCCTAAGCACTAGAATATGTCTTCTCTGTGAAATTTAGTAATTTTTATTATTAAGTACACAATTTAATTTACCACCCTAAGCACTAGAATTTGTCCTCTGTGACTTACTCACATAAGGAAGTTTAAATTCAATACTAAAAAAAAACTGAATCAATCAATCTTAACTTTTTGACATATTTTGTTGCATGTAAAAAACAGTTTGAGTTAATATTTTTCCAGCTTCCCTAAAATGAATTATATTTTGTCCCTTCAGCATTATAGATTAGAAGGGTCCATATTAAAAATCAGACCAGTAGAGATAGCTCATGCTTTAATCCCAGCACTCGGGAGGCAGGGGCGGGCAGATTGCTGTGAGTTTGAGACCAGCCTTGTTTACAGGGTGAGTTGTAGGACAGCTGGAGCTACATAATAAGACCCTGTCTCAAAAACCAAAACTACAGGCTTCATTCTACACACCAGAATAACCCACCATCCTCCTTACCTTTAGTCCTCCCTCCAGCCCTCATTGCATCATTTTCCTTCACCTTGTCACATGCTTTTGAAACTTCAAAAGGCCTTAGAGACCTAACCTATCTACTTTTCATGCCTGTTCTGTCATGGTCTGAGTCCTAGACAGCTGTCTCCCCTCTGCAGTCCACACTGGCTCTCTTCCACTCGGTCCGCCATGTCACCAGAGTGAGCTTTTGCAACATCCGCTCTTGGGCTAGAGAGATGGCTCAGAGGTTAAGAGCACTTGTTATTCTTGCAGAGGACGAGGATTCGGTCCCCACCCAGCATTCACATGGTGGCTCACAGCCATCTCAAACTCCAGTTCCGGAGGATTCCTGGTCCTTTTCTGTCCTTGGCAGTCATCGGGCACACACAAGGGGCACAGACATACATTCAGGCAAAACATTCAAACACAGAAAATAAAATCTCTTTCCTTTTAATCTGCTTGGTGCTCACCTAACTCCCAGCCACCTCGTGTGTCCAAAATAGGCTACATCCCCTATCACTCTGAGCCACCAAGATGATCTTGACAAACAGCAGTATCTACAATGTGGGTGCGCACATCTCAGGCTGGGCACATCAAAGTAGCTCAGTTCCAGGACAGCCAGGGCTGTTACACAGAGAAACCCTGTCTCAAAACAAAATAAACAAACAAAAAATCTTGTCTTGCTTTAGTTTAAGGGACCAGGTCTCACTATTTAGTCCAGGATGGCTTTGAACTCACAATTTAGCTAAGGCTAACCTAAAACTCATGCTAATCCTTCTATCTCAGCCTCCGAGCACTGGAGTTGTGGGTATGTGCTGTGTCCCAGCCTGCGCTGCTTCATCTTCCACAGACTCCAGTGCTCTGGGCTTGGAACGCATCTCTAGTAGATTTCATTTGGCTTTTGTTTTGTTTTGAGTACTGTAGTTTGAACCTGGGGCTTTGTCTATGCTCTGAATGGACTCTACCACTGAGCAGCTGACAAATCTGTCTTCAAGAACCCACCCCCCCACACACACACCCAGCCTTGAACTCCTGATCCTCCTACCTCTACCTCCCAAAAGCTGGGATGACAGGTCTAGCTAGCCCCACCAGCTAAAATGATGCTCTCTACAAAGTTGGTATGAAACACAACAGCCTTCAACAATGCTTTCTTTGGTCATTTCTGAAGGCATGAGATGAGACTCGCTTTGGAGGAAGGCAAAGCTGATGCTCACTGGCGGGCTGTCTCTGACTTGTCCTGCTCATGAACCTCTTTTTGATCAGAAGAAACAGAAGCATGAAATGAATGCAAACCAAGTGAGCGGGGGGGGGGGGGGGGGGGGCTGCCCTTCACGTGCTGAAACAAAGGCCTGAATGACCAGCAAGTGTGGGGGTGCTTATCTGCACCTCATCTTGTAAGGTCATCCTGCATTTGTTAAGTGGGTCCCAAAGAGGAAATGGATCTTGAATTATCTAAAGAGACCAAATCCACCATTAACCTGAAGCTTGCCGATCAGGTGAGCTGCTGGGGATCAGATGGAGGCAGGGGAATTCTCTTTCTCTCTTACTAACCTGAAGAATGAGGGCCTGGAGCTTCTCCAAGAGCTAAAACATTGCAGAAGTCCTCTGATGTCTTATCAGTGTTTACGGCCTCTCTGTTGGTTAATGGTGGTCACAGGGAGGGCTGCCAGATAAACTGGCCTCATTGTTTCTGTGTCTCTAACTTGAGTGGCAGGCGGTCTGAGAATGTAGGTCAAAAGAATCTGTGTGTCTCCCTGACTGGACAGAGACAACGGACAGTGGCTGCAGAGACCAGAAGTCAGTCACTCTGTGTTTTAATGGAGAGGTTCCGAGTAGTGCTTTGGGGTCAGACCTCAAAAGCGCATCTCAAATAATGAACTTTGTTGCAAATGTTCATGATTTGTTTGACTGGTGGAAGAACTCTCATGATTTATTTCCTTTTTAAAAGCGTGATAAGTAAAGCTTGAGTTAACACTGGAAAATGGGCTTTTCCGGATCTAGAAACAAACGCTCCTTGGACTTTGCCGTGAAATGGAAGGCATATTGCCATGGAAAAGCTCGAGCCATCCTGGGTTACACTCAGCAAGGCTCACTGCGAAAGGACTTGCTTTTCAATTCTGCGGTTTCTCTTTAATTTTGAGGCCTTGGTGGTTTATCAAATAAAACAGTGGTATTCTTTTTGCATGAAAATTGTTCTTTTTAAAGTGGACCTAGCTAGGTGTGATAGCTCATACCTAGAATTCCAGAACTCTAGAGACAGAGTCAGGAAGATGGCCACAAGTAGCAAGCCAGTGTGGTCTACATTATTGAATTCTGGGCCAGCCAGGGCTCTATGATGTCTAGCCTGGCCTTTAAAAAGGAAAAACAGCACATATCATGTCTCAAAGAAGATGGAAGAGGAGGCTGGACACTGAGGTTGCCCTATGACCGGCACATATGCACCTTCTCACACACACACACGCACACATACACACACGCACACATAAACACACGCACACATACACACACGCACACATAAACACACGCACACACACACACACACACACAAAGATCAGTAAAGTCTGGCTCAGGAAAGGAAGGCTTCAGACGAAATATTTAAGATGTATATGAGAAGAAGAAAAATACAAAACACTGTATTTTATATTTTATTTAGCTGTCTAGTAGCTTTTAATAAAAATATATAAAACTTTCTTTTGCTTTTATTTTCAAGACAGGGTTTCTCTGTGTAGAAACCTATCCTGGAATTTGTTCTGTAGACCAGGCTAGCCTCGAACTCAAAGATCTGCCTGCCTCTGCCTCCGCAGTGCTGGTATAAAAGTTGTGCACCACACCCTCAGCTAAATTTTTCATATATTAAGAAAGCAATAATGTATACATACATATAATTTAATGTAGAAAAGAATTTCTAGGTATTTTTTGTTTGGTTGGTTTATTACATTAAAAAATCTTGTGAAAGGTCTTGGATTAAATTTCCAGCGCCAAAAAAAAAAAAAAAAAAAGAAAAGAAAGAAAGAAAGGTTATTTTCAAAGCCAGGCTCGCCAGGCTCACTAGCAGAAGGATTGCAAATTAAAAACACCCTGGGTAGCACAGGAAGACAAGACATTCACATCTAAAAATAAGTATAAAAATATCTTATTTTGCAGATTTATTTATTTATAGTTTTTCAAGACAGGTAGCTTTGTAGCCTATCCTAGAACTAGCTCTTGTAGACAAGGCTGGCCTCAAACTCAGAGATCCACCTGCCTCTGCCCCCGAGTGCTGGAATTAAAGGCATGTGCCACCTGGCTATTTTACAGATATTATACCTCAAGTCTTACAAAGAAAATGGCTATTACAATGGGGAAATCTAGCTTTCACTTAATCAGTAGTTTAAATGAGAACGTACTAGCAGTCTCAGGAAACAGAGTCCTCAATTATGTCCTAACTCGTTACTCCACTGTACACTCCCAGAATAGAGTCCTGGGCACAGGCTTCTGCCCATCGGCCACCTCCCTGTGCTGTGCTCAGAGCTCACAGAGGGCTCAACTCATGTTTGAACACAACAGAGCAACAATTCACAGTGGCTTCAGAAACATAGTAGCTCTCCAACTTAACAACATTTGGTTTTTGTTTTGTTTTTAATTTTCTATTAAATGTGTGGATGTGTGTGTGTGCACAAGTGCTCGAATTATGGTTATCTGGGGGCAGACAGTTCTCTCCTTCTATCATGTGAGTCCCCAAGATCAAACTAGAGTCATCAGGTCTGGGATCGAGTACCTTTGCCCCTACTCCCCAAGATGCCTCATCACCCCAACACCCCAGCCGCCTGCTTGGCTAGCTTATGCCCCGAAATAATTACATGGACACTGTATTCTTTTAATCACTGCTTGGCCCTTTAGCTCTAGCCCTTACTGGCTAATTCTGATATCCCGATCAACCCATCTCTAATAATCTGTGAGCACCGGTCTTACCGGAAAGATTCTAGCCTAAGTCCATCCTGAGTCGGAGCTGGGGCATGGCGTCTCTCTGAGGCGTCTGCTCCCGAGAGGAGAGCTGTGGAGTCTGAGCTCACTTCCTCTTCCTCCCAGCTTTCTGTTCTGTTTACTCCTCCCACCTATCTTCTAACCAATGAGGACCAAGCAGTTTCTTTTTATTTAACCAATGACCTTCCTCCATCATTTCCCCTTTTTCGGTTTAAACAAAAAAAAAAAGGCTTTAACTTTAACATAGCAAAATTACATATAACGAAACAATTATCAAGTAAAAGTTACAATAATCTTTATCATAACTAAGGAAAACTATAACTATAACTAACTATTCTTAACTCCATCAAAGACTCCAAAAAGATACAATATGACCTAAGCAAACAAGAAAAAAGCAACTTTTAAAACTCTAGAAATGACAGAGACATCTCGCTGCCTGGACAGTCACCCAAAGTTCCTCTGTCCTGTTGGGGCATCCATCTTCAGCCTTCAGGCCCATGGTATCCAGCAGACATTTCCATAAAGCAGGAAAATTCAAAGTCAGTTCAATCACTATCTGTTGTGTCCTGCAGAATGTCTTGCAGACTCTTTCATGAATCAGGAACCCTGAAAGATCATCTCACCTTAGGCAAGTTCAGTAGTCCTCTCTCTGTGGGTTCTCTGTGTCCAGTTTATGCAATAGTCCAGGCAAGAGCAGTTTCTTGCCCAAATGGCCATCGAACTCCATAAGGTGCCTCTTCAATGCCCATCTTCCTCTTGAAGTAGATTGGTGCTGCCAGGAGCAGAGTGTCTCATTGTCATGAAAAGTCCCAAGTTATTAAAACATTAAATGTCCTATTCTGTAATCTTTGAAAGACATGAAGAATGTCTATCTAAAATATATCTCTATATATCTAGAAAATCCAACTAACGTGACTACAAGCTTTACTATTATCGATGATTATCCATTAACAACCTATATTTCTTAATTATACAGTACATATTTAAATGAACTACACAATCACAATACCTTAATCAAAATCAGAAACACTTATACATATAACAAAATTGACCTTAAATCTCTATAAATAAAGCAAAATCTATACTAATGCAAATTATTCATATCTATATCATATCCCCCTTTAAATGTAAAAGAACATTTATAAACCATATTTGGGAACATGGGCGCAGTTATTTCTCTCCAAACTGCTTCCTGCTGAATGGGGGCGCTGTTAATCAGATTATTTAGGGTGTAACCTGTGTGTCAGGTTTATCTCAGTTGGCAGTTGAGTGAAGTAATTTTTTGAGGGCGTTCACAGGAACCTTTTGGGAGGTCATGGTCTATCATACCAAATCGGGATAGAAGAAATCCAAAGGGTCTGGTCCACTGTGAAAACAAAAGAAGACCCTCTCCAAAGCATCATATCCTTAGACCCAAATTTTGAAATCGTAATACCCTTATATCCATTCTGGTTTAGCTTGGCAGCCCATGTAATGAAATGTCTCTCTGTACTTAGCTCCTTCACAGTCAAAAATGTTAAAGAAAACACAATGTACATAATCCAGACTCTCTGTGAATTTTCCATTTTTACGTGGCTTATTTTTCTTTATTTCTTTTAATCTCTTAACTATCTGTACTCTGTCTCTTTAAAGACTTTACCTTTTTTTTAAAACCATTAACTTTTTTCTTCTCTCTCCCAAGCCTACGTACATTCATCCAACAGTGTGACTCATTTAGTTGTCTGAATCTGTCCTATTGTGAATCTGCAATTTTTTACTATCCAGGAGCACTTTTGATTTGCGCCTTTCAATCACTAGGCGCTTAAGAATCCAAGCTGTGATATTCCTAGGTTAACTTTTTGCTTTTTGATCATATATCTTTGACCTGGAATAATTCTGTAGACCAGGCTGTCTTTGAACTCTCAGAGATCCGCCTGTCTCTGCCTCCCAGGCATTGGGATTAAAGGTGTTTGCTACTACACCTTGAACTCACAGAGATCTGTTTGTCTCTGCCTTTTAGGCACTGGGATTAAAGGCGTGTGCTACCACACCTTGAAGTCACAGAGGTCTATCTCCCTCTGCCTCCCAAGTGTTGGGATTAAAGGTGTGTACTACCACACACAACAACTCTCTTCCTTTTTTTGTTTTTTGCTTTAAGAACTTCAACTTTTAGTCTGCACATATTTTTAACACACTTTAAACCATTCAGAAATTTTCTCTGTCTTTGAATCTCTCTTTAATGTATATCTCTCTTTTTCTGACCACATGAGTCTTTAATTTACCAAGCAATCTCAGTAGGACTAAACCCTAACACCATTAACACATTTGTATTGTCAGGAAACCTTCCCAAGACAAGATGCTAGGCCAAGGAATCCGTCAGTTCTTCTCAGAATAAATCTATTAGAGCTAGATTGGGGGAGGGGCTCTATTGCGATGCATCGAATCTTACAGAAGTAACTAAAGGTAAGGTGGGTAAAAATTTCCTCCCCACATTAGGTTTAATGTTTTGACAAGTAGAACGCAGTCCCGAGTAGAGGTGAAATAGGTTTGAAAAGTGAGTCATGAAGATCATTCACTGATTATCCGGGAGACCTCAAACTGCCCCCTGGAGCCATAAGGAAACAAAAAAAGAATCTACTACTTCTAAAGGCCTAGTTTCTGATCAGAGACTTTATCACCATCTAAAGATATAAAACAGTCTAAGGGTGTAGCTCAGCAGGGAGAGTGCTTACCTGGCTTGTGCAAAGGCCTGGGTTGATCATCAGCATCATATAAACAGGGCAAGGTGGTCCAGGTCTGTAAACACAGCACCAAGGGGTAGACGCAAGAGAATCAAAAGTTCAAAGTTACCCTCAGTTACACTGCGAGTTTGAGGCTGCCTATGGTTTCATGAAACCTTGCATCAGAAAGGAAGGGAAAAAGGGAGGGAGGGAGGGAGGAGGGAGGGAGGGAGGGAGGGAGGGAGGGAGGGAGGGAGGGAGGGAGGGAGGGGGAGGGAAACAGGGAGGGAAGGGACAAAGGAAGATTGTAAGTTATAGACTACTTTTTTATTTGTTTGTTTGTTTGTTATTTCAAGACAGGGTTTCTCTGTAGCTTTGGAGCTTGTCCTGGAACTAGCTCTGTAGATCAGGCTGGCCTCAAACTCACAGAGATCCACCTGCCTCTGTCTCTCCAGTGCAGGGATTAAAGGCGTATGCCACCACCACCCAGCAAGACTACTTATTATTGAGACTAGAGATATGTCCCGGAGCTTAAGAACACAAGACTGAAAGTATAGCTCCCATCACGCATGTCAAACACCTTACAAGCACCTGTAACTCCAGCTCCAGGACTCTGGCATCTTCTTCTAACCTTCCCTGCCCCCCCCCCACACACACATTCACACCCTTGTACACTCACACACAGATGAGAGGGATTGGTGGTTAAGAACACTTGCTCTAGCAGAGGACCTAGGTTCCATTCCCAGCTCCCACATTGTGGGTGGCACAATCCTTAACTAAAGCCCCAGGGGATCTGATGGTGTCTTCTGACCTTCATGAACACCAGCAATGAAAATGGTATACAGATATACGTGCAGGCAAACCACCCATACACATCAATAAAATAAACAAACCTTTTTTTTTTTTTTTTAGTCTTCAAAATACTTGTTATAAAATTGGCCGTTTCCCAATGTGATGTTTGGGGAGGCCTTAGAAACTGCTTTTCCTTTCTGGTAAAACATCCGTTTCCAGAATGTTAACTCTGGTTGGGGATAGAACCCAGGTTTAAACCCCAGGCCTGCCTAAATAAAGAACCACGAACTGTTAACATTCTCCAGACCTTCTTTCTAAAGTTGTGCATTAAAGCAAACGTTTATGCTTACATCCATTATCACAATTCCAAAACCCCAAAAGTCTGAAAGTCGAGCTTCCTCTTCCTTCATGAGACACGGTCATCTGGCTATGTGCTGATAAGACCCGACTTGAAGTTTCCCTGTGTGGGGGAATTACAGGAGCTGTATCCAGGGGGCCAGCAGCGCAGTGAGCAGTTAAAGGTTGAGAGTCGACTCCAGCGCTGCCGCTCCCTTTAAGACCACTGACGCACTGTGTAACCTCCGCTAGCTTATCTTTCCCTCCCTAGAAAGCACGAGATCTCAACCCACTGTGTCCCTGATACTGTCTCAAAGCTGAAAAACTGCAACCTAGATGTACAAAGCAGACCAACTGGCGCCCGGGAGAGATTCGTAAATGGTCACCGCGTCAGTTCCAGCCCGTGAAACATCTGTACCCTAGAGTCAAACTGAGGCTCTATGGCAGTTTTGTTATTTAAATTCATCATTTTTCTTTAAAAAAAAATAAATAAAATTTGTACTGTATGGCATATACGCCAATCTATGATTATTTTTCTTCTTCAGAACCATTTCTTCATTTCCCTATTAAACAAATGTTCCTCCACTTTGTCATTAGCCAGGTGTATGCCCAGTAGATAAACAAAGGGACTCCTGAGGATCATCTGAATGCAAACAATGTTAAGTCCCTCTTCTCGTTCTCACAGAGTCGGAGCAATAGGGAATGACGTCACATTAAAACCCGGAACTGCAGACGATGTAAAAGCGTTCTGAAAATAAACCATACCACCAACAACCCTAGGCATCAACAGCAATCTCTGCCACATCCAACTTAACAGGCGGGAATGCGAGGCAGAGTAGCTGGCTTGAAGCTGTAATGGGAGGTGTTCTTTAACGAACTACAGCGCTGGGTGCCTTACAATGGCCAAATTGCATGACAGGAAAAGGCGGAGCGATGTGTCTTTGTACCTAGTTTGCAGACCGACCAGCTAAACGGTTGGAATGTAGTTTCATTGAAGCTGTGATCATTCATCCTCACAGGACAAGGCCTCGGTTCTGTTTACTTTGGGTTGTATTCCTGATGTCTCCTCAGTGTTATTATTCCTTTTTAAATCTTTTGTTGTTTGATTCAGTGTCTTCTAGACGCTAAGAGTAAGATAGGGCTAGTTTCTTAAAATTTTACAAGTGCCTCTCAGACTAAACTTGCCACAGTATTTTGATAGGAGGAATGTTGTCCAAGAAAATTAGCCCAGAAGAGATTGGGGTAATGGGGGGGGGGGGTATTCTACCTTAGTCAGAAAACAAAGGCTGCAAATACAGCCCAGCAGTAGAGTGCATGCCCAGCAGGTGTGAGACCCAGGGTTCGCTTCTCAGTCTGCTAAGTGGTTGAAAAGTTCCTGCAGCCCGATAATCCTCTCTGCCAACACAGCTATCAAAATCAAACACAATTAGAAAAATCCCAGGTTTAATGGGTAAAATGCTCCCGGATAATCTTCCAGCCCTTCCTTGGGGGTGTGGGTGGGGGGCAGTTTAAATACCCTGTGAGCGTGGTATCTTGAGCATCTCTGCAGGAGGGGTCATGTTTGAAGGGCTTTCTGATATGAGGCAGGGCTTCAGGAGTGATAAATGGGGAAAGGGGACCAAGGTGGAGCTTCCACCAGAACAGTGGTGGCACACGTCTTTAACCCCAGCCCTCAGGAGGCAGAGGCAGGCGGATCGCCATGAGTTCGAGGCCAGCCTGGTCTACACACAATTAAAATTAAATCTTTTTAAACAGAAAGTAGATGCAGTTTCAACTGACAAGTACTACATGTTAACTGTCTGAGATGACTGTTTGCATCACTCGGGGACATCGCTGTCACAAGCTAACGATGGAAAACTAAGTGTTCCTGCATGCATAGCTCTGTCTCCCCTTCCAGTGCTGCATTAGAAACATGTGCCACCCTACCCAGCCTAGAAAACTAAGGCTTGATCACACATTGATTTTATTTGGTCCCTTGTAGGTGTGTGTGTGTGTGTGTGTGTGTGTGTGTGTATGTGTTTGTCAGACAGTTTTTATAGAAAGGAAGGCTTTGACTGGGTAGGAATTACCTATGTCTCACTATCTACTGAACCCTCACCCATTCAAACTATAACCCGTGGTGAATCTCCCATTTCACTCTACTTATGCAAGGCATAGATGTGAAGAAATGTTATGTCCATCAGAAAACTGTATCCCCAAGTCCTTACCTAGCTGTTAGGCTGCCTGGGTTTGCTAGAGGTCGCTCAGCTTGCATCATAGTCCAGGATGAAGCTCCACAAACTGGAAGAGAAAGAGACGTCTACACAGCAGCAAGAGCAGAAGCTAACTGTCTCTGCGAGATTTCACTTCTGCCCAAGTGATGTGCAACAGGCATTTAAGACCCACTACTTCTGTTCTCTCTAAAATTAATGCACAAACTACAAATACCTATTTTTAGTAAATTATTTAGTAAATCTCTTCAATTTTTCTAAGCTTTCTGGCAATTTCTTTAATCCACACTGGCCTCAATCTATGGGAAACACTCTGACTTGCAGCCCAAGTTGGAAATTAGAAGGAAAAACCAAAAGTCTTTAGCAAAAACTTCGTGCTCCTACATTATTTGTGTGGGGGGGTCTCATAACCTCAGTGTAAGCAGGGGGAAGTTGAAAAGATTTTTCTCAATTTGAACATCTGGGGATCCACGTAGGAATAGGAACATCTTGCTAAGCTGTGAAGCTACTTTTCTCTTTGTTCCTTTGGCAGCTGTGATAGTGTTTAGAAGAGACACTGCTCACGCATGGCCAGGCTTACATATTGTTCTTCTCTAAAACTTAGAACTTCCTATTTCAGAATACACTGTAAGCCAAATCTATATAACTATGTTCTTATTAAGATGGGAGGTTACTCTAGGCTAATGGCACTATTCAGCCTGGTATGCAAATGAGGATTCGGTCTATTCCATTCTGTCTTAGCCCCTCCTTTCTTTCAGGCTACTCAGGGAGGCTTACTCAAAGAGCCTACATTTCAGCTTTTCATCTCTTCTCTGATTGAATGACAACCCTACCTAAAACTGTCAAATAAATCACTGAAGCTTTTCAAAATAAGCAGGGCAAGCATGACCACCACAAAACCTTTGCACCAGCTGGCCATGTGTTTCTCGTCTGGCTGGACCTGCTTTTACACTGCACTCCTGGATGTGGTGGGAGGGTAGAGTAGTGGACTCCGGGATTAAGCCTTCTCGCCTCTGCCCATCCTTTATTAGCCCTCCAGAAGTTTCCTTGATCACTGTTCTCTGTTGTATCTATGTACTTTGCAGAACTAAACTGCATTTTACGAGCCCACTTCTTGCTCAAGGAAAAAAGCACAAAGGAGTTGTTTTTGTGCTGGGACAGCACGGGAATCCCAGAATGAGAGCAGACTTAGATTTACTTCCCCTTCCTCTTCATTGGGAGACCATTCACCTCACTAGAAAGAGCTACAAGATGTGACTGGGAGCAAGTCGTTTCCTCTCCCAGTAACTATGTAATGGTTTCCTCACAAGCAGAGCTTCTCATTCAAGTCTTCCTGTGTACACTGAACGTATTGGCAATCACATGCTGAGTCACAATGATTCCTCGAAACAAAGGTCAGAGACTGTGACCAGCAGGGAGGCAAAGGACAGGCGGAGATGGGAAGTGTCACTCAGCGATACCACAAACCTTTGTTTTATGGATCTTGTGAGAGCCAAAGTTACATTTCAAATTTTAATTACTACTCTATAGAGATTCCGGAAACAAAAGTTCCTCTAACCTACAAACCCCTTGCCCAAGGACAGATACTTCTTGAAAAACTGGAGTCTGTTGTTCATACAAGATAACAAGGCACTTGTTTTGCTCCCCTAAACAAGTTTGTTTGCCCCACCTACACCAACTTGACCACATGTGGGCAGGAGGTTTCCAGGCAGGAAATACATCACAGTGTGTGCTTGCCCCTGATTGGACCTGATGAGAAATACTTAAGCGGCCGCAAACGGTGACTCAAGGCCATTTTCTGGAAACCTGGAGATGGACCTGGCCAGAGCCCCATCCACCTGGCCAGTATTTAATTAAAGCTTGCTTCAAATTAGCTTTAAATTGTGATAGTGGTCTTATTCTTGGTCAGTGGGGTGAACAATCTCTTAGGCACAGTGATTAAAACTTAGAACATGACTTTGGCTCTCACGCATACAATAGAGTTGACAAAGTCCACTCAAGCTCCTCGGAAATGATTTTCATCTAGGTCCTGATAGGGGAACTTCCAAAGCTTGTGAACCATGGCTCACTGCACAGGGAACATCCATATATACAAAAGAACCCATAGAGCAGTATCACCGTAGACAGGCAGCATGGGGCAGCAGAAGGTGTTCACTGAAGCAAATCTCTCCAGGTTCTGGAAAGCTGCCTGGAAGGCTTACAGGTCCCACCTGCACTTCGCTAAGAGGCCTAGGGAAGCAGCTCACCCTGGCTTTTGTTTGTTGTTTGCTTGTTTGTTTTAAGATTTTTCTAGAGGCAAGAGAGATGACTCAGCAGTTAGGAACACTGGTTGCACATACATGAACTCAGAAGACACAGAGAAAATAGATACAAAAGAGATAAACATTATACATAAATTTAGACCATGTGTGTTTGCATATATCATACTGCATATGTATACATGTTGTTCCAAGAACAACATGTCTTTCCTTCCACTGTGTAGGATCTGGGGATCAAACTCAATTCATCAGGCTTGGCAGCAAGTACCTTGATCCATGGAGCCATCTTGCCAGCCCACACCCTGAGTTTAAATTCCAGTGTCACTTGAAACACTGAAGTGAAGCTTTAAAGACCTTGCCAGTCTAGAGACCATGTGAACAGAGACTGAGTTGTTCCAGCAGCTCCCCGTTAATTTCAGGGTGCTAAACTTCTAGCACAGTTACTATGGAAAAACATAAGTAAGAAACAGATAAAATGAAAACTGGCCTGCCATGTTGGCCTCTTCATTGTCCGGTGTTACCAAGAATCCTGCCGAGTCTTCTAACCAGGACTGGCCACCTTCGGTATGGGGTCACTCTCAATATCTGGCAAGTCTTCTCATCTTCATTATCCCCCAGTATTACCAGCATCCCTAGACTTTCCCATCCCATCCCCTACATCACATAGACCAGGCATGACAGTTCACACCTGTAATCCCAGAACTCTGAAGGTCTTCCCAAGAAGGTTAGAAGTTCAGTGGCATGCATTCTTGCTGTGTAGCAGGTTGGAGGCCAGCCTGTAATATAAGGGACCTTGTCTAAATCTATAAAAGCTGTACTGGCTTTATTCAAAGATCACACACCAATAACTACATCATGTGCATTGACATATTACATCAACAAATACTCCTGTGGTCATGACACCGATCATCAACACAAAGGCCTTGCTTTTCTAATTGACATCATATCTGGCAAAGTGCAGGTCTGAGGAATACCCACCAGGATGGCAAAGGGTTAAACACACAGGTCTACACATCACAACATAGAAAGATCTCTCCTAAAGATGCCTCCTGACAGATTAGAAAGCTGAGGGTGAGCCATGAAGGTTTTTCTAGACACTCGAAGGAACTAGATTTATTGTGGAATGACACAAAGTTCAGAGCTGGAAGCCATATCTACATACTTCACAGAGGGATAGCGTAAATTTACTAAGTTAGAAAATGACTTTACTCAAAATGTATAATTTTCAAAATTTAAAGACAATGCATTTTTTTTCCTGAGTCAAGGTTTCCCCATGTAACTGCCTTGGCTATGCTGGAAGTTGCTCTGCAGACCAGAATAGCCTCGAACTCACAGAGATCATCTGCCTCTTGGATTAAAGGCGTGCCCCACCGCCCTGCTCAGAAAATGCTTTTTTAAAGGTAAGTCTATTCAAGTGGCCCTCTGAGGTTGATATGCTGTTTTGTTTTGACTTGTGTGTTTCCTCTCTGAGCCAGCATCTTGGCCTGCACGCACTGTGTAGCCCGGGTTGGCCTCCAGCTCACACTCTCCCTGCCTCCTACGGGTCCACGCCACCAGTCAGGCTCTCCAAACCAGTTTTTAACTACTAGCCCAGTTCCTGATCTTAAGTTAAGCAAGTGCTGGACAGCCACTGAACACCTAATCTAAACCCAAAACTGAATTAAAAACATACCTATCCCAAAGAATATAAACCTGCATGTTAGCATGAATTGAGGGGTTTACTCAGGATCTGACAGGCAGAGATCCCAAACCCACCAAGTTTCACCTCCCACGTGATAAAATTTAATAGCAAACAAACTGTCTCGTTTTAAAAATATTTCTTCCATGTTGAGAGTTTGCGAATTCACTTCTTAGGGGGTTTTGTTTGCTTCTATTATCATTCGAGTACGCTAAAGCGAGGTTTGGTACTCTGCATTTCAGAAGGTTTCTCTGAATGCCAGTTACAATGCCGGTGTTAATTCTGCAGTCTTGAAGTTAGGATTTTGAATGGCACATTACATATTTTTGGAAATCCTTTGATCACAGTGAGTGGAGAGCATATTTGTAATCACAGCTCTCTGGAAGCTGAGGCAGGAGAATCAAAAGAAGAAAAGAAGGAAGAGAGGGAGGGAGGGAGGGAGGGAGGGAGGGAGGGAGGGAGGGAGGGAGGAAGAAAAGAAGGAAGGAAAAAAGGAAGGAAAGAAAGAAAGGAGAAAGAAAGAAAGAAAGAAAGAAAGAAAGAAAGAAAGAAAGAAAGAAAGAAAGAAAGAAAGAAAGAAAGAAAGAAAGACCTGCAGAAGATGTCCTTTGAGTCAAACAATAAACTTTGTCTCAGGGAAGAAACTCAGGTTACTGTAGAGTGATGACGTCATCAGAAAATGTACCTGATTCCTTGTGATTTCATGAAAGGAAAAGATGGCGTCTTGCTGCTGTTTCGAACTGTATTTACTGAACCTGTAGTGAGGAGACATTTCCATGCACTTATTCCCATATTCTATTGTTCTGTGTTTCTTTCCTATGAACTGTTAACATATTTTATTGGGGTTGAAGGGAAAGTCATTACATTACGTCTTAAAAACTCAACTCTCTTTAAATGAAACAAGTTGTTCCTTGGCTGTTTCATTATCAGCCCAGACTCAAAAACACTAAGCTTTTAAAACCATGGAAAAGACTCTAAGAAGCTGGAAACTCAGTTATGGGGAAGGGAGTGGGGAAGAACAACCCCCTTCTGCGTACAAGTCCCAGGGAGTCTGTCCTGAGATGTCTCATCAGCCCATTACCCCAACACGTGCCTCCCGCTGTCAGGCCGAGGGAAGCTTCTGTATCTACCATCGCTTGTGATTTTCAGTTTTTGGTGGAAAGCACTATACGCACATTAAATACAGTATTGAGGAAGAGGAATAAGAAGAAGGAGGAGGAGGAGGAAAAGGAGGAAGAGGAGAAGGAGGAAAAATACCATTTTGGTGTTGTTTGCAACTTAGCTTTGGTTTTGTCATCAAAGATTAAAATCCTGGTTCTAATTAGATGCCTATCTACACATCTCACAAGCCTGGAAGGGAGGGGGAGTGTAATTATTTTACCGCAACACAGAAACGAATAAGCTTTTTCTTAACAGGACAAGACAGGCTATTCCAAGCTTTGTTGAGATTATGATTTTGCTGTTGTACCAAGAAAAACAGAAAAAAAATGGCTGTGTCCTGACAAAACTTTATTAAAAGACTCTAAAATTGTACTTTTATAGAATTTTCATATGTTACAAGATGCTCTTCTTTTGTTTGCTTGTTTGTTCTTCAAGAAACGATTTTTCAGTGACCAGCCCTGGCTGGCCTGGAACTCACTCTGTAGACCAGGCTGGCCTCAAATTTACAGAGATCTGCCTGCTTCTGTCTCCCAAGTATTAAAGGTGTGCACCACACTGCCCAGCTAAATGCTATTCCTATTTTAATTTCTCTCTTTCAAGTACTGGGAATTGAACTCAGGATCTTACGCATGCTAAGCACATACCCTACCACGGAGCCTCACGCTCAGTACTTTATTTTCAATTATATATATCAAGGCTGGAGATGGCTTGGTGGGTAAAGGCATCTGCCTCCAAGCCTGACGATCAGGGCTCAATTCCTGGAACCAACCCCCGAATTCCTCTAACTTCCACACACACAGACAGTGGCACACATGCACACAAAATAAAAATAAATAAAAGCAAAAGTCATTCTCATCAGAGAGATTGCACAAAAGTTAACCTCAGGCTGGGTTTGGCCTGCAGGAGCCCTGTGTCCACCTGTGATGTAGCAGGCTGCAGATTTTTACAAAGAATCAGCGTTTCTAAGAGGCTTTGAAGGTAAACAATGCAGGTTGCTCCCGGAATAAAGATCTAATCATAAAGCTTCTCAAATGACAAACTACAAAAAGCAAATGACCACTGGGAACGGCAGCTCTAAAGAATTCAAGCAATTCACAGACTCTATTGATCTAAAAAGACAAGAATAAGAACAACAAAATCTTTGTCTAGAGTGACCAAGGTGTGCCAGGATCGTAACTCCAGCAAGGCAGGTCACCGCAGCCTTGAGGCCAGCCTGAGCTACACAGTGAGTTCAACATTAGTTATAAAGGGAGATCCTGTCTCAAGAGAGCAAAAAGGAAAAAAAAAAAGTTTGTCTACATACTTCAGTGCTCAGGGGCAGCAAGATGAATGTTGGCCGATAAAGCCCAGGAGGGGAGGCTCATAGCTATGCTATGAGCAGCAATATACGATATGATAATGAGGGCAAATCACCACAACCTTCTAGACTCACGGTTCCTCCTCTCTAAGATTAGGTCATTAAGTCAGACTGAACCTGAATGTCCCGTCAGCTGGGAGGCTTCATCAAGTCTGTTTAGTTACAGCCTCAGTCTCGCCCATAATCTTGGAATTTATGGGCCCTGGATGTGTAATAGATTACTGAAGGGCTGCTGCTGGTTGTTGTGCCTTCACCATGGGACTCTAGCTTGTGTGTGCTGACGCACAGAGAAGAAACAAATTTACTCAGTGAAATCTGAAATTAAGTTTATCTCTATGCCTCTGAACCCTATTCATTTGTAAAAATATTCCTTGCATTGATTTTTATTGTGTGGGGGGAGGCCACGCATGGGCCACAGCACACTGTGAAGGTCAGAGGACAGCTTGAGGGAGTCAGTTGTCCCCTTTCACCATCTGGGACCCAGGACTGGAACAAGCACCTTCACCTACAGCTACCTCGCTGGTCTGTGACCCCTACATTTAGTAATAACTAAATATAAGTTCAGCATAGTGCTGCCCTCCTGTAATTGCAGGTGACAAGCAAAAATAAAGTCAGGTAGAGTGGCACACACCTTTAACCTTAGATCTTCAGGGGCAGAGGTGAGTTCCAGGCCAGCCTGACCTACATAGGGAGTTCCAGGAGAGCCAGGGCTACACAGTGAGACCCTATCTCAAAAACAAACACCCAAGGGAACTGGAGGAATGTAAGGACAATGGGATCTTGTGACCTAGATGTGAGAACTGGATATGGCAGGAGGATGGGGAGGTAGCAAGGGCCACTCTATTTTTAATTGTATGTGTGTATGTGTCTCTGTGTGTCTGTCGTGTGTGTGTGTGTGTGTGTGTGTCCATCTTCTCTCTGTGTAGGAGTTTGTCCATGTAAGTGATGGTGCCTGTGGAGGTAAGTGGCATGAGATCCCCAAAACCTGGAATTACAAGCAGTTGTAAGCATCCTAATGTGGGTGCTGAGAACCAAGCTCTGGTCCTCTACAACAGCGGTACCCACTCAACCACTGAGCCATCTTTCCAGCCTCCAGTAAGAGTAATTCTGAGGTCTCTAGTTTTTGGGAAGCAAGATCATGTCAATCAAGGAAAATATCTGAGGATAACACTGCTATCATTTATTGGCCGACTGTAAATCAGGTTAAGAATACAAACCCTGTATTTTTCCCAGAAAATATAAAGTAGACAGTACATTACATCGTGTATGACCATCAGCAATTTTATTAAGAAATATATTATAAAGCAGGTATGGTCTCATGCCTGTAATCCCAGCATTTGGAAATCAGAGGCAGAAGGATATTACGGGGAATCTGAGATTAGTCTTGGCTACAGAGTAAGACTTTATCTCCAAGACAAAACAAAAAAAGAGCTGGGAATGCAGGTCAGTGGGTGAAGGGCTTGTCTAACATGCGTGAAGTCCTGGGTTCGATCTCCAGCACTGCAGACTGAGTGATGCTGCTGCAGCCCTGTAATCCTGACACTCTGGAGGGAAAGGCAGAAACATCACAAGTTTAGGGTTATCCTTGGCTACACAGAGAATCAATGCCAGTCTGGGATGCAAGAGACCCTGTCTGGAAAATAAATAAATACATGAATAGAAAAGAACAGGTGCAGAACTGGCTGAGCCGAAGTTCAGCACAGCCTGCTGGTCTCTTCAGTTTCTCAGTGACGATTCCTACTTTAGGAGTGGGAAAACAGCAGAGCCAAGTTAAGAAAAGGATACAAGGGATAGGGAAATGGTGCAATGAGTAAACCATTACACATACATAGACACACACACAGATCACACAGACACACACAGAGACACACAGAGATACACACACAGACACACACACTTACACACACACACAGATCACACAGACACAGATACACACATAGACACAGATACACACAGACATACACACAAACACACACAGACATACACAGATACACACACATAGACACACATAGACACAGACACACACACAGATACAGATACACACACAGAGAGACACACAGATACACACAGACAGACACAGAGACACACAGACATACACACAAACACACGCACAGACTCTCTCTCACACACACACACGCAAACACACACAAATCATACAAACAGAGAGGCAAGAATAACTTTTTTTTTTCAAAGAAAACCTCAGAACGAGTCACTCAAACAAGAGTTAATCACTGCGGGCCACACAGTCTCTGGTTTCCAGAACTATAATTTTAAATGCTTTCCTAAAGAAAGAATTTGTCATGCTATGTTTTATTGCACTTAGATTACTTTTTATTACATACAAAATTTTGTTTTATGAGGAAATGTTGAAAGTATATGTAAAAGCAGAGACAAAATATCATAAATCTGCATTCTTACCAACCAAAAATCAAATATTGCTAGAGTTTTGTATATATTTTCCTAAGTATGTACACACCTTATGTGCATTTTGGTTTTCAAACAATGAGTTTATTTTACTCCACAGTATATTTTCTAACCTACATATATTGCTGAAAAGGAGAAACCTATTCATGGCTAAGCAAACAAACAAGAGGCCATCTCTAAACAGGGTGGAAAGCAGGGCCCAGTACCCTATCTTGCCCTCTGACCTCCACACACATGCCAGGGTTGTTAACCTTCAAAAGCCAAAGAGATCTGTTTCGCTAATTCACGTCTCCGTGCCTACAACTCGTTGACAAGCTTCTACGAGTCTGTAGACATCCCATTATAAACATGTGTGCACACACAATCACAAGATCTTGCGTTTATCCGTGACGACCTTATTTTCTCTATTTGGCATCGCCGCCACTGTGGTGAGGAGACACGGAATTCTCCCAAGGGCGTGAGAAGCGGGAGCCTTCCCTTGACTGTCTCTACTTGAAATATTCCTCATAAAGTAATTCAGATGAGCCCGACCGCCAAACAGAAGACACCTGGGAACAACTGCCCAAAAGGCTGTTGTGGAAGCTGTTAACCTCATATAAACATAAGTAAACAGACCAAATAACAGCTTGAAATATTTAGTTTAACCCTCCACGAACCCACCGGATGTGCGACTCATTTGTCTCGTAATTACCTCCCATCTCCGGGACACGAATTCATCTCCTTCAAACATTCCATCCAGCCAGAGCCCTCCCTTCCATCCAGCCAGAATGCTTTAGAGGGAAAAAAAGACATGGCTTCCAGAACTTTGAGAAACTACATATAAAGACAAATTTGCAGTTTTCCAACTGTTCATCTCCACTCTTTATTCCACTACGAGAGGAGAATTCAAGCAAAGGATGACATAAACAAATCCTAAGATTTAAACTCTCTCACTTATGTGGATGTTAAAATTGGGGAGAAATTCCACTATTTTACTTTTTTTTTTTTCCTATTTTACTTTTAAATATGGCTTAGCAGAGGCTGCAGGCATTAAGGGCCATGCGTAGCCCAGCACCTGTTCAGTAACACTTAATGCAAAGCAGAAGCCTGTCCCTTCAGCCATGAATTCAGGCAATTTAAAATCATTACCAGTAATGGGCCTGAAAGCCATTATAATGAAAAGTGTGGGTTCTGTACCCTGGAATTTATCTCATCAGCAGCTCCCTGGAAGCAGGAGGTTTGGCTGCATCAGCAAAAAGGAAGAGAAGTCCCCAACTGCCTTTTACCCTTCTAGCCAATCACGGAGAACACAACCGATACAGGGAGATGTTTTCTCTTACATTCTGCCACATGTCTTTATGTGTGAACCACAAATTCAAAGCTTGACACTCAGGAAATACAGATAGGAGAATCGGGAGTTCAAGACTTTCTTTGATCACACACAAGTTCTAGGGGAGACTGGGCTTCATGAGACACCATCTGAAGTGCCAATCAAGCAAATATTAAGATTCAAATCCAGGCTTCAAGGTGGTGGTGCCCATCTGCAATCTCAGCACTCATGAGCTGAAGCAGGAAGTCCACAAGTTCAAGGGCAGCCTGGACTACATCTCAAAACAATAGCAAGTGCTGGAGAAAGGGCTCAGCAGTTAAGAATACTTTCAGCTCTTTCAGAGGACCTGAGTTTAGTTCACAGCTCCCGTAATGGTGGCTCACCATTGCCTATAACTCCAGCTCCAAGGAAGGGATCCAAAGCCTTTTTCTCACACATATGTACACATGTGCACACACATACACGTGTGTGTGTGTGTGTGTGTGTGTGTGTGTGTGTGTGTGTGTGTTGAGACAGGGCTTCTCTGTGTAACTGCCCTGGCTATCCTAGAACTCACTCTGTAGACCAGGCTGGCTTCTTAACTCAGAGAGATCCTACTGTCTCTGCCTCCCAAGTGCTGGGATTAAAGGCTTGTGCCACCACCACCAAGTCAACTTTATTTATTTATTTATTTATTTTTGGCTTGTCAAGACAGGGTTTCTCTGTAGCTTTGGAACCTGACCTGGAACTTGCTCCATAGACCAGGCTGGCCTTGAATAGACAAAGATCCACCAGCCGCTGTCTCCGAATGCTGGAGTAAAAGGCAGGCACCATCACCGCCCAACCAATTATAATATTTTTAAAGACTCATTTTTATTATTTTTACTTATGTGTGTGCATGTCTGTGTGGGGGTTGTTTGTGCATGAGAATACAGGTGCCTGAGAAGGCCACAGAAGAACATCAAATCCTCTAGCATCCGAGTCACCAACTTAGGTGCTGGGAACTGAACTCTGGTCCTCTGGAAGAGCAGAATGATCTCTTAACCACAGAGCCATCTCCCCAGCCTTTGGCCTTATTTTCTCCCAGAACTGGTGATTGAGTTTAGGACGTTAAGCATGCCAGGCAAGTGTTCCCCAGATCTTCAGTCTGAATCCAACATGTGATAGGTGTGCCAGTGAGCAACAGAGTGAGCTCTCAGCTCACAGGCACATTCTCTGGGCTCTCATTTCCCCTCTGCCCCTCCCCACACCCCGCGTACCCACTCACACAGGTGAAATTTAATTCATGAGGTAGAGTTAAACATTGCATGCGAATCTTTCTGATTACAGACTTTAGGGCTCACAGTCACTACAATCTACCGTCATTACTGAAATAACATGAGATGGCTAAGAATTAAAATTAATGAAAAGAGGAGATGGGAAAGAGAAAGGAGAAACACAAGAGGAACTAACCAAATTCTTCTGGAAAAGGCAAATTCCATTCCCATGTGAAGCATGCGGATGATGTTTCCTGCCGCATACACAAAATGTCACTGTAAATGGCTCAAGAGAGATTTTTTTTTTCCGACCCTACATGTGTGTCCCAGCATCAGGGTGATTGTGGCATCGTCTGGGACCAGCTGCTGCCAATAGCTGGAGGAGGAGGAGACCCCAGGAAAATAAATAGCAGCCTTCTCACAGGGAACCAGCGCCTCTTGATTTAGTGGCCTGGCTGCAGATATACCCTATACAGAGGAATAAAGAGATACAGACATCAGCCACTTGGGGGAAATAATCTATTATTATCCACATTCCAAAGCCAGGGAGTGCCGTCTTTTAAAGAACAGTCGTGGGGCATGGGAGTCTTCCAAAGCAAGAATAATTCCGCTTGACTTGGTTGGTGGTTCATCATCTGGGGAAGCACAGGTGGTGTCATAGCTCTAGGTTGATCAATAAAGTATTGCTGACTAAGTGCTTTCAGACTCATCGTTAATGAATCCTGCTCAAATGGATAAAAAGTTAAATAAATAGATGGCTAAATTTGTGTGGGTGATGCGAGATTATGAAATTTAATACATTTAATTAAGTTCAGTGTGCTGGTTCGTTTTATGTCAGCTTGATACAAGCTTGAGTCATCAGAGGAGAGGGAGTGTCAACTGAGAAAATGTCTTTGCAAGATCCTGGGCTCCATGAGATCCTGTTGCCAAAAAAAAAAAAAATCTATGGTTCAAATACTCAACGGTAAAAGAAAATTGCTTAGATGATTTTAATTGTGACTGAAGAACAGACAGGAGGACCAATGAAACTGAATAGAAGACCCGGATATTAATCCACACATTGAACACCTGACTTTTGACAAGGAAGCAAAAAATATCAAATGGAAAAAGAAAGCATAGTTAACAAATGGTGCTGGCATAACTGGATATCAACATGTAAAAGAATGAAAATAGACCCATATCTATCACCATGCACAAAACTCAAGTCCAAATGGATCAAAGGCCTTAACATAAAGCCAGCCACACTGAACCTTATAGAAGAGAAAGTGGGAAGTATACTTGAACACATTGGCACAAGGAACCATTTCCTAAATATAACCCCAGCAGCACAGACACTGAAAGAAACAAGTAATAAATGGGACCTCCTAAAACTAAAAAGTTTCTGTAGAGCAAAGGACACAGTCAACAAGACAAAACAGCAGCCTACAGAATGGGAAAAGATCTTCACTAACCCCACATCAGACAGAGGTCTTATCTCCAAAATATACAAAGAACTCAAGAAATTGGACACCAAAAGATCACGTAATCCAATTAAAAAAAAAAAAGACTACACACCTAAACAGAGAACTCTCAACAGAGGAATCTAAAATGGCTGAAAGACACTTAAGGAAATGTTTAACATCCTTGGTCATCAGAGAAATGAAAATCAAAACAACTCTGAGATTCCATCTTATACCTGTAAGAATGGCCAAGATCAAAAACACTGATGACAACTTATGCTCAAGAGGTTGTGGGGAAAAGGGAAAACTCCTGCATTGCTGGTGGGAATGCAAGCTGTACAGCCCCTTTGGAAATCAGTGTAGTGATTGCCATAGGGGACAATGAGGACTACTGAGAACTCAAGAACAATGGCAATGGGTTTCTGATCCTACTGCACGCACTGGCTTTGTGGGAGCCTAGGCAGTTTGGATGCTCAACTTGCTAGACCTGGATGGAGGTGGGGGTTCCTTGGACTTCCCACAGGACAGGGTTTTCGGGCTGAGGGGGAGGGGACTTAATTGGGGGAGGGGGAGGGAAATGGGAGGCGGTGGCGGGGAAGAGTCAGAAATCTTTAATAAATGAATAAATTTTAAAAAATAATAAAAATAAAGAAAATTAGGAAACAACCTTCCCAAGACCTAGTAATACCACTTTTAGGTATATATCCAAAGGATGCTCAATCGTGCCACAAGGACATGTACTCAACTACGTTCATAGCAGCTTTGTTTGTCATAGCCAGAACCTGGAGGGGAGCAGAGGAAAATGTAGAGCTCAATAAATATCAATTAAAAAAAAAAAAGAAAGAAAGTTCCTCCGGATCAGGCAAGTTACTGTTGGACGCCACATCTTTAATTCTTCTGTTGATTCAGACAATGATCAAGGGAGATAGTACTAGCAGTGTTGTAACTGAATTAATATAGCTCGCTAGGCAGTGGTGGCACACGCCTTTAATCCCAGCACTCACAGGAGAGGCAGAGGCAGGTGGATTTCTGTGACTTCAAGGCCAGCCTGGTCTACACAATGAGTTTGAGGACAGCCAGGGCTACACAGAGAAACCCTGTCTTAAAAAACAACAAACACCGCGAAAAGAATTAGGTCCTGTGAGGTTGGAATCATGATTCAGTGGGTAAGAGCACTCATTGCTCTTGAAAATAGGTTTGGCTTCTAGTACCCAACCCATATGGAGGCTCAAAACCATAAATAACTAAGTAACTGTTTAAAAAAAAAATCCTTGAGTTTAAATTTCAAGATTTTAAGACACTTTTTATTTTAGTTTTTTTATTATTTTTTTTATTTTTTAAGACACTTTTAAATAAAACAAAAATAATACAAATAACAACAAAATAACAATGTATGGACCAGGGACTAGTGACACTTGCAATCACAAAGGAGATGAAGACAGAAAGGCCAGGACCAGGCTCAAGACCAACTTAGGCTTCATAGAAAGAGTACCTAAAAAAAAAGAAAGACATTTGTGATCATGGAAAGATTTTTTTCTTTCAAAAAAAGATTTATTTTTATGTGTGCATGTTTTGCTTGCATGGATGTATGTGTACTATGTTCTTACCTGCTGCCCACAGAGGCCAAAAGGTTCGGGATCCCAGGGAAGTGGAATTCCAGATGGTGTGATTCACCATATTGGTGCCTGGAATCAAATTCAGGTCTTCTTGAGAGCAACAAGCGCGGCTAAGCGCAGTTAAGCCAGCTCTGCAGCTTCTGAAGAGGATTTTTTTTAATGTCTGAATTGCAGATATCTGTAATCAAACTCCTACTTCTGTGAAATGTGGATACATTTACTAAACTGCCTTGCTTACCCTATTCTTATAATCAATGCAGCCCACTGTGCCATTTAACTCTATAAAAACCATGCACAGAAACTAAACAGTTTTAGGGCAAAGACAATCTGTGGGATGATGTCCTGATGTTGCTGGTTCAATCCACTGCAAAAGCAAGTCCTTGTTCAACTCTATATTAAGATGCACCTCAGAGAGGAGGGGCCACTGCTCATGCAGGGGAATGCCTAGCAGACTTTGGGTTCAAAGGTACCTCAGAAAGTATACAGCTCCCTCAACAGCTCCCTCCTGGGGTTTCTTTTAAGAGATAGAATCTTCCTTAGGCAAGGAGTGGTGGCAGAGGCAGGTAGATTTCTGTGAGTTCTAAGCCAGCCTAGTCCACATAGCAAGTTCCATGACAGCCAGGACTACACAGAAAGACCCTGTCTCAACAAAACAAAATGAGAGGGGGGAAGGGAAGGAGGGGGGGAGGAAGGGAAGGGGGAGGGGAAGGAGGAGGAGGAAGAGGAGGAGGAGGAAAAGAATCTCACGAAGACATGATGGTGATTCATCTCTATAATTCCAGCAATGGCGGGGGGCATGAAGATCAGGAGTTCAAGATGTCAGGGCCAATCTGGGTTACATGAGAGCAGAGAGAGGTGCTCACTGGCACACTCATGAGCATGTATGCGTGCGTGAGAGACAGACAGACACAAAGACACAGAGGCACCGAGGCACAGAGAGAGAGCTCACTGGCACACTCATGAGCATATGCATGTATGTGTGCGTGAGAGACAGACAGACACAAAGACACAGAGGCACAGAGGCACAGAGGCACAGAGGCACACAGAGAGAGCTCACTATGTTGCCAACAGACTCTGGATGAGCTCCTGATTGCAGTTCATTTTCCTGCATTGGCCTCCAGAACGTCCGGAACTAATGTGAACCACAGTGTCCAGCTTTCTCACCTGCCTTATTCTTTTTTTTTTTTTCAGGGTGAGGTTGAATGTTTATTCAGGGGGTTATGGAAGGAGGAAGGGTAAAGTGGGGGACAGAGAGAGGCGGGGGGGAGGGGAGAGAGAGAGAGAGAGAGAGAGAGAGAGAGAGAGAGAGAGAGAGAGAGAGGAGAAAGAGACAGAGACAGAGATGAGGGGGAAGCAGAGAAGTGGGGAGAGAGGCAGAAGCGAAGCTGCCTCTCCGAGAGGAAGATGGAAAAGAGCTGCCTTATTCTTAAAAACAAACAGACTTCTGGTTTTTTTCTCGTTGCGGGCTTCCTCCCTGACTAGAGTTATTCTAAAAAGTTTCCAAAAGTAGCTATCATTAAATGTTCACCTTCAAATATAAGAAATATAAGCTCCAAAAAATAAAAAATAAAAAGGCTAAAAAAATATGGTTTCCTCGGGAAACAAAGAGACAGCTACCACCTCCTTAGTTATCTTGAAATTCTCTTTCTACCATATTTTGCTGAAAAATATTATGCTTTATATATTCTTTAAAAGAAATGATACTGAAAACAATCACAGAAACAGAATAGAGATTCCTTAGGAATTTCTTAGCCAGGCACGGTGGCGCAGGCCTTTAATTCCAGCATTTGGGAGGCAGAGGCACGCAGATTACTAAATTTGAGGCAAGCCTGGTCTATAGAGCGAATTCCAGAGAATTCCAGGACAGCTAGGATTACACACCAAAATAAAGGGGGGGGGGGGAGAAACCACACCGTCTCCGCCCTCATCAGAGGAAACCTGTTAACCGCCTTTCTGCCTGTGGCGGTGAGGTGTGAGAACTGAGCATCCGCGTCTGAGTTGTTTTCAGGAGATCATCGCTCTTGCTCTAAGCCTCCTCGGAGGCCTTTGCCTGGCCTCTCTCTACTATCCTGCTGACCAGGCACCATCCTGTGGTGTGGGAATTACATTTGCAAAGAAGATCTTCCCCAAAGCAAACAAAGAAGAGCCCCCTTGAAATTCCTTCACCCCAAGCTTCCTTTTCACCGTCCCCTTTGTCTTCCTCTTCTTTCTCTCTCATCATCAGCCGTGGTCCCTCTTCTGCTTTGCTCACTCCGCTCTCTGCCTTTTCAAATGAATATATCGCTGCAGAACGGAGGCTTCAGGCTGTCTCTCAGTCCTTGTCTCCTCTCTACTCATCCGGCCTCCTCTAAAAGGGCAGATGATCGGATCAGTCGTTAGTTACCAATACAACTCTGCGCAAGTTAAATAATTGGATCCGTATGTACTGCCTTAGGGGATTTTGCTGAATTCTCAGGTGTTGTTCGGCTTTCAATAAGCATAGGCAGAAAAGTTAGAACACACGCCTGCAATTGTGGATCTGAAATGACCCCTGGCTCAGCCAGTGCCCACGTCTGAAGACTCTATACTCGGCTTTGTTATAAAGTAACTGAATGTTTAAAGTTACATACAAGAAAAGTAGTAGCCTAACCTAGTAGCAATTTTTCTCCCTCCCTCCCTCCTTTTCCTTTCCTTTTTCTTTTTCCCTCCCTCCCTTTTTTCCTTCCTTCCTTTCCTTTTTCTCCCTCCCTCCTTCCCTCCCTTCCATTCTTTCTTTAAACAGGGTTTCACTGTGTAACCCTGGCTGGGCCTTGAACTCACAGAGGTCTGCCTGCCTCAACAACGTGCACAACACATGCACAAACTCAAAAACAGAGATAAAATTGTAAAACACACACACACACACAAATATGGCAGCAAAATGCTGCCACCTAATAATATTTTATGTTTTCAAGATTTATTTTAGGGGCAAAAAAATTTACATTAAATTACACACATGTGTGTGTTTGTGTAGGTCCATGTTTGTGAGGGCAGAGCCCCCAGGAGCCAGAAGAATCAAATCCCCCTGGAGCTTGTGTCTGTGAGTCACCTGATGTGGATGCTGGGAATCTTAAGCTCCAGAGAACCACGTACTCTTAACCACTGAGCCATAGCTCTAGGCCCTCAAAGACGACCAACGGAGATCCACAGCTTAGGGTATCGAGGTCTGGTGGTTCACGCCTTTAGTCACGTTCCCTGGGAGGCAGAAGCAGGCAGATCTTTGTGAGGTCAAAATCAGCACAGTCTATATATTGAGTTCTGGGCCAGCCAGAGCTAAACAGTGAGACTCTATGTCATGACACCATATCTCAGAAACGGGCAGGATAATCAGAGAGCTTTGTGATGTCAACCCAACATCTAAATGCTTTACTCTAAATGTCCAACGGAGTTTTATTCTTACAGATTTTTAGTTAGAATGACATCACTTACATCCAGTTTTTTCAACGTTTTTTTCACCATATCTCAGAAACGGGCAGGATAATCAGAGAGCTTTGTGATGTCAACCCAACATCTAAATGCTTTACTCTAAATGTCCAACGGAGTTTTATTCTTACAGATTTTTAGTTAGAATGACATCACTTACATCCAGTTTTTTCAATGTTTTCGTTATGTGTTCATATGTATGTATGTATGTATGTATGTCTGCCATGGTGTGGGTGCCCTCTGAGTCCAAATCAAGGCATCAGATCCCCTGGAGCTGGGGTTACTGGCAGGTGTGAGCTTCCTAACGTGGACAATGGGAATCAAACTTGGCAAACTTGATTCCCCTGGCAGTGCAGCAAGCCCTGTTCGCCTCTGTGCCATCCCCTGCCCTGCCTCACTTTTTAAATGGAGATGTGATTTGAAAAAAAGAATCTTTTTTTTTTCTTTTTTGAATAAAGCCAAATGCCTGAGTGACAGAAGCCAGGGCAAGAAAATCGAAGTTGCTTAAGGCGTAAGGTCATGTGGCTTATGCCTCACCTAACTACTTTCAATTTGGATAGGAACTAAACCTCCAAGCTAAGAGTCCCAAGTCGTTTGTGTCATCTGCTTAGCGCTAACATCCCAGACTTTCAGACTCTATAGCTCAACAACGAGGAAAAAGCCTGCATGCATATCTCAAAACCAATGAGATATGCATGTGTCAGAAGTCTTAAAGCACATGCAATTTATCCAGTTAATGATAATTATTGCCTAGGAGTGACTGGGTTTACGATGAAAATTCCTGAGACTGTCTTGGATGGAATAAGCTCAGGAGTGAAGGAACAAGTGGGAGGGATGTCGGCTGCAGGGGATCCTCCTCCATCCGGCAGATTGACACATCTGGTGTGTGCTGCATGTATGTATGTGCAGGTGTGGACACAGATCACCTCCCTCACCGGCCTTTTTTGGGGGGGAGGGCAGGACCAGCAATTCTCTAATTCCAGTAAACTGACAAGGAAGCTTGAGGGAACCTTCCGTGTCCACACCCCCAACCAGAGGATTGCACGTTGCTATGCTTGATGTTTTACACTGGTACTGGGTGCCCGAACTCAGATCCCCATGCTTGCCCAGCAAGCACTCCAACATGTGAGCCACCTGCCTAGCCCCAAGACGGTGATTTTTAATCTAAATTGTTCTTCACGGTACTATTGTGCACCAATCAGTAAGCTTGCTTCCTCTGGATCAGAGTAACCACGCTAGCTCAGCTGGCAGGATGGGAGTCACCCCTGAAGGTCTCACATATGTTAGTACTCTATTATTTTTGTGGGGGACGACGTTGGGAGTCTATTATACCCATGGACCACATTGTTTTTGTCAGGTTTGCCAGATATATGAGGGTTAGGGAGATAGTCATCCTCTCAAAAGTGTGTCCCTTTTTTGGCATTGGGGGTTCTTGGGAAAATATATGTTTTGGCTCAGATATTAACTGGATGCTGCATTTATGTTCAGTCATGTTTTTTCAACCAGCACATATACCCAAGAAGACCCTGGGAAAATTTTTTGAATAAGTATTATACTGAGTAAATGTTTATACCACACTCAGTATTCTAATTTTATACATTTGATATCTACAACATGTCTAATTCACCATTTCCTCTGAGAAGAAGGAATGCCAATTTTGGTTACAGTTTTCAAAGCTACTCACTTCTTACTATTTCATTCTACCAGCTATCAGCTTGGGTGTTAGCCTCCTCATCAGTGCTAATCCGGGACCCAAGAATGTTAGTAGGAAACTAAGGTCGGTTGGAGGCCTGGTCACTGGGTAAAGGGGCTTGCTGCACAGGCCTAGCAGGCTGAGGACCAATTTCACAGCTGTCCTCTGATCTCCACAAATGTGCATGTGCCACCTACACGCACCATACACACCATAAGAAGAAGGATTCAAAACACCTGATAGCCCTATGTGGAACTGTATACCAAACAATGTGTTGTGATTTGAAGAAGCATAGACCAATTCATATTTTTCTTTGCAAACTCAGACTTTGAGACAGACGCATCTATGGGTCGCCTGTGCTTTAGGATGCCCTAGTTTCTTTTCTTCTGCTGCTATAAAAGACTCTGAACAAAAGCAACTGAAGGGAGGAAGGGGTTGATTTCATCTTACGGGGTATCTTGAATCAGAAACCAAGGAAGACCTCTGCTTGCTCCCAGGCTTAGACATAGCTAGCTCTCTTACATATACCACGAACACATGTCCAGAGGATTGTACCCTCATCCATCAAGTAGACAATGCCCCACAAAGGTACATAGGGCAGCCTGATCTGAGACCCCTTCTGAGAGGACTCTAGGCTGGGTAAAGCTGACTGTCAGATATTATTTTGGGGTGTGCTACGTTTGCTTCTGCTGGGGAACATTTGTTTAATGATGCAAACATATGCTGCATTCATTTTTGTTGCATTTGTTTAATTCTGTGAAGCTGTAATTCTTTTTCTGTCTGTATCCGATGGTCTAATAAAGAACAGAATGGCCACAAACAAACAAACAAAACCCACCTGACAGCAACCTCTGACCACCACTGGTGCACGCATGACCAAGCCCAGCAGCACAGATGTGTGAACACACACACGTCAGAGGGTGGGCCAGACAGACAGCTCAGACGTAAGGGCACTTACTACTAAGACTGACCACCTGTGCTCAATTCCAAAGTCCACAAAGTGGAAGGAGAGAACCAACTCACCAAAGCTGTCCTCCAATTCAAGTGTTCATGCTTACACATATAAAGACATAAAATGTAAGAGAGAGAGAGAGAGAGAGAGAGAGAGAGAGAGAGAGAGAGAGAAGAAAACAAAAAAAGAAAACTGCAAGGGTCACAGGGTCAGAAGGCTGGAAGAGCCAAGACCTCATGCTGACTTTGCATTTGCTTACTCAATACATGGCAAGTCACTAAATTTTCTGAGTTTGTTATTTCCTGTATAAAATGGAGATTAAAAACTATTATAAGATCACGGTCTGGCACGCACCATATAACACCATAAAACAAGTGTATTTTACTAAAATAAATAGAAGCTAGGACATGTGGTGGGGTGTGTTTGTGATCCCAGCCTTCAAAGACAGAGGCAGAACAATGGCAAGCTCAGGACTAGCCTGGGCTACACAACGAGAGCCTGTACAGAAAATAAAAATAAATAAAAGCAAATTATAAAGAGACTCCAAAGATACAGAAGATATATGTATACATTGGATTTTAGTGGTTTCTAGGATTGATATAACAAAGTATCACAAACTCGGTGGCTTAAAACCACAGAAATTGTTTATTCATTTTGTTATTGTATTTCAGGAGACCAAAAGTTCACAATCAAGGTCAGTAGAACTGATTTTTGGGGGTTGGAGGGCAGGTGTCAAACAATGGACCTTCTCTAGTTCTCTTTAAGCCTCTTGACATTTATGTCTTGGTTGGTGGCAACAGCTTCAAATCTCATCTGTGTTTGTTTCTAAGACATAGACCAATGTAGCCCAGGCTGGCCTTTAACTGGCTTTGTAGCAGAAGCTGGTTTTGAACTCCTGATCCTCCTGCCTCTGTCCCAGGCTCTAGTATTACAGTATGAGACAACACACTCAGCTCTAATTTCTACCTCTGTTGCCTGGTGTTCTCCTTGTTTACCATTGAGTATTGCCGCCTCCTCCTCCTTTTCCTCCTTTTCCTCCAACTCTTTCTTCAACTCTGCAGGGTTTTCCACAACAATCATCTCTCACTATGTAGCCCTAGCTGTCCTGAAATTCACTATGTCTGTACACCAGACTGACTGGCTTCAAACTCACAGAGATCTTCCTGCCTCTGCCTCCTGAGTGGTGAGATTAAAGGCATATGCCCGCACATCTAACTATCCTCTTTTCCCTATAGAACAGATATCATGTCAGATTTAGAAGTCACCTGTAGGACCCACAGATCTACCCCTCCTCCCAGGGTTCATATTGAAGATAGCTTGAAGTTTCTGGCAAAACATCTTGTTTGTTCTGGTGTTCGCTCTGCACACCCTGGTGGTTAGCTACAGGAGAGTTGTTTGCTCTGTCTTGAGCCTGGTAATTTTCCACTTGCCTGGGGGATTTCCACTGTGCAGCAGTTAGGTATATAAAGCCTTTTCTAAGCTTGAATAAACAGCATTCTGCATTCTCTCTTCACGGATGACCCACGCCTCTTGTGTTGCTTAATATCCAGGCCCTTGCCCGGCTTGCGAACCGTCCCATAGCGTTGGCGCTACAGTCACCGAACAGTAGTATGGCTTCAATGTTAATTACACTTGCAGAGATCTCGTGGGGATATAGCTAAGTGATAGGTTGGTTGCCCAACATGTTCAAGGCCCTGCGTTCAATCCCCAGTACCACCAAAACAAGCAATGACCTCATTTCAACACAGGGTCACACTTTGGATCCTACTTAGGGGTTACTGCTGTGAAGAGACATCATGACCACAGCAACTCTTATAAGAAAAGCATTTAGTAGGGGCTTGCTGACAGATCCAAAGGTTTAATCCATTATCGTCAACACAGGAAGCATGACCGGACACGGCAGACATGACGCCGGAGAAGGAGCTGAGAATTCTACATCCTGACACGCTGGCAGCAAGAAGAGACAGACACTGGACTTGGCTTGGGTGATGCACTTCCTCCAAGAAGGCCACACTTCCTGATAGTGCCATTCCCTGGTGACCAAGTATTCAAACGCAAGAGTCTATGGAGGCCATTCTTATTCGACCCACCGCACCCTGAATTCCAGGCTAAAATTAATTTTGAAGGGATTCTACTGAACTTTGTTTAAGAAATAACGTTGTTAGCATAACTTTTTAAAAAATACTCATTAGCCAGGCAGTGGTGGCACACGCGGTTAATCCCAGCACTCAGGAGGCAGAGGCAGGCGGATCTCTGGGAGTTCAAGGCCAGCCTGGTCTACAGAGCTAGTTCTAGGGCACCCAAGGGTACCAAAGAAACCATGTCTCAAAAAAACAAAACACAAAACACACAACAAAAGAAGGGGAAAGGTCCTCTTTGATGTTATCATACAAGTGTATAGTGAATTTTAGTCCTTTTTGCCACCACTGACTTATCCTATCCCCTCCTTCTTCCATGGAAATATTTCTTCCCTCCTCAGACCCCCACTTTTGTGCCTTTGTGTGTGACCGCTGAGTTTAACTGGGTTGCTGAGTGAGGCAGGTGGGGGTTTACTTGCCGGAGCATGGACAACTTCTAAGTGGCTAGACCACTGAGGAATAGGGGTGCTTTTTTCCTCAGTAACTGATAATGGCCCCTCAGGGAGGGTTGAGGCCAAGGAGTCCTTCCCCCTCCTCTGATGAAATGACAGTGGATGTCATCTTTTGCAGGTCTTCTGCAGATGACCACAGTTGCAGTGAGTTCGTGAACTCATCAGCCAGGTTATATCCAGAAGACATCAGTTTGCAGCCTCTCCCCAACCTCTGGCTCTTACATTCTTCCCAGTCCTCTCCTACCACATTCCCTGAGTCTTAGGGTTGGGTGTGACACTTATGTCCCACTTAGGGCGCAGCACACCATGGTCTTATTCTCTACCCTTTGGCCGGGGTCAACTCTGTACTAACTACCATAGTCCGTTGCAAAGGAAACTTCTCTGATATGCTCTGATGAAGGGCGAGAGCTGTGCGAAGCTGTGGGGAGACGAAAACAGAGAAGACAGTTTGGATACCTTCCTTTTCTTTTTCTGAGACAGGATCTACAAGTAGCTCTGACTAGCCCAGAACTCCTACTTAGTCCAGAATGGCCTTGAACTCCTCCTCCCTCAGGAGTGCCAGGATTAAATTATCACTTCGCCCAGCGGCTTGCTGGGTGCTCTCGGTAGAGCCGCTTGCATCATTGTGACTCTGCTTCTGGCCAAGATGTCTCCACACCTCCTTCTTTAGTGCCAAGAAGAATGACTGACCGTGACTGCTGCCTCACATTCACAGAAACGCTAACCAAGAAGAATGACTGACCGTGACTGCTGCCTCACATTCACAGAAACGCTAACCAAGAAGAATGACTGACCGTGACTGCTGCCTCACGTTCACAGAAACGCTAACCAAGAAGAATGACTGACCGTGACGGCTGCCTCACGTTCACAGAAACGCTGACCAGGTGGCACTGTTGGCGTTTCTGTGCCTGGCGTTTCGGTGCCTGTCATTTCGGTTGTCATCAGCTCTGTAATCATTTCTCACCGTACTTGTAAAAATAACTGCTGAAGCCAGGTGTGGTGACACACAATTTTTCCTTTTTCCTTTTGGCTTTTCGAGACAGGTGGAACTCACTCTGTAGATCAGGCTAGCCTCAAACTCAGAGATCTGCCTGCCTCTGCCTTCCAAGTGTAAGGATTAAAAAGTGTGCCTTTACCGTCCCACTGCGAATTAGCTCCATGTGGGGGATAACCAGGCCAGCGCTCTCGTGTAGTATGGCCACCATCCTCCGTTCTGAGCTGCTCACTCTGGCCTTGAACTCAGAAAAGTCTAACTTTCCCTTTTTCTTCACCTATTCTTTTTCTTTCTAACACATTCCCAACCCTGTACACGCTCTCTGTGGCTCTCTAGGCTTTTCTGCTTTCTCTGAAGCTGCTGCCATCATCCACTGTGAGGCCACACACAAGAGTCATGGCTTCCTCTCTTCCTCTTCGTCTTTCTCTTCTGGGCAGCTTCCAAGATTTACATCTGGCATTCCCTGTCCTTTTTATCCATCAAACTCTAATAAAACTATCCTGACCTTCCTTTCAATTCTGTTTTAAAACTCTTTTATTGATCCAGGTTAAGAATTCATGAAGGGGACCCCCAGGTTCTCCAGTAAGAACAGGGTCTCCTTCTGCAATCCAAGCTGGCCTTAAACTCCCTGTGTAGGCCAGAAAGGCTTTAAACTCAGAGAAACCTGCCTGCACTCTGTCTCCTAACTATGGGGATTAACGGTGAATGTCACCCCTCCTGGGAGTTATTTTCAAATCAATGTTTGATGTCTGGATTAGATCATTATTTCATTCACAAAAAGACTGCGTACTCGGGTGGAAGACTCAGTTCAGTAGTTAAGAGCCCTTGCTTCTTTTTCAGAAGGCCTGAACTGGGTTCTCCGCACTAGTATTGGGGCTCACAATTGCCTGTAACTTGAACTCCTGGTTATCCAATGCCCTCTTCTGCCCTGCTTGGGCAAACATACACACAGCATACATTCAAAGAATGTTTTGTTGTTGTTTTGCTTTTTGAGACAAAGTTTTTCTGCATATCCCTGGCTGTCCAGGAACTTACTCTCTAGACCTGACTGGCCTCCAACTCAGAGATCCACCTTCCTCTGCATCCCAAATGCTGGGATTAAAGGCATGCATCACCACCGCTCCTGGATTAAAAATTCTTAAAAGAAAACAAAGCCAAAAAACATAAAACAAGTCTGGAGAGATGGCTCAGCAGTTGAGAGCAGGATCTGCTCTAGCAGAGAACCTGGGTTCATTCCAGGGCTCACTGCTGTTGGTAACTCCAGCTCCAGGAGATCTGATGCCCTCTTCTGGCCTCTGTGGGCACTGCACATACATGGTGCACAGACATACCTGCAGACAAAACACCCATACATACTAAATACCCTTTTATTATTATTATTATTATTATTATTATTATTAATGTAGTCTCTCTGCTGTGTAGCCCTGGATGTACTGGAACTCAGTATGTAGACCAGACTGTCTTAGAACTCACAGAGATCTGCCTGCCTCTGCCTTCTGACAAAGTGGGCCTTAAATAATTTATAAAAAAAAATTGTTTTAAAGAGTTTTAGAAAACATTCTGCATAAACTGCAATGCATAACTAGGCAGAGATGGAATTTTACAGATTGATTTGTAAGATCAAAAAAATTGCGCATGAATTCCAAACCTTAAGAAGCCCAAGGTTGTATTTGCCCACCACCTGACTCTAAAGACACCAAATATAACAAATATAACAAAATATAAGAGTTCACAACCACTCACATGCACTCTAGAGTTAATATCTTGGGTCTGTTTATATTTCAGAGTAGAGCTACGTGTCCTTCTGGCTTAAAATAATTACAATAATTCTCACGTATAAGAGCTTTTTATTACAGGTAAGAAACCCCTTAAACAGGAGCTCTTGGTATGTGTGCAAGACAAAACTAGACTTCTTTTGTTTCTTTGGAGATGAACTAGAAATTCTCTCCATCTATAATATGGTCTGTGTGCCTGTGGTTACCTGACACTTCACCACGCACACATTTACAACAGAGACTGATTCTGTGTCTGGGCCCTGCTTGCCTGAACTTCTGAAAATTCTTAGATGTCTGCAGATGAAAATGATCTCCATTACTTTTTAAATTGCACTTAAATAAAAAGATAAACATTTCGCAGATTTCCTTCTGAACACTCTAAACTCCGGGACTCTCTGATGATGGAAACCTACACAAATTAAGCCATTTGGAGGTTTAATATAAATAGGCACCACTTTGTAGTAGGCTTGGCAAAGAGAAAAACGCTACAACACAGAGTTGGCACCAAGCATTTGGGAATCTTAAATGAAAGCTCTGCATTCCTTCTGCGAGAGGACAAAAGAGAAACTTCCTGTCATTTCCACCGGTTTCTGCATGTGGGACCAATATGGGCAATGCAAAGTTTAAACAGATGCAAATGCAGAGAAGAGGCCGGCCGTGCCTTGTTTTACATTTTCCTTCATAAACAGATTGACTCGGAGTTGCTCTCCTTGGAGCTTTCGAGGGGGAGACTTCCCACTGAAGTTGCTGCAGGCCTGAATGGTACACTTCACCAATATTTGCTTATGGAAATAAAGGGGAGTGACGGTAGAAGCAGAGAGGAACGGAGGAGGGGCTTGAGGCTCGGGAGCTCCGACCACAGCCCAGGGCACCAGTAACCTTGTCTGATGTGATCATTAACCTCCTCTGGAAAAAAGCCGCTGGCAGCCCTCTGAAGTCTGGCTGTAGGATGCGGGGTGAGCCGGACAGATACTGCTCAGAGTATTTACAGACTGCTTCTTTACTTGGAGAGCTATTGTTCACTTGTGTGTAAGGGGGAAAAAAGGAAGAAAAACAATGAGATTTCAGCATTATTTTTTGGTATTTTTTATCTTTGCAACGAGTCTTCTTTTTATCACCGAACAGAAGCCAGGTAGGTCTTTGAAACCATTGGCCTGGGGAGCTTGTTTGTTTGCCTGTTTGTACTTCTGGGTCTCTAAGCCTATTTATAATGAGAATGATTTAGGTGCACTAGCAATTAAAAGTACTGGGGGAAATAACTAAGAATTTCTGAACCACGTTAGTTATTCTCATGGGGAGGGCGGGGGGAGGGAGATACAATTTGGGCATTTTTTTTCTAAGTAGCTCCCTTTTAAAATATTGATATATAGTTTACAATTTTTCTAAGATAATCAGTCTTAACTATTGTATGCTGTCCTTACAAGTACAAAGAACTGAGAATGCTGGTCTATTAATAAACCTGGATTTAGGTAAAAGGCAGGTCCAAATCAGGGTATTAAGAGAGCATGCATGCTGATTGGAGGCGGGCAATATGAATTGGGTTGGTGCTGTGTAAAATCAGGATGCAACAATGTGAGCTGATAAACTGGCCCGCTGGCTGCTGCCTCTGCGTCTTTATCACGACGAACTTCAGGAAGGAGAAGACGTAAAGGGTGTGTGCGGTCCAAATGCCTTCATTTTTTTTCAAGGAAAGTATCTGTTATAAGTTTTCTGACACATAAAGCTGCAGCCTCAAGTTTCAACAGAAAGATGACAATAGTCACATGCACGGCTGTCACCACAGAGCTGATTGGCTAGATGGAATTCGGTGCACCCTGGGCTGAAAAGTCAGATACTGCCTTTGAATGAAGACGCCTCCCCCACGTCAACTCTTTTACATACATAAGGAAAAAGTTACAAGGTAGCCGGTCCTTTTGTCCTGCCAGTAGCAATTGCTACTCAATCCCTAATACAAAATTTTGATTTCTAGTTTTCTAAAACTCAGACTGACCTGGACATGAGTTTCCTAAATAAGATGAGAAGTTCAAGGACGCTGTGGAAAAACTATGCCAGGAGGATGTCCCCATAGAGATCTTCCCTCTAACCCGGGGTGTCAGGGATTACTACTATGTCTGTGCACCCCAATAATGTTTACAGCTTAACCTCATATGAACATAACCACAGAGCAGATCTGTGTTCTCCAGATACCATGATCTTTGTGTGTGTGTGTTTTTAAAATTGTTCTTATTTCTCTTTCCTTCAGTTAATTTCCCCAGAAAAAGAAAATTACACAGACACCACTGCTTCCGGAGGAGATGCGTTTCACTCCATGCCCGCGTGCCCTTCCCCTAAGGTGGGTAGCTCTGTCCTCAACTGTCTGCCTTTAGTCCTAGTCTGTAATAAGATCGTGATTCACAGTGGTGCAAATGTTTGAGAGACACGTTGTGCACGCCAGAACGAGAGCATGTGGCCTCTGGAAACCGCTCTTGTAGTTCAGGAAGACAACGGGAAGATGCTCATGGTTGCTGAGTCTGAGTGGTTATGAGGCTAATGCATTGCGTGTGTTTGAACATTTTAACAACTTAGAAAATCTAGCACTGGGAAAATGCAATCCTAAAAGGATCTTTAAATGTGTATTTAGGAAACACTGGAAGCTCCTAGTGCAGGCTTCTTATTAGATCAGTGGGGGCTTGGAAGCATTTGGACATTTTAACCCAACCCGTTAACAATGACAGAGCAGCCGCAATGATTCAAGCTTAATTGTGTAAAATCAACTTAATACCATCAGCAGCAAGAAAGCTTTCCAGCCTCCTTCACAGAGCTGGTCTTGATGGTTGTAGTTTTAAGGATAAGCTCCGAGTCGAACTTTGCCCATCCCCATTGCGTTTCTCACACTCACCAAAAGGCCAATGACTTTTCCAGCACACCTCCATGAACACTACTAGCTCAATTAGTCTCCAATGCTGCCCAAGTTTAAATCATTTCAGACAAAAAGAAAGAAGGAAAGAAAGAAAGGACGGAAGGAAGGAAGGAAGAAAGAAAGATATTTTGACACTCATTTGTAATTAACTTTAGCTTTTTGGTTCATTTAAAGTAGTCTTAAGGGAAAAAAACCTACCTCAGCGATACCCCCAGCTGGGTAAGGCACACAGGCATTTGCTAAATTAGCTTATTCAGTTGGTCTGTAGACTGTAGCTTTTATGGGCCTATTCATCTGGTGTAAAGAATGGTTGCTATGTCTATTGTTTAATACATGCTTTTCAAACCCGGTGAAAGCCCTGGAGAGGAAACGAAGAAAGAGCAAGTCAGTAATAAACATTTATCAGAGGAGGAGACAGAAAGCCAAGGTTTCTGTGCAGGGATCTGTGACGCATTAGTACTCTTTCCCATCAGAGTTCTGGAAGGCCTGTCTGGTAGAGGAACCTAGGAGAGTACCGTAGGAGGCTTCTCCAAAGCTAAGGAGCGGTGACTGAAATGGGCTGCGGAAGGATTTGATATGTTAAAGTGGCCTTTGGTGTGTGTTGATCAGCCTCACCATGTAAGACAGCAGTAAAATGCCTTTAGGACTGGAGGAATTGCAGATCCCCCCACCCCCAGCATTCCTCCATAAATAACAAAGACAAAGGGGGCGCTTTTCACAGTAGCAAAAGGATCCCTGCATACACAAAGAAGATGCCCCCCAAAATGCAAACACAAGTCCTTAGTTAGCCACCCTTTATCTTGGCTTTCTGCACAAAGGCCCTACTATAAAAATCAAGGTTGTAAATAAGTAAGCTTGATAAAGTAGCGCAATTTGACTTGTCAAAGTTAAGGGAAAGTTTGACCCGGAAGCCAAGTTTACAAACCCAGGGAAATTTGAATAAAAGCAATATAAGCCACCTAATAGCAAGGACCTTTCTGAAAGTGGCTGGTGGCTCTATAGCCTGCTCATGTTACAGCATCCATTTTCTCGGTGTTTACACCAGCCCTACATCAAGTACACAAACGTCACCTGTTGGAATCCAGTAATTATTATAAGAGCCTATGTAAGATAAACATTAAGATAACCTTCCAAGGTCCTGCTCAGCCAGTACCTATCGCAAGTCCCAACTTCGATTTGAGGGCAATTCTCAGGGACCTAAGCTGTCCCAATGCCTTTATATCTTGTAACAAAAACATGCTGACTATTGGGTAAAGACCACCTTTCTGGACATGTAGCCCCTATCACAGGGAGACTTTGATTTCTTCACATTCTCTGCATGCTTTAGATGAAATCACTTGCGGTCATTTGACTCAGGATCCAGGAAGAACACAAAGGGCTTGATAGGGTAAACAAACTGATCCCAGAAATATTGCAGATCAACCCTTGGCAGCGAGACCTAGCTTGGCTAATAGCATGCCCGGCATCTTTATTCCACTCAGTCTGTCACTTCCTACTGTGCTCCGCTGACCCTCTGCACAACTCCGAGCCTTGAAGACCGGCTCAGTTAAACGTGCTGCGTGCAGCACATGGCCTTGATATATATTGTTTTCCCCACAGAAATCACCCAACATCACTTGCTGCTCTAAAGTGGATTAGCCTGCAGGAGGGCAGGAGAAGGGGCTTCAGGAAGTGTGAGCTGAGGATAACGTGAGGATGCAGACGGGCGGGGCACAGGATTCCACTGACGAGGATGCAGACAGGGCACAGGATTCCACTGATGAGGATGCAGACAGGGCACAGGATTCCACTGACGAGGATGCAGACGGGCACAGGATTCCACTGATGAGGATGCAGACAGGGCACAGGATTCCACTGACGAGGATGCAGACGGGGTACAGGATTCCACTGACGAGGATGCAGACAGGGCACAGGATTCCACTGATGAGGATGCAGACAGGGTACAGGATTCCACTGATGAGGATGCAGACAGGGTACAGGATTCCACTGACGAGGATGCAGACGGGCACAGGATTCCACTGATGAGGATGCAGACAGGGTACAGGATTCCACTGACGAGGATGCAGACAGGGTACAGGATTCCACTGATGAGGATGCAGACAGGGTACAGGATTCCACTGACGAGGATGCAGACAGGGTACAGGATTCCACTGACGAGGATGCAGACAGGGTACAGGATTCCACTGATGAGGATGCAGACAGGGTACAGGATTCCACTGATGAGGATGCAGACAGGGCACAGGATTCCACTGATGAGGATGCAGACAGGGCACAGGATTCCACTGACGAGGATGCAGACAGGGCACAGGATTCCACTGACGAGGATGCAGACAGGGTACAGGATTCCACTGATGAGGATGCAGACAGGGCACAGGATTCCACTGACGAGGATGCAGACAGGGCACAGGATTCCACTGACGAGGATGCAGACAGGGTACAGGATTCCACTGACGAGGATGCAGACAGGGTACAGGATTCCACTGATGAGGATGCAGACAGGGTACAGGATTCCACTGACGAGGATGCAGACAGGGTACAGGATTCCACTGACGAGGATGCAGACAGGGCACAGGATTCCACTGACGAGGATGCAGACAGGGTACAGGATTCCACTGATGAGGATGCAGACAGGGTACAGGATTCCACTGATGAGGATGCAGACAGGGTACAGGATTCCACTGATGAGGATGCAGACGGGCGGGGGCACAGGATTCCACTGACTTCTTCCTATCGCCCTATCTCTGTTTTCACTGAGCAACCACTCTGGAACAACACCCACCCTGGCAGGATAAGACAGACTTCTCAAAGATAAGCAAAAAACTCCCACCCACACCCCACCCTACAGCCCGTTTTCCCTTCTCAGAGACAGTGGCTATGAAAAGATTTTTAAGTTGCTTTCTTGTCAGCCAAGTGTTGTGTGGCACACACCTTTAATTTTAACATTTAGGAGGTAAGGTAAGAGGGCCAGGATTAGCCTGGGCTACATAAATCCTATCTATTAAATGATTAAATAAATAATTCTCATTAATCTTATCATTCAAAATGTGCTTCTAAGTCAACTGTGGTAGCCTCCATAATAATTCCAGGCCCTGGACAATGAAGTAAGGAGATCAGGGCCAACCTGGGCTACATGACACCCTGCCTCAAAATAAACAAAAAATATAAGAAAATAAATATAAAATATAAATATTAAATTGCTCAGCATTTAGTAAGGGTGATTAATAATAAATCACCCTTAGCATTTAAAATATGCTTCTAAACCAGATGGTGTATCTATATCCATATCTATAACCCAGCACCCGTTCATTGGAGGCAGGAAGATCTGAAGCCTGAGTTTCCAGAGATTCACCCTCAAAAGTTGCTTTCGCCCTCTCTTCTCTTCAAATGAGCATGGTATTCTGCCAGGTGTGGGGGTGCATTCAATTAACCCCAACACTGAAGAAGCAGAGGCAGGTGGATCTCTGAGAGGACCAGGCCACCCTGGTCTGCACAGTGAGACCCTTTCCAGGATAACAGTGCAAATACATATAACAATAATAATACAAATGGTGGTATTCTGCCTCGCCTGACCAGGCTGCTCCCTTCCCCCATCCACATTTGTCCCTGTCTTCCTCATTCCTTTAACTGAAATCCAGCTCCACCTCTGACACAGAATCCCCTCCAAACTGCTATGTCCGTTGTCCGTCATGGAGAAACTCCTTAGGAGGCCACTTCTTCCTCCACACTTAGGGCTTCTCTGGGAAGAACCCTTCATGTAGCCTCATTCAGCAGTGATGAGGAAGGAGGCAGTCAGTGGAATTGTGTGCCCTCCCTGTCTGCATCCTCACGTTATCCTCAGCCCACGCTTCCTGACACCTCTTCTAGGCTAATCCACTTAGAGCAGCAAGTGACATTAAAGGATTTCTGTGGGGAAAACAATGGGTCACACCTCTCTGTCACTTTCAGTTTTCTTTGTGTGTTGTGTGGGAGGTGTGCCGGGGGCGTGTGGTGTCGTGGAGTGGATGGAAACCGGGATCCTAAGCCTGTGAGGCAAGAATTCAGCTGAGCTACATGTCCAGTTCATTTTCCTTCACTCCCGCCCTCTTTGCAGGAGCCAGGACCTTGCATTTGATAACCAATGCTGCGTCACCATTCTGTTTTGTTTTCATGATTCACTGGGGTCTCATATGGAGACTGGAGAGATGGCTCAGAGGATGCGAGCATGTGTAATATCAGATCGGGGACTGGAGTTAAAGACGTTTGTGAGCCGCCCTGTGGATGCTAAGGATTGAACTCGGGCAGTCTGGAAAAGCAGCCTTATAGCCACTAAGTTTTAGTTGTAATTGTGTGTGTGTATGTGTGTATGTGTCTTCACGCGCACGCTTGCATCAGTGAGTATGAGTAAAACTGAGTTTGTTCACACGAGCTGCAGCTGAACCTAAAGGCAATTGTGAGCTTCCTGCTGCAGGTGCTGGGAACCGAACTTAGTTCTTTGGAAAGAGCAGCACATGTCCTTGTAGCAGAATCATTTCTCCAGCCTCTGATTTTGTTGTTTTTTTATGTGCATTGCTGTTTGGCCTGGGTGTTGTCTGTGAGGGTCTGGGTGCTGGAGTTGAATCTGGAAGAACAGCCAATGCTCTTAGCCACTGAGCCATCTCTCCAGGCCCTTATTACTATTCTTTTAAAACCAAGGTTTCAGAGAGAGAGAAGTTTCAAGTAGTTCAGGTTGGCTTTGAACTCCTGATCCTCCTGCCTGCTTCTCTCAAGTGCTAGATCCACCATCATCTCACAGAATTTTATTAGCTGTTTAAAGATATTTATCACATTCTTCTTTAGGTTTTTATTAGTATTAAGTTAGAAGCCCCTTAAAGGCAACATTTGGCACTTTAATCAAGGGGTACAAACTTGTTTTTAACATAGCAGCCTGAGAGCTCCCACAGGGGTTCCGGCTCTGGTTCCGGTTCCGGTTCCTGTGGGCACTTTAAGATCTGCAGCATCTCCACACTGGTTAGGAGGGAGCCGAACGCAGAAAACAAGACTCTTCTGTTGTTGTTTGAAACAGGGTCTCAAGACGTAGCCCTGGGAGGCCTGGCACTCGCTGTGTAGACCAGGCTGGCCTTCAGCTCACAGAAATCCACCTGCCTCTGAATCCTGAGGTCTGGGGTAATGGGCATGTCCCACTACACACAGCTGGAAAATGACTAATATCACAGTTAGTCCAGTCTTTGTGCTCAGAGAAAATCCTTAACACACCTAATTTATAGTTGGAATAAAACTTCTTGCCAGACAACAGATTTATATAGATAGCAAACTATAATGCATGTTTATAATATACATGCCACTCTTTTGTATTTGTATATACATAGAGCTTATGTATGCACAAAATATCTATCATTAAAGCAAATAATGAGCGCTCTTTACAAGACAGGCTCCCTCGCCTACTTAGCTCTCCAGTCTTACTCTGTAGACCCAGCATGCCTTAAACTCAGTGTAGCAGGTATTCAGGCTTGAACCACCACTCCTGGTTTCTCATTTTGCTCTGAGGTATGTGAAGGGGGGGGGTAGTATCTTCTATAGAACTGAGGATGGCCATGAACTTGTGATTTTCCTGTCTCTAGCTTCTCAGTACTTCAGTCCGCAAGAGCCACGGTTCACACGCATTCACCCCACTGCTCCTGTTTCTTTTCTTGCTCAGCTGACCTTGAGTTCCTGGGTTCTGGCGATGCTCCTGCCTCAGGCTCAGGTTCTCTGCAGCACTGTAACCAACTCTTACGTATCTTGGTCATTTTTTAATTAGTCACCCATTGAAAACAGGTGAGCTGTGTTAGTACCGGGCACAAACGTGTGGAATGTTACCACAGCTGGAGAATTCCACAAAGTCAGGTTGAAACACTTAAGTTCATCTCTGATCTGTTGTGTTTGACAAGCTGTTGTTTCCCTGGTCCAGCTGCAGCTTGGCCCACAAACAAGAACTGCTTCTAACTCCCCTCCCCCTCACCCCTCTCCCTTTAAATTTCCAATTCTTACATTTTTTGGATCTAGTTTTACATCTTATCTCACACACAAAAAAAGCCATCAGATGACCTTTAATCCCACCCAGTTCCCTGCATCCTGCTCAGCCTTACCCTCTCTTTGGTGCCATGGAAAACATCTTGCCATGGGTGCCTCTCCCTTTGTCAGCCTCGATTCTCTTTCTTCGGGCTGGATGTGAGCGTGGAGGTTTACACGCTAACAAGCCTGCATCCTGAAACACCGTTGGCACGCTTCTATGCTCTCAGCGTCCCATGACTGGTCAGCCGCCATCCTTTCCGGTTCATTCTTTGACAGCTTCCTCTAATCTGTTCAATTCCCTGTAAATGGTTCTCACCGGGCCTGTGAGATGCTCAGTGGGTGGGTAAGACCTGCCAGGTGGAAGGAGGAAACAGATTCCTTCAGGTCGTCCTCTGGCCTCTACGTATGTGTCCCAAACAGAAAAAAATGAAAGGTTTTTACCTGGCCGTGAGTCATCTTTCTTTCTAAATGAATCTGGCGAGTTTCAGTCTCATGATTCTTTGTTGTTACTTTGAATTTTGTTTCAGCGTCTTCTTGCGTAGCTCTGGTTGGCCTGGAACTCGCCAGATCAGGCTGACTAGAACTTGTACCTGGCCCACCTCTGCATTCAGTGTGGCTGCATTAGAGGTTCCAAGTGTGCCGCACCAAGCTTTTACTTTGATTTCACTGAAGAATTTAGTTAACTGACTAGTCTATAAAAATCCCTTCCTGTTGGGCATGGCTGTGCCGTAGGACTGTAATCCTAAATTTGGGAGGTAGAGACATGGAGATCCATAATTCAAAGCCAGCTTTAGGTACATGAGGAATTCAAGGAAAGCCTGGTCTACAAAAGATATATCTAGTAAAGAAGCAAGCAAGCAAGACAGGAATTGTTTTGCATGTTTTTAATCGCAGCACTCAGAAGCAGAGGCAGGTGGATCTCTGTGACTTTTAGGACAGCCTGATCTACATAGTGACTTCCAAGACAGCCTGACTATGTAGAGAAACCCTGTCCCAAAAACCTTTAAAAAAAAAAAAAAAGGCCAGATTGACTTTGAGAGCTGCAGACCAGCCTGATCTATATGGAGAGTTCAAGGCCTATCTCAAAACAACGAAAACAAACAAACCTAAACCAGACGTGGTGATTCTTCCTTCAGAGGCTAAGACAGGACTGAGAGTTTCAGGTCAGCCTAGGCTACCTACTGAAATAGGAAGACTCAATCAGTCTAAAATAAACAAACGCAAAACCCCCTTCCCAGAAACCAGAACAAAACGCCTCCTCATTTTCTCTGGTCCTCTGGTCCCTGAGCAGGGGCTTTTTGCCTTGCACGCTAGAGTGTATCTGTACACTTCTTGCCCTGGAGATGGCTCAGCGGGTAAAGGCCTGTGCTGCCAGCCCTGCTGGCCAGAGCTCAATCCCGGGACCCACGTGGTGGACGGAGAGAACAGACTCCCACAGGCTGTCCCCTGACCTCCCCACCTGTGCACACGTCCACTATAAATTCCAAATAAAAGATAAATGTAACGTTTTTAAAAACAAAAGATACCGAGAGACCACTTTTATCTAGTGAATAAAATGTTCAAAATTAACATTTTTAGGAACTGGAGAATCGGCCGCTCAGGGCTGAGAACAGTCAATGTTGTTGCCAGACCTCAGTTTCTCGCCCAGCCTCAGCATCACGTGAGCTCAAGCTTCAGGGAATCTGAAGTCCTCCGGCCTCTCCAGACACCAGACACTTGATCTCAATCTCTCTCTCTCTCTCTCTCTCTCTCTCTCTCTCTCTCTCTCTCTCTCTCTCTCTCTCTCTCTCTCACACACACACACACACACACACATACACAAAGTAATTTTTAAAAAATTAAAACTTTTATTCTGATAATTTTCCGTTGGTTTGCAGTAAATAATTGTTTTGGATGATAAAAACAAAACAGAACAAAACAAATCTACCTCTAAAACATTAAAAGAAATAATTGAGATTGATAAAGCAAATTAAGATTATTAAATTAAGAAATGTTCTTAGTAGTGTAACTTCATACTTTTGAAGAGACATTGGAACTGTGCTGAAAAATAAGCAACGATAAAGTGCTCTGAGGGAGAAGCAGTCGCATTTCCACGAGGCCTGAGGCCTGCTGCCTCCTGCCTGCCTGCTGCCTGCCTGTCTGCCTGCCTGTCTTTTCTCCCTTCTTCTTGCTATTGAGACAGGGTCTCTCTACCTTGATAACCCTGGCTGTCCTAGAGCTCGCTATTTGGACCACGCTGGCCTCCAGCTCACAGAAATCTGCCTGTTTTGGCCTCCAGAGTGGGAGATAAAAGATGTCACAATGCCAGCCACATTACTACTGTATCTTGATTAGGCTTTAAAAAAAATTTAAGTAGCTGGGCAGTGGTGGCACATACCTTTAATCCCAGCACTCAGGGAGGCAGAGGTAGGCAGATCTCTGTGAGTTCAAAAAGAAACACACAGAGAAACCCTGTCTTGAAAAACAAAACAAAGAATTAAAAATGAGTGTGTATGTATACGTGTGATGTGTATGTTTGTGTTTGCGTATGTGTGATGTGTATGTATATGTATGATGTGTATGTTTGTGTTTGCATATGTGCGTGCACAAGCACATTCCTACATGTGCGTGTGGAGGCTGGAGAACACCCTTGAGTGTCATCTTTGGGAGCGCTGAAACTCCTTTGAGATACTGAGGTGGGTGCTTGCTGGCTTGCAGGTCATCAGTTGGGTTAGACCGGCGGACAGAAGCCCCTGCAATCCTCCAGTCCCTACTTCTCAGTTCTGGGTATAAGTGTTCGCCACCGTACCCAGAGTTCTCAGGGTCTGTGGGGACAACCATGGGATGAAATGAGCAGCCTCTTGCTGGAGGCAGTGAGGGGTGAGAAAGAGTGTGCTTGCCATGAGAGGCAGAAGTCAGAAGGTAAATTAGGGAAGAGGACTCCTGGTCCAACATTGCCTTCTTGGCAATCAGGGTACCTGGGGGTCCTGCGTTATAAATCCCTACTGGGATTAAGGTGTGGGTCACAATACCTGACTCATGACTCAGAAGAAGAAAAGGGAAGAGGAGCAGAAGAAAATTTAAATGTGAGGCCTTAGCATCGACCCAGTCCACCCTCTGCTCTGGGGAGCACCCTCCCCTACCTTCTGCTTTTTCACCTTCTCCCTTGTTGAAATAAACTTTGATTAGTGCTTGCTAAATTAACATTGGTAGAGGCTAGGGAGATGGCGCAGGAGTTAAGAGAACTGGTTGCTCTCGCGAGGACCAAGCTGGCACAGAACCACCTGTAACCTCACTCCCAGAGGATGTAATGCCCTGCTCTGGCCTCCGTAGGTACTACACACATGTGCACAGACATACGTGCTGGTAAAGCACCCACATAAAACACAAATAAGAATTAAGAATAACTTAGAAAAATAAGTAAAACTTCAGCATAGGTAAATTGATGTGTGGAATAGCTGTTCTTACTATACTGTGTTTGTTTCTCCCGTATAGAAAATTCTAATTTCGTTGGTTCTACTGGAAGAAGAGTTAAAGCTGAGATGCCGGACCACCCTAAAACAACCTCGGCATGGCGGTAGTGCGGCAGCTGGGCGTATCCACGCAAGCAGGAGTTGTCGCAACGTTCCTTGGATGGCTGTTAGGCACTCGAGACTGTTCTTCCTGCATTTTCCTTGACAAGAAAGTAATATAAATGGCAACAGACAGTGTCGAAGCACACGAGCCTGTCCGTATAACAATCTCCCACCTTTCTCTACGTGTTATTTTATTGTCATAATATTCATTATACATGGTGATGGGGTTCATAAAGATATTTGCATACAAACACATCATGTACCTTGACTATATTTACACATATGTACGTCATGTACAGTCCCTATATTTTCATACATGTACGTTACATGTATTGACTTTATTTGCACATGTATTCTCCTCTTTCTCTCCCTTTACCGTCCCTTTCATATACCCAGACAATTTCGATGCTGTCTTAATGACATGTAGTACACGGGAGTGAGTTTATTGCACATTATTCTTCTTACATATATTAAAAAGAAAATGACTTCCTTAATATTATATTTATGTGTTTATTGAGTGTGGACAGGTTTCTCTTTGTGATGGTAGTCTGGGGAGCTCAGAGGACAACTTCCAAAAGCCTCCTTCCTTCCTTCTACCATGTGGGGCCTAGGAATCAAAGCAAGGCTGTCAGGCTTGGCAACAGCTCCTCTACCTGCTGAGCCATCTTACTGGCTCAAGAAAACTACTTTCTTTTAAAATGTATTGTTTTATTATTATTACTAATTTTTATATATATAGTATTCTGCCTGAATGTTTGCCTGCAGGCCAGAAGAGGGCACCGGATCTTATTACAGATAGTTGTGAGCCACCAGGTAGTTGCTGGGAATTAAAAAACTCAGGGCCTCTGGAAGATCAGCCTCTTAACCTCTGAGCCCTTGCTCCAGGCCCCAGGAAACTGCTTTTGTAAGGACTGAGGATGGAGCTCAGTTAGCAGAGAGCTTGCCAATTGTGAGCAAAGCTCTAGGCTGATCACCAACACTGAGTAAAGTGAGAAATGATGGCAAAAACCTGACACCGCAACACTGGTACATGTCCATGCATGCTATCGCACACACATGCTGTCACACACGCACACATGCCATCCCACGCACGCCATCCCACGCACACATGCCATCACACACACACATGCCATCACACACACATGCCATCCCACGCACACATGCCATCACACACAGCATCACACACAGCATCACACACACCATCACACACAGCACCACACACACACACACCATCACACGCATATCATACACACACGCCATCACACACACACATACTATCAGACTCCAGTGGAGCAGGAGAGGCAGGAGGATGAAAAAGTTCAAGGTTACGTGAGGCTCCACAGTTTGAGGACACCCTGCACTACAGGAGACCTGTCTCGAGTAAATACTACTGGAAATCGGGCTGAGTGCAATGAACATACTTTTAATCCTAGCGCTGTAGATGCTGAAGCAGGAGAATTGGGAACTTCAGACCAGTCTGGGCTATAGTAGACCCTGTCTTGGGGTGGAGGGAAGGAAAGAAGAAGGCATGGTGGCACACTCCTTTAATGCCAGCACTCAGGAGGCAAAAGCAGAAGGATCTCTATCATTGTGATTCTAGTCTGGTTTAGAAACCCTGTCTTTAAAAAAAAAAAAGATCAATTGCATTGACTAGCTTTTCAAAGTAAAGGATAAAACCTATAAACTATTAATTGCTCTCATTGTATGCCGTTTTAATTTAAGGCTAATAAATATAAGTGTGTTTATATGAGCAATATCCATTTAAGGTTATAAAAGTAAATGTAAAATACTAATTGTAGGTTCTTTTATTTCAAAATGGAAATGTTCATTTATTTCTCAATCTTTCATGCAATTTTAAGCCGATAGCGTAGAGGGAAAATATAATTGAAATTGTATAATTGAAATAATATCGTATGCATGTATGAACCTAAAGAATAGTTTTTTAATATGTCTATTTCGTGTGTGTTCATGTGTATGTGAATGAGACACACCTGTCACCAGACTGATGCAGAAGTTAAAGAACTTGCTAGAGTCTGTCTTCCTTCCACTATGTGCTTGGACACAAGTACCTTTTTCTCAGCTTTTTCCTGTCTGTGTTTTTGTCTTTTGCTTTTTTCTGAGACAGGGTTTCTCTGTTTAGCCCTGGTTACCTAGAACTTACTCTGTAGACCAGGCTTCAAACTCAGAGATCTGCCTGCCTCTGTCTCCTGAGTGCTGGAATTAAAGGTGTGCATTAACTAGCCACCCTTAATTTTTAAAGAAGAATTTTGAGGTTATTAAAGAATTTGGCAGGTTGTAGTGGTTCATGTCTGCAGGATGTGCCCAAGAGGCAGAGGCAGGAGGACTGTGAGTCTAAGGCAAGACCAACCTGGGCTACACCTACAATAAAGATACATTGTTTTCATGTTTGAATCATAAAAGAATAAATAGAAGATATTCTATTCTTTAAAAAAAGAATTTGACCATCTTCAACACCACCAGAAAAGAAAAAAAAAAACCTTGAAAATAACAAATCTGGCACAACCATGGGTTTTTTGTCTTGCAGTCAGAGCTTATTAGAAGACTTGGAGTGGGTATGGTGGCTCACGCCTGTAACCCCAGAGTTTGGGAAGCTGAGGCAGGAGGAGTGTCTTGAGCTTGAAGTTAGCTTGGGAAACATACGTTCTCAGCCTGTCGGGGCTACAGATAAGACTGTGCATCCAAAATAAATAAGTAGGTAAGTAGGAAGGTAGGTAGATAGATAGATAGATAGATAGATAGATAGATAGATAGATAGGACCAAACATACCCCCTCCAAAAGAACAAAACTAAACCAGCCAGCCAAGCAAAACCTGTCTTTTAGGATGGAAGATCATATAGAACATTTATATTTACACACAAAAAGTGTCTAGAAAATGCCTCAGTCATTGTCGTGTTTTTATGCTTATTTTTAATCGTGTGTGTGTGTGTGTGTGTGTGTGTGTGTGTGTGTGTGTGTGTGTTGAGTGCAGGTGTCCACCAAGGCCAGAAGAGGACATCAGACCCCCTGGAGCTGGAGCTACAGTTGGTTGTGAACCACGCAACATGGGTGCTGGAGGTCAAACCCCAGTCCTCTACCAGAACTGGAGAAATGCATATAAACCAAAACAGAGATGGTTGTGAGTCTTCAGATTTGCTAAAGTCAAAGATGAGTTTGGATAGCAAAACAATGAAAGAGAAGTAGATATTTCCCTTGTGAGAGATAAGATGTTCTTGTAGCTGGGCCTGGGAACACTCCTGTTGGAAGTGCTGGGAAGCCCTTGGGAGGCTGGGGCAGTTCAAGGCCAGCCTAGGATACCTAATGACTTCCTGGACAGCCTGGGGTACATAATGAGTTCCTGGACAGCCTGGGATGCATAGTGAAAGCCTGATGAGAAAAGAAGAAAATAAGAGAGGTAAGAATGGAGAAAGACGGAAGGATGGAAGGAGGGGTGGAGGGAGGGAGCAATATAACAAAGTTCAAACCAGGCAGGCTTGGACTCGAACTCCGGGAAACCTGGTTCTACTAGCAGGGCTAAACCACAACTACAGCATAAAATGCACGGACACACCATATCATGCTACCTCACAGGCATCTGCTTCATACTACATGGAAAAGGTTTGCCATGTGTCTTTGCAAGGAGACCAAGTGTGCACCGCCACAATCAGATGAGCCGTCAGAGAGAAGGCCACAGAGCATCGCAGAGTAACAGACATGAAGAGTACTTCTTGACTGAGAAGCTACTTCATATTCTGATCATTTGCAGGCTCAGTAAAAGAGTAAAGCTGGAAGTCAGACTGCTGCAGGCCTTGCTGGCAAGAAAGGAAGCGTTAGTTACAAAAAGCAATTGGTCTAGAGACTGGGGACTTTGCTTTGTCAGTTGAGGGCTAGTGTGTCCAACACTCTGGATTAGATCCCAGGGCTTGATGGCACACACCAAATCCGTCGCATGTGGGAGGTGGAGCAGGAGGCTCAGAAACAAATCCAGCCTGGACCACATGAGATGTTTTCTCAGAAAAGGGTAAGAACACTTGGTCCAGGAGAATACATGAAAGCCTAACCATTAGCACTTAGGTTAGTGAGCATTTGCCATATAGACTCGACTCATCTTGCTGCAGTTCTTAAAAACATTGTCACCTTCTCTGTATTCATTGTCACGCTGGTGGGGCTTTTTCTGGACCAATTTTTCAAACTTAAAATAAAAATTACACTTACTTATTTGTGGGTGTATATGAATGTTTATGGGCATGCACAGCACGGGCTTTTCGATCTGGAATGGAGAAATGCTTTAGTTTAAATAGCCCAATTGACAATTTGGGTCTCCGTCAGGTGCAGCGCTGTAGGCTTATAATCACAGGACCTGGAAGACTAAGGCAAGAGAATAAAAGTTGGGGGCTAGTTCAGTGTTTAAGAGCACTTGCTGCTCTTCCATAGGACCAGGAATCAAGTCTCAGTAATCTGTAGGATGGCTCACAACCGTTAACTCCAGTTTCAAAGAATCTGGTGCCATCTTCTGGACGTCATAGGTACTGCATGGACACATAGACATACAGGTAGGCAAATAACCTCCACACACAAAACAAAAATAAATAAGATCTTAAAATTTAAAAAAAAAAACACCTAAATTTAAGAAGTATGGGCTACATACTGAGACTCAGTCTCAAAACACACAAAAAAATCCCAAAAGGCATTTCTGGCATATATATATATGTGATTTATTACATGTAATTTATATATCATATAATTATATAAATATAATTTTTATATAGGTTTATAATATATAAATTATATATTACAAATTTTATATTATATATAATTTTGTTTATGTATAATTTATTATATGTCATATTATTTATTATTTAATATATATATCTTAAGATAAGAACTGAGCTAGTCATGATGGCATATGCCTTTAATCCCATTTCCTAAGAAGCAAAATCAAGAAGATCTCTGTGAGTTGGAAGCCAGTTCTTCTGCACAGCAAGGTCCATGCCGACCAGTGCTATACCGTGAAACCCTGTCCCCTCTAAAAACTGAAAATGTGCATGAGGGGTGACTGGTAGGGCACCTGCTGCCAAGTCCCCAGGACACACATGGTGGGTGGCGAGAAAGAACTGCCGCAAACTGTACTCTGACTTCCGCACCCACGTCATGCAACCCTTCCCCAACACACCACACACACACACACACACACACACACACACGAAAAGTTAAGACTTTATCAGGGCCATTGTTTCTCTCACTCACACTTCCTTCCGTCTAACTGCTCACTGCCCATCCTTCTTGGAGCTTCTATTTAATTTCATTTTATTGGTTCTTTGGGACAGGGTTTCTCTGTGTAGTCCTGGCTGTCCAAGAACTCACACTATGTAGATCAGGCTGGTCTTGAATTCACAGAGCTCTACCTGCCTCTGCCTCTCCTTCTTGGAGCTTTTAAAAGTATGGAAAGATATCTTCCAACTCTTCCTAGATGTCCTTTCAAGATGCAAATATTCCCAGGTATGATGGTAAGTGCCTTAAATCCCAGCACTCAGGAGGCAGAGGCAGACAAATCTCTAAGTTCAAGGGCAGCCTGATATTATAGATCAAGTTCCAAGACACCCATGGATACACAGTGAGACCTTGTCTCAAGAAGAAAAAACAATAATTAAAAACAGCCAAAACAAATATTACGCCAGGTTTGTGTTTTTATTAATGATTTATTTTATATGTATGAGTGTTTAGGCTGTCTATATGTCTGTACCATTTGTTTTCCTGGTACATTTGGAAGCCAGAGAGGACATCAGATTCCCCGGAACTGGAGTTACGGGATAGTGAGAGCCACCGTGTGGGAGACGGGAACCCAAAGTGGATCTTCTGCAAGAGCAACAAGTGGCAAGCGCCGACTCATCTCTCCGACCCTAATATCACAGCACATTTAAATTATTTCACTGTCTTTCCCTACCACTTGTTTAAAAATAAGAAATCACGAAGAGCCTCAGGCACTGACTTGCCCATCTCTCAATCTTCACATTTTCTATGTGAAGCGTCTCCCTACTTCCTGATAGGGCCCCCGAAGGACCTCTCTCAGCCCTTTGAGAATCCAATTATTTGAAGGCAAGAGGCTTTTTTTTAAAAAACAGGCTTTACTGGGTCTTGAAAACAGTTATCCTCAAATTTCTCCAACCACTTCATAACCCTGGTGATTCTCAATGTGAAATGGGCCAACATTCCACAAAGGAGCAGAATACCCCACAATGCTGGCCCGTTGAGATGGAAACTTACCCACCGAGGTCCTGGTTCCTGTTCCACACCTTACCTTGCCCTTCTGCCTGTGAGAAGCAGCAATGCAGCAGACTCCTCTCATTTATGCGAGAAGGAGGTCTAGCCTTTTGATTTCACAGTCTGGGTTTTTTTTTTTTTTTTTTTTTTTTTGGCTGTTTTGTCCTTTCCATCGAGTTATGTCGTAAGGTGATAGCCAGGCTCCAGCAAGCCGGGGTTGACGCGATGCAGCTGAGCCCAGTCGCCTTTCTCTCTGGCTTCCTTCTTTTTCTCATCGCTTTCCTTCACCTGTTTTAGGAAACTGTCTCTGCTAAATATGCGGCTCCAAGATCTTGAAGAGACTTCAACCTGTTTAGACCCTTCCAGTTTGGCATGGTGATATTCACGGGCGTTTTTCTTGAACCATCTCATGAGTAGTCAAACGAACAACTCCGTGTTTTCTGAAAGACCTAGAAAACACCTTTCCCTCTGTGCTTGCCTTTAAAACAAACAAACAAACAAACAAATAATGAAAACGGCCATTTTAGACCAAAGTAAGTCTCTAAATCAGTCGGCAGCCTTACTGTGGTCCTCCAGCTGCCCTCAAGCAACAAAAACACTGCAGCAAAACTCAGAGAATGTCGCCAGGAGGAATTAATGATTGCTTCGTTGGCTTGGCCGATCAGGGCAATCACCTGTGGCTCTTTAGGCTCACAGCCAGCTGAGGGAGGGTGAGAGGTATCGAGCATGCGCAGTACCAATCTCCGTCCACTTCCACTGGAGCCGCCAATCACCATAAAGGCGGGACCAGCCCCGCTGCCCCCCAAGCAGGATCTGCCCCACCCGCGGAGGGGTGCTCCAGGGTTTGTTCTAGGCAGCTTCCTCTGCTTCGTGCAGTGTCTGGTGTAAGACCATCTCTAGGAGGTAAAGTGCTCTGCCTCTGTGACACGCGAGTGACAGACCTTATGACTGGGTTGAGATGAGATGTTTTCCACAAACATGTTATTATAGGCAGTGTGAGTGTCGCTCACAGGCTCCTGAGTTTGGACCCTTGGGATGCTATCGGCTAAGGTGGAGTCCCAGTGCGAGATTGGTTCAGACCTTGAGGATTTGTAGGCTCCAACCCATTTCTTGTTCATGTTCACTCTGGTTTCGTTTATGTGTCGAGGGAGGAGGGTATGTGGAGGTAAGAGGACAGCTTGTGGAAGTTGGTTCTTACCTTCCATCTTTTTGATGTTGTTTAGTTTTGTTTTGAGACAGGGCCTGACTGCCCTGAAAGTCATTGTGGATCTGAGGCCAGCCAGGACTAGGCAGAGGCCTCTGCCACCCCCTCACCCCCAATGCAGGGATTTTGGGTGTGCACCACTACGCCTGACTACCTTCCACTTTTTTTATTCTGTTGGTTTTTTTGAGACAGGGTTTCTCTGTGTAGCACTGGTTGTCTTGGAACTCACTCTGTAAACCTGGCTGACCTCGAACTCAGAGATCCGTTGCTCCTGCCTCCCCACTGCTGGGATTAAAAGCGGCCACCACACCCAGCTCTGCCTTCCACCCCTAAAAGATTATATATATTTATTTATGTGTATGTGTGTGGGTGACTGCATGCCATGGCGCAGGTGTGGATGCCAAAAAACAACTTCCAGGTGTCAATCCTCTTCTTCCACCACGTGGGATTAAACTCAGGTTGTCCTGTCTGACAGCAAGTGCTTTGACCTGCTAAACCGTCCGTCTTGCCAACTCGCCGCCCCTGTGGTTGTTTGTGTGTTCTTGTTTATATGTGGAAGTATTTTGCCCACTTGTAAGAATATATTTGCACCATATCCATGCCTGGTGCCTGCAGAGGCCAGAAGAAAGGGTTAGTTCTAGGGATAGAACTGGGGTGAAAGACTTCGGTTTTTGTTTGTTTGGGTTCGGTTTTGTTTTCTTTGCTGCCTCCTAGGTCTTTGGGCTGAAACCTCTGCTGCAGCAGTAAGGGTTCTTCACTGTTGAGCCATCTCTCTAGCCTCCCCCACCCCTGCCGTCCTGCCCGCCTACCCTCCCCACCTCCACTCCCCCACCCCCAGCCCCACCTGGTTGTTTCAGGCAGGGTCTCTTGTTCCCCCAGCTGCACAGTGCACTCCAGGTTTGCTGACTCTGGCCAGTGCGGTTTGTTTCCACCTTCCATCTCCCTGGGACGTTGATTGTATGTGTCAAGACACTCCATCCGGCTGTGGCATGTATTCTAGGGATTGAACTCCCGTTGTCAGGCTTGCAAGATAGGCACTTTCGCCCATGGCGCCATCTCCACTTCTGATTGGCATTTTAATTTATTTTTAAAGATTTCTTTCTTTTTGTTATATTTCAAATCCTTATTCTTTTTTCTATCTATTTAACTCCCCCCCCCCCATTTTACATAGCAACCACAGTTAACCCTCTTTCTCCTTCCCTCACTTCCGGCCTTCACCCTAACCCCCATCCACTTCTCAGGGTAAAGCCTCCCATGGAGAGTCAACAATGTATGTATGCCAAGTTGACAAAGCCCCTCCCCACTATATCAAGCCTGAACAAAGTATCCCAAAAAGCCAGTCCCTGCACCAGAGACAACTTCTGGTCCCACTACTAGGAGGCCCCACAAACAGGCCAGGTCACACAATTCTCACCCCCATTCAGAGGACCTAGTTTGGTCCCATGCTGGTTCTCCAGCTGTTAGTCCAGAGTCATGAGCTCCTGCTAGCTTGGGTCAGCTGTCTCTGATTTTCCCCATCATGATCTTGACACCCCTCCTTACTCCAAATCCTTGCTCATATGATCCTTCCTTTTTAACCGGACTCCTGAAGCTCAGCTCAGTGCTTAGCTGTGGATCTCTGCATCTGCTTCCATCAGTTACTGGATGAAGGTTCTATGATGACAATTAGTGTGGTCACCGATCTGATTACAGGGGAAGGCCAGTTCAGGCTCCCTCTCCACTATTGCTAGGACTCTTAGCTGGGATCATCCTTGTGGATTCCTGGAAATTTCCCCAGCACCATTTCCTCCCTACCCCCATAATGGCTCTCTCTATCAAGATACTTCTTTCATGCCTCTCTCTCTGCCCTTCCCCCAACTCAACCATCTTGTTCCCTCAAGTTCTCATCCTATATCCCCTCCCCTCTCTCCCTCACCCCTAGTTTACCCAGGAGATCTTAATCTACTTCCTTTTCCTAGGGCAATCCCTGCAAGTCCCTCTTTGGGTTCTCCTTGTTACCTAGCTTCTCTGGGGCTGTGGATCGTAGCCTGGTTATCCGTTGCTTTACATCTATATCCACTTATGAGTGAATGCATACCGTTATTGTCTTTCTGGATCTGGGTTACCTCACTCAGGATGATTTTTTTTTTTAGTTCCATCCGTTTGCCTACAAATTTCAATATATCATTGTTTTGTACCTCTGAGTAAATCTCCCTTGTGTAAATGTATCACATTTTCTTTATCCATTCTTTGGGTGAGAGGCATCTAGGTTGTTTCTAGGTTTTGGTTATTACAAATAATGCTGCTATAAACATAGTTGAGCAAATGCCCTTATTGTATGGTTGAACATCCTTTGAATATATGGCCCAAGAGTGCTATTGCTGGGTCTTGAGGTGGATTGATTCCCAATTTTCTGAGAAACCTCCATACTGGTTTCCAAAGTGGTTGTACAAGTTTGTACTTCTACCAGCAGTGGAGGAGTGTTTCCCCTTACATCCTCCCTACCATAATCTGTCATCAGTGTTTTTGATCTTAGCCATTCTGAGAGGTATAAGGTGGTATCTCAGAGTCATTTTGATTTGCATTTCCCTGGTGGCTAAGGATGTTGAGCAATTTCTTAAATGTCTTTCAACCATTTGAGATTCTTCTGTTGAGAATTCTCTGTTTACATTTGTACCCCATTTTTAAAATTTGATTATTTGTATTTTGATCTTTAGTTTCCTGAGTTCTTTATATATTTTTGGAGATCAGCCCTCTGTCATATTTGGGGTGAAGATCTTTTCACATTCTCTAGGCTGCCATTTTGTCTTGTTGACCATGTCCTTTGCCTTACAGAAGCTTCTCAGTTACAGGAGGTCCCTTTTATTAGTTGTTGCTCTCAGTGTCAATGCTACTGGTGTTGTATTCAGGAAATACTCTCCTGTGCCAATGTGTTCAAGGCTATTTCCCTGTGTCTCTTCTATCAATGTAACTGGATTTATGTTGAGGTACTTGATCCACTTGGACTTGAGTTTTGTGCATGGTGTCAGATATGGATTTATTTGCATTCTTCTATATGTCGACATCCAGTTATACTGGCACCAATTGTTGAAGATGCTTTCTTTTTTCCATTGTACAATTTCAACTTCTTTGTCAAAAATCAGGTGTTCATGGGTGTATGGATTAATGTCAGGGTCTTCAATTCGATCCCATTAATCAATATGTCTGTTTTTATGCCAATAACAACCTGTTTTTACTACTATAACTCTATGGTAGAGCTTGAAGTCAGAGATAGTGATGCCTTTGGAAGTTCCTTTATAATATAGGTTTGTTTTGGCTATCCTGGGTTTTTTGCTTTTCCATATGAAGTTGGGTATTGTTCTTTTGAGGTCTGTGAAGAATCGTGTTGGGATTTTGAAGGGTATTGCATTGAATGTGTAGATTGCTTTTGGTAAGATTTTCATTTTGACTGTGTTTATCCCACCTATCCAAGAAAGTGGGACATCTCATTATAGATGGGTGTGAGCCATCATGTGGTTGCTGGGAATTGAACTCAGGACCTCCCGAACAGTAGTCAGTTCTCTTAACCTCTGAGCCATCTCTCCAGCCCCCCTTCTTCAATTTCTTTCTTCAAAAATTTAAAGTTATTGTTGTATAGGTCTTTCATTTGTTTGGTTAGATATTTTATGTTATTTGTGGCTATCGTAAAGGGTGATGTTTCTCTGATTTCTTTCTCAGCCTATTTGCCTATAGGAGGACTACTGATTTTTTTTTTTTAGTTAGTCTTATATCCTGCCACATTACTGAAAGTGTTTATTAGTTGTAGGAGTTCCCTGGTTCAATTTTTAGAGTCACTTATGTATTCTGTCATATCAACTGCAAATAGCAAAATTTGACATCTTCCTTCCCAATTTGTATCCCCTTGATATCCTTTTGGTGTCTTATTGTTCTAGCTAGAACTTCAGGTGCTATATTGCCTAGATATGGAGAGAGAGTGGACAGCCTTGTCTTATTCCCGATTTTAGTAGAATCACTTTTTAGTTTTTTCCATTTAGTTTGATGTTGGATGTCAGCTTGCTGTTTATTGCCTTTATTATGTTTAGGTATGGTCCTTGTATCCCTGATCTCTCCAAAACCTTTATCATGAAGGAAGGGGTGGTGGATTTTGTCAAAAGCTTTTTCAGCATCTTATGAGAGGATCATGTGTGTGTGTGTGTATTTTCTCAGTTTGTTTATATAGTGGATTATATTGATAGATATTCTTATGCTGAACCATCCCTGCATTTCTGGGATAAAGCCTTGTTGATCATGGTAGGTGGTTTTGTTTTTTTTTTTTTTTATGTTTTCTTGGATTCTTGAATTCGGCTTGCCAGTGTTTTATTGAGTATTTTTGTGTCAATGTTTGTGAGGGAGAGTAATTCTCTTTCTTTGTTGTGTCTTTGTGTGGTTTGGATATCAGGGTAACTGTAGCCTCAAAAAAGCTGACAATGCTCCTTCTGTTTCTAGTGTGTGGAACACTTTGAGCAGTGTTGGTGTTAGATTTTCTGTCATGTACTGGTAGAATTCTGAGCTGAAACCATCCGGCCCTGAGTTTTTTTCTCTTAGAAGACTTTAATGACTGCTTCTATTTCCTTAGGGGCCATAGTTATAATTTAAATTGTTTATCTGGTCTTGATTTAACTTTGGTATGTGGTACCTAGCAAGAAAATTGTTTTTCTTTGAAATTTCCTAATCGTGTAGAGTACAGGTTTTTGAAGTGTGACCTAATGGTTCTCTGGATATCCACAGTATCTGTTATGTCCCCCTTTTCAATTCTGATTTTCTAAATTTGGATATTCTCTCTCTTCCCTTTGCTTACGTTAAATTAGGGTTTGTCTGTCTCGTTGATTTTCTCAATGAACCAACTCTGTGTTTCATTATTTTTTTTATTTTTCTCTTTGTTTCTGTTTTATTGATTTATTTGATTGTTTCCTGTTGTCTACTCCTCCTGGGTGAGTTTACTTCTTTTTGTTCTAGAGCTTTCAGGTGTGCTGTTAAGTCACTAGTGTGAGATTTTTTTCACTTTCTTTATGTAGGTACTTAGTGCTATGAATTTCCCTTTTAGCACTGTTTCCATGGGGTCCCATAAGTTTGGGTATGTTGTATATTTATTTTCATTGAATTCTAGGAAGTCTTCAATTTCCTTATTTCTTCCTTGACCCATTGGTGATTCAGTTGAGCATTGTTCAGTTTTCATGGGTTTGCAGACTTTCTGCAATTTGTATTGTTGTTGAAGTCATGATGATCCAATAAGATACCAGGCGTTATTTCAATATTTTTGTTTCTCTGGGGGTTTGCTTTGTTAACAAGTATGCGGTCAGTTTTAGAGAAAGTTCCACGAGGTGCTGAGAAGAAGGTATATTCTTTTGTGTTTGGGCAAAATATTCTATAGATGTCTGTTAAGTCCATTTGAGTCATAGCATCTGTTAGTTCCCTTATTTCTCTGTTATATTTCTGTTTTGCAGACCTGTCCATTGGTGAGAGTGGGGGGTTGAAGTCTCTCACTCTTAGTGGATGAGGTTTGGTCTTCATGGGGTCTCAGATTTCCTGGATGATTTATGTGAGGAATTTGTTGGATTTAACATTTCTTTGACCAATGAATCTATTTTCTCTATCCTATCTTCAATATCGGAGATTCTCTCTTCCATCTTTTATATTCTGTTGATTATGCTTGCATCTGTAGTTCCTGTCCGTTTACCCAGATTTTCCATTTTCAGAATTCCCTCAGTTTATGTTTTCTTTATTTGCAGTTACTTCAATTTTCAAGTCTTGAACTGTTTCCTTCATAAATATGATTGTTTTTCTTGGCTTCCTTGGTGTTCTTTAAGGGATGTATTGATTTCTCCCAATTTTTTGTTTGTCTTTTTCTCCACTTCTTTAGTGGAATTGTTCATTTCCTCTTTAAGGGCCTCTATCATCTTCATAAAGTTATTTTTAAGGTTGTTTTTTTCTGCTTCACCTGCATTGGATTGCTTAGGTCTCACTGTTGTAGAACTGCTAGGTTCTGGGGGCGTGCCATATTGCTCCGTATGTTGTTGAATGTGTTCTTACATGGCTGTCCTCCTCTAACCCGTGCAGGTCTAGTCTGGGCCTCACGGCTTTGCTGATGCTGGGGCTGTGATGGGGATGTAGAGGAGGGGCATGAAATGTGACCATGGTGGCTGGGGCCTAGAGAGTGGGGCTGTCCAGCCAGGAGCTCAGATACTCACGTGTGTGAGTGTGTGTGTGTGCGCGCGCGTGCCTGCATATATGTCGGTGTGAAAGTATCTGAAACCCACTGGAGTTACAGTTGTGAGCTGTGAGTTGTGACATTTGGGTGTTGGGAATGGAACCTGAGTTCAAATAACTGAGTCATCTCTCCAGCCCTGATAGGTGTTTTGTTGTTGTTTTATTTGTTTTTGTCTGTCGTTTTTTAGAGACAGGGTTTCAAGAGCTCCCTGGTTGTCCTAGAACTTGATTTGTAGACTAGGCTGACCTTGAACTCACCGAGATCCACCTGCCTCTGCCTCCCCAGTGCTGGGTTTTAAAGGCCTGCACCACCATGTCCTGCTAGTATTTTTTGTTTATAATTTTTGTTGTTTTCTTGACCTCATATACCTCAGCCTGTTCTGGGACTCCCTGTGTAGCCAGGCTGTCTTGAATGCCTCCTATCCTGCCTCTACCTCCTGAGTGATGTAAATATAGATGTTTCAGATCACACCCATTGTTTTCATTAAGTTTTTTTTATTAAAGTTTCATAAAATGTATAAAGAGCTTCAAAATTTAAGCATTCCAGATCATCCAATCAGTAAATGAACTAATGAACTCAACAGTCAGTCTTCATTAAGTTTTTTTTTATTTACTTTTTGAAACAACCCAGGCTGAACTGATAGTCTAGAAGGCCTAATCTCTAATCCTCTTGTCTCTACCTCCCAAACTTTGGAGTTACAGGAATAGACACCACTAAGCCTGGCTTATAGTGCCGGATTTTATGTTTTTGTTTTGTTTGATGTTGTGTTAGATTTATTTATGTGTATAAGTGGTTTGCTTGCATGTATGTATGTGTATCACATGTGTGTCTGTGCTTCCCCCTCCCCCCCCAGATTCAGAAGAAGGTCTCTGATCCCCTGAAAATGGAATTATGCATGGCTGAAAGCCTCCATGTGGGTGCTGGGAACTGAACCTTGGCCCTTTGCCAGAGCAGGCAGTGCTCTGACCACTGGTCAGTCCTACCAGCTCGTGTTGCTATTTGCTTATAATTGATTTTATGAGTTAAATCTGTAGCATAGATGGCCTGCATTTTCACCTAATGATTTTTATGCTCCTAAATTCTTTCCCACTTATTCAGTGCACATATGTGCTCTCAAATGGGTCATGTGTCCACACAGCAATGTGTGCTCTCAAGTGGGTCATGTGTCCGTCCATACAGCAATGTGTGCTCTCAAGTGGGTCATGTGTCCATACAGCAATGTGTGCTCTCAAATGGGTCATGTGTCCATACAGCAATGTGTGCTCTCAAGTGGGTCATGTGTCCGTCCATACAGCAATGTGTGCTCTCAAATGGGTCATGTGTCCATACAGCAATGTGTGCTCTCAAATGGGTCATGTGTCCATACAGCAATGTGTGCTCTCAAATGGGTCATGTGTCCATACAGCAATGTGTGCTCTCAAGTGGGTCATGTGTCCATACAGCAATGTGTGCTCTCAAGTGGGTCATGTGTCCACACAGCAATGTGTGCTCTCAAGTGGGTCATGTGTCCGTCCATACAGCAATGTGTGCTCTCAAGTGGGTCATGTGTCCATACAGCAATGTGTGCTCTCAAGTGGGTCATGTGTCCGTCCATACAGCAATGTGTGCTCTCAAATGGGTCATGTGTCCATACAGCAATGTGTGCTCTCAAATGGGTCATGTGTCCATACAGCAATGTGTGCTCTCAAATGGGTCATGTGTCCATACAGCAATGTGTGCTCTCAAGTGGGTCATGTGTCCGTCCATACAGCAATGTGTGCTCTCAAATGGGTCATGTGTCCATACAGCAATGTGTGCTCTCAAATGGGTCATGTGTCCATACAGCAATGTGTGCTCTCAAATGGGTCATGTGTCCACACAGCAATGTGTGCTCTCAAATGGGTCATGTGTCCACACAGCAATGTGTGCTCTCAAATGGGTCATGTGTCCACACAGCAATGTGTGCTCTCAAATGGGTCATGTGTCCGTCCATACAGCAATGTGTGCTCTCAAATGGGTCATGTGTCCACACAGCAATGTGTGCTCTCAAATGGGTCATGTGTCCATACAGCAATGTGTGCTCTCAAATGGGTCATGTGTCCACACAGCAATGTGTGCTCTCAAGTGGGTCATGTGTCCATACAGCAATGTGTGCTCTCAAATGGGTCATGTGTCCATACAGCAATGTGTGCTCTCAAATGGGTCATGTGTCCATACAGCAATGTGTGCTCTCAAGTGGGTCATGTGTCCGTCCATACAGCAATGTGTGCTCTCAAATGGGTCATGTGTCCACACAGCAATGTGTGCTCTCAAGTGGGTCATGTGTCCATACAGCAATGTGTGCTCTCAAGTGGGTCATGTGTCCGTCCACACAGCAATGTGTGCTCTCAAGTGGGTCATGTGTCCATACAGCAATGTGTGCTCTCAAGTGGGTCATGTGTCCACACAGCAATGTGTGCTCTCAAGTGGGTCATGTGTCCGTCCATACAGCAATGTGTGCTCTCAAGTGGGTCATGTGTCCGTCCATACAGCAATGTGTGCTCTCAAGTGGGTCATGTGTCCATACAGCAATGTGTGCTCTCAAGTGGGTCATGTGTCCGTCCATACAGCAATGTGTGCTCTCAAATGGGTCATGTGTCCATACAGCAATGTGTGCTCTCAAATGGGTCATGTGTCCATACAGCAATGTGTGCTCTCAAGTGGGTCATGTGTCCGTCCATACAGCAATGTGTGCTCTCAAATGGGTCATGTGTCCATACAGCAATGTGTGCTCTCAAATGGGTCATGTGTCCGTCCATACAGCAATGTGTGCTCTCAAATGGGTCATGTGTCCATACAGCAATGTGTGCTCTCAAATGGGTCATGTGTCCGTCCATACAGCAATGTGTGCTCTCAAGTGGGTCATGTGTCCATACAGCAATGTGTGCTCTCAAATGGGTCATGTGTCCATACAGCAATGTGTGCTCTCAAATGGGTCATGTGTCCGTCCATACAGCAATGTGTGCTCTCAAATGGGTCATGTGTCCATACAGCAATGTGTGCTCTCAAATGGGTCATGTGTCCGTCCATACAGCAATGTGTGCTCTCAAATGGGTCATGTGTCCATACAGCAATGTGTGCTCTCAAATGGGTCATGTGTCCATACAGCAATGTGTGCTCTCAAATGGGTCATGTGTCCGTCCACACAGCAATGTGTGCTCTCAAATGGGTCATGTGTCCGTCCACACAGCAATGTGTGCTCTCAAGTGGGTCATGTGTCCATACAGCAATGTGTGCTCTCAAGTGGGTCATGTGTCCATACAGCAAGAGCGTGGAGGTCGAAAGGCAAGTTTCAAGAGTTGGTCCCACAATTTGAGGCTCAGGGATTGAACTTGGGTGGCGGTGTACATAGGGTTCTCATGTGACTGTTTTGATACAGTGCTGATAACACAGTCTAATTTTTAATCCCCTGTCCTATTTTACCCATAGGAAGGATTTATTTTCTTGGATGTGAAACAACTTTCTTGAACAAGAAAACTTCCTTGAGCAGCGAAAGCAACAGCCTCGCTAATGGGTTCTAACACGCAGTAGTCCTGGGCTCCGGACTCGGTCTGCCCTCTCTGCTGTAAGGTATATCAGGTTAACCAAGTTTGCAGAAGCCGGCATCAACAAGGCTGTGAGCCTAAAAGCTGCTTGGTCTTCACATCTCAGGGAGGACCAGAGAGCTTGCTAGTTTCAAAATGCAGAGAAGCAGGCCTTCCAGAAGTAACATGTCTTCTACCACAACCTCTGTGCCGCCTTGCACAGGCTCTGGGGAGCTTGAAGCAGGCCAGGCTGACCTCCCAGCAGAGACCCACTGTCCCATATGTAAGGAGAACTTCAAGAACCCAGTGACCATCCAGTGCGGGCATAAATTCTGCCTCTCCTGCATCAGTGCGTTCTGGAAGGATCTAAAGGATAATTTTCCCTGCCCTGTTTGCCACGTTAATTGTCCAGAAAGGAATTTTCAGAGTAATCAGCAACTAAGCAAACTCACTGAAGTCGCCAAGTGGCTCCCTGTAAGAAAGGGCCGGAGGCAAAGGCAGATAGGAGAACGTTCCAGAGAAGCACAGTCTTTGGCCCTTTCCTGTGGGCAGGACCAAGAGGTTTGCTCCCCCAGTCCCACATGTCACATCGTTTTGCCCACGGAGAATGCCACCCTCTGTCATAGGAAACAAATTGAGAATTACATTAAGCTCTGGAGAGAGAAAGTAGAGTTGACTGAGAAAGTCCTTGCCACCCAAAGGAAAAGATTGCTAGAACTGAAGAAAAGGGCAGACCGCAGAAGAGAAGAGTTGACATCTGAATACCAACAATACTGGTTGTTTCTTAGGGAGCAACGAGAGAGCATTCTTGAGGGGTTAGAAAATGAAGAGCTAACTGGATTATCCCAAATGCAGGCCAACATAGAAGAATTCTCAGATCACATCGCTTCATTGAAGCATCTGCTGGCGGAGGTAAGGAACAACTGTGTAAAGTCAGAACTGGACTTGCTGGCAAGTGTTAAAGACTCCTACAGGCGATACAAAGCCTTAAAACGCCCCGCATTCTTCTCGCTTCTGCCAACAGAGTATGGCTACCAGTTTCCTCCACAATATTCAGGCTTGGACAGAATCATTAAGCGATTTCACGTGGATGTACTTCTGGATCCTGAAACAGCGAACTATAAACTTAAGATCTCACAAGATAAAAAAATTGTGCAACTTATGATCACGCAAAGGGTACCGCGTAGCCACAGAAGGTTTTGCGGGATCCCCGTTGTTCTGGGGTCTGAGGGGTACAGTTCCGGCAGACAGTACTGGGAGGTAGACGTGGAGAACAAGCATCAGTGGCTCCTAGGGATTTGCCAAGAGCCCTTCCCCAGGAGAAGGGTCAGGAGCGATAGTAGAAATCGACCATTCTCAGTGCACAAGAGGTTTCGGGGAGTTGGGCTATACGAAGGGAAAACTTACGTCGCATTGGGCCATAAGCTAATCTGTCTTCTGCCAAAGATAAACCCCAATAGGGTTGGAATTTTTTTAGACTCCGAAATACATGAGGTTTCGTTCTACAATTTGCGTGATAAGTCCCTTCTGTACAAGTTTAGGGACTGTCCTCATGGTGCACTTTGGCCTTATTTCTACACTGGGACAGATAGCAGGCCCCTGAAGATCTGCACACCCGAAGATCTCGAGTGGTGAGAGGCCAGACAACCAGCGAATCTAGTCAGCAGGTCTGGTATTTCGTTTTTTTTTTTTTTTTTTTTCCAGTTTTCATTCTAACAATCACAATAGTTGTTTTGGTTTAATCTGCTTCAAGGAGTTCCAAAGGAGTCAGAATACCTGCTTTATAAATCATGGGACCTTAGTAAATGTTCCTTCGGTAGTTGCCAAAAAAAATTCATTGATGCCAGTTCTTGTAAACCACCTACGTCTTTCTTTTTTAATAAAAACCAAGCCTTTCACTGATTGAAAACTCATCTTTACATCGTTCCCTGGTCCTGGCTCCCCACTCCCTGCCGCCACAGACCACCTGTCTCCTCTGTTGCTTTTTTACCAATGACGTTGAACTTTGACCCATTTATGGTCAGACACGGCTGTGGACACCAGTGCTGAGGTCACCATCAACGACAGGAAGAAGGCACAGGATGGCAGAGAAGCACCTGCCAAGGGGGATGCTAATGAGAGAAACGGGGACCAGCAGCTGACAGACGAAGAGGAGGATGGAAAAGATGCGGAGAGCGAACGAGGCAGTTGTGGGCAAGCAGGGCGCTGGAGGTGGTGAGGGCGTTTTCCTACAGGAGGCCAAGGACTGGGGAGGATGTCCAGAGAGCAGCAACTGTGATCCAGGCACTTCCCGTCCTAGACGCTCCCTGTGGTCCCCTTCACCTAGAGAAGCAGACTCGCCAGCTCTCCCGGGACAGTGCCACCCACAATGACATGAGCTATTCACCACCAAAGCCACAGAGGGAATCTGCAGCAAGGGAGGGGAGAAGAGCCCAAACATGCAAGGCCCTGCCCACCCCCTTTTAAAAGAAAATTTATGTTCTTATTTGAATTTAATTTTAGTGATGACCAGGGACCAAACCAGAGAGGGTTCTCTGTCCTGTTTCTGACTTTACTTGGTGACTGTGTTCATTATAACCTCAAAGGTGGAGAAAACAACTCTCTTAAAAACACAACAAATGTATCCCAAGCATCGCAATCACCTGCTTGTATGTACCTGGTTGTATTATAAGTGATTGATTTATACAAGACAGCTAAAAGGGCCAAGCATAGGTTTCTTTTTCCTCCCTTGGTCTATGAAATTGGTGCATTTATACCTGTTTGAGACAGTGCCCAACAGTCCACACAGCCGCATATAATTAAACATAAAATTTTAAGTTTGGTTTTGGTTTTAATGTAAAAAGAAAAACCTCGCCGGGCGGTGGTGGCGCATGCCTTTAATCCCAGCACTTGGGAGGCAGAGGCAGGCGGATCTCTGTGAGTTCGAGACCAGCCTGGTCTACAAGAGCTACTTCCAGGACAGGCTCCAAAACCACAGAGAAACCCTGTCTCGAAAAACCAAAAAAAAAAAAAAAAAAAACAAAAAAAACCTTCTCTAATGTCAAGCATGTGTGTTCTTTTGTGGTTACTCTTTGGTTTTTAAAGGTCTTGCTATGCAATCCAGGCTGGTCTGGAACTTGTGACCTCCTGTATTAGTCTTCCACATACTGTGTTTAGAGGTGTATGCTGGCGTTTGAAAGTGGGAGTTTTCAATAGTCATCAGTTTGCCTCAGTATTTTTCACCAAAATTGTATACCACCTCATTGTTCTGTTTTTGTTTTGCTTTTGTTTTGAGATATCACTGTAAACTAGGCTGGTCTTGAACTCGGGGAGCTAATCCAGAATACCCAGTTTCCTGGAGTGCTGAGAACTGAGTCTGTCTGTTGTATTGACTCTGCTATGGAAGGACGAAGTTCTTCACCACTTACATCTATTCCAGTATTTATACACTAAAATCTTCTTTACAGGTAGGGACTTCACAGTCTCAGCTACTCCAGGGGCTAAGAAAGCAGTAGCTCACGTTAGATGCCAGTCTAGGCAACAGCAAGGCCAGGAAAGAAACTTTGGAAGTTGGGCATCAGTGGCACAGTCCTATAATCCCAGTGCTTGAGAGGCTGGGGTACATAGTGAGACCCTGACCCAAAACTCTTATACCCCTAAAAAACAAAAGGCCATTTTGACAGCCACCCATAGTATAAATGGGTCTTGGTCAGGAGTGTGTGTGAGAAGTAACACTCTTGCCTAGAATGTGTAAGGTCCTGGGTTCAATCCCCAGTACCACCTACTTTCTCTTCAAGAATGGACTTTAGATTTTGAATGCCCTGTTTCTGTTGGCTCTGCTTGATGGCAGCTATGCAGCGCCTAAGAATGAGGGTCTTGAGCTAGAGGCCAGTTTGTGATGGGAAATCTGTCAGCCAATCTTTAAGAGGTTGGACCAGGTTAGGGTGTGGCCTTTTGGGTACTGGGAGAAAACCCTCAACCGGCCCAGGGTTCACTCTCTGTGGTTCCCAGGCCACACAGCTGAGGTTGGACTTCTCATTCCTGTTTCGTCAGTTTGCTCCTTATAATAACGAATATATAATTGAAATACCTTGGAGTTCACCTGGGATTGTTTGGCCCTAGGTGTCTGGTCTGTTTCCAGCCTGAGCTCCTGTGAAGAAAACAGGTTCTGCAGGCCAAGGTTCCAGGTCTCAAAGAACCATACGCAAGAGTCACCACCCTAGGGGGCGCTCCCACACAGCCGGCTCCAAATAGCTCTGACGGAAGACTCATCAGACTCATCAAAGAGGTGTGGAGAGAGTTTAGACTTAGAGCAATTGCCTGGCATTTGAGAACTCTTGGGTGTGATTCCCAGCACAAGCGGTATGGGTTCATAAGGTACATAAGTGTTCAGTACCCACTCTTAGAGAGGGGGCACCATGTTTAAAGTTGTGGAAGTTTACTGAAATCACGTCAGTTGTAGAGTTACACAGCCAAGCAGCATCCTCTTTGTTTTTTAAAAAAGTATCTTATGGGAGTGTCGGGTCGGGGGCTCTGAGGGCGCTGGACATGTCTGCCATTCTTTCTTCCTCTCAGGCCTATTCTCTTTACCTCCAGTTTTGCATCCTCCTGTCTCTGCTCCATCTGGACTGGGGTGCCACAGGTTCAGCTGTAGGCTGACCACGTGGGTCATGATACGGGTTATAGATGTTCAACTCTGGTCTTCATCGCTCCCCAGCAAGTCTTCTTAACCACTGCGCTGCCTCCCCAGCCTGAATTCCTGTTTCATAGTCAGGGTTTCACGAAGCAGTCCTGGTTGACCTAGAACTTACCATGAAGACCAGGCTGGCCTCTACCTCATAGACACCCATCCACCTCTGCCTCTGCTTGGTTGAAAGGCCTTTGCTACCACACCAGGCCTTTCGTTGAAGATGGAAGCAAACGTCTTTTCACCCCAGACAGACCAGAGAAAAGATTGCACCCCATGAACTTAACTGGAGTTCCGTATAGGAGTTTGTGTACAGAAGAGCGTGCCTGTTGGAGCACCCACAAGTTAGAGCCTCAAAAATCTCAACTTTGCAGCACCCCTTTAACCTCTTACACAGAGAGAAGGCCTGGCGAGCCCCTTCCTTCCTCAGGGACCCAGGGACCCAGGGACCCAGTCTTGTGCAGGTCTGAGATTAACTACAGAGCAGTTGTGTAGCCAGAACGCCCTTGAAGTTCTGGTCCTCCTGCCTCCACACCCCCCAAGTGTCAGTACCACAGTCAGGCACCACAAAATAGGCTTCCAATCAGATAAAAATATGGTCATCTGTTCCAGGCTGTTTCTACTCCCTGTCCCTCCCCCCTCAGTTTCTACATGGAAGCAGGGTTTCTCTCTCTAGCCCTGGCTGTCCTGGAACTCTATAGCGCTATAGACCAGGCTAACCTTGAACTCAAGAGACCTACCTGCCTCTGCTTCCCATGTGCTGGGATCAAAGGTGTGAGCCACCACATCTAGCTCCTGTTTCAACTCTTTAAATCCAGTTCCATCCCTTTCATTTTGGGGCAACTTGATATATATCACAGATTGCCCCTCTTCCTCTTGCTCATAAAAGTTGTTTGCTCCAAAACCACTTTAGTGAGTGCTATGAAGGTTACAGTTCCCTCTTATAGCCAGGTCAGAGTTCAAGATGCTGGGACTGGCCTGGAACTATCCACTTCATTGCACCAAGGAGAGCCTTGTGTGGCTCTCACTATGGCCCTGAGTATCCGAGCCCTTGCTGTCAGAGGGAACTAGTGAGCAACTGTTTAAAAAAATAGATGCAGTCGGGCTGGATCCATAGAGATATCTCAGTGGTTAGATGCATGTACTGCTCTTCCAGAGCATCTGAGTTCAATTCCCAGTACCCACATCAGGCAGACTACAACTGCCTGTAGCTCAGCTCCCAGGGCATCTGACACTGTTGGCCTGCACGAGCACCCGTACACACTTACATATATACGTAGATTAAAAAAATAGAAATATATTAAAGAGGAAAAAATAGATGCAGTCAGGTGTGGTGATACACACTTTTAATCTCAGTACTCAGGAGGCAGAGCCAGGTGGGTACCTAGCCAGCCAAGGCTACAGAGAGACCAGAGAGAACAAAGTTCAAGACCTGCCTCTACTACAGGGCGAGTTTAAGTTCAAGGTTAGCCTGGGCAACTTGGTGAGAACCTGCCTCAAAATAACAAAAAAGGAGTTTGGGGGGTTGGAGAGGTGACTCAGGTTAAGAGCACTGGCAGCTCTCAGGGGTCCTGAGCTCAATTCCCGGAAACCACATGGTGGCCTACAACCACCCTCAATGAGATCTGGTGATCTTTTCTGGCATGCAGACATACATGCAGGCAGAACGCTGTATACATAATAAATAAAACTTTTTTAAAAAGCTAGGTTGGAATTTGATCAGTGTAGAGAATTAGATTATTATCTAATAATTATCAGTTATTAGAATTGAATGAATGAGGTCCTAAGAAAGAGGGGTAAAAGAGAAAGAAGAGGGGTATGAGAGAAGGAAGCAAAGGAAGCAGGGAGAGAGGGAGGAAGATAAACCTCCAGACAACCTGGAAGAAAGGGATTCACCTCCAGGAGGGCTATTGTATGTGAAGTAAGCTCTCTCAACAGAAGGACAGGTATCACAAGCTGGGCATGTTGATGCCTGCCTGTGACCACAGCCCTTGAGAGTCAGAGGCAGGAGGATGACTGTAAGTTCAAGATCTGGTCTTGATGTCCATGCCAGTTTAGTCTACAGTATAAGACATAGTCTCAAAAACAAACAAAACGCCCAAAGACCAGAGAATGCTTCAGTCCAGGAGAGCACCTGAGAGGCAGGTCTCCAGCTCCCACAGCTACAGAGACCAAGAGGATGAGAGATGAATGACCCCCCACACACACACACCAAATGGAGCACACCAGAGCCACAGGCGTTGAACAGCCTCATCTTTAAACTCACCTCCGCTGTGCCAGCATCTCATTCCATATGTATTCTGTTGACTGTTATTTTCTATTTACCTTTAACTCTCGAATATGCATCTCAAGGTGTTTTCTTTTTGTTTGCATATTGTTCAGTTAGGTTTTAGGTCTCTTTCTATTCCTTCATCCGATACAGTTTAAAGCATTCTCTACATTTAGTCTCATCTCTTATAATCTGAGTGGACTCTGGCCAACTTGAGCATGGCTGGCTGGCCTAGCCCTTCTTTCCATTTCCCTCTGCCTTGTTAAAAGCTATTAAATTACGTTCCTAAAGCTAGGCACCAAAGCCTACTCCCTTATTTGGCCACTTCCTCCTCCTGGGGCTGACCATCAAGGTCCAGCTATCAAAGTATTAAAGTCCAGCAATCAAAAACCCCCTTTGACTCACCTAACTGACATGTCCAATTGAAATTAAACACCTCATCCTGACACCGGGCTCTCCCTTTACCTTTATAAACCACCATTTGCCTATGAGCCACATCTGTCTCCCCTCTATCCAGAGGCAGACATTAGTCGTTGTGTCCACCCTGCCCCCCCCAGCTCCGTTTTCCTCGATCCCTTCCCCTTATCCCTCATCCTCTACCTCCTGTCTTTGTCTCTTACACCCTGTCCTCTCTCCCTCTGGGGCAAATAAATCTCCTTAGTGCTGAGAACTTGGTCTTGGGGTTCCTGGGCCAATACTTTTCCGTTCATACCCCACCCCTCTTAATTCCTACCTTTTCTCATTCATCCTTTTCTTCTCCCCTTTTTTCTTAACTATGACCTTCCATAACTTTAAGTGTCCTTAGAATCCACAGCTAACAATATCTCAGCCTTCCCTTCTTAGCTACTTTAGATATGATGGAATCCTTAAATCCTTGCCCTCACTCATCCCACATCCTTCCTATGTTAATCCCAAAGACTGGAGGAGAAAGACCACTTCCAACCCAAATCATCACGGTCAAATTCATTAAAGTAAGCTTTTTTATACTTGGGCTGTCGCTCCCTAAAAGTGGGGTTCAGGAGATCACCATTGGACGTGAGGAAGACAAGGTTTTTATAGCTCAAGGGTAGGGGTTTCCAGATGGGGGACTTGGCAGGCAAAATAGGTGGGGTTACAGGTGCAGAACATAGGCCCAACAAGGTCGCCAGTAATGAGCTCCTGAAACAAAGACATGATTGCAAGGTGATTGTAACAAGGTCATCATAACAACAGGTGGTCACAACAAGGTAGTCTTAACAACCTTTTGAAACAAAGGTAGGGTTGCAAGATGGTAAAACAAAGACATGGTTGCCATTTCCTGGAATAGTATTCCAGAACCATTTGTAGTTAAGGTTACAGGTTGGACATAGCCCAATCCTTGAGAAACAGAGGTTTAACCATAAGCAGGAACGAATCTAGTTTATCTTTATAAAAAGATGGCTTTTAAGCCTAAGGTGGAGGTAGGTTGATTCATGACCTCCTCCTAATATTTTTAACTAAATATTAATAAAATTTGAGTACACACCATACAATCTTTTGTTGTTTACTCTCCAACAGCTGTAGAACTCTAAGGGCTACTGTTATCAGCTGGCTAGAAGGACAAGTCCATGGTGGTAATACCAAACAGCTGTGGTTGCTCTCTCAGTTCATCTCCAACTCAAGGAATAATAAAGGGCTTGCATCAGACACCAGAAGCCTCTGGACTGAACAATTATTTCCTGAACTACACACTCAATACCAACACATCCATATGCCACCTGAACCCTAAAAATACTTCAACTAAAGAATCTAGCTGTTAAACATGAGCCGTCATGTCCAAGACACTCTTTATTATTAATTTTGAGCCAAGGTCTCATGTAGCTCTGGCTGGTGAGGAATGGCACTATGCAGCCAAAGCAGATCTCGAATTCACAAAGATCCAGATCCACCTGTCTCGGCCTCAAGAATGATGGGGCTTCTGGGGTACCACCAGCCCCAGCCACTGTCACTTTATATAAGAGCCTTGAGTGTATCCCTGAATTTGAATATTAGTGGTAGGCCCTAAATCACTTCCTACAGATCCTCACATACCACAATGGTTGGATCTCAGCTAGAAGTGTCTTCTCAAGTCTTTGTGTAAGGCTGGAATGGTAATTTCCATACCTGGAAGCTGGCAGAAATAATTCTCCCGGCTTTTATCAGTGCTATGCAATGCTGTTCATGTTTCTGACTCTGGGAGTTTCAGCTCATTTCAAAGCTTCAGTTTCCATTTGAACCCTCCGATCAAAGAGCTCAGTACCATGAAACGCTCTTATAATCTCAGCCAAGAGGTCCTTGTGTTCAAGACCTGCCTAGGCAATGTAGGGAGACCCTGTCCCCAAAACAAATAAAAATCATTGCTTAGACACCTCTGGTATTAGACTGGAGCTCTTTCCCTTACTACTCTGCTAAAATAATTCTGAAATGTAAAATTTCCACTTACATTTGTTTATTTGAGCCTGTGTGACAGTGCCATAGTCTGCTATGGAGGTCAGAGAGCAGCTTGAAGGCATCGGTTCCACTACCTGGGTCCTGGTGACCGAACTCATATATCAGCCCGGCAGCCAGCACCTTATCCATGGAACGATCTTCTTTTGACCTCACTGTCTTTTATCTGTTTAAGATTTTTTTCATTTATGTGTATGTGTCTGTAAGAGTTTCTGTGCACCACATGAGTGCAGGAGCCTGTAGAGGCCAGAAGATGTGTTGGATCTCCAGATACTGGACTTACAGGCAGTGGTGAGCTACCCTATGTAGATTCCAAGAACCAAACCTGTGTCCTCTGCAAGAGTAGAAAGTACTCTTAGCCATTGAACTATTTCTCTAGCTCCTTTGTTTGCTTTTTAATTTTATTTTATTGTATGTACCAGTGTGTGTAATGTCTGTGAATGTGGGCATGAGAGTGCTGCTGCCCACAAGTGGTTAGAAGACAGCCTGGGGTGGCAATTCCAACCTTCTACCCTGTGTGAGACACTGTCTCATTGTCACTAAGTCCTAATTGATGTAAGGTTGCTTTTTACATGAATTGGTAATCAAGAAAATGCCCCATACACATGTCAACAGGCCAATCAGATAGCGGCAATTTTTCAACTAAGATTCCTTGCTTCCAGGTGTCTTTCCATTGGGTTGAGAGCTGAAAGTGACAATCATCAACAATGGAACCTCACTTTTTTGGGCTTGTGCCTCTGCCATGCTCTCCATGCGTTAGGAGTGTCTAGTTTGGACAAGAGTCAGCAGTCCTCACCCAGAAGATCACCCTTCAAATCATTAAAATCTCCACATGCCTCGTCGCACATCCTCTGCAGGTGTGGGTCTAGCTGTGGCAAGCTTGCCTCTTTTGTTCTTTTTAAATTGGTGCTTTATTTATTTAGATTTTTATTGCATTTGTGTGTGTGTGTGTGTGTGTGTGTGTGTGTGTGTGTGTGTGTATGCAGGTGCTCTAGGAGTCCAGAGGGTCTTAGATCCCTAGGAGCTTAGTTACAAGCATTCGTTGAGCTGCGTGCGTGCCATGGGTCACAGGAAATTGAACTCTGGTTCCCCTGGAAGAGCAGCCAGCAGTCTTAACAGTACTTGATCTTCCTGGCTGAGTAGTAAATGTACTTAGCCATTGGGCCATCTCTCCAGGCCCTTCGTGTTTTATAGAAGTTGACATGCTGTAATTGCACGTAATTTTTGCTATACAATATGATATTTCAGTGTCGGTGTGTAAGGATCAGAGTGCATAAGCCATGCTCTCTCCATGCAAGGGGATCCAAACCAGAGCTTTATACCTTCAAGGCAAGCACTCCAACATGTGAACTGTATCCCTGACCCTTAGCATTTGTTTATACTGGGAATGCTCGGAATTGTATCTTCTAGCTGGATTGAAACATTCAATGAGGTCTTGTGAGCTCTAGTCGTAGTTTGTTGTTGATATTTGAGACGAGATCGCACTCTTCATCCCTGGATAGCCTGGAACTCTCTATGTAGACTACGCTGGCTGTCAACACAGAACAGAGAACCACCTGCCAATGCTTCTGCTTCCCAGCTTCGAGACTAAAAGCATGCATGGCTGAACCGAACATTAGGAGTCTTCCTTTGGGCATTTTACTAATTCTTAATTATGGATGATCCTTTACCCACCAACTTGCCAATCTCCCTGGCCCTCCTCCTTACTACACTGCCTTGCCCTAGCATTCTCTTTTCCACTTTCACATTGCATTTTGTGCTCCCCAGCTTCATTGTGTATACATCAGCCATCGTGTCTCCACCCCCATACCCCACAAACACATATTAGTCTCTTTCGGGGCTTCAGTTACTGAGGATGGACAGACCCACCCACTTGTTCACTGACTACAATACCCATCATCCTCTCAGAGGGCTGCATCTGCACCAAGGTTGTGGAAAATGCTTTGCTCTGGGTGGGATCTGCTTTCCCATGACCTAGTTGTCTCTAGGAAGTCAAAGCTAACCCTGCCTTTCCATCTCTATCACGGGACCCCAGCATAAAGGGGATAGCCACAATAGAGGGTTCCCTGGTCTTTTTTTGTTTTTCGAGACAGGGTTTCTCCGTAGCTTTTGGTTCCTAGTTCTTGTAGACCAGGCTGGCCTCGAAGTCACAGAGATCCGCCTGCCTCTGCCTCCCGAGTGCTGGGATTAAAGGCATGCACCACCACCGCCCGGCCTTCCCTGGTCTTTTGACATCTGGAAACGATATGCAATAAGTAGGATACTCATTTTTTTTAACTTTATTTTTATACATATAGGTGGCTTGCCTACATGCGTATCTGAGCACCACATCCATGCAATGCCCTCAGAGGTCAGAAGAGGCTTGCTCGATCTGCTGGCACTGGAGTTACAGACAGTTGTAGGCTGCAATGTGGGTGCTGGGAATTGAACCCAGGTCCTCTTCTAACTGTTGAGCCATCTCTCTGTCCCTGGTAGAAGTAAGTAGAACCACTGAGCGGTGGTGGCATACTCCTTTAATCCCAGCCCTCGGGAGGCAGAGGCAGGCGGATCTCTGTGAGTTCGAGGCCAGCCTGGTCTAAATGAGCGAGTACCAGAACAGGCTTCAAAGCTACAGAAAAATCCGAGAAAAAAAAAGTAAGTAAAACCAGCAACAATGAAATGTTTTGACCTAACTTTTATTCCCAAGTGCTCCTGGGAATAAAAATGCAATAATAAGAAAGGGCTGGAAAGATGCTTCATCGGGTTCAGAGCACTGGCTGTCTTTGCAGAGGACCAGTGTTCAATTTCTACCATCTACATGGCTGCTCAAAATTGTAACTGTAGTCCCAGAAGACCTTAAAGCCTTCCCCTGCTTCTTCAAAGTACTGCACACACATGGTGCACAGACATAGGGAAAACGCCCATACACAAAGATGAATTTTAAAACATGAAGAAAAGAAATACAGGATCATTTTCTGATCTGCGTTGCAGGGCCACATATCCCAACTTGTTGGTGGGCTGAGGCAGGAATATCCAAACGGTAAGGGCCTGCCTGCGCTACAGAATTATTTCAACACCAGCCTGTCCAACTTTGTTATCGTGTTTGTGTGGCACGTGCATGGGGGCATGCGCATACCGCGATGCTTGAGGCGGTCAGGGGAGTTGTGGTTGTTAATGCAAATAAGGGTCTCATCATCAAATCAGGTGCGCCTCTTTATCTGGGCCCATTTGGGCATGCGTAGGTCATTTCCCCTCCCACTTCCAGATAGCTTATCTTTGCAGCCTTAGAGGCCTGTGAGCTCTTTCTTGGTGCTGCAAGGCTGCCTGTGTGCTCAGTACAGGTAAACTGGGGTGGATGGGGCATAGAAAGTGTGGATGGGAAGCCGGGCAGGGGTAGTGCAAGCCTTTAACCCTAGCACTTGGGAGGCAGAGGCCGGAGAATCGCTGTGAATTTGAGGCCAGCCTGGTCTATAAGAGCTAGTGCCAAAGCTACAAAAAAAAAAAAAAAATCAAAACCAAAAGAGAAACAGGAGAGAGGGAAGGAGGGAGGGAGGGAGAGAGAGGGGGGGGGAGAATGGGAGTTTTGGGAGTTTTAAGAGTTTTAAGTGCGGAAACCTTAGGGGCACAAATTGCTCTTTAGTTTCTGGAGCCTCTTTTGAGAAAAACCAAATCAAATCGGATGTGGTGACCCACGCTTTTAGCCCCAACCTTTGGAGGCAGAGGCATCTCTGGGAGTTGGAGGTCAGCCTAGTCTACAGAATAAGCTTCAGACCAGCCAGGGCTACATAGAAAGACCCGGTCTCAAAATTAATTGTTATTTAATCAGGAAAGACACGATCATTTCTGGATCGGCGTGCAGGCTTGCCAGTCAGATCACAACTTCTCCGGAGGCTGAGGCAGGAGCATCCAATGTTTAAGGCCTGAATGAATTACACATAATGAATTCACGGCCAGCCTGTACAGTTTTCAGAAGAAAACAAAACCACTTTATTGTAGTGTTGGGGGCGGGGGGGGGGGGCATGTAGCGTGGTGCTTGTGGGGAGTCAAAAGACAGCTTTGTGGAGTTGCACCGTACAGCTTTTCGTAGGTCTTGGGAATTGAATTCAGGTGGTCCTGCACGTCACATGACTGAAATCACCTGTACTCCGTGAGCCACCTCGATGGCCCAGCTGGTCCAATTTAATACACCTTTTTTTTTCGTTGATTGATGGGTTTATTGTTTTGGGACCACATCGCACTTTGTGTCCTGGCTGGCCTGGAACTCAGGGGCATCTGCCTCTCTCCACGTCTGCAATGGGGTGAAGGGTCCACTTGGAACTGAAGGGGACCTGGATCTGTAGAGGCAGACTAAGGGAATGAAGGGCGTAAACGGGGTTTCAGGGCCCAGGAAAATCAGGGACTGATATGTGTGAAAGGTGGTGGGCTTCGTGGCCTCAGACTTGTCCTCCTACCCAGCTTCTTGACTTCTAGGCATTCTGATGTGGATCCCCAGGGCCCAAATGGTAGAAAGAGACAAGCATTTCCCACAGACTGTTACCTGGCGTCCACACGGAGACCATGACATGGCATGCCCTTCCCCATATAAGCTAATAAATACCCTTTTTAAAAATTAAAATATATTCAGATTCTCATAGGGAAAGCTGTTCATCCCCCTGATCTTGGCAAGGACCCTGCCTCAGTTTCCTTCCCCAGTGATTGCGGGGTACTCCCCACACCCCTCCCTTACAGTTCGGCTTGGTGATCATCTTTTCATTTATTGCACCCGACTTCCTGAAACAGCAACTAAAGCCCTCAGAAGCCAAGGTCGTCAGTACCATGTTGCTAATTCAGTGGAAATCTGGGGTGCAACACTCCTAGCTGTATCTGTTTGTATCATCATAGATAGTATAACAATGGTACTTCATCTTGTGAAATCCTCTTTAGTTACATTTAGGATTTTGATAACTCCAATCAATGGAGTATTACAGACTATTTCATACTATTGTATGAAGCATTTCAATATAAGTTGTTTTGTTTTTCTTTTCTTTCTTTTTTTTTTTTTGAATTTTTGTTTTTTTGAGACAGAGTTTCTTCGTGCATCCCTGACTATCCTGGAACTCATTCTGTAGACCAGGCTGGCCTCTGCTTCCCGAGTACTGGATTTAAAGGCATGTGCCACCGCCACCAGGCTCAATACAGTTTTAAAGGCTGCACAGTACTGTGTGAGTACACAGAGGAGAGCCCGGCATTCCCGTGTCAGCAGTGCCAGCTAGCATTCCAACCTATCTGGCTGGCTGGCTATGTATTTATTTTTGAGGCAAGGTGTCATGTTTCTCATGCTGGTCCCAAATTCCCTATGTAGTCTAGAATGACTATGAACTTTGGAATGTTGTTGTTTGGTTGGTTGGTAATGTATTGAGTTGCATTTTGTTTTGCTTAGAGACAAGTTCTTTCCATTTAGCCCGGACTAGCCTTAATTTGCCATTGCCTTATTTCAACCTCCCACGTGCTGGGATTGCAGGTGTTTAATATATATATATGTTACACTTGAGACCAAATCCAGAGCTTGGTGCATGCGAAGCAAGCACTCAACTTCTGAGCTTCAGCCCCAGCCTTGATTTTTTTTTTAAATATTGATTTTTTTTTATATGTTAAGAGAAGGAAAAATATGTTCAAGAAGAAAGTAAAGTCACCAAGAGCCTGGGTGTGGGTCTCGTCAGGGGCATGGGTTTTGAAGAACTGGATTGTCCTGCCACTTTTCCATGGGAACAGCAAGTTTCCAAATATAAGTTTGTGGAAAATTTGTCCTGGAATACCAAATTCCAGCTGGCAGTTCTTGATCCCAGGATTATGCTGTAGACAAAGGATAAGAGTCACTATAGTCTTCTTGATTTCCAGACCAGTCCAGAATGTACTGTGATGTGCCTGCAAGGTTGTAATTTAATGGGATAATACCAGTACATTGTCTCCACAACAAAGTTCCATTAGACTCTCGTAGTTCCTTTGTGCATGGAGAAAATCTTTGAAGGGGTGAAGTGTCATTTACACAATTACCTTGAGGAAGCAATCACTTTGTAAAATAAGTACATTGTTTATCATGTCCCATAATTAATTTTGGAAACATTACAAGACATCCCTCCAAAGCAATATTCTTTGCTAAACATACAGGGATTGCTTTGCCATACCCAACATGAGAAAATTTTCAAGTAATCAGGAACTCTTGTATGGCAGGTTGATCTAAAAGATGTATGTGGTTGACTGTGACGACAATCTCCTTTCCTTCCCAAAAAGCAGGATGTAAAATAGGTGGACCAGGAACATAGGCCCAATCGGCCTCACTCTGGCTATTCTGGAGTATCATCAGGACCATCAGAATCAGCATCTTTCTGAACTACACACCATGCCAATTGAACAATTTCATCCTGTGGGAAAAAAAACCACAAACATGCCCTCTCCCTATACCAAAACATTGTCGGGACCCTTTCATAAACAAGTAGATGGATCTCTCCATTAAACTTGAGCGAATTGTGTGGTGGAGTTCTCATGCTGGTGGTGCTTTCATGCTGAAATCTATTCATGGGAGATTGCTCACAGACATCCAGTTTTAAATTTTTAAATTTTAAAATTAAAACACATATATGGTGACTGTGGGTATAACCCTAATTCTCCCTTTTTTGTTATATTTTTAAGATTTCCATGTGCCCTTTCAAAATTCCTTGCCCCTGCATAGTACATCATCTCAAATCCTTGAGATGAGTTTGTTCCAGAGACCGATATTGAGGTTTTAGCATCATTAGTTTAAGGGCACCCAGATAGGAATTATTATTTATTGAAGAAATCAATGACCAAAATCCCTGTGATGACTGACAGAAATTTCCTTTTTTTAATCTAACATTCCAGGGGATGGACAGGGGCGATGTGTTCATTGCTGTAATTACTTCCTGATGACCTTAGGACCTTGTTCTCAGGGCCCTGGAAGGCAAGACTGTTGGTTAAAAGCAATGAGGGAACTTAGAAGAATCGGGTTCATTGACCAGCTGAAAAGACAGCAGTCACATTGGCTGGACTGGTCCACATCAGGTTTCAGTAAGTTCAGGACTCATAGTCTTTTGGAGCAGGTTGTTATCAGCAATTGATGCTTGGATGTGTTTGTCAGCCAAGTGGAAACCTGGCAAAACAGTTACAAACTGGGAACAGAAGTTAAATTTGAAATTTTTATACTCATATTCTTAATAATTAAGGAAGGGGAAGAATCCCAAGACCAAGAGAGAGAAATAATACTGTAATCATTTTGACATGTGAAAAGGGGATTCAAGGTATATAATTTTCTAAATTTTCCAAAGTTTGTATGAATCTCCATTTTATAAAAGGACATAAAAGTTTCCAATATATTAGCATTATTAGTCTGTACTGAAATCCATACTTTAGAAGAGGGAGGTAACAGGTATCTGTGAAACAAAGGAGTAGACTCATACCCTGGAGTTCGATCAAAAACTATGATTTGGGTTAAACAGCATATAAGCCTATATTCAGAAGACAATCAAAAGAAACTTAAAATCTTGAGCTTGTGACACAAACAGTAAGTAATCATTGCTCTATTAGCTTGTCAGAACTTTATTAATGTTAAGCTCTGAACTTTTGAAATCCTAGTATAAAAATATTATGAAAGGGGAAAGAAATCTTGTAAATTTCTATATACATCTTAAGCTATTATTTCTTATAAATTTTATCTATATTTTTAGACTATCTTCTCAGACCCATATAATCTCCAAGCTTTTATGCCTTCAAAATCTTACAACCTGTATTGATATTCTCAGTTCGTTATTTTTTTCGACCCTCAAAATTAATATAGACTCATAAGCATTTTGTCCTGTGACTAGCCATCATAGGAGCAGTTAGACTGCAGTTCATTTACTGACCACAGATGTGATGTTGAAGTTTTTAAGAGCATGCTTGGACTTTTCTATGGAGGTCTGAAGAGATAAGAGCTTTAGCCTTGTTATTTTATAGGAGGCCAATCATATAGGCCCCTATAACTCAGAGAGTTGCACTATGATATTAACTATTAACTTGTATTTAGGACCTCAGTCTTCCTTTCACCTTTACAGCATGATTGCATGCTCTTTAAACTATTTAAACATAACTATTCTTCACTGAAGAATCACCAGCCTTACTAGTGGAGAAAATCAGAATTAGCATAACACGGCTAAATATTCGGCATTTTTATAGTTTCCTTATAAACTCAGCATTGTACATAGATGAATTCTTTCTTTTTTTACTTTATTGATTTTTATGGAGCTCTACATTTTTCTGTGCTCCCTTCCCTGTCACTCCCTTTCCCTTCAACCCTCATCCAAGGTCTCCATGCTCCCAATTTACTCAGGAGAGCTTGTCTTTTTCTATTTCCCATGTGGATTAGATCCATATACATCTCTCTTAGTGTCCTCATTGTTGTCTAAGTTCTCTGGGATAGTGATTTGTAGGCTGGTTTTCTTTGCTTTATAATTAAAAACCACTTATGAGTGAGTACATGTGGTAATTGTCTTTCTGTGTCTGGGTTACCTCACTCAAAATGATGCTTTCTAGCTCCACCCATTTGCTTGTAAAATTCAAAATGTCATTATTTTTTTTCTGCTGTGTAGTACTCCATTATGTAAATGTACCACATTTTCCTTATCCATTTTTCGGTCAAGGGACGTTTAGATTGTTTCCAGGTTCTGGCTATGACAACCAATGCTGATATGAGCATAGTTGAGCACATGTCCTTGTGACACAATTGAGCATCCTTTGGATATATACCCAAAAGTGGTATTACTGGGACTTGAGGAAGGTTGTTTCCTAATTTTCTGAGAAATCCCCATACTGCTATCCAAAGGGGCTGTACCAGCTTGCACTCCCACCAGCAGTGCAGAAGTGTTCTAACCTCTCCAGCATAAGTTGTCATCAGTGGTTTTGATCTTGGCCATTCTTACAGGTGTAAGATGGAATCTCAGAGTTGTTTTGATTTGCATTTCTCCGATGGCTAAGGATGTTGAGCATTTCCTTAAGTGTCTTTCAGCCATTTTAGATTCCTCTGTTGAGAGTTCTCTGTTTAGCTCTGTACTCCATTCTTTTTTTGGATTATTTGTTTCTTAATGACTAATTTCTTGAGTTCTTTGTATATGTTCGAGATCAGGCCTCTGTCTGATGTGGGGTAAGTGAAGATCTTTTCCCATTCTGTAGACTGCTGTTTTGTCTTGTTGACCATGTCCTTTGTTTTACAGAAGCTTTTCAGTTTTAGGAGGTCCCATTTATTAATTGTTTCTCTCAGTGCCTGTGCTGCTGGGGTTATATTTAGGAAGTGGTCCCTGTGCCAATGTGTTCAAGTGTACTTCCCACTTTCTCTTCTATAAGGTTCAGTGTGGCTGGCTTTATGTTGAGGTCTTTGGTCCATTTGGACTTGAGTTTTGTGCATGCTGATAGATATGGGTCTGTTTTCATTATTCTATGTGTTGATATCCAGTTATGCCAGCACCATTTGTTAAATATGCTTTCTTTTTTTCCATTTGATATTTTTTACTTCCTGGTCAAAAATCAGTGTTCAATGGTTTGTGGATTAATATCCAGGTCTTTGATTTGGGTCCATTGGTTCTCCTGTCTGTTCTTATGCCAATTCTAGGCTGTTTTTAGTACTGTAGCTCTCTAGTAGAGTTTGATGTCAGGGATTGTGATGCCTCCAGAAGTTCTTTTATTGTACAGGATTGTTTTGGATATCCTGGGTTTTTTGCTTTTCCATATGTAGTTAAGTACCGTTCTTTCCAGGTCTTTGAAGAATTTTGCTGGGATTTTGATGGGCATTGCATTGAATCTGTATATTGCTTTTGGTAAGATTGCCATTTTTACTATGTTAATTCTGCCTACCCAGGGACGTGGGAGATTTTTCCACTTTCTGGTGTCTTCTCCAATTTCTTTCTTCAAAGATTTAACGTTCTTGTCATACAAGTCTTCCACTTGTTTGGTTAGAGTTACCCCGAGATATTTTATGCTATTTGTGGCTATTGTGAAGGGTGTTTTCTCTGATTTCTTTCCCAGCCCTTTTATCATCTGTGTACAGGAGGGATACTGATTTTTTTTTTTTAGTTAATTTGGGCTTCCTCCTTCATTTCTTCTTCTTGTTTTTCATGCTGTGCAGCTAACCTCTTTTTTGTATTTAAACCGTGCAACTGCTTAGTTTTTTGTATTTACGCTGCTCAACTGCTGAGGTTTTTATATTTATAGCTGATGCTCCCTGGATATACTTACCGCACCTCTGAGTTCCCCTGTAATATGCAGTGTCCCTACAAAGACACCCCTCCCTAGAAGGCTATATAGCTAGGTGTCACCTGTAGGAGCCTACTCCTATAAGGTCAGCTACGTTCCTGGATAGGGGATCCTCGAGACCAAAGAAAAGTCAGAAGAAATAGAAGACAGGATAGAATCGGGAGGTCTATCTGGTCATATCAAAGCAGCCAAACAGCCCAGAGTTTATTTCAGAACTTGCTTATATGCAAAAGCAGAACAAAGCACAGCACAGATGGTCAGTTGGTATCTGACCACAAGACCATTCCTGTCCTTGAGTGAGCAGCCTCCTTCCCAACATGTGCTTGCTGCTGTAAGCAGCCTTACTTTCTATCTTCAGGTTCCTGGGGTTTGTCGTCAGCTGTATACTCTCTGCTAGATAGAGTGTTCTTTTCTTGTGGGTTAAATCAGAAGTCTCTTGTAGCCCTAAAGGTTATAGGAAAAAGTAGAGCAGGAAAGCTTTGAACTCAAATAACTTCTTTAAGTCAGAAATAACTCCAGATAGAAACTGAGTCACACATGGGCTCCCACATGTGGGTTTCTCCAAAACAGTATATATATATATAATATATATTAAACATTATACACACACAAATATATATATACATATACATACAAATAGTATATTTACATGCTGGTACATGCCTGGTGTGTATGGGTGTTTGAGCCACAGTGTGCATTTGGAGGTCAGGACAGCTTTATGCTGTTGGTTCCCTCCTCCTACCTTTATTTTAATGTATGTGTGTGTGTGTGTGTGTGTTTCATTCGTTTGGTCATTCCTTTACTCAAGCATATACCATAGCCCACATGTGGCAGTCAGAGAACAGTTTACAGTTCCTTTTGTTCATCATAGAGTTCTAGGGCTACAAATGAGGTCATCACGGGTGGCCTCAAGCACCTCGGTTCATTGGCCATCCTGTTGGCTCTCCCCCTATCTATGCATGCTGTCTTGGGCTCACAACCACTGAAGCCTCCAAGGGGGATGCCATGCCTGTGGCCTCCCTGGGCACCTGCACTGATGTTTGCATATACATAATTAAAAATTATAAAAGTAAAACTTTTTTTTTTCTCATCCACAGGAATGTTAGGTCCATCACACCCGTGAGTACTTTCTTAAAGCGCACGACCCAGTCTGTGAAACAGCTGCAGGCTTTCAACTCTTCTCCACTCTCGAGTTCCATTCAGGCGCTTTAATTAGATGTCAGGGAATACCACCACTCTACAAGGCCAGTGAAACCTACAGCTGCTCATTCTGCAAGGGCTTAGAAGGACACCCTCAGCTCACAGTGTCTTGAGTTCCTAGGAGACAGGCCCTGCCAAGGGGCCTTCTCCGCCTGCTTTGCTCACAGGCCAATGGACTTCTCCACAGCCCTGAAAAACTTGCAGGAAGAATGCACTTGTTTCATTTGCTTGGCTCTCTTCAGAGACCCAGTGACCATTTTTTGTGGGCACAACTTCTGTCAGGAGTGCCTCAGTGCTTGCTGGAAGGATCTAAGGGATGTCTTCCCCTGCCCTATCTGCCAGACTGGTTCCTCTAGGAGACACTGGCACAGGAACCCCCAGATCTGTAACTTGACTGATATCGCGAGGGAGCTGCAGAGACCGAGCAGAGGGAGGAGGCGGAAAGTCTACACTGTGTGTCAGAGGCACAACAAGAATCAGACCATTTTCTGCATGGAGGATCAAGAGCTCATATGTCCCCAGTGCAGGTTCGCTGATAAACACTATACGCACTCCGTCTGCTGTGTGATGGTTGCCGCCGTTCTTCACAGGAGGATGCTAAGCTACAGCATGAAGCTTCTGAAGGACGAGGTGAAACAATGTAAGAAAGCACTGCCCCTGCAGCAGAGAAAAACTCATGAGCTGAGGAAGAAGTTCAGATATAAGAAAAAAGAGATCTGTTTTGAATTTGAGCAAGTCAAACTGTTTCTGCAGAGTGAGCATGAGGCGCTTCTAAACGAGATACACATTGAGGAGCTGCTGGGTCTATCAACGCTAAATGAGTGTGTTGGGACCCTGGCAGAGCATTTATCTGCATTAGAAGATCTGTTGAAGGGGGCACAGGCCAAGCATGTGCAGACAGATGTTGCGTTTCTGGCAAGCCTTCTGAGAGAGTACCACAAATGTGAAAAGCCGAAACGCCCCCCACTCTGGTCATTCAGGACAAAGCAGTATGGTCTCAGTCTCCCGCCACAGTACTCAGGCTTGGACAGAATCATCAAGCGATTTCGTATAGATATGCATTTTGATCTTGACGCAGCACACCCTCAGCTTGTTATCTCTGAGGATAGAAAATCCGTACTTTATAAAGAGAGACAAAGTGTTGATGCTAGCCCTCAGAGATTTCGCTGGCCTGCTCTCCTGGGATGTAGAAGCTTTCACTCAGGCCGTTGCTTCTGGGAAGTGAAAGTGGGAAACAAGCCCCTGTGGACATTGGGTATGTGTCAAGATGGCTTTCCCAGGCAGTTGAGTGATCAGCCCTCAGTTGCTGAGGGCTTCTGGGCAATTGGGAGGTACAATGAGAGTGGCTATGTCACCTGTGGGCCCAAAAGTTCTGCGTTTCTGCCAGTGGTGCAGCCCACCAGGATCGGCATCTTTTTGGATTATGAGTTGGGTGAGCTCTCCTTCTATAATATGGATGACAGGTCTCTCCTGTACACGTTCAATCATTCGTTTACCAGTGCCATTTGGCCTTATTTCTGTACAGGAACAGATCCTGAACCTCTTAAAATCTTGGTACCCTATCCCATCCCACGTCGGTGTCATCTAGTCCAGAGGCCTTAGTACTTTGGCTAATTTAGCAAGGACATTTAAGCTTGTAATTAGACAAAACAAGACAAAAACAAATCCAAGTTCAGCCAACTCTGAGAAACATGGTGCTACCACAACCGTGACAACACATGACCACTCAAGCACCCAGGAGATCTATAGCAACAGGAAGACAGACCAGCCTAGGCCCTGTCGTTGTGGAATGAGTTAGTTGTCAAGTGTTTTAAGTTTATTTTACAGGATCACTTTTTAATTTTGGGTTTGTGGGGATGGTGTGTGTGTGTGTGTGTGTGTGTGTGTGTGTGTGTGTGTGTGTGTGTGTGTGCGCGCGCGTGTGTGCGTGTGTGTGCGTGTGTGCGTGTGCGTGCGTGCGTGTGTGCGTGCGCGTGCTCTTGTGTGGGTGGATGGGCAAGGGCTTGCTGCAGCATACACGGAGAGGGTAGAGGATCGTCCTCTTCCTTGTTTGAGGTGGTTCTCTTGTTTGGCATGGCCTGTGAGTTTCCGGGGATTCCTCCTGCCTCCTATCTCCCAGATTACAGATTCCCATCAAGTCTGGCTCTACATCAGCCCTGGGAATCAGAGCCATCACCTTTCTCACAGGGCCATCTCCGCAGCCTTCAGTCACATTTTCTCGGTTCTTGATAGATTCCATACAGCTAAGACACTGGCATCTAAGTCACTAATAGTTGACGAGGACCTTGAACTCCTGGTTCTCCTGCCTTTGCCTCCTCGTCTCCAAAAGAAAAGGCGTGCACACACTAGAGCTGTTTTGGTTGTACAATGACTTGTGCATTGGTGGTTGGAAAGCTTCATAGCACATTTGTGGTGGGCAAAGAACTTATTTATGGCAGTTTGCGCTCTACTCCCAAAATAGTTGTAGATATCAAATGCAGGTCATCAGATTTGGGGGCAAGTCTTGACTTGGTGACCCCTTTGAACCACCTTCCTAGCCTTTTATTTTTGAGACAGGATCTCTCTCTGTAACCAGGTTGACCAACTTGCTGTGGTCTTCTGAGCATCCTGTGCGCTGGGATGCCATCTAGCCTAGAAAACTTAACCTCTTGTTTCCTACTCTCATACTGAAGATTAGACCCAGGGCATAAGGTAGTCAAGCATTCTAGCCCTGAGCTACACCCTAGCTCTTGTTTCTAATCCACCTTCTCAACCACTAATCCTTCAGACATGCATTCACACTTCTCCCAGCTGAATGCACAGTGATTGTTTCAATGAGTTCAACCTCCATCCACATAGGTCAAGCCACTGCATCCTCAGTGTGTCTCCCAAATGGGGCATCAGCTGTCACTTGAATCACTGTTTTCTTGCCTTGACTCATTCATTCAAGGCCTCTTCTTCCCCCATAGTCTGTTCTCTGGCATATATTTTTATTGTGTGTGTATGTATGTGCATGTTGAGGCCAGAGCACATCAGCTGTCAGCCTCGGGATTCTGTTCACCTCCTTTGAGGCAGGGTCTCTTACTGGTCTGGAGTTACATGCACAATTAGACTAGAGTGGCTAGCCCATGAGTCCCAGGTATCCTGTCTCTCCCTTCTCAGCATTGGGATAACAGATGTGTGCGCGAATACTTGGCATTTTTGTATGTGTTCTTGGGATTGAACTCCAGTCCTTCTGCTTTTGAGGCAACTCTTTATCAACCGAGCCATTTCTTAAACATGGTTAGCCTGTGGTGGTGTAGGCCCATAACTCAGTGTTTCAAAGAGCTGAGTGCAGAGGAATATGAGTTACAGAACAATCTGGACAATATAATAACATCCTATAAAATACTATTCATACAATAAAATAAAAACCTATACTCCCAGACTCAGGGAGGTGTAGACAGGAGGATCCAAAGTTGAAGACCGTCCTCAGACACAGCCAGTTCCTTGCCATCCTGGGCTATGACAGACACAGTCTTCAGAAAACCTTCATAATTGTTGGAATAAATGTTTTGATCCTGCAGTTTGAGACTGAAGCGTGGCAGAAAGTGTTGCTCTATCTTGTTCCTTTTGAATGTTGGTGGTGACCACAGACTTAGAGCACCCATGATAAATTAGCTGTTGTCAAATGAATTCTTCATGTTTCCATATGTATGTAAGACTTTGATGTGGGGAAATGTTTATTTTAAAAAAAGACCAACATGCCAGCATCTGGGAAGCAGAGGCAAGTGGATTTCTGACTTCAGAGGACAATTTACATAGGGAATTTCAGGATAGCCAGAGCTACCTAGTGAGACCCTGTTTCAAAAACTAAATAAAATATGTTTTTAAAAAGTAATAAACATGTGAGGTTCTCGTTTTTCTTCCATATTTACTTCATAGGTGAAAGTATGAAATGTATTTGTGCTGGGCTGAGGTGGTGCATGCCTTTAATCCCAGCACTTGTGAGGCAGAGGCAGGCAGATCTCTGAATTTGAGGCTAGCATGGTCTACAAAGCAAGTTCTAGGACAACCAGAGCTACACAGTGAAACCCAGTCCTGAAAAACCAAGAAGGAAGGAAGGAAGGAAGGAAGGAAGAAGGAAGGAAGGAAGGAAGGAAGGAAGGAAGGAAGGAAGGAAGGAAGGAAGGAAAGAAGGAAGGAAGGAAAGAAGGAAGGAAAGAAGGAAGGAAGAAAATGTATTTGTGGAGGCAGATGGGTAGGACATGGTGCTCCACATCGCATTCCAACTTCAGAACACAGAAAAAAGGGGGGTGTTGCTGCAAGTTCCAGCACAGCCTGGGCTACACAGAAGATCCTGTCTCAACACAGAACTTTATATGGGCAGCCCTCACTTCCTGAACCCGGACCCACACTTGGCATGTCTTATGTTATCTGACTGCCTCAAGAAGACTGTGCCCAGGCTCTTTGTGTCCTTGGGTTCCTTTTTACACTCTGGGTGCATGTATGCACATGTGGTGTGTGTGTAGAGCTAGAAGGCGTCTGTGTGTCAGACCCTTTGCAGTTGTAACTGTAGGTGCTTATGAGCCAAAAGACAAAATGCTGGGAGCCAAACTCAGGTCATTTTGGAAGAGCAGCAAGCACTTTTAACCTCCGAACCATCTCTTTGGTCCCTTAAAAATAGCTTTATTAAAGCTCAGTTCCTCTTCATAGACAAAATACTGCATACAGGCAAAAGCTTACAGGTCCGTCCAATTTTCTGAATTATCCAGAAAAGCACAACTTCAGTTACTTCTATATGGTAAGCATGCTTCCCTTAGAGATTGGGTTGTCTGGGGCTTCCTTATGCCTTCCTTAAAACCTCCCTCCCCATCAGCTGGCTACTTGCCTGCCGTGAATCTTCCCTTCATGTGAGCTTCAGGGTGTAGATTTTTCTTTCTCCATAGACCTCCTCCAGGCAGCCACCCATGATTTGCAGCACACAAAGCTTTTCTTTTAGGCTATAGTAAAATATCCCTGTGTTTCAAAACACAAATAAATAAATGCATGCACATACACACTTTTTTCTTAGACCAGGTCTTCCCAGAGTTACAACTGGATTTGCTTTCTAGGCCAGGCTGGCCTTGACTATGTGATGATCCTCCTGCCTCTGATGCCCAAGTTAGCAGATGACATGAGCCATGATGCGTGGCTTGTTCCCCTCCCAACCTCCACCCAGACCTGTGTCTTGATGATTACTTGATGCAGGATTTCATGTAGACCAAGCTGGACACACGTGTGTGTGGTATGAAGGCACATCTGTTCCATGTTGTGCATGTAGAGATCATAGAGGACAAACTTCGAACTCCGAGGCACCCACACCACTCATGCACATACTCACATGGGTAAATTGGGAAATGTTTAAAGCACACCACATATATTTTTATAGCTCAATTTGTGAACACACCACACCACAGCATGCAGTACTGTGAAAGTCGTCTTTAGCATGACATGGCTATTGTTCTGTGAGAAAAAAAGTAGCTAGGGTAACTCCCAGGGGACCATCATGAGACTCAGCCCACTGACTTCCTCTCTTGGTGGGGGCGGGGACCCACAAGGTCACATTAAAACTTCAGTGGGAACCTCTGTAAACCCACAGGGCTCTTCAAGTGTCTACCTGTGATTCATCACTGCTGGCGTGGTGACACTCTCCCTGTTGGTGTAGCTGCCTAGGGTTACCTGTGCTTTGTCTATCACTCCATCCAACTCATTGGTTCTCCGAGCAAGACTTGGGTGAGGTGAATTCTGGGGACCATCTGGGTTGATGATGCATCAGTTCACGTCACCTCAGGGAAAGCTAACACAGCCACCATCTGGGACAGAAGGCAAAACATCAGTTTTCCCTGTCACTGCCTCCTAGTAATTCACCACAGACAAGACTGCCTGTTGTTGATGTTTTTAGGGAAAGAGGGCTCGAGTCTGAGGATCAAATACAGGACAGAAAGCAACCTGTCACAGCACAGGCTTCTAGCCCTGCCACTAGGAAGGCTGAGGCAGGGAGGTTGCTTGGAGTTCCAGATCAGCCTGGCTGACAGAGTAAAGTGGCATTGATCAGTGTGTAAAGATCTGTGCTAGGTCCAGGGACCCGTATGATGAACTAGGAAGTGGACAGAAAGTGACTCAGGAGCTGAGGCAGCCCCACTGCAGCTAACCCAACCTGCTTGAGTGTCCTACAAGCTACACACTAGACCGGAACCAAACCCACAGTTGACTTGTGCCTGGCTAGTCAGCATGAGACGTGTGGCTATATAACAAACACGGGCTCTTCTGGGTCTGTGTGCTCTCTATGGGATCTGTCCCCAGGTCGGGCCAGACGTGAATTAAATTAGAGGTCTCCAGCTGATGTGAAGAGACCTGAGGGTGGGAGGGAAATCTTGTGTCTGAAATAAATGGAGATGAATGCATCAGGTCCTGGGGATGCAGCTCATCTAGCATTCAAGAAACACTTGGTTCATCTCTAGGGCTCCCTAAACAGAGGAGATGGTGCAGGCCTATAATCTCAGCAATAGGCAGATGAAGTAGGAGGATCGGAAGCTCAAGTTCACCCTGAAGTACATACCAAGTTCTAGGTGCCTGGAAGACATGAGACCCGTCTACCCCCTTCCATGCACACAAACACCCCAAAGAGAGAGGGAGAGAATGATTTTTCTCCAAAATCAGTCCCGTCACCCATCATCATCACAACACTCCAGAGGGAGGCAGGAGGACTTGGATGACTAGACTCAAACAGGATACACAGCAAGAAAGTTTAAAAAAAAAGTGAAGAAAGACAAAAGACGAGAGAGAGAGAGAGAGAGAGAGAGAGAGAGAGAGAGAGAGAGAAAGAAATTGTGGATTTTTAGCCTTGTGTCTCAGAATTGATCTGTTAGCTAAAGACAATGAGACATCCCACTTCTTTCTATAAAATTATTTAAATAACTAGGCAAAATAAACTTAAATCCACAGAAAATTTCAGAATATGCCGAGCTTCTGCTCATCCTTCAATTAGATTCCCCTGGCCTAGCTGATGTTTATTTGTGACCATTGGTGGCATACCCTCAAGCCACCTGATCTGAGTTATCAGGAGTTCAAAGCTAGCCTGGTCGAGTTTTCTTTCCTTCCCTTTATGTGGGTTCCTGGGATCAGACATCCACCATCAGACTTTGATGAACAGTTTTACTCACTGAGCCTTCTAGACTACCTGTGTTTCATTTTTATTTTATTCGAGACGAGCTTCATCTAGCCTTGAATTAAGATTTCCTGTCCCCGAAAGCTGGAATTGCAAGTGGGCTTCATGGCACCGATTTCTGTGTAGCATGATTTCAAAGGACATGAGGAAGTTTGGAAAGGAATGTGCTAGAACTAACCAGGGCTGGTGACATGAGAGGAAATGCCACTCGACGTGGATTGATGTAAAAAGCAGGAGAGCAGTCATTTCTGTGAGCTACAGGATATGGGAGTTACTAGTCTGCTGCTGAAAGATCCCCAGAGAGGACCTTCCTCTCTGATGAAGACCCCAGAACCAGGACACTCCGAGACCAGGCCACAGGATGCAATTAACAGGAGGTTTATTGAGTAGCACAGGTACCTGTGGGCAGCAAGTCTTTTGTAGGGCTTGCGCGCCTGCAGACTGGGGGAAAGTCTTTTTATAGGAAAGAGGGTAGCAGAAGCAGATTACAGAAGCAAATGCATGGTTATTGGTCAGCTGGAATGGGCAAGGGGCACAGGTGGTTCTTTCTTTCCCAGAATAGATGTATGGGGTCAAATATCCTGTTTTTCTTGGTTCTTCCTTTCCCAGCCCAGATGTATGGCAACAGGCTTCCTGTTAATTGATTCTATATTCTGCCTTGCAGCCAGGAACCCTGACCTCACTCTGCATTTACATTGTTCGTCAAAAGCCTTGTGGAATGACGTTACAGCAGCTAAGCTGGGATCTTTCGTAGGGGGAATTGTTTCTCCTGTGAATTGCTGATATATCCTAAATTGGGCACATGTGATGGCTATAGGCATCCTGTTTCCCCTAGGCAAACGGGATGTTCTCATGAGAGCCGGCTAGCTGCAGGTCCTGAGAGGGTCCTGAGGGTCTCAAGCGGACAGGATGTTTCTCATGAGAGCCGGCCAGCTGTGGGTTATGGGGGGGGGGGGGCGGCTGGGCTCGTTATTGCTGCTAACTTAATGCTACTAGGTAGGGGTCTTTTATTCTTTCATTTCCCCATTTTTTTTTTTTTGGGGGATAGACTACAAAGGGCTTAACTCAGTCCTATGAAACACATGGATGCCTTCTCCCAAGAGGCAAGTTTTAAATATCTTTTGTTGTAGGCACCGGGAGTGTTGTTTCTCAGCTCCAGAGAATGTGCCGGAGAAGTCAGTTTCGGTCCAGCTGGCACCACATGGCATTTACGAGTTTTCATTGCATCTTGTAGCATCAGCTTTATCCAAACATACAGGGTTGTGTCCATTGTGAGAACTTTAACAAACAATGAGAGAAAATGCAATACAGGATGACAAATGTTCAAAATAAACAAAAAGCCCTAAAACCAGAGGACAGCCAATGAAGACATAAATATCTTTGAGACTGACCTTACCCAGGCTTTACATTTGTAAGTACAGTATTAAAAAAAAGTTTTGACATCCCATTGATAATTTATTTTATCATATATTAAACCATATCTGTTTATCTTTTGAAAGCCATATCCCTATAGATTAAAACAAGGTTTTTCTGTAGAAAAACAAAACCTGCCAAGAGGTAAGGAGGCTTTAGGTGTGTTTGCTTCTCTCTGCAGCTATCTGCACAATATGGTCTGATCTGGAAAAGTCTCAAACTGTACTAAATAATTTCTGTCCATAGGTCCCAGACACACAGAGGAGGAGCAGAACAGGATTGTCTTTTGCTTCTGCTGTCTGATATTGTGCTTTAAAAGACATTTTTTTTAAAAAATGAGCAGAGCCCTGTGGGTTTCTGACTTTAGGAAAGAAGAGCCTTAAAGGTGATGTAAGCCCATCTTATAGCAGATGTGCCTGCCCTGTGCAAGCCTTGAGCTCAGGATTTTATCACCAGGGTCAGCCACCGTCAGCGGATACATGAGCAGCAGCTAACTAGCCAGGCAACAGAACTAGTGGCAGTGATTGCCGGGGTGTTTTGAACCCAGGAAGGACAGGAGGGAGGGAGGTCTGTCCAGTCATTTTTGCTGGTCTCCAGGGCCAATTATGTCAATTTGTTTTTTTAGAATCTTATTTATCCTATCTATCTGACCTGAGCTTTGGGGTTGGTAAGTTTAAATTTTAATTGATCCCCAATGTCTTGGCCACATCCTAACTTACCTGGGCAACAAAGACAGGTCTATTATGGGACATGATTATCTTGGGCATCCCAAACCTTAGGATGATTTCTTTTTGATCTTTTTAGCCATTATATTGGGTGTCTCAATCTTGGTCAATGTATGATGGCTATCTTCTTTGGAAAATGTGTGGCCTCCTGGAGGCTCAAAATTTTTGCAGATGTCAGTCCTTCTTGTCTGTATATTGTTTTGAAGCATACCTGCTGTTAGTATAGACGTTCCCTCTGCCATCTGTAGAGCTTGTATCAAAGCCACAAGTTCAGCGTTCTGGTCGGGTTGCCATCCCTGAACGGAGGCTACTGGCCCCGATCATTTGCTTCCTGTCCACCAATGTTGCCCCCGCCTTCCGCTTACCTTCAGTCTTGTGTACCTGCTTAGCTCAGACCGTCAGCCTTGTGCCCCTGGCAAGCTTCGCCCTCATTTTTGGTTCTGCCTGGCACATCTTAGTCTGTCATTTTGCCATTCGCCTGTCCTTTATGCAGATGCTGGTAGGATCCATAGTTCATCGACGTCAGCCCAGCACAGGAGCAGTAGTCAGGCACAGGAGGGCACCTGTGGTAGCATTTGACTGCTGTATCGCAGTCTGACATGGGTGAGGGGAGCAAGACTGTAAAGTGAGCAGTTAGGGCTCATGCAGGCTTTGGAGCAAGCACAGCATCAAGGCAGTTGCTAGGAGGTGAGGATTTCTTCAGCGGTGGAGGCAGGGAGAGGTGGTCATCCTGGTGAGGAGGGCGTGGTAGAGGCAGAGGCAGACAAGCAGCCTGTGTCTCCTGCAGAACTGAAAACAGCAGCAAAAGCAAAAGTCCCTCATTTGGTCAACAAAAGGCTTTGGTCATATATTTAGAAGTGACCAGGGAGGAACGAGTCATTTATTTGTCTTTTTTTTTTTTTTAAATTTATAGTTCATAAGGTGTCCAGTTTGTATTCTTTATTCAGTTTCAGTATCCCTCTTCATTTGTCTTTGATCTTCTGTTGCCCAGGCTCCTAATCTATCTGAGTCCTATCTTTCTTTTGCTTCCCGCCTCTCTCTCTTTCATTTCCCTTTCTCTGTCCCTCATTTAACAATTTTTTTCTCTCCAAATTTTACTAAGTATAATCTTTTTTTATCTACTTGCTGTATCTTTTTTTTATATCTGATGTTGTCCGTCCTATGTAGGCTATGGCTACTGCTGTCTGCTGACCTTCAGAGGTTGGGTAAAATGCCTGTAAACTTTTATTAATCATTTAAGGAACACAGATCTTAACTGGCCCCTGGAGAACCTCTCTTACCTTGGCCGAATTAGTGGGGTGCCTTGCAGGCCCCCCTGAGATTTGCCATGAGCCCAACATTATGACTGTCAGTTTCTCCCTTTAAGAATTAATTAGACGTTATCATGTAGAAGAATGAAAATAGATCCATATTTATCTCTATGCACAAAACTGAAATCCAAACAAATTAAAGACCTTAACATAAGGGCAAAAATATAAATAGAATTTTGAACATGGCCTCAGTAGGTAGACATTAAAGGAAACAATCAGTAATTGAAATCTCTAGAACTGAGAAGCTTTTTTTATAATAAAGGATATAATTAACAACATAATATCAGCCTGTACAATGGGGAGGTATCATGAGACATATAAGGAACTTAGGAACTTAATTCTCATAAAAACAAATATTTTAGTACAATTACGTCACAGACCAAAACTGTAAATTTTCACCAAATGAACTTGAAATGTCTGAAAGATATTTAAAATTTGCTTAAATATAACATCTTTAATCATCAGGGAAATGTAAATTAAACAATTTTGAGATTTTATCTTATTCCTGTAAAACTGACCAAGATTAAAAATATTATTTGACAATTTATGCTTACAGCTACTTTGAACATTAGCATGGTGGATTTTTAGAATTAGATAACATACTATCTTAAAAACTTAGCGACATTTTTTATAATATCATAGACAGAATCTGAAAACAACCCAAAATGTATCTTTTTATATTAATAATAAATGAGAATCTTTGTCATGTTTTTTTTTTAAATATCCATAAACATTATAAAGAGTCAAAAGGGCCATCTTAACTCAACCTCATCATTTAGTAACGCCCCCTTTGCCATTGTAGTGGGGTGAGAGGCTTTAGCAGATCTTTGCCTTGTGGGGCAACTCGGGGCCCCCACCTTATTACAAGCATTGTGAGCAGACAAGTGTTAAATCCAGATCTAAACATGGGCTGGCTTAGAAGCTCATCTGGGCTGTTCATAGGGCCCCAGCCCTGTGCCAGGGCTTTTATAGCAATAGTTCTTGAAGACAGTGTAGTCCTGCACCCATCTAAACAGAGCTGGGAATTCACTTTTTTCTGGACACACTGCATAGTAAGAAATATAGAAACCAACAATCTGTAGTTTTTTATAAGCACATTATTTTAAAGTGACTTAATTTAATTTTTTTAATTTTTAAACCAGAGGCTTTTACCTGGATGCAGCACATGATGACTGGAATAGAGCATCCCCAGAAGACAGATGTTATTAGGGCTGGTAGGCCCTTTTAATGTCAGCTTATTCCATTACCTGCAGCTCCTGAATCCACATTTGTCATTTACCAACAGCCACAGGGATATTTACTTGCAATCTCTTGCCCTACTGCCAAAACGGAAAGGTCCAGGAGGCCTTAGTTCCGTGACCCTGGCGCTAGCATCAGCTACTTTCCCTGGGCAAGGGCCATAGATCTTTGGCACAAGGCTTTATATGGCATTTGTAGAGGGGAGGCTGCCATTTAATCCCTAGCACCTTATTTTTCAAGGAAAACAAGCCTTATCTTTGGAAAGAAGACCCCATAGGGAACCCCATTGGGGATCCTCCCAGGACCTGGCTTCAGCAGCTCCGTCCACAGTGAGCTCCTAGTTGTATAGCACAAGCTTCCCCCATCCACACCTCAGTACTCACAGCAATCTAGCAGCTTTTTTCTGAATGGGATTCCAGAGGCCCCAGGAGGCATTCCCTCCAGGGAACTCGTCAGGTCAGGTTTGGTCGGCGGTCTGGAAGCCTCAACTCAGTTCCTGGGGGATGCCACATCGGTCACCACTGAGGCTCCTCTTTAGCCCTCACACTGCCAGTAGCAGCTGGGAAGACCTGTGCATTGGCTGTAGGGGGAGGGAACATCCTGGACTGTCTAAGGCAGCCCTCCTCCCCCAGTCCTCCCGTGCGGTGCTGGTAGACTTCAGGTCAACAAGGGAGGACGTCACTCTCAGCACAGGGATTTCAGGGGGGGGGGGGGCAAGCATTCCCTTCTCGTGGATGTTCCAACCCCAGTCTCTACCTGACGTAGCAGGGAGAGCAAATTGTGAGCAGAGGTGGGCAGGATTACATGTCCCAACTAGTCATCAGCTGGGCTTATTCCTGAGCAGCGTCTAACGGAGCTAAAGCCTTTGTTTGGTTTTGACACAGCTAAGAGAGCTCTCCCGTCAGTGAGCTCCCCTGTGGGGTGGGGTGTGGCAGAGGCTCAGTGTTATCCCAGCACCTGGCACTGAGGGGAGAGTTATGCTCCCTGGGCTCCTGCAACTCTCCCCGGGCTCCTGCAAAAATGCTAAAGAGTTTAAGCATCTCTGCATCGGCGCCCATGGTAACAGCTAAGGCGGCTGCTGTTGGGCCGGGGAGGGGACTCACACGCAGATGTGGGGGCCACAGCTGCCCCCTTCTCTGACTCTGGCCAGGGTTGCTGCCATGCCCCGTCCTGCGTCCTGCTGAGAAGTTTGCTCAGAGCTGGAGCTGGTTGCCCCGCCTAGGCCTGGCTCCAGGCTGTGCTGCAGGAGATCACAGCCCTGCTCCCTCCCTCCTTGCAACAGCAAGCAGGACAGTTCAGCAGCACAGCCTAGAGAAGTAAAGGAGGGGCAGACTGTCAGCATTTCTTTTGGATTTTCATAGAGTTAGGGCCAAAGAGATGGTTATTTACTGCCCCATGGTACCAGATTTAGACTCGAGTACAAACAGATATACAAAACAAAGAACATATTAAGCACAAAAATACACAAACAATACAGATGCGCAGGCGCAGTTTCGGCGTAATACCCAAAACAGACTTTCAGACGGAGACCTCTCTCCTCCCAGAAGAATCACGTACCCTTTGGACTGTGGGGGTGCCCCGAACAGCCCTTCCTGGGTAGGACTCACCGAATACAGATGGGCCAAGAATCTGGCCCCAGACACCTCTGGGACGTCTCCCAGGGCTGCGGTCGGGAGTATGAGCTCGTCAGCTCCTCCGCGGGTCCGCCAGATACAGATACACCTCTGCCAGATACAGATACAGATGGGCCAAGAATCTGGCCCCAGACACCTCTGGGACGTCTCCCAGGGCTGCGGTCGGGAGTACGAGCTCGTCAGCTCCTCCACGGGTCCGCCAGATACAGATACACCTACAGATACGGGCCCCAGACACCTCTGCCAGATACGGGTCTAGTTAGCTAACTAGTACGGTCGCAAGCGCAAACATAGAAACACAAACGGTCACACAGACAAACGCAAAGACTAACGAATCAGCGCTGGCCAGCTTACCTCCCTGTGGTGGGTCGGTAGTTCCTGGGGGGTGTCTTCAATTCCCGGCCAATGCACCAAATGAAAGATCCCCAGAGAGGACCTTCCTCTCTGATGAAGACCCCAGAACCAGGACACTCCGAGACCAGGCCACAGGATGCAATTAACAGGAGGTTTATTGAGTAGCACAGGTACCTGTGGGCAGCAAGTCTTTTGTAGGGCTTGCGCGCCTGCAGACTGGGGGAAAGTCTTTTTATAGGAAAGAGGGTAGCAGAAGCAGATTACAGAAGCAAATGCATGGTTATTGGTCAGCTGGAATGGGCAAGGGGCACAGGTGGTTCTTCCTTTCCCAGAATAGATGTATGGGGTCAAATATCCTGTTTTTCTTGGTTCTTCCTTTCCCAGCCCAGATGTATGGCAACAGGCTTCCTGTTAATTGATTCTATATTCTGCCTTGCAGCCAGGAACCCTGACCTCACTCTGCATTTACATTGTTCGTCAAAAGCCTTGTGGAATGACGTTACAGCAGCTAAGCTGGGATCTTTCGTAGGGGGAATTGTTTCTCCTGTGAATTGCTGATATATCCTAAATTGGGCACATGTGATGGCTATAGGCATCCTGTTTCCCCTAGGCAAACGGGATGTTCTCATGAGAGCCGGCTAGCTGCAGGTCCTGAGAGGGTCCTGAGGGTCTCAAGCGGACAGGATGTTTCTCATGAGAGCCGGCCAGCTGTGGGTTATGGGGGGGGGGGCGGCTGGGCTCGTTATTGCTGCTAACTTAATGCTACTAGGTAGGGGTCTTTTATTCTTTCACTGCTCTACCAAGAATCACACGTGGAGACTGTGAACTAGATCTCTATACCTCTATACAGTGATCTACAGGGCTTCCACGGAAGTGAGTGCAGGACCTCCCCCCAGTACCCACAGCTTGGGTGCAGGAGGCTCTTATATAAAATGAGAGTGAAGCTGGCATGAAGCCAGTGCTTCTAACCCCAGGAAGCAGGAATCGCAGGCGGGAAGATCGGGAATTCAAAGTCAGTTAGGCGATGTAAATGAAAGATTTCCTTCACATTTTTGACAACCTTCTCAAGCATTAATATGACCTGTAGTAACAAAAGCAACACAATGACAAGGAAACCCCAGCAGGCCTCCCAGTACAGTGTATGACCAGAGCAGGGGCCTTTAAGGCCTCGAAGCCTTTTCTTTGTTTGAGCCTTTGTGTTTTGGAGGATGCTCTCCACACTGGCCTGGGCCTCGGGCAAGACTGCTGCTTGCCCTGAGCACAGAGATTCTAAGGCATAAACCTCCATAAAGACTAGCTTTCTCCAAATGTTTTATATCTGAAGTTGGTTAGATCTATGAACTCAGAACCCATGGGTACAGAGGGTAATTACACATGTATCAAAGAAACAAAAGAATTCATATGGGTAGGCTTTCTTAATAGGGACCAGGGGTCTGGGCTCAGGTGTTAAATATTTAGAATAAACTGAATTCTTCCCAATGTAATGAAATTTATTTCTTGGTGGTTTATTGATTTTTTTTAACACAGTAACTGAAGGGGGTGTTGGTCCCCAGTGATCCTAAAACAAAGCATTCCTGATGACTTACTACAAACCATATTAAAGGGTGGCCACACTGGGCTTGGGGGCTCAAACATGTGATTCTAGACACTCAGAAGGCTATGATTGTGATGGGGACAAGGGGACCTGTGGGGGCACTTTCATATTCTGTGATAAGGAGACATGGAATCTGGAGCTGTGGCCGAATGGTTAAAGAACTTCAGATGACCTGGTTGGGTGCCCCACATGGCAGCTCAACACTGCCTTTAACTCCAACGATCATGAGGCATACACGTGACACACATGCACATACATAAGGAATCTGAAACAAAGGGTGTACACCTGCCTGCAGTGGCTCACGCCTTCAACCCAAGAACTGGGAGGCTGGTGAAGAAAGACTGAGGCCAAAATCAATTTAGTCTAAATAAAGAAAATAGTTCCTGGCCAGCTTCTGCTCAGAGATATTTCAGAGTACAGCTCTGAAACATAAGGACTCTTTTAGAAGATGATAATGGGCCAGTGAGATCTTAGCTGGAGAAGATACTGGACAAGCCAGTCCAACCGGAGGACATGAGTTTGAGTTCAAGACTCCAGGTGAAGGTACAAGGAGAGAACCAATTTCAAAAGCATTGTCCCCTGACACGCATCCCCATACATGTGCCAGGATGCCTGTGTCTGCAACAGAGCCAGAGGATGTTGGAGTGAGATCGACAGCCCCAGTCTCCCTGACTACTCACTGGACTGGATGCACCTGTAGACTCATGTCACCAAGTAATTTACTGTTTCCCAGAGACTTTACCACAGTCACAGGACAGAGAGCTCTCTGACACTAGGGAAATGGCTAAACTCCAAATGCACCCTGGGAAATTTTCAGACCTCTGTGGAATGCTAATGCTGCCTATACCTGCCAGCTGCCACTCAGCCTCTCTGGAAGAGAGATAGCTCTACTTGTCCCAACCTGGTACATTCTCCTTCCTTCCTAACGTCTATTCTGGGGCAGTGATCTGTGTCCTGACTGTGCCTCCATGGAACCTAAATGAAGCCAAGTACACTCCCGATATTCACACATCCCGTGACAATAAGGATCTAAGGAGGGTGAGGAGTTAAAGGAGTTAGTCAGGCAACCCAGGTGTCCTTGCAGAAGACCCAGTGTGGAGAGGCTCAGGGGACGTTAGAATTGAGGAATGAGGCCAAGGGCAGGTGCCTAACAGCTAAGGAGCTGTGCTAGAGAAGAGAAGCCAGTTCTGCTCTAGGGAGCAGCTGCCATCTTGAGTTCCATGAATTGGACCCAAAACTTGATTTTGTTTAAGGAATCATGAAGCTGAGATGTTTGTTACAGGAGCAAGCAAGGCATAACTAGTATACAGGAACAAACAGTCTGTTAGGAACTAGCCTAGCAAGGGGAAGAGGTTCAGCTGATGTCACCTAGGTTTTCAGAAGAAACACCTGACCTAGGTAGGCCCAGCAGGCTAGGCCCTCTAAGTGTCCACATTTACAATTGAAAGAGACCAAGAAACTGAAGAACAGGGATAGAGACAGAAGCCAGGGGTGGCTGCTCAAGGGTTTAATTCCAGCTCATACAAAAGTGGAGACAAAAGAATCCAGATTTCAGTGGTATATCTCTGCTATGAAATTGAATAAATTAACTCAATTACGTGGGCCTGAGCATGCAACCCAGTAGGAAAATGCTGGCTGACCTGCAGGGAGCCCTGGGCTACTGGTGAGTGCTCCAGGTTTAAGTACAGACCAAATTAGGGTGGGCACAGGCGATCCTTATTAATTGGCCCTGGTCGAAGTTTCTCTTATTGGTCAAGCTCAGCCTGGGTTGTGTGATGTGGTCCAGGCCCTCCTCACTGTCACTGTGCAGAGGATCAATTCTGGCTCTTGGAAGGTGAGCCCTCAAACTCCAGGGTGCAGCCTTATCCTGGAAGGTAATTACCTCATCTGCTGAGTGTAGGGGAGGGGCTTCTGTCCTGAGAGGTTTTGTTGTTCCTGGGATCCAAGCTCACTACAAGTTTAGGACAAAGATTTATATTTGTGCTCTGAGCCTCCTCAAAGTGCAACAAGCAGATGCAAAATGAAGACAGAAGGCAGCTGCCTTTGTTCATTTGCCAATCTGTGCTCTCAGGGAGGATTCAGGCCCCTCCACAAAAGCAGCTCCCAATTCCTGGTTTTACTATGAACACTTCTATTTCTTGTTTGTTTTGAGAGAGGGTCCCAAGATGGTCCAAGGCTTGTACTCACAGAGATCCTCCTGCCTCTGCCCCCGCGGGCTGGGTTTAAATGTGTGGGCCACGGTGCTTGGCTTTATCTACTGTTTGGATAGTTTAGCAAAGAAACAGACCTAAACACAAAGAGGTTTTATTTTTATTTATTATTTATTTATTTTTTGGAGGCAGAGGCAAACCTGATCTGCAATGTAAGATTCAAGCAAGAAAGCAAGGATGAGTGAGAACCTGTCTAAAAGAAAAAAACAAAACAAAAACAGAGAGAACACTGAAAATTTTTATAGGCTTGCTTGTTTAGTTTCATAAATTTTGAATAACATTTATTTACCAAGCATGTTTAAGTGTGCCCTTGTACCATGGTGTGTGTTGGTCACAGGACAAAATGTGGTCCCTAGGTCCAAACTCAGGTCATCAGGCTTGACAGCAAGCACCTTTTCCCTAGAGCAGTTTGTGTTTGGAGACAGACTGGCCTCAGATTCCTCTGTATTTTGGAAGAGGACCTTGAACAGGATGAGTTTGTCTCCACCGTTACCTAACATTAAAGGTGTGTCTCATCACCCTGCAGGGGTGCTTTTATTTCATTTGTTTGCATATAAGGTTATCTGTGTTCTGGGTTTTTACTTCCTAAGGTCTTCTGTGGTACATTTAATTATAAAAATGAAAACCAAATGTGGTATGATTTCTTTTAAGAAGGCAGAGAGAGGTGAAAGTTTAGAGCAAGACTGTCCTTATTTATCTGATTCCAAGAGTTTGGCTGGTGGTTGGGATGTAGCTGCTTCCTAGCTGTCACATAAAACAACAGGCTTACCCTGTGCTACTTGGCTGTAAGCCCTGCTTTTGGGAGGCTGAAACAAACAGCATTGCTGCCATTTCAAGGCAAGCCCATGCTGAATGTGCTGACCTGATTCCCAACCACCCTGCTATTGTAGAGACTGTTCTAAAGATCCAAAGTGAACACAAGCTTTTCTGTCCAGCACCTGGACACAGAGGTTGGTGAATCTCTGAATTGGAGGTCAGCATGATGTACATGGTAAATTTCAGGCCAGCTGAGATACTAGTGAAAATTTCTCACAAAAAAAGAAAAGAAAACAAACCATATCAAAACAATAACAACAGGGCAAAGCAATGAAAATCATGGCCTAGGGACATAGCTCAGTGTGTAGAGCACCTGCTTGGCCTGCTTGAGGCCCTGAGTGTGATTTCCATCAGGACTCCTGTGGTCTCAGCCCTATCATGTCAGCACTTGGGAAGCAGAGAGGATCATGGGTTACAGGATATTTTATCAAGGCTGTGCCAACTCTTGTTTATTGTCAGTCTACACCCAGGGCTCTACCCTTCCCACAGGTTGCAAGGGCTGGTGAACACGTGGGCTGTGTGGCCATGTGGGTGGAGGAGGCAGGGCTCAGTGTTCCAGGCTTGGGAATGACTGAGATGTGTGACATCAGTCAGAGTTTAAAGGGAGCCAGGTACTGAGTGGGACCTGGGACCATCTGAACTAACCTAGTATTACTTTTATTCTTCTAAAGGAATTTCTTTTTACTCAAAGCAACTATGAGCTGCCAGAGTCCAGAAGAGCAGCTGTCCACTTGAGCTGTCACGGGCTGCAAGCCCATGCCAAGGACCTCGTTGGAAGCTGGAATTAGAGGCTAAAACCATAAAGGACTCAAGGCTTCCATAACTTTAGGGTAACCCAGGCGACAACAGTGGGGCAACAGCGGTTTCAAGGAGGGAACTGCAGGATAATCGAGTCAGCTTGTCCCTGCAGGGCACCCCAGAGCCAAGTGTCAGAAGAAAGCCCACCCAGGTCCAGACCTTTATTATTCCCAGCCTGATGTCACAGGCATCGAACTTGACCAGACTCCAGGCAGAGACCAAATGTAACATCTGTCTGGATGACCTGAAAAAGCCAGTCACCACAGAATGTGGACACAACTTCTGTCACACCTGCCTCAGATCCTCATATGAGCAAGGGCAAGAATTGTTTCGCTGCCCGATCTGTCGACAGCCATGCAACAAGAGGAATCTCTCAAACAATGATCAGCTTGGGAAGATAGTTGAAAGGGCCCAGGATCTGTATATCTTGACAAGCAACAGCAACAGTCAGGAGACCAGCACTCGCTGTGACCAGCACAACCAGGTTCTGACCTTTTTCTGTGAGGATGACCTGCAGCTGCTGTGTGACCAGTGCATAGGGCCTGGGAGCCACAACAGCCATCAGGTGACCCCCATTGCACAGGCTGCCTCTCATCACAGGAGAAAGCTTCACAGATTGATCAAATCCCTCCAGAAGAAACTAAAAGAGGTTCACCAGTTAAAAATTCTTCAAATAAAAAAATCCCAGAAGTTAAGGCAGCAGGCAGAAGCCCAGAGGAAAGAACTGAATTCTGAATTTCAGCAACTCATCCAGTTTTTAAATAGGGAACAGAAGACAGCTTTCTCCAGGCTAAAGGACGAGGAGCAGGATCTCAAGCAGAAACTGAGCGAAAACATAGCAGCATTTGAGAACCATATTTCCACAGTCAGAGGGCTCTTTAGCCACATGGTGGCAGGCAGAGCACACTCAGATGTAGAAATACTGTCGAGAGTCAAGGATTTCTACGAGATATCTGAGAGTCTTTATACCCCAGACATTGTCCCAGCTCAGATAAGAAGAGAAGCCTACAACTTTCCTCCTCAGTATTCAGCTCTACAGAAACTTATACAGCGATTTGCAGTTCAGGTAACTCTAAATCCAGAAACAGCCCATTTAAACCTGCTTGTGTCTGAGGATAGAAAACGTGTCTCATTGTTAAAGAAAAAACAAGATCCTGCGGGTTCTTCAGAAAGTTTTACCGATAGCTCTGTTGTGCTGGGGATTCCGAATTTTAATTCAGGGAGACATTACTGGCAGGTGAAGGTGACAAAGAAGCCTGAATGGGCTATTGGTATCTGCCAAGCCAATCTGTCCCCTGGGGAAAGGCGGTCCTCCTCTGCCCCTGAGAAATGCTGGAGGATCCTCTGGCAGGGTGACTGCTTTGTGGTCTCAGGACCTGCTGACCCAAACTCTAAGCTGAAGGTCACAACACCCAGAATCATTGGCGTTTTCCTGGACTATGAGCTGGGAGAGGTCTCCTTCTATAGCATGCCTGAGAAATCTCACATCTATACTTTCAGGGACACTTTCACTGAGCCTGTTTGCCCTTATTTCTACCTGAGACTTCGTTCAGAACCTCTTGGGCTGTGTTCTGCCTCAGATGGTGGGCCAAAACCCACAGGTGGTCTTAACTCTGACATTTAGTTCAGGCTCCATACTCCCTTGTTCCCATCCCAGGTGATCCCCAAGGTTGTACAGCTGATGGGAAGACTATACATCATTGATAGCATTATGGGTGTGAGTGCTGTACCCACATTCTCTTTTACTCATTTATCTTTTTTCAAGGCAAGTTCTGTGTCTCCCAGATTGGGCCTGGAACTTGCTAGGCTGTCCAGACTGACTCCTGTCAGCATGCCTATTTCAGTTTCCTGTACTCTGGGTCACAGCCATGGCAACACATCGGGCAACAGGTGTAGTTTTTAATTTCTGTGTCTTACATCTGAAAGAAGTTTTGTTATTAAATCCCATGCCTACTAAATAATGGACCATCGAGCCACACACAACCCTGTCATCTTAGAGACTGTCCTGGGGAGTCATCCGGGCTAACTCTGCTGTCCCTCCTGGCTCAGCACATCCAGGTGGCTCGAATCACAGCCCTGTATCACAGGCCTATCGCACCTCAGAATGGGATGAAAGTTTTAAGAATATATTTATTTATTTTGTATCTGCGAGGGTCTTATGCAGTCTAGGATGGCCTTAAACTTGGTACAACGCAGAGGCTGACATTGGATTCCTGCATTGCTCTCCTGAGTCACAAATGCCCAGCCTTTCAAATTTGTTTTGAAGATACCCCAGTTTACCCAGAATCTCAGAAACTCCTGAAATATTCACAAGCAACTGGATTAACAGATGCGGAATTCTAAAACCTTTAAAACTTCCCGAGTTTTCGTTTTAGTAATCAGATCATCAATGTTAACCTTGGTCTTTCCCTTCCTTGCCCTGGCTCTGTCCTTCCCTCCTTCCCTCCCGATTCCCCTCCCCTTTTCTTCTCCCCTTGTCTTCCAGATCCAGCAATAGGGATTCGGTCCAGGGCCTAGAGCTTCTCTGCAGGTGATCCGCAATGACCTCACAGCATCGACCCCGTTGTATCTTGTTGTTGTCTTGTCAGGGTGTCTAGGCTACCCTTGAATTTGTTATTCTCACCCTTCACACCCCTTCCCCAGTAGCCGGGACTGCAGGCTAATGTATCTGGGTATCTATATTTTTTTTTTTTGCACATTTTAACCAATTTTTAAAAATTTGTGTGTTTGTATATATCACAGAGACATACAGAGACAGGTAGACACAGATAGGCTGACAGACAGACTGGCTATACAGTTGAGGGTGTCGAGGTCATGTTTCCTCCATCACATGGCCTGGGCTTGCCTTCAGCACTGAGGTCATCAGGTCTGCAATGGGAAGCACTTTTACCCTGTGAGCCTTCTCAGGCCCTGATTGGTTCATGGTAGAGGAGGGGAACAAGGGAGAGGAGGAAAATGCTGGGTGAGAGAATCTGAGATGTTGTCACCAGAGGGGAGACAAACTGTTGAAAAGGTAGTTGTCACCTGATAGTTGAACACTACATGTTGATATGTGACAAGGTCCCCATGAATGTACTGATTTTATCCATTAAATTTTAATAAAATGAAAACGACTCCATCCTCGGGTTTGTAGCTATTACTCTTGCCTTCTCATAAATTTCACTTAATTTTCTTGTAAAAACAATATTCCTTTATTGTTTCCACGTATCTGAGTTCTCTATCTGCATGTATGCCTTCATGCCAGAAGAAATCAGATCCCACTATAGATGTTTATCATCCACCATGAGGGTGGTGGGAATTGAACTCAGCACCTCAGGGGAGCAGCCCTAGTGCTCCATTCCCCCCTCTACGTAATTCTTAAATGTCCAGGCTTGGTGGCTCATGGCTCATTTCTGTCCTTAGGAGGCAGAATTAGGAGAATCTGGTTTCTTGCTTTGGGGGGGGGGTTAGGGGTGGATTTGTGGCTTTTTGCACTTCCTGGTCCCACCCCTGAATGCTGGGATTATAGGCCTGTGCTACCATCCTGAGCTGTGGGCACTGTGGAAAGAGCCCAGGGCCTCATGCTTACTAGGCAAGCAGGCTGTCTACCAACTGAGCTGTCACTAGAGTCCAGAAATCTCCTTTCATTAAAATCACATTAATGTGTGTGTTTATGGGTGGGCCCTGTGCCATGACAGTCAAGGGAACCACAGGAGAATTTGCTGGGGTTGGTTCTCTTCCTAAATTTTGAGTTCCAGGAATTTATTACAGTTACAAGGAATCAGATGCCCCCTTCTGGCTACCATAGGGATTAGACATTCCCAAGTGGATGCATACATATACATGATGACGACAAAACACACACACATAAAAATAATGTAGAAATGTGTGCTATTCTTCATGGAGTTAAATTCCCACAGAGCACCCCTGTTGATGCCATGAGTAGAAATACTCATGTAAACAGGTGTTTCAGTCTGCATTTTTTCTCTGTCTACAGCTTGGTTATCAGGAGGTGGGCAGAGGTGAAAATATTCCATTTTAAGTTAGCATCCAGGAGGGTCTTCTGTTGTTACAAGCTGTCCTCTGACTCACTCTACAGTGGAGGAGGAAGCAGGCTCTGGACTCTCCACACTTTGATGTTACAGGCCTGGGAACAGGCTGGGCTAGCAGAGGATTTGGGCGAGAGCAAAAAGGATCATTTTGTAGTTCTAGCGAGCCTGAAACTCACTATTTGGACCAGGATAGTCTTGAACTTCCTGTGTCTGCCTCCCAAGTATTAGGATGACAGCTGTGGGCCACCATGCTCAGCTAATTGAAGTTGCTGTAAATCAAAGTGTAGCAGAGGGATCTATGGCAAGTCCCTGAAGAAGGACAACGATACACTAAATGACAGATGACTTCTTACACCTCTTGCCAGTCGGATGTCTCCCCACATAGCAGGTGTCACCCCCCTCACCACTGTGTCTCCCGCTGCCCCAGGATCCTTCACACTGTATTTCTCAACTACACACAGCAGAACGGGCACCACATATGTCCTGGTGAGATCGGTCCTATACTGAGGAAAGTGATCTGTGCTTTTGAGAAAGGTCTCATTCTGTGTACTAGGCATCAGCTGGCTTCAAGCTGGTGGTGATTCTCCTGCCTCAGCTTTTCAGGAGCTGAGACTACAGGTGTGAGTCACCATGAGCAGCAGAAGGAAATCCTGGTAAAACTGACTCAGAGGCAGAGTGTTTGCTCATTCTGTGTGAGGCATTGGGTTCGCCCCCAGCTCTGGAGAACAAACAAGAAAACAACAACAAACCTGACCTTTGCCTCACCTGATCTGCCCTCACTCATACAAAACACTCGTGAGACTCTAGAAGAAAACAGGGAGCACTAGGAACGATGTCTTCTCTCAGCAGCTGACTGTGGCAAGAACAGACTGGTTTGAAACACTGTTTACAGCAGACTGTCATGGCACAATTGCTTTAAAAGGAGCCAAATTATTCCAGAGTTCTTAAACTACGGCTTAGATTCCAGAAGAAGTTAAATTATTTCAAACCATACACAATATTCTCCAGTTTCCCAGATATTTGTAACCACCCAGGGCTCATGTTCCCATCACACACTGTGAAAGTAACTTGGGGCAGTCTGGAGTTACTGAGGATTTGATAGCTGTCATACCCAGGAGTCTCTCAGGTCCTAGCTGGCTGAGAGGCCAGATCCAACAACCGCTTACTGAGCAGGGCATTGTGTCTCTTCAGATATATGATTATGTCTCCCTGCTTTTCAACAATTTCTTCTAGGCTTGAAATAGTCCTGCAGAAATAAGAATAGAAACAGGTTACACGGATTCATCAACGCGATTTTATTTCATTTTGACTGAGCCCTCAGCAGCATTCAGTAAGGCACAGCTGCCCAGAGTTTTCCCTCAGGTTCATACATCAGGGATATTGCAAGACCAGTCTTTCAGGAATAAAATTAGTGACTCCTGCTCTGGAAATCAATGTGTTTTGCACATATTGTCTTCACTTTTATTTATTTGTAGGCTAGTTTTGGGCCTGGTAAAATTGTTTAAAGTTTTATCATTTAAACTGGGTGGTTGTGGCAGATGCTTTTAATCACAGCACTCGGGAGGCAGAGGCAGGTAGGGATCTCTATGAGTTTGAAGTCAGAATGGTCTACAGAGTGAGTTTGAGGACAGCCAGGGATACACAGAGAAATACTCTCTTGAAAACAAACACAAACAAAAGAGGTTTTTACAATTTAAAGTCACCAAGTGAGCCAGATGATTGTAGCACGGTCTTTAATCCACTGCTCTGAAGCAGCTGTCCAGGAAAGTCAGGGTTACACAGAGAAACACTGTCTACAAAAACCAGAAACGAAGGAAAGAGACCCATGTGGGTCTGTGCCCAAGTACCGGGAATAAATGTGTGTGCCATTAGGCCTGGTCATTCTTTTTAATTAAGATGTCAAATTTACATACACGCAGGGCCTAACTTGCTGACTCAGCTAGAATCACAGAGCTTGGAAGGCAGAGGCAGGGACTTGGCTACAAGTTGATGGTCACATTGTTTGTTTACCCTATAGCAGTAGTTCTCAAAGTGTGGGTCATGACCTTTCACGGGATCACATGTCAGATATCCTGGATATCAGATATTTACATTACAAGTCACAACAGTAGCAAAATTATACTTATGATGTAGTAAGAAAAGTAATTTCATGTTGAGTGGTCAGCACAACCTGAGGCACTGTATTAAAGGTCACAGCATTGGGAAGGCTGAGAACCACCGCCTTACAGGAAAGAAGTTTGTTGTTTTGTTTTCTGCGAAAGTTTTACTTCAGTAAACTGAAAATACTTTCCTATTCAAAGCTTTTTAAATTGTGTGTGTAAGGCTGTGTGCCTGTGCTTTCTGGAAGACAGAGGCACCGGGTCCCCTGGGGTGGCTTTACTGGCAGTTGTGAGCACCTGACCCGATGAGGAGCAGTCTGGACTCTCAATGCTGAGCCACCTCTGCAGCTCAAGGTCCCCAGCATCTGTGACTGACAGGAGTGGAGAAAATGGACTCACTGGGAGCGGTTGTCTCTTCTCTTACTCTGAAGGACAGCAGACTGGAAGTGGTCAGATGTCAAAGACAAAGGCGCTAAAGGAGTCCTCAGCGAATGAAGGCTGCTCACTGAAGTGACAGCTGTGTCTGCAGTGACAGGAGAGGCAGGCAGACGTCACAGGACAGAGGCTTCCACTCTCACCTGCATAGAGCAGCAGACAGCTCAGAGAGCAGATCAGCTCCAGGGCCAGGACAGCTAGAATCAGCTCCAGGTACAGGCTGCTGGGCTCAGGGAAGGAATGCTGCAGGCACAGAGCAGCAGGAGGGCTGTGTTGCCTGAGGAAGGAAGGGAAACAGCAGGGATGAAAGGATGTCTCTTCTCAGAGATTGCTTGCCTCTGCCTTCCAAGAGCTGACACTATAGGCGCGTGCCACCAAGCCTGGCTTTACTCATGGATTTACTGTGCTTGTGTGTGAGCACTGTGCTCAAGCAGGAATGTAGACACCAGAGGACAATTTCTCTCCTTCTACCCTGTTATAGGCAGTCAATATTTCTGCTCAAGGACCAGCTAGCCTGGAATACAGGAGGAGAAGCAGTGGTCCTAGGAACACCAGGGATCTCGTGATTTCTTGTGTGACAATCCCACTGCCACTAAGAATGCCCTTACACATGTGCAAACATCTCTACAGTAAACTCTTTGCGTCTGTCTGAAAACATTTACATTTTAAAATCTGATAGATGCAGCCCCCACAGAGCTCATACACTGTATGTGTGCACACATGTGCATGCACCTGAGGTCAGAGAACAATGCACGTGCTGTTCTTTGGGAGACATCTACCTTGTTGTTTTGATCTGGAGATGGAGTCCTCTGGATGGTCTGGGTTCACCTCCTAGCAGATTAGGCTGGCCACAGAGTCTCAGGGTTCCTCCTGTCTCCACCTCCCCATTGTTGGGTGTGTGCTCCTCCACCCCCTGGTTTTCACATAGCTTTTGGAGATGTGCCTGGGTCCTCAAGCATCTTATGACTGGACCATCTCTCCCCATGCATGCTCGTGTGTTTTAGGAACACTAGCTCTGCAGTGAACTCACATGTATAAACAACAGAAGATTCGCGATGATGACCGTGGGAAGAGGATGGAATCTAGGTCTAAAGTGAGCACGTAAGGATTGGTGTGCGAGAGAGAGGCTGGGTGTCCAGAAGGGGTCATCATCCAGACTTTGAAGGACATCCAACGAACCCTGTAAGGCAAAACTTACACGTTACAACCAACACTTTCTCAGTCCTGTGTCTCTTTCTTTCTACCATTCTTTTTCTTTCGTTCGTTCGTTTGTTCTTTCTTTCATTCTATCTTTCTTTCGTGTGTCTCTGTCTCTCTCTTTCTTTCTGCTGTGGGATTAGCCTCTGTATGCCATGAATATCATTCCTTAATTAAGGAACTGTTTTGGGCCTATAGCAGAGCTATAGGGGAACAGAGCTAGCCGAGGAAAACTAAACTGAATGCTGGAGGAAAGAAGGACAGAGTCAAGGGGAGACCATGTAGCCCGACAAGACACAGATGCTGGAATTTTCCCAGGGAAGCCATGTATCTGCATGTTTATACACGTATCAGAGAAAGAGAAGAATTCATATGGGTAAGCTTTCTTAACTGGGGCTAGCGGTCTGTGTTCAGTTGTTAAATATTTAGAATAAACTGAATTTTTCTCAGTGTGTTGAAGTTTTTTACTTGGTGGTTTATTGATTTTTTTGACACAGTAACTGAAGGGGGTGCTGGTGCCCAGTGATCCTAGAACAAAGCATTCCTGGTGACTTACTTCACACCATGTTAAATGGTGGCCACACTGGGCTTGGGGACTCAGACTTCTGATTCTAGGCACTCAGAAGCCTGGGATTGCGATGGGGACAGCGGGGACCCGTACGGGCACAGAAATATTCTGTGGTAAGGAGACATGGAATGTGGGGCTGTGGCCGAATGGTTAAAGAACTTCAGATGACCTGGTTGGGTGCCCCACATGGCAGCTCAACACTGCCTTTAACTCTAGTGAGAATGAGGCAGACACGTGATACACATGCACATACATAAGGAATCTTACACAAAAGAAGGAAGGGCGTACACCTGAGTGTGGTGGCTCCTGCCTTCAACCCAGTACTTGGAGGCTGGTGAAGGAAAACTGAGGCCAAAGTCAATCTAGTCTAAATAGATAAAATAGTTTCTGGCCAGCTTCTGCACAGAGATATTTCAGAGTACAGCTCTGAAACATAAGGACTCTTTTAGAAGATGATAATGGGCCAGTGAGATCTTAGCTGGAGAAGATACTGGACAAGCCAGTCCAACCGGAGGACATGAGTTTGAGTTCAAGACTCCAGGTGAAGGTACAAGGAGAGAACCAATTTCAAAAGCATTGTCCGCTGACACGCATGCCCATACATGTGCCAGGATGCCTGTGTCTGCAACAGAGCCAGAGGATTGTGGAGTGAGATCAACAGCCCCAGTCTCCCTGACTACTCACTGGACTGGATGCACCTGTAGACTCATGTCACCAAGTAATTTACTGTTTCCCAGAGACTTTACCACAGTCACAGGACAGAGAGCTCTCTGACACTAGGGAAATGGCTAAACTCCAAATGCACCCTGGGAAATTTTCAGACCTCTGTGGAATGCTAATGCTGCCTATACCTGCCAGCTGCCACTCAGCCTCTCTGGAAGAGAGATAGCTCTACTTGTCCCAACCTGGTACATTCTCCTTCCTTCATAACGTCTATTCTGGGGCAGTGATCTGTGTCCTGACTGTGCCTCCATGGAACCTAAATGAAGCCAAGTACACTCCCGATATTCACACATCCCGTGACAATAAGGATCTAAGGAGGGTGAGGAGTTAAAGTCAGGCAACCCAGGTGTCCTTGCAGAAGACCCAGTGTGGAGAGGCTCAGGGGACGTTAGAATTGAGGAATGAGGCCAAGGGCAGGTGCCTAACAGCTAAGGAGCTGTGCTAGAGAAGAGAAGCCAGTTCTGCTCTAGGGAGCAGCTGCCATCTTGAGTTCCATGAATTGGACCCAAAACTTGATTTTGTTTAAGGAATCATGAAGCTGAGATGTTTGTTACAGGAGCAAGCAAGGCATAACTAGTATACAGGAACAGTCTGACTGTTAGGAACTAGCCTAGCTAGGGGAAAATGTTCAGCTGATGCCACCTAGGTTTTCAGAAGAAACATCTGACCTAGGTAGGCCCAGCAGCTAGGCCCTCTAAGTATCCACATTTACAATTGAAAGAGACCAAGAAAACTGAAGAACAGGGATAGAGACAGAAGCCAGGGGTGGCTGCTCAAGGGTTTAATTCCAGCTCCTACAAAAGTGGAGACAGAAGAATCCAGATTTCAGTGGTATATCTCTGCTATGAGATTCAATAAATTAACTCAATTACGTGGGCCTGAGCATGCAACCCAGTAGGAAAATGCTGGCTGACCTGCAGGGAGCCCTGGGCTACTGGTGAGTGCTCCAGGTTTAAGTACAGACCAAATTAGGGTGGGCACAGGCGATCCTTATTAATTGGCCCTGGTCGAAGTTTCTCTTATTGGTCAAGCTCAGCCTGGGTTGTGTGATGTGGTCTCAGGCCCTCCTCACTGTCACTGTGCAGAGGATCAATTCTGGCTCTTGGAAGGTGAGCCCTCAAACTCCAGGGTGCAGCCTTATCCTGGAAGGTAATTACCTCATCTGCTGAGTGGAGGGGAGGGGCTTCTGTCCTGAGAGGTTTTGTTGTTCCTGGGATCCAAGCTCACTACAAGTTTAGGACAAAGATTTATATTTGTGCTCTGAGCCTCCTCAAAGTGCAACAAGCAGATGCAAAATGAAGACAGAAGGCAGCTGCCTTTGTTCATTTGCCAATCTGTGCTCTCAGGGAGGATTCAGGCCCCTCCACAAAAGCAGCTCCCAATTCCTGGTTTTACTATGAACACTTCTATTTCTTGTTTGTTTTGAGAGAGGGTCCCAAGATGGTCCAAGGCTTGTACTCACAGAGATCCTCCTGCCTCTGCCCCCGCGGGCTGGGTTTAAATGTGTGGGCCACGGTGCTTGGCTTTATCTACTGTTTGGATAGTTTAGCAAAGAAACAGACCTAAACACAAAGAGGTTTTATTTTTATTTATTATTTATTTATTTTTTGGAGGCAGAGGCAAACCTGGTCTGCATTGTAAGATTCAAGCAAGAAAGCAAGGATGAGTGAGAACCTGTCTAAAAGAAAAAAACAAAACAAAAACAGAGAGAACACTGAAATTTTTTATAGGCTTGCTTGTTTAGTTTCATAAATTTTGAATAACATTTATTTACCAAGCATGTTTAAGTGTGCCCTTGTACCATGGTGTGTGTTGGTCACAGGACAAAATGTGGTCCCTAGGTCCAAACTCAGGTCATCAGGCTTGACAGCAAGCACCTTTTCCCTAGAGCAGTTTGTGTTTGGAGACAGACTGGCCTCAGATTCCTCTGTATTTTGGAAGAGGACCTTGAACAGGATGAGTTTGTCTCCACCGTTACCTAACATTAAAGGTGTGTCTCATCACCCTGCAGGGGTGCTTTTATTTCATTTGTTTGCATATAAGGTTATCTGTGTTCTGGGTTTTTACTTCCTAAGGTCTTCTGTGGTACATTTAATTATAAAAATGAAAATCAAATGTGGTATGATTTCTTTTAAGAAGGCAGAGAGAGGTGAAAGTTTAGAGCAAGACTGTCCTTATTTATCTGATTCCAAGAGTTTGGCTGGTGGTTGGGATGTAGCTGCTTCCTAGCTGTCACATAAAACAACAGGCTTACCCTGTGCTACTTGGCTGTAAGCCCTGCAGTTAGGAGGCTGAACCAAACAATACTGCTTCCATTTAAAGGCAAACCCAGGCTGAATGTGCCACGGGGAGTCCCAGGACATTCTGCTATAATATGAGACTGTTAACACAAGCCTTTCTGTCCAGCACCTGGACGCAGAGGTTGGTGAATCTCTGTGAATTGGAGGTCAGCATGATGTACATGGTAAATTTGAGTCCAGATGAGCTAATAGTGAAAACTTCTCACACACAACAATAGAAAACAAACAAACCATATCAAAACAATAACAACAAAGAAAAGCAATGAAAATCATGGCCTAGGGACATAGCTCAGTGTGTAGAGCACCTGCTTGGCCTGCTTGAGGCCCTGAGTGTGATTTCCATCAGGACTCCTGTGGTCTCAGCCCTATCATGTCAGCACTTGGGAAGCAGAGAGGATCATGGGTTACAGGATATTTTATCAAGGCTGTGCCAACTCTTGTTTATTGTCAGTCTACACCCAGGGCTCTACCCTTCCCACAGGTTGCAAGGGCTGGTGAACACGTGGGCTGTGTGGCCATGTGGGTGGAGGAGGCAGGGCTCAGTGTTCCAGGCTTGGGAATGACTGAGATGTGTGACATCAGTCAGAGTTTAAAGGGAGCCAGGTACTGAGTGGGACCTGGGACCATCTGAACTAACCTAGTATTACTTTTATTCTTCTAAAGGAATTTCTTTTTACTCAAAGCAACTATGAGCTGCCAGAGTCCAGAAGAGCAGCTGTCCACTTGAGCTGTCACGGGCTGCAAGCCCATGCCAAGGACCTCGTTGGAAGCTGGAATTAGAGGCTAAAACCATAAAGGACTCAAGGCTTCCACCACTGTAGGGTAACCCATGCGACAACAGTGGGGTAACAGCGGTTTCAAGGAGGGAACTGCAGGACAATCGAGTCAGCTTGTCCCTGCAGGGCACCCTAGAGCCAAGTGTCAGAAGAAAGCCCACCCAGGTCCAGACCTTTATTATTCCCAGCCTGATGTCACAGGCATCGAACTTGACCAGACTCCAGGCAGAGACCAAATGTAACATCTGTCTGGATGACCTGAAAAAGCCAGTCACCACAGAATGTGGACACAACTTCTGTCACACCTGCCTCAGATCCTCATATGAGCAAGGGCAAGAATTGTTTCGCTGCCCGATCTGTCGACAGCCATGCAACAAGAGGAATCTCTCAAACAATGATCAGCTTGGGAAGATAGTTGAAAGGGCCCAGGATCTGTATATCTTGACAAGCAACAGCAACAGTCAGGAGACCAGCACTCGCTGTGACCAGCACAACCAGGTTCTGACCTTCTTCTGTGAGGATGACCTGCAGCTGCTGTGTGACCAGTGCATAGGGCCTGGGAGCCACAACAACCATCAGGTGACCCCCATTGCACAGGCTGCCTCTCATCACAGGAGAAAGCTTCACAGATTGACCAAATCCCTCCAGAAGAAACTAAAAGAGGTTCACCAGTTAAAAATTCTTCAAATAAAAAAATCCCAGAAGTTAAGGCAGCAGGCAGAAGCCCAGAGGAAAGAACTGAATTCTGAATTTCAGCAACTCATCCAGTTTTTAAATAGGGAACAGAAGACAGCTTTCTCCAGGCTAAAGGAAGAGGAGCGGGATCTCAAGCAGAAACTGAGCGAAAACATAGCAGCATTTGAGAACCATATTTCCACAGTCAGAGGGCTCTTTAGCCACATGGTGGCAGGCAGAGCAGACTCAGATGTAGAAATACTGTCGAGAGTCAAGGATTTCTACCAGATATCTGAGAGTCTTTATACCCCAGACATTGTCCCAGCTCAGATAAGAAGAGAAGCCTACAACTTTCCTCCTCAGTATTCAGCTCTACAGAAACTTATACAGCGATTTGCAGTTCAGGTAACTCTAAACCCAGAAACAGCCCATTTAAACCTGCTTGTGTCTGAGGATAGAAAATGTGTCTCATTGTTAAAGAAAAAACAAGATCCTGCGGGTTCTTCAGAAAGTTTTACCGATAGCTCTGTTGTGCTGGGGATTCCGAATTTTAATTCAGGGAGACATTACTGGCAGGTGAAGGTGACAAAGAAGCCTGAATGGGCTATTGGTATCTGCCAAGCCAATCTGTCCCCTGGGGAAAGGCGGTCCTCCTCTGCCCCTGAGAAATGCTGGAGGATCCTCTGGCAGGGTGACTGCTTTGTGGTCTCAGGACCTGCTGACCCAAACTCTAAGCTGAAGGTCACAACACCCAGAATCATTGGCGTTTTCCTGGACTATGAGCTGGGAGAGGTCTCCTTCTATAGCATGCCTGAGAAATCTCACATCTATACTTTCAGGGATACTTTCACTGAGCCTGTTTGCCCTTATTTCTACCTGAGACTTCGTTCAGAACCTCTTGGGCTGTGTTCTGCCTCAGATGGTGGGCCAAAACCCACAGGTGGTCTTAACTCTGACATTTAGTTCAGGCTCCATACTCCCTTGTTCCCATCCCAGGTGATCCCCAAGGTTGTACAGCTGAGGACGACTCTGAATTTGTGCTCCTCCAGACTACACCTCATGGCTGGCATTATGGTTGTGAGTGCTGTACCCACATTTCTTTTATTGTATTTATTTATCTTTTTTCAAGGCAAGTTCTTCCTGTGTTGGCCAGATTGGGCCTGGAACTTGTTCTGCTGTCCAGGCCGACCCCTGTCAGCATGCCTATCTCAGTTTCCTGTACTCTGGGTCACAGCCATGGCAACACATCTGGCAACAGGTGTAGTTTTTAATTTCTGTGTCTTACATCTGAAAGAAGTTTTGTTATTAAATCCCATGCCTACTAAATAATGGACCATCGAGCCACACACAACCCTGTCATCTTAGAGACTGTTCTGGGGAGTCATCCGGGCTAACTCTGCTGTCCCTCCTGGCTCAGCACATCCAGGTGGCTCGAATCACAGCCCTGTATCACAGGCCTATCGCACCTCAGAATGGGATGAAAGTTTTAAGAATATATTTATTTATTTTGTATCTGCGAGGGTCTTATGCAGTCTAGGATGGCCTTAAACTTGGTACAACGCAGAGGCTGACCTTGGATTCCTGCATTGCTCTCCTGAGTCACAAATGCCCAGCCTTTCAAATTTGTTTTGAAGATACCCCAGTTTACCCAGAATCTCAGAAACTCCTGAAATATTCACAAGCAACTGGATTAACAGATGCGGAATTCTAAAACCTTTAAAACTTCCCGAGTTTTCGTTTTAGTAATCAGATCATCAATGTTAACCTCGGTCTTTCCCTTCCTTGCCCTGGCTCTGTCCTTCCCTCCTTCCCTCCCGATTCCCCTCCCCTTTTCTTCTCCCCTTGTCTTCCAGATCCAGCAATAGGGATTCGGTCCAGGGCCTAGAGCTTCTCTGCAGGTGATCCGCAATGACCTCACAGCATCGACCCCGTTGTATCTTGTTGTTGTCTTGTCAGGGTGTCTAGGCTACCCTTGAATTTGTTATTCTCACCCTTCACACCCCTTCCCCAGTAGCCGGGACTGCAGGCTAATGTATCTGGGTATCTATATTTTTTTTTGCACATTTTAACCAATTTTTAAAAATTTGTGTGTTTGTATATGTCACAGAGACACACAGAGACAGGTAGACACGGATAGGCCGACAGACAGACTGGCTATACAGTTGAGGGTGTCGAGGTCATGTTTCCTCCATCACATGGCCTGGGCTTGCCTTCAGCACTGAGGTCATCAGGTCTGCAATGGGAAGCACTTTTACCCTGTGAGCCTTCTCAGGCCCTGATTGGTTCATGGTAGAGGAGGGGAACAAGGGAGAGGAGGAAAATGCTGGGTGAGAGAATCTGAGATGTTGTCACCAGAGGGGAGACAAACTGTTGAAAAGGTAGTTGTCACCTGATAGTTGAACACTACATGTTGATATGTGACAAGGTCCCCATGAATGTACTGATTTTATCCATTAAATTTTAATAAAATGAAAACGACTCCATCCTCGGGTTTGTAGCTATTACTCTTGCCTTCTCATACATTTCACTTAATTTTCTTTTTTTTTTAGCGTTTTTTTCTTTTAATTTATTTATTTATTAAAGATTTCTGTCTCTTCCCCACCACCGCCTCCCATTTCCCTCCCCCTCCCCCAGTTAAGTCCCCCCCCCAGCCCGAAAAGCAATCAGGGTTCCCTGTCCTGTGGGAAGTCCAAGGAACCCCCACCTCCATCCAGGTCTAGTAAGTTGAGCATCCAAACTGCCTAGGCTCCCACAAAGCCAGTGCGTGCAGTAGGATCAGAAACCCATTGCCATTGTTCTTGAGTTCTCAGTAGTCCTTCCTTAGCGATCAGGGAAATGCAAATCAAGACAACTTTAAGATACCATCTTACACCGGTCAGAATGGCTAAAATCACTTAATTTTCTTGTAAAAACAATATTCCTTTATTGTTTCCACGTATCTGAGTTCTCTATCTGCATGTATGCCTTCATGCCAGAAGAAATCAGATCCCACTATAGATGTTTATCATCCACCATGAGGGTGGTGGGAATTGAACTCAGCACCTCAGGGGAGCAGCCCTAGTGCTCCATTCCCCCCTCTACGTAATTCTTAAATGTCCAGGCTTGGTGGCTCATGGCTCATTTCTGTCCTTAGGAGGCAGAATTAGGAGAATCTGGTTTCTTGCTTTGGGGGATTAGGGGTGGTAGTGGCTTTTTGCACTTCCTGGTCCCATCTCTCCAGTGCTGGGATTATAGGCCTGTGCTACCATCCTGAGCTGTGGGCACTGTGGAAAGAGCCCAGGGCCTCATGCTTACTAGGCAAGCAGGCTGTCTACCAACTGAGCTGTCACTAGGGTCCAGAAGATAACTTCCTTTCATTAAAATCACATTTATGTGTGTGTTTATGGGTGGGTCCTGTGCCATGACAGTCAAGGGAACCACAGGAGAATTTGCTGGGGTTGGTTCTCTTCCTAAATTTTGAGTTCCAGGAATTTATTACAGTTACAAGGAATCAGATGCCCCCTTCTGGCTACCATAGGGATTAGACATTCCCAAGTGGATGCATACATATACATGATGACGACAAAACACACACACACACACATAAAAATAATGTAGAAATGTGTGCTATTCTTCATGGAGTTAAATTCCCACAGAGCACCCCTGTTGATGCCATGAGTAGAAATACTCATGTAAACAGGTGTTTCAGTCTGCATTTTTTCTCTGTCTACAGCTTGGTTATCAGGAGCTGGGCAGAGGTGAAAATATTCCATTTTAAGTTAGCATCCAGGAGGGTCTTCTGTTGTTACAAGCTGTCCTCTGACTCACTCTACAGTGGAGGAGGAAGCAGGCTCTGGACTCTCCACACTTTGATGTTACAGGCCTGGGAACAGGCTGGGCTAGCAGAGGATTTGGGCGAGAGCAAAAAGGATCATTTTGTAGCTCTAGCGAGCCTGAAACTCACTATTTGGACCAGGATAGTCTTGAACTTCCTGGGTCTGCCTCCCAAGTACTAGGATGACAGCTGTGGGCCACCATGCTCAGCTAATTGAAGTTGCTGTAAATCAAAGTGTAGCAGAGGGATCTATGGCAAGTCCCTGAAGAAGGACAACGATACACTAAATGACAGATGACTTCTTACACCTCTTGCCAGTCGGATGTCTCCCCACATAGCAGGTGTCACCCCCCTCACCACTGTGTCTCCCGCTGCCCCAGGATCCTTCACACTGTATTTCTCAACTACACACAGCAGAACGGGCACCACATATGTCCTGGTGAGATCGGTCCTATACTGAGGAAAGTGATCTGTGCTTTTGAGAAAGGTCTCATTCTGTGTACTAGGCATCAGCTGGCTTCAAGCTGGTGGTGATTCTCCTGCCTTAGCTTTTCAGGAGCTGAGACTACAGGTGTGAGTCACCATGAGCAGCAGAAGGAAATCCTGGTAAAACTGACTCAGAGGCAGAGTGTTTGCTCATTCTGTGTGAGGCATTGGGTTCGCCCCCAGCTCTGGAGAACAAACAAGAAAACAACAACAAACCTGACCTTTGCCTCACCTGATCTGCCCTCACTCATACAAAACACTCGTGAGACTCTAGAAGAAAACAGGGAGCACTAGGAATGATGTCTTCTCTCAGCAGCTGACTGTGGCAAGAACAGACTGGTTTGAAACACTGTTTACAGCAGACTGTCATGGCACAATTGCTTTAAAAGGAGCCAAATTATTCCAGAGTTCTTAAACTACGGCTTAGATTCCAGAAGAAGTTAAATTATTTCAAACCATACACAATATTCTCCAGTTTCCCAGATATTTGTAACCACCCAGGGCTCATGTTCCCATCACACACTGTGAAAGTAACTTGGGGCAGTCTGGAGTTACTGAGGATTTGATAGCTGTCATACCCAGGAGTCTCTCAGGTCCTAGCTGGCTGAGAGGCCAGATCCAACAACCGCTTACTGAGCAGGGCATTGTGTCTCTTCAGATATATGATTATGTCTCCCTGCTTTTCAACAATTTCTTCTAGGCTTGAAATAGTCCTGCAGAAATCAGGATAGAAAAAGGTTACACGGATTCATCAACGCGATTTTATTTCATTTTGACTGAGCCCTCAGCAGCATTCAGTAAGGCACAGCTGCCCAGAGTTTTCCCTCAGGTTCATACATCAGGGATATTGCAAGACCAGTCTTTCAGGAATAAATTTAGTGACTCCTGCTCTAGAAATCAATGTGTTTTGCACATATTGCCTTTATTTTTACTTGATTTTAGGCTTTTTTGGCCTAGAAAAGTTGTTTTAACTTTTGTAATTTAAACTGGGTGGTTGTGGCAGATGCTTTTAATCACAGCACTCGGGAGGCAGAGGCAGGTAGGGATCTCTATGAGTTTGAAGTCAGAATGGTCTACAGAGTGAGTTTGAGGACAGCCAGGGATACACAGAGAAATACTCTCTTGAAAACAAACACAAACAAAAGAGGTTTTTACAATTTAAAGTCACCAAGTGAGCCAGATGATGGTAGCACGGTCTTTAATCCACTGCTCTGAAGCAGCTGTCCAGGAAAGTCAGGGATACACAGAGAAACACTGTCTACAAAAACCAAAAACGAAGGAAAGAGACCCATGTGGGTCTGTGCCCAAGTACTGGGAATAAATGTGTGTGCCATTAGGCCTGGTCATTCTTTTTAATTAAGATGTCAAATTTACATACACGCAGGGCCTAACTTGCTGACTCAGCTAGAATCACAGAGCTTGGAAGGCAGAGGCAGGGACTTGGCTACAAGTTGAGGGTCACATTGTTTGTTTACCCTATAGCAGTAGTTCTCAAAGTGTGGGTCATGACCTTTCACGGGATCACATGTCAGATATCCTGGATATCAGATATTTACATTACAAGTCACAACAGTAGCAAAATTACACTTATGAAGTAGTAAGAAAAGTAATTTCATGTTGAGTGGTCAGCACAACCTGAGGCACTGTATTAAAGGTCACAGCATTGGGAAGGCTGAGAACCACCGCCTTACAGGAAAGAAGTTTGTTGTTTTGTTTTCTGCGAAAGTTTTACTTCAGTAAACTGAAAATACTTTCCTATTCAAAGCTTTTTAAATTGTGTGTGTAAGGCTGTGTGCCTGTGCTTTCTGGAAGACAGAGGCACCGGGTCCCCTGGGGTGGCTTTACTGGCAGTTGTGAGCACCTGACCCGATGAGGAGCAGTCTGGACTCTCAATGCTGAGCCACCTCTGCAGCTCAAGGTCCCCAACATCTGTGACTGACAGGAGTGGAGAAAATGGACTCACTGGGAGTGGTTGTCTCTTCTCTTACTCTGAAGGACAGCAGACCGGAAGTGGTCAGATGTCAAAGACAAAGGCGCTAAAGGAGTCCTCAGCGAATGAAGGCTGCTCACTGAAGTGACAGCTGTGTCTGCAGTGACAGGAGAGGCAGACGTCACAGGACAGAGGCTTCCACTCTCACCTGCATAGAGCAGCAGACAGCTCAGGGAGCAGATCAGCTCCAGGGCCAGGACAGCTAGAATCAGCTCCAGGTACAGGCTGCTGGGCTCAGGGAAGGAATGCTGCAGGCACAGGAGCAGCAGGAGGGCTGTGTTGCCTGAGGAAGGAAGGGAAACAGCAGGGATGAAAGGATGTCTCTTCTCAGAGATTGCCACCTCTGCCTTCCACGAGCTTGAAATTATAGGCGTGTGCCACCAAGCCTGGCTTTACTCATGGATTTACTGTGCTTGTGTGTGAGCACTGTGCTCAAGCAGGAATGTAGACACCAGAGGACAATTTCTCTCCTTCTACCCTGTTATAGGCAGTAAATATTTCTGCTCAAGGACCAGCTAGCCTGGAATACAGGAGGAGAAGCAGTGGTCCTAGGAACACCAGGGATCTCGTGATTTCTTGTGTGACAATCCCACTGCCACTAAGAATGCCCTTACACATGTGCAAACATCTCTACAGTAAACTCTTTGCATCTGTATGAAAATATTTACATTTGGAAAAACTGATAGATGCAACCCAAATGCCTCCACAGAGCTCATACACTGTATGTGTGCACACATGTGCATGCACCTGAGGTCAGAGAACAATGCACATGCTGTTCTTTGGGAGACGTCTACCTTGTTGTTTTGATCTGGAGATGGAGTCCTCTGGATGGTCTGGGTTCACCTCCTAGCAGATTAGGCTGGCCACTGAATCTCAGGGTTCCTCCTGTCTCCACCACCCCATTGTTGGGTGTTTGCTCCTCCACCCCCTGGTTTTCACATAGCTTTTGGAGATGTGCCTGGGTCCTCAAGCATCTTATGACTGGACCATCTCTCCCCATGCATGCTCGTGTGTTTTAGGAACACTAGCTCTGCAGTGAACTCACATGTATAAACAACAGAAGATTCGCGATGATGACCGTGGGAAGAGGATGGAATCTAGGTCTAAAGTGAGCACGTAAGGAGTGGTGTGCGAGAGAGAGGCTGGGTGTCCAGAAGGGGTCATCATCCAGACTTTGAAGGACATCCAACGAACCCTGTAAGGCAAAACATACACGTTACAACCAACACTTTCTCAGTCCTGTGTCTCTTTCTTTCTACCATTCTTTTTCTTTCGTTCGTTCGTTTGTTCTTTCTTTCTTTCATTCTATCTTTCTTTCGTCTGTCTCTGTCTCTCTCTTTCTTTCTGATGTGGGATTAGCCTCTGTATGCCATGAATATCATTCCTTAATTAAGGAACTGTTTTGGGCCTATAGCAGAGCTATAGGGGAACAGAGCTAGCCGAGGAAAACTAAACTGAATGCTGGAGGAAAGAAGGACAGAGTCAAGGGGAGACCATGTAGCCCGACAAGACACAGATGCTGGAATTTTCCCAGGGAAGCCATGTATCTGCATGTTTATACACGTATCAGAGAAAGAGAAGAATTCATATGGGTAAGCTTTCTTAACTGGGGCTAGCGGTCTGTGTTCAGTTGTTAAATATTTAGAATAAACTGAATTTTTCTCAGTGTGTTGAAGTTTTTTACTTGGTGGTTTATTGATTTTTTTTGACACAGTAACTAAAGGGGGTGCTGGTGCCCAGTGATCCTAGAACAAAGCATTCCTGATGACTTACTTCACACCATGTTAAATGGTGGCGACACTGGGCTTGGGGACTCAGACTTCTGATTCTAGGCACTCAGAAGCCTGGGATTGTGATGGGGACAGCGGGGACCCGTACGGGCACATAAATATTCTGTGGTAAGGAGACATGGAATGTGGGGCTGTGGCCAAATGGTTAAAGAACTTGAGATGACCTGGTTGGGTGCCCCACATGGCAGCTCAACACTGCCTTTAACTCTAGTGAGAATGAGGCAGACACGTGATACACATGCACATACATAAGGAATCTTACACAAAAGAAGGAAGGGCGTACACCTGAGTGTGGTGGCTCCTGCCTTCAACCCCAGTACTTGGAGGCTGGTGAAGAAAAACTGAGGCCAAAGTCAATCTAGTCTAAATAGATAAAATAGTTTCTGGCCAGCTTCTGCACAGAGATATTTCAGACTACAGCTCTGAAACATAAGGACTCTTTTAGAAGATGATAATGGGCCAGTGAGATCTTAGCTGGAGAAGATACTGGACAAGCCAGTCCAACCGGAGGACATGAGTTTGAGTTCAAGACTCCAGGTGAAGGTACAAGGAGAGAACCAATTTCAAAAGCATTGTCCCCTGACACGCATCCCCATACATGTGCCAGGATGCCTGTGTCTGCAACAGAGCCAGAGGATGGTGGAGTGAGATCGACAGCCCCAGTCTCCCTGACTACTCACTGGACTGGATGCACCTGTAGACTCATGTCACCAAGTAATTTACTGTTTCCCAGTGCCTTTACCACAGTCACAGGACAGAGAGCTCTCTGACACTAGGGAAATGGCTAAACTCCAAATGCACCCTGGGAAATTTTCAGACCTCTGTGGAATGCTAATGCTGCCTATACCTGCCAGCTGCCACTCAGCCTCTCTGGAAGAGAGATAGCTCTACTTGTCCCAACCTGGTACATTCTCCTTCCTTCATAACGTCTATTCTGGGGCAGTGATCTGTGTCCTGACTGTGCCTCCATGGAAACTAAATGAAGCCAAGTACACTCCCGATATTCACACATCCCGTGACAATAAGGATCTAAGGAGGGTGAGGAGTTAAAGGAGTTAGTCAGGCAACCCAGGTGTCCTTGCAGAAGATCCAGTGTGGAGAGGCTCAGGGGACTTTAGAATTGAGGAATGAGGCCAAGGGCAGGTGCCTAACAGCTAAGGAGCTGTGCTAGAGAAGAGAAGCCAGTTCTGCTCTAGGGAGCAGCTGCCATCTTGAGTTCCATGAATTGGACCCAAAACTTGATTTTGTTTAAGGAATCATGAAGCTGAGATGTTTGTTACAGGAGCAAGCAAGGCATAACTAGTATACAGGAATAAACAGTCTGACTGTTAGGAACTAGCCTAGCTAGGGGAAAATGTTCAGCTGATGCCACCTAGGTTTTCAGAAGAAACACCTGACCTAGGTAGGCCCAGCAGCTAGGCCCTCTAAGTGTCCACATTTACAATTGAAAGAGACCAAGAAAACTGAAGAACAGGGATAGAAACAAAAGCCAGGGGTGGCTGCTCAAGGGTTTAATTCCAGCTCCTACAAAAGTGGAGACAGAAGAATCCAGATTTCAGTGGTATATCTCTGCTATGAAATTGAATAAATTAACTCAATTACGTGGGCCTGAGCATGCAACCCAGTAGGAAAATGCTAGCTGACCTGCAGGGAGCCCTGGGCTACTGGTGAGTGCTCCAGGTTTAAGTACAGACCAAATTAGGGTGGGCACAGGCGATCCTTATTAATTGGCCCTGGTCGAAGTTTCTCTTATTGGTCAAGCTCAGCCTGGGTTGTGTGATGTGGTCTCAGGCCCTCCTCACTGTCACTGTGCAGAGGATCAATTCTGGCTCTTGGAAGGTGAGCCCTCAAACTCCAGGGTGCAGCCTTATCCTGGAAGGTAATTACCTCATCTGCTGAGTGGAGGGGAGGGGCTTCTGTCCTGAGAGGTTTTGTTGTTCCTGGGATCCAAGCTCACTACAAGTTTAGGACAAAGATTTATATTTGTGCTCTGAGCCTCTTCAAAGTGCAACAAGCAGATGCAAAATGAAGACAGAAGGCAGCTGCCTTTGTTCATTTGCCAATCTGTGCTCTCAGGGAGGATTCAGGCCCCTCCACAAAAGCAGCTCCCAATTCCTGGTTTTACTATGAACACTTCTATTTCTTGTTTGTTTTGAGAGAGGGTCCCAAGATGGTCCAAGGCTTGTACTCACAGAGATCCTCCTGCCTCTGCCCCCGCGGGCTGGGTTTAAATGTGTGGGCCACGGTGCTTGGCTTTATCTACTGTTTGGATAGTTTAGCAAAGAAACAGACCTAAACACAAAGAGGTTTTATTTTTATTTATTTATCTATTTTTTGGAGGCAGAGGCAAACCTGATCTGCATTGTAAGATTCAAGCAAGAAAGCAAGGATGAGTGAGAACCTGTCTAAAAGAAAAAAACAAAACAAAAACAGAGAGAACACTGAAAATTTTTATAGGCTTGCTTGTTTAGTTTCATAAATTTTGAATAACATTTATTTACCAAGCATGTTTAAGTGTGCCCTTGTACCATGGTGTGTGTTGGTCACAGGACAAAATGTGGTCCCTAGGTCCAAACTCAGGTCATCAGGCTTGACAGCAAGCACCTTTTCCCTAGAGCAGTTTGTGTTTGGAGACAGACTGGCCTCAGATTCCTCTGTATTTTGGAAGAGGACCTTGAACAGGATGAGTTTGTCTCCACCGTTACCTAACATTAAAGGTGTGTCTCATCACCCTGCAGGGGTACTTTTATTTCATTTGTTTGCATATAAGGTTATCTGTGTTCTGGGTTTTTACTTCCTAAGGTCTTCTGTGGTACATTTAATTATAAAAATGAAAACCAAATGTGGTATGATTTCTTTTAAGAATGCAGAGAGAGGTGAAAGTTTAGAGCAAGACTGTCCTTATTTATCTGATTCCAAGAGTTTGGCTGGTGGTTGGGATGTAGCTGCTTCCTAGCTGTCACATAAAACAACAGGCTTACCCTGTGCTACTTGGCTGTAAGCCCTGCAGTTAGGAGGCTGAACCAAACAATACTGCTTCCATTTCAAGGCAAACCCAGGCTGAATGTGCCACGGGGAGTCCCAGGACATTCTGCTATAATATGAGACTGTGAACACAAGCCTTTCTGTCCAGCACCTGGACGCAGAGGTTGGTGAATCTCTGTGAATTGGAGGTCAGCATGATGTACATGGTGAATTTGAGTCCAGATGAGCTAATAGTGAAAACTTCTCACACACAAAAATAGAAAACAAACAAACCATATCAAAACAATAACAACAAAGAAAAGCAATGAAAATCATGGCCTAGGGACATAACTCAGTGTGTAGAGCACCTGCTTGGCCTGCTTGAGGCCCTGAGTGTGATTTCCATCAGGACTCCTGTGGTCTCAGCCCTATCATGTCAGCACTTGGTAAGCAGAGAGGATCATGGGTTACAGGATATTTTATCAAGGCTGTGCCAACTCTTGTTTATTGTCAGTCTACATCCAGGGCTCTACCCTTCCCACAGGTTGCAAGGGCTGGTGAACACGTGGGCTGTGTGGCCATGTGGGTGGAGGAGGCAGGGCTCAGTGTTCCAGGCTTGGGAATGACTGAGATGTGTGACATCAGTCAGAGTTTAAAGGGAGCCAGGTACTGAGTGGGACCTGGGACCATCTGAACTAACCTAGTATTACTTTTATTCTTCTAAAGGAATTTCTTTTTACTCAAAGCAACTATGAGCTGCCAGAGTCCAGAAGAGCAGCTGTCCACTTGAGCTGTCACGGGCTGCAAGCCCATGCCAAGGACCTCGTTGGAAGCTGGAATTAGAGGCTAAAACCATAAAGGACTCAAGGCTTCCACCACTGTAGGGTAACCCAGGCGACAACAGTGGGGCAACAGCGGTTTCAAGGGGGAATTGCAGGACAATCGAGTCAGCTTGTCCCTGCAGGGCACTCCAGAGCCAAGTGTCAGAAGAAAGCCCACCCAGGTCCAGACCTTTATTATTCCCAGCCTGATGTCACAGGCATCGAACTTGACCAGACTCCAGGCAGAGACCAAATGTAACATCTGTATGGATGACCTGGAAGACCCAGTCCCCACAGAATGTGACCACAACTTCTGTCAATCCTGCTTCAAATCCTTCTGTGCAGAGCCACAGGGCGGCTTCTCCTGTCTTTTCTGTCGACAGTCACGTCAAGGGAAGAATCTCACATCCAATGTCCAGGTTGGGAGCATGGTTGAAATGGCCCAGCAGCACCACAGCGAGACGAACAGGAACAACAGTCAGGAGACCAGCACTAGCTGTGATCAGCACAACCGGGTCCTGACCTTCTTCTGTGAGGATGACCTGCAGCTGCTGTGTGACCAGTGCATAGGGCCTGGGAGCCACAACAGCCATCAGGTGACCCCCGTTGCAGAGGCTGCCTCTCAGAACAGCGAAAAGTCTTGTGGTTTTATTAAGTCCATCAAGAGGAAGATAAAAAAGATTCAAGACTTAAAAGACCTTCAAAGTGAAAGAATCACGGTCTTGAGAAAAAACACAGAAGCCCAGAAGCAAGAACTGACTTCTGAATTTGAGAGACTAAGCCGGTTTTTAGATGGAGAACAGCAGAAAGCTTTCTCCAGGTTAAAGGACGAGGAGAAGGATCTCAAGCAGAAGCTGAGCGAAAACATAGCAGCATTAGAACACTTTATTCCCACAGCCAACAGTTTCAGGGGCAATGCGGAGAAGAACAGACAGCTCTCAGATCTAGAAATGCTGTCGACACTCAAGGATTTCTACCAGAAACTTTTGAGTGTTCCTCCCCCAGACATTGTCCCAGCTCAGATAAGAAGAGAAGCCTACAACTTTCCTCCTCAGTATTCAGCTCTACAGAAACTTATACAGCGATTTACAGTTCAGGTAACTCTAGACCCAGAAACAGCCCATTTAAACCTGCTTGTGTCTGAGGATAGAAAATGTGTCTCATTGTTAAAGAAAAGACAAGGTCTTCCACGTTCTTCAAAAAGGTTTATCAGGAGTCGTGTTGTGTTGGGGATTCCAAATTTTAATTCAGGGAGACATTACTGGGAGGTGAAGGTGGGAAAGAAGCCTGAATGGGCTATTGGTATCTGCCAAGCCAATCTGTCCCCTGGGGAAAGGCGGTCCTCCTCTGCCCCTGAGAAATGCTGGAGGATCCTCTGGCAGGGTGACTGCTTTGTGGTCTCAGGACCTGCTGACCCAAACTCTAAGCTGAAGGTCACAACACCCAGAATCATTGGCGTTTTCCTGGACTATGAGCTGGGAGAGGTCTCCTTCTATAGCATGCCTGAGAAATCTCACATCTATACTTTCAGGGATACTTTCACTGAGCCTGTTTGCCCTTATTTCTACCTGAGACTTCGTTCAGAACCTCTTGGGCTGTGTTCTGCCTCAGATGGTGGGCCAAAACCCACAGGTGGTCTTAACTCTGACATTTAGTTCAGGCTCCATACTCCCTTGTTCCCATCCCAGGTGATCCCCAAGGTTGTACAGCTGATGGGAAGACTATACATCATTGATAGCATTATGGGTGTGAGTGCTGTACCCACATTCTCTTTTATTCATTTATCTTTTTTCAAGGCAAGTTCTGTGTCTCCCAGATTGGGCCTGGAACTTGCTAGGCTGTCCAGGCTGACTCCTGTCAGCATGCCTATCTTTGCTTCCTGTACCTTGGGTTACAGCCATGGATCGAGCAACAGGTGTAGTTTTTAATTTCTATGTCTTACATCTGAAAGAAGTTTTGTTATTAAATCCCATGCCTAGCAAATGATGGATACTGAGCCGGACACATTCTTGTCATCGTTGAGACTGTCCTGGGGAGTCATCCGGGCTAGCCTTAACTAACTCTGCAGCCTCTTCTGGCTCAGCACATCTAAGTGGCTCGAATCACAGCCCTGTATCACAGGCCCATCGCACCTCAGAATGGGATGGGAGTTTTAAGAACATATTTATTTATTTTATATCTGAGAGGGTCTTATGCAGTCTAGGCTGCCCTCAAACTTGGTACAAGCCTGAGGCTGACCTTGGATTCCTGCTCAGCTACCCTTAGTCACAAATGCCCAGCCTTTCAAATTTGTTCTTGAAGATACCCCAGTTTACCCAGAATCTCAGAAACTCCTGAAATATTCAGAAAGAACTGCATTAACAATTGCAGAATTCTAAAACATTTAAAACTATTCCCAAGTTTTCATTTTAGTAATCAGATCATCAGTGTTACCCTCCCTCTGTCCATCTCCCTGGCTCCATCCTTCCCTCCTTCCCTCCCGATTCCCCTCCCCTTTTCTTCTCCCCTTGTCTTCCAGATCCAGCAATAGGGATTCAGTCCAGGGCCTAGAGCTTCTCTGCAGGTGATCCGCAATGACCTCACAGCATCGACCCCGTTGTATCTTGTTGTTGTCTTGTCAGGGTGTCTAGGCTACCCTTGAATTTGTTATTCTCACCCTTCACACCCCTTCCCCAGTAGCCGGGACTGCAGGCTAATGTATCTGGGTATCTATATTTTTTTTGCACATTTTAACCAATTTTTAAAAATTTGTGTGTTTGTATATGTCACAGAGACACACAGAGACAGGTAGACACGGATAGGCTGACAGACAGACTGGCTATACAGTTGAGGGTGTCGAGGTCATGTTTCCTCCATCACATGGCCTGGGCTTGCCTTCAGCACTGAGGTCATCAGGTCTGCAATGGGAAGCACTTTTACCCTGTGAGCCTTCTCAGGCCCTGATTGGTTCATGGAAGAGGAGGGGAACAAGGGAGAGGAGGAAAATGCTGGGTGAGAGAATCTGAGATGTTGTCACCAGAAGGGGAGACAAACTGTTAAAAAGGTAGTTGTCACCTGATAGTTGAACACTACATGTTGATATGTGACAAGGTCCCCATGAATGTACTGATTTTATCCATTAAATTTTAATAAAATGAAAACGACTCCATCCTCGGGTTTGTAGCTATTACTCTTGCCTTCTCATACATTTCACTTAATTTTCTTGTAAAAACAATATTCCTTTATTGTTTCCACGTATCTGAGTTCTCTATCTGCATGTATGCCTTCATGCCAGAAGAAATCAGATCCCACTATAGATGTTTATCATCCACCATGAGGGTGGTGGGAATTGAACTCAGCACCTCAGGGGAGCAGCCCTAGTGCTCCATTCCCCCCTCTACGTAATTCTTAAATGTCCAGGCTTGGTGGCTCATGGCTCATTTCTGTCCTTAAGAGGCAGAATTAGAAAAATCTGGTTTCTTGCTTGGGGGGGGGGGGGCGTTAGGGGTGGATTAGTGGCTTTTTGCACTTCCTGGTCCCACCCCCGAATGCTGGGATTATAGGCCTGTGCTACCATCCTGAGCTGTGGGCACTGTGGAAAGAGCCCAGGGCCTCATGCTTACTAGGCAAGCAGGCTGTCTACCAATTGAGCTGTCACTAGAGTCCAGAAATCTCCTTTCATTAAAATCACATTAATGTGTGTGTTTATGGGTGGGCCCTGTGCCATTAAAGTCAAGTGAAGGCCACAGGAGAACTTGTTGGAGTTGGTTCTCTCCCTAAACTTTGAGTTCCAGGAATCTATCTAGTTCCAGGGAATCAGATGCCCCCTTCTGGCCACTGTAGGGATTAGACATTCCCAAGTGCAGGCAAAACACTCACACACATAAAAATAATGTAGAAATGTGCGCTATTCCTCATGTAGTAAATGCCCGCAGAGCACCCCTGCTGAGGCCATGAGTAGCTATACTCATGCACATGGGTGTTCTGCATTTTTTCTTTGCCTCTAAGGCCCAATTCTCCAGCTCTTTCTTTGCTCCAAAGGTTCTGTCTCCAGCTTGGTTGTCAGGAGCTGGGCAGAGGTGAAAAAGTCCCATTTTAAGTTAGCACCAATTAGCGTCTTCTGTTGTTGCAAGCTGTCCTCTGACTCACTCTACAGTGGAGGAGGAAGCAGGCTCTGGACTCTCCACACTTTGAAATTACAGGCCTGGGAACAGGCTGGGCTAGCAGATGATTTGTTAGGAATGTTTTGAGACGGGGTCTTCCTCATATCCACAGCAGTCCTTTAGCTTCCTGGGCACTGGGATTACTGAAATGAGACACCATGCCCAGTTCCCTGTTGATTTCTTTTGTTACAAAAGATTTCTTTTGATTTCTCTCTCTCTCTCTCTCTCTCTGTGTGTGTGTGTGTGTGTGTGTGTGTGTGTTTAAGTGCCTGCATGTGCTAGGACAGAAGTGGCTGTCAGATTCCCTGAGCTGGATATAGAGCAGGCAGTGTGAGCCACCTGACACAGGTGCTGGGGACAGCCCCAGCCTGGAGGGTGAGCATGCACCAGCATTCCCAGGAGACTGTGGATTGGACTGAAGGCTGATTGGGAGGTGCTGGGTAGTGTCTAACTTCGAAGTTTAATGCTCTAGGCAAACACTAGGCCCTGAGCTGTGGACCAACACCAAGGCCGCAGGTGGTTATTATTATGGATGAGGTGTCATGTAGTCCCAGCTGACTGAATTCCATGTGTAACCAAGATAGCCCCGAACTTGATCCTCCTACCTTCACTTCCCAATGCTGGGATTATGGGCAGAGCTACCGCTTCATGATACATGGCTGCAGTTTTAGAGGGGCTTCCTCAGTAAGTGACACACGGGAAGGAAAGAATATGTGAGCTGACCATGCTGGCCCAGGGAGAAACAGGTGCGCAGGCCCTGAGGTGACGGCAGTGAGAACATGAAGGTGATCAAAGCAGAGCCAGCAGAGAACCGTGAGAACTTGTAGAGAGGGAAGAGGAGTTGATTTTCTAAGGCACTTCTCTGTCAGGCCTCTCTGACAAGGAATCCTGTGTACAAGAATATGACCTAATGTGTGGTTTAGATCTCTGGGGCTGTCAGCTGACTTGGTGGTTAAAGGGCACTGGCTGCTTTTCTAAAGGACTCTGGTTCAATTCCTTGCAACGCCATGATGACCCAACCCTCGGTATCTCCAGTTCCAGTGTATTAAATGCCCTCTCTGGCCATCTCAGGAAGCAGATACGCACATGCTACATAGACACACATGCAGGCAGAACACCATACACATAACATATAACAATAATTTACAATTAGTCAGGTGGTGGTGGCGCACGCCTTTAATCCCAGCACTTGGGAGGCAGAGGCAGGCGGATCTCTGTGAGTTTGAGACCAGCCTGGTCTACAAGAGCTAGTTCCAGGACAGGCTCCAAAACCACAGAGAAACCCTGTCTCGAAAAACCAAAAAAAAAACAAAAACAAAAACAAAAACAATAATTACAAAAAGAAAGGTCTCTGACTGCCAAGGTAAAACATAAATGTTTGGAGCAGTAGAGTTGAGATAAAAATCAGTGTCCTGGGGCCAGAGTCATGGCTAGGTGGTTAGAGCCTTGATGCTTCTCCAAAGGACCTGGGATTCATCCCCAGCACTCAATGATGGCTCCCAACCTGTAATTCCAGCTCTCAGTGATCTGATGCTCTCTTCTGGTCTTTATGGGCACCAGGCATACACACTGCACAGGCATATAAGCAGGTAAAACATACATGCAAACATAGTAAAATTAAAACCTATTTAAAAGAAAAATGTTTATTAGATTAAAATTTAATAAAATAAGGAATATATATTTTAAGAAATTTTATTCTGTGCAGAGGCACAATATTAAACACTAACTGTATTAAAGACATTAAATTAAAAATAAGCATGTTAAAGATTTACCATAAAAGAAAAAAGAAAGAATAAGAGGCTGGAGGTGAAGCTCAGTTGGGAGCATGCATGGAGGAAGCACTGAGCTCAATTCCTGTTCCATGAAGGGGTTAAAGAAGAGGATGCCTATATACCCAGCACTTACAGGTAGAGGTGCAAGGATCAGAAGTTCCATGTCATTCTTGGGTACACAGGGTTTGAGGCCAGCCTGGGCTATCTGAGACTTTGCCTCAAGAAACAAGAACCAAAACGTCACACAAGAATATCCCAGGAGGAGGCGGCCGGAACACCGGGCGGCGGAAGGCGGCCGGAACACCGGGAGGCGGAAGGCGGCCGGAACACCGGGAGGCGGAAGGCGGCCGGAACACTGGGAGGCGGAAGGCGGCCGGAGGACGCCCAGCGCAGCCGGCGGGGACCGACTGGGACCGGAGTGGCCGCAGAGGACACAGGCTGCTGGCGGCGGGAACCATCCCAGCAGCAGAAGCAGGCTGCAGGGACCGAGCGCAACACCGAGAACAGATCGCCCCACTACAATTAAACCAAAGAGGTAGGCCTTCGGTTGGGGAGGTCCCTGGCAAAGGAGAAGCCGGGTCCTATTCCTGAAGACCCTTCTGAGGGGTTAGAGGGATCTTGGCCCCCCGGCAGGAATCAGGAAACAGAGCAAGGGAATTTTGTAAGAGGAGCCCCTGGCCAGCAGGGAAACCTGAACCAGTATTAAAAGACCCCTGAGATAGCATCGATAGGAGGAGATGGGCAGGCGCCAAGGAAAGAATTCACCCAATAATCTGAAAAACAACATGAAAACACCAGAACCCAACGATCTTACCACAGAAGGTCTCCAACACCCTAACACAGAAGAAGTGGAAAAAATTGACTTTATGAAAGCAGTAGAGTCCCTTAAACAACATGTGAAAAATGCTCTTATAGAAATGGATGAGAAGTATAACCAAAAATTTGAAGAAATGAGTAAATACGTACATAATACCCTGGGAAACCAAGAAAGAACGATCAAACAGGTAATGGAAACAGTTCAAGAATTGAAAACTGAAATGGAAGCAAGGAAGAAAACACAAACTGAGGACCAGCTGGATATGGAAAATCTAGGTCAACGAGCAGAGCCTACAGAAACAAGCATAATCAATAGAATACAAGAAATAGAAGAAAGAATCTCAGATTCTGAGGACACCATAGAGAAAATAAACGCTCTGATCAAAGAAAACTGCAAAGCCAACAAATTATCATCACAAAACATTCAGGAATTATGGGACACAATAAAAAGACCAAATCTAAGAATAATAGGAATAGAAGAAGGAGAAGAGTCACAGCTCAAAGGCCCAGGAAATATTTTGAACAAAATTATGGAAGAAAACTTTCCCAACATAAAGAAAGATATTGCTTTGAATATTCAAGAAGCATACAGAACACCAAACAGACTGGATCAAAGGAAAACATCCCCTCGCCATATAATAATCAAAACACAAAATATACAGGTTAAAGAAAGAATACTAAGAGCTGCAAAGGAAAAAGGCCAAGTAACTTATAAAGGTAAACCGATCAGACTTACACCTGATTTCTCTATGGAAACAATGAAAGCCAGAAGGTCCTGGATAGAAGTAATGCATAAGCTAAGAGACCATGGATGCAAGCCCAGACTACTATACCCAGCCAAGCTTTCGTTCACTATAAATGGAGAAATCAAGACATTCCAGGATAAAAACAAATTTAAACAATACGTAGCCACGAATCCAGCCCTACAGAAAGTAATAGAAGGAAAACTGCAACCCAAGGAATCCATCATTGCCAACACTGCCTACAATAACTCAGGCATCTAGCGACCCTTCACTAGCACAACTCAAAGAAGAGAGACACACAAATTCTACTTCCAAAAAAAATAAGTATATCCGGCGTAAACAACCACTGGTCATTAATATCACTTAATATTAATGGTCTCAATTCACCTATAAAAAGGCACAGGCTAAGAGATTGGATACGAAAACAGGATCCAACATTCTGCTGTTTGCAAGAAACACATCTCAACCACAAAGACAGGCATCTACTCAGAGTAAAGGGCTGGGAAAAGATCTTTCAAGCAAATGGACCTAAGAAACAAGCAGGTGTGGCCATACTAATTTCTAACAAAACTGACTTCAAACTAAAATCAATCAGAAGAGATCGAGATGGACACTTTATACTCATAACAGGAACAATTTGTCAGGATGACGTCTCAATCCTGAATATTTACGCCCCTAATATAAAAGCACCCTCGTATGTAAAAGAAATATTACTAAAACTCAAGGCAGACACCAAACCACACACACTAGTAGTAGGAGACTTCAATACACCTCTCTCAGCAATGGACAGGTCACTCAGACAGAAACCTAATAGAGAAGTAAGAGAACTACTGGAGGTAATGAAGCAAATGGACTTAACAGACATCTATAGAACATTCCACCCAAATAGGAAAGAATATACCTTCTTCTCTGCAGCCCATGGAACCTTCTCGAAAATTGACCACATACTCGGAAACAAAGGAAACCTCCACAGATACAAAAAAATATCAGTGTCCACCTGTGTCTTATCAGATCACCACGGATTAAAGTTAGAATTCAACAACAATCCTACCTCCAGAAAGCCGACAAACTCATGGAAACTGAACAGTCAACTACTGAACCACACCTGGGTCAAGGAAGAAATCAAGAAAGAAATTAAAGTCTTCCTTGAATTTAATGAAAATAAAGGGACAACATACTCAAACCTATGGGACACTATGAAAGCAGTGCTAAGAGGAAAGTTCATAGCACTAAGTGCCCACTTTTTGAAAACAGAGAAAGCATACATCGGAGACTTAACAGCACACTTGAAAGCTTTAGAAAAAAAGAAGCAGACTCACCTAGGAGGAGTAGGAGACTGGAAATAATCAAACTGAGGGCGGAAATCAACAAAATAGAAATGCAGAAAACAGTCCAAAGAATCAATGAAACAAAAAGTTGGTTCTTGGAGAAAATCAACAAGATCGACAAACCCCTATCCAAACTAATCAAACGGCAGAGAGAGAACACACAAATAAATAAGATCAGAAATGAAAAGGGAGACATAACCACAGACACAGAGGAAATTCAGAGACTCATTAGATCTTACTACAAAAGCCTGTATGCCACAAAACTGGAAAATGCAAAAGAAATGGACATTTTTTTAGATAAGTACCACATACCAAAGCTAAACCAAGACCAGGTGAACGATCTAAATAGACCTGTTAGTCGCAAAGAGCTAGAAACCGTTATCAAAAATCTACCTTCCAAAAAAAGCCCAGGACCAGATGGTTTCAATGCAGAATTCTACCAGAACTTCCAAGAAGAGCTAATACCTATACTCCTTAATGTATTTCACAATATAGAAACAGAAGAGTCATTGCCAAATTCCTTTTATGAAGCTACAGTTACCCTGATACCAAAACCACACAAAGATCCAACCGAGAAAGAAAATTACAGGCCTATCTCACTCATGAATATCGACGCAAAAATTCTCAATAAAATACTGGCAAACCGAATCCAAGAACACATTAGAAAAATTATCCATTATGATCAAGTAGGCTTCATCCCAGAGATGCAGGGCTGGTTCAACATACGCAAATCTATCAATGTAATCCACCATATAAATAAACTGAAAGAAAAAAACCATATGATCATTTCATTAGATGCTGAAAAAGCATTTGACAAAATTCAACATCCATTTATGATAAAAGTCTTGGAGAGATTAGGGATACAAGGGTTATACCTAAATATAATAAAAGCTATTTACAGCAAGCCGTCAGCTAACATTAAATTAAATGGAGAAAAACTCAAAGCCATCCCACTAAAATCAGGAACACGACAAGGCTGTCCACTTTCTCCATACCTCTTCAATATAGTGCTTGAAGTTCTAGCAATAGCAATAAGACAACATAAAGGGATCAAGGGGATTCGTATCGGAAAAGAAGAAGTTAAGCTCTCGTTATTTGCAGATGATATGATAGTATACATAAGCGACCCCAAAAACTCTACCAAAGAACTCCTACAGCTGATAAACACCTTTAGTAATGTGGCAGGATACAAGATCAACTCCAAAAAATCAGTGGCCTTCCTATACACTAAGGATAAGGAAACAGAGAGGGAAATTAGAGAAGCATCACCTTTCACGATAGCCACAAATAGCATAAAATATCTTGGGGTAACTCTGACCAAGGATGTGAAAGATCTATTTGACAAGAACTTTAAGTCTTTGAAGAAAGAAATTGAAGAGGACACCAGAAAATGGAAAGATCTTCCTTGCTCCTGGATTGGGAGGATCAACATAGTAAAAATGGCAATTCTACCAAAAGCAATCTATAGATTCAATGCAATCCCCATCAAAATCCCATCAAAATTCTTCACAGATCTGGAGAAGACAATAATCAACTTTATATGGAAAAACAAAAAACCCAGGATTGCCAAAACAATCTTATACAACAAAGGAGCGTCTGGAGGCATTACCATCCCTGACTTCAAACTCTACTACAGAGCTACAGTATTGAAAACAGCTTGGTATTGGCATAAAAACAGAGAAGTCGACCAATGGAATCGAATAGAAGACCCTGACATTAACCCACAAACTTATGAACACCTGATTTTCGATAAAGGAGCTAAAAGTATACAATGGAAAAAAGAGAGCATCTTCAACAAATTGTGCTGGCAAAACTGGATGTCAACCTGTAGAAGAATGAAAATAGATCCATATCTATCACCATGCACAAAACTCAAGTCCAAATGGATTAAAGACCTCAATATCAGTCCGAACACACTGAACCTGATAGAAGAGAAAGTGGGAAGTACTCTACAACACATGGGCACAGGAGACCACTTCCTACGTATAACCCCAGCAGCACAGACATTAAGGACCTCATTGAATAAATGGGACCTCCTGAGACTGAGAAGCTTCTGTAAAGCAAAGGACACTGTCGCTAAGACACAAAGGCAACCCACTAACTGGGAGAAGATCTTCACGAACCCTGCAACTGACAAATGTCTGATCTCCAAAATATATAAAGAACTCAAGAAACTAGACCGTAAAAGGCTAACCAACCCAATTATAAAATGGGGCATTGAGCTGAACAGAGAATTCTCAACAGAAGAACTTCAAATGGCCAAAAGACACTTAAGGTCATGCTCAACTTCCTTAGCGATCAGGGAAATGCAAATCAAGACAACTTTAAGATACCATCTTACACCTGTCAGAATGGCTAAAATCAAAAACACCAATGATAGCCTTTGTTGGAGAGGTTGTGGAGAAAGGGGTACACTCATCCATTGCTGGTGGGAATGCAAATTTGTGCAACCACTTTGGAAAGCAGTATGGCGGTTTCTCAGGAAATTCGGGATCAACTTACCCCTGGACCCAGCAATACCACTCTTGGGAATATACCCAAGAGAGGCCTTATCATACAACAAAAGTATATGCTCTACGATGTTTATAGCAGCATTGTTTGTGATAGCCAGAACCTGGAAACAACCTAGATGCCCTTCAATGGAAGAATGGATGAAGAAAGTATGGAATTTATACATATTAGAGTACTACTCAGCAATAAAAAACAAGGACTTCTTGAATTTTGCATGCAAATGGATGGAAATAGAAAACACTATCCTGAGTGAGGTAAGCCAGACCCAAAAAGAGCAACATGGGATGTACTCACTCATATTTGGTTTCTAGCCATAAACCAAGGACATTGAGCCTATAATTAGTGATCCTAGAGAAGCTAAATAAGGAGAACCCAAAGAAAAACATATAGGCATCCTCCTGAATATTAACCTTCAGCAGGTGATGAAAGGAGACAGAGACAGAGACCCACATTGGAGCACAGGACTGAAATCTCAAGGTCCAAATCAGGAGCAGAAGGAGAGAGAGCACGAGCAAGGAACTCAGGACTGCGAGGGGTGCACCCACACACTGAGACAATGGGGATGCTCTACTGGGAACTCACCAAGGCCAGCTGGCCTGGGTCTGGAAAAGCCTGGGATAAAACCGGACTCTCTGAACATAGCGGTTTTATCCTATGTTACTGAACATAGACAATGAGGACTGCTGAGAACTCAAGAACAATGGCAATGGGTTTCTGATCCTACTGCACGCACTGGCTTTGTGGGAGCCTAGGCAGTTTGGATGCTCACCTTACTAGACCTGGATGGAGGTGGGGGTTCCTTGGACTTCCCACAGGACAGGGAACCCTGATTGCTTTGCGGGCTGGGGGGGGGGGACTTAATTGGGGTAGGGGGAGGGAAATGGGAGGCAGTGGCGGGGAAGAGTCAGAAATCTTTAATAAATAAATAAATTTTAAAAAAATAAAAATAAATAAAAAAAACAAATAAAAAAAAGAATATCCCAGGAGAAAGATGAACAAAGGATTTGGGATGCATGTCACAAAAGAGTCATGAAAGGTTGGGATAGGAACCAATTTCATTCATATTCAAAGAAATGGCAACCTGGTTATGGGAAATGAACTCCATCTTCTGCAAGCTCCATATGCGCACCTACAAAATGAGCCATCCTTCTAGCCCCTGGAAATTGTGTAAGTTCAATATGTGAATGTTATTACTTTTTGGAGACCCAACCGTGTTACCAGCAGAAGACATGTGTGTTTTTATCTTGGCGGAGGAAAACTTTGAGACTGTCCAGCAATGGCTGTATCTAAGGGAAACAGGAACTTACTGCCCACAAGCAAGAGTTCATAGGATCAAATGAATAGTCCTGGCTTGTCAGGTGGTATCCATCTTATCCCTATATAATTATGTTTGGCTCTGCAAATAAAGTGTTGAGTATTAGGCTAAACACAGCAGGCTTCAGAACAGAGATCTCACTCAGACGCCCTCAGTGAAAAGTCTACGTTAGGCACAGACACCTGACATCCATGATCTCAGCAACTGAAGGAGGAAGCAAAAGAGTCCAGGGCAGCCATAGCCACATGAGGTCCTATCTCAAAAACCAAAGCCTTCCTAAGGTGACACATGAAGGTACCAATTGATTAAAAGGAGCTGTAGGATAAAAGCAGAAACAATGCCACATAAAAAATGTTCATTTCATTGTAAGAATTATCTGTTTGATAATACCTATACATACATCAACTTGACGTGTTAAACCCATCACAATTTGGAGCTACAATGCAAGACCAAAAAGTGTCTTTTTCCTATTTAGACAATGAAAAAATGTAGTATTGTGTGTATTTGTGTGACATGTGTGTGATATGCGTCGGTGCACACACAAGAGTAACATGTTGAGAGTTTCAAGGTCAGAAGACACATTTCAGGAGTTGGTTTCTCCTCCACCATCAGCCTTACCAAACAAGCACTTTTCCTACTGAACCATCTGACTGCCACTATGTGGTCAAATTTTAACTCAGAGACACCCTTATTCTGACATATATATTTGTCTTTTTGAAGAGCAAGAGGGAGAAGGGTCTCTTTGTAGCTTTGGCTGCCCTGAAACTCATTATTTGGAAGAGATTAGTCTTGAACTTCCTGTGTCTGCCTCCCAAGTACTAGGATGACAGCTGTGGGCCACCATGCTCAGCTAATTGAAGTTGCTGTAAATCAAAGTGTAGCAGAGGGATCTATGGCAAGTTCCTGAAGAAGGACAACGATACACTAAATGACAGATGACTTCTTACACCTCTTGCCAGTCGGATGTCTCCCCACATAGCAGGTGTCACCCCCCTCACCACTGTGTCTCCCGCTGCCCCAGGATCCTTCACACTGTATTTCTCAACTACGCACAGCAGAACGGGCACCACATATGTCCTGGTGAGATCGGTCCTATACTGAGGAAAGTGATCTGTGCTTTTGAGAAAGGTCTCATTCTGTGTACTAGGCATCAGCTGGCTTCAAGCTGGTGGTGATTCTCCTGCCTCAGCTTTTCAGGAGCTGAGACTACAGGTGTGAGTCACCATGAGCAGCAGAAGGAAATCCTGGTAAAACTGACTCAGAGGCAGAGTGTTTGCTCATTTTGTGTGAGGCATTGGGTTCGCCCCCAGCTCTGGAGAACAAACAAGAAAACAACAACAAACCTGACCTTTGCCTCACCTGATCTGCCCTCACTCATACAAAACACTCGTGAGACTCTAGAAGAAAACAGGGAGCACTAGGAACTATGTCTTCTCTCAGCAGCTGACTGTGGCAAGAACAGACTGGTTTGAAACACTGTTTACAGCAGACTGTCATGGCACAATTGCTTTAAAAGGAGCCAAATTATTCCAGAGTTCTTAACTACAGCTTAGATTCCAGAAGAGTGAAGAAGTTAAATTATTTCAAACCATACACAATATTCTCCAGTTTCCCAGATATTTGTAACCACCCAGGGCTCATGTTCCCATCACACACTGTGAAAGTAACTTGGGGCAGTCTGGAGTTACTGAGGATTTGATAGCTATACCCAGGAGTCTCTCAGGTCCTAGCTGGCTGAGAGGCCAGATCCAACAACCGCTTACTGAGCAGGGCATTGTGTCTCTTCAGATATATGATTATGTCTCCCTGCTTTTCAACAATTTCTTCTAGGCTTGAAATAGTCCTGCAGAAATAAGAATAGAAACAGGTTACACGGATTCATCAACGCGATTTTATTTCATTTTGACTGAGCCCTCAGCAGCATTCAGTAAGGCACAGCTGCCCAGAGTTTTCCCTCAGGTTCATACATCAGGGATATTGCAAGACCAGTCTTTCAGGAATAAAATTAGTGACTCCTGCTCTGGAAATCAATGTGTTTTGCACATATTGTCTTCACTTTTATTTATTTGTAGGCTAGTTTTGGGCCTGGTAAAATTGTTTAAAGTTTTATCATTTAAACTGGGTGGTTGTGGCAGATGCTTTTAATCACAGCACTCGGGAGGCAGAGGCAGGTAGGGATTTCTATGAGTTTGAAGTCAAAATGGTCTACAGAGTGAGTTTGAGGACAGCCAGGGATACACAGAGAAATACTCTCTTGAAAACAAACACAAACAAAAGAGGTTTTTACAATTTAAAGTCACTAAGTGAGCCAGGTGATGGTAGTACAATCTTTAATCCACCGCTCTGATGCAGCTGTCCAGGAGAGCTAGTGCTACACAGAGAAACACTGTCTACAAAAACCAAAAACGAAGGAAAGAAGAGAGAGGAGAAGAGAGAAAGGGAAGATACAAGGAAGGAAAGAAGGAAGAACTTTTAAAAAATCATGTAAAGTCAACATTTGGTGCACACCTTTAATCCCAGCAATCTGGAAGCCAATGCAGGCAGATCTCTGTGACTTCATGGCCAGCCTGGTATAGCTAACAACTTCTAAGACATACATACACACACATACACAGATACATACATGCATACAATCATACAGGATCTCTTGTAAGTGACTCCAGCTGTGTTTGAACTCACACCCCGGGATTACACTGAACACAGCAAGAGGTAGGTGGATCTTTGTGAGTTAAAGTCCAGCCTGCTCTACATAGTGAGTTCCAGTACTAAGGAAGCTAAGGGAAGAGAGTCAAGAGTCTGAGTCTACCCTGGGCTACATGCAATACAACAAGCAAGAGTCCAGTCCCAAACCTGTAGTGAGATAGGATTCCAAGCCCCAGAAAAACAAATGACAAAAATCAGGGTTTAGTTCCTAATTTTCCCTATTCCATATTCATACCACATATTTATCCTCTCAATCCAGTGAATTGATATTACAGTTTTATGTTAAATCCATATTCAGAACCTACACGATCATCTTACAATTAGTTTTCACAACTAAGCTAAGGTCACCTGTTATTGTTCATATACAAAGTTCCATTTTCATGGGAACAATATTTGCTGATGTTGACTTTTATATGGGCTTTGTTCTTGAATGAATATTATTTATAACAAAAAGATTGCAAACAATCTGATGGTTCAGGACTGAAGGCTCCTTAAAGAATGGTAGATCTAGGAGTTTTCATGCCTGTGCTCTTAAGGGATAAAGGAAAGGGAGCTCTGTGAGTTCAAGGCCAGCCAGGACTACAAAGTGAGATCCTGTTTCCAAACCAAAAACTACTATGACTGTAAAAATATTACAGTAGTATGTAATGTTATATGGGAAGAAAATGCTTCTTTTTCTGAGATAAAATTCTGCCTCCTGGCCTCAAACTTGGGGTCCTCCCACCTGAGTCTCCTAGGTCTCTGTGTGTTTGTGTGTGTGTGTGTCTGTCTGAGACAGACAGAGAGAGAGAGAGAGAAAGAGAGAGAGAGATACTAGGGATGAACTGGGACACTCATACAAAGAGCCTCTGACTACATACTCTGCCCTTATAAAAACTTACTAAAAATTATTTTGGGTCAAGATTTTGCTAAATTGTCCTGACAAAGGATCCACCATGCCCACTTGAGGACATCCCAAGTAGACAGAATCACAGACACGGATCATCAGGTGACTGAAGGGAAAGTTCCTGCTTTCTGATTTGAGCTGCCTCTTCAAGCCTTACCTGAAGCCAGTCTCTGAGGCTATATTGCTGGGGTGAGCATACATTCTTTCTTCCTCAAGGACATCAGGCTGTGGTTTGGCTCTATTGAATCTGCTAATTTTCACTGAAATAAGAAAATCATTTTTAATCAGATTACATAGTTCTGAAGAATTTTCTGTGCTTATTTATCAAGTAATACTACATGGTTACTCTTTCTGAATAGATAATATATGTGAGATTGCATAATGAGAAAAAAGCTTGAATACGATGGTTTATCAACACAGTTACACATATCAAAGTCTACTAAGCAAGGGCTAGTCTCAGGGAACATTGAGATTATCATTAGTAACAAGATAACAACAACAATAGCTGACATTTGCAACACGTGGGGCACAAGCTTGACTGATCTAGATGAATGACGTCATTCCAATCTCACGACCACATCATGAAGTGAACACTCATTTTTTTTTTCTTGAGACAGGGTCTCACTATGTAGATCTGAAACTCAAGAGACCCATGTGGGTCTGCCTCCAAGTACTGGGAATGAATGTGTGTGCCGTTAGGCCTGGTCATTCTTTTTAATTAAGATGTCAAATTTACATACACGCAGGGCCTAACTTGCTGACTCAGCTATAATCACAGAGCTTGGAAGGCAGAGGCAGGGACTTGGCTACAAGTTGAGGGTCACATTGTTTACCCTATAGCAGTAGTTCTCAAAGTGTGGGTCATGACCTTTCACGGGATCACATGTCAGATATCCTGGATATCAGATATTTACAAGTCACAACAGTAGCAAAATTACACTTATGAAGTAGTAAGAAAAGTAATTTCATGTTGAGTGGTCAGCACAACCTGAGGCACTGTATTAAAGGTCACAGCATTGGGAAGGCTGAGAACCACCGCCTTACAGGAAAGAAGTTTGTTGTTTTGTTTTCTGCGAAAGTTTTACTTCAGTAAACTGAAAATACTTTCCTATTCAAAGCTTTTTAAATTGTGTGTGTAAGGCTGTGTGCCTGTGCTTTCTGGAAGACAGAGGCACCGGGTCCCCTGGGGTGGCTTTACTGGCAGTTGTGAGCACCTGACCCGATGAGGAGCAGTCTGGACTCTCAATGCTGAGCCACCTCTGCAGCTCAAGGTCCCCAACATCTGTGACTGACAGGAGTGGAGAAAATGGACTCACTGGGAGCGGTTGTCTCTTCTCTTACTCTGAAGGGCAGCAGACCGGAAGTGGTCAGATGTCAAAGACAAAGGCGCTAAAGGAGTCCTCAGCGAATGAAGGCTGCTCACTAAAGTGACAGCTGTGTCTGCAGTGACAGGAGAGGCAGACGTCACAGGACAGAGGCTTCCACTCTCACCTGCATAGAGCAGCAGACAGCTCAGGGAGCAGATCAGCTCCAGGGCCAGGACAGCTAGAATCAGCTCCAGGTACAGGCTGCTGGGCTCAGGGAAGGAATGCTGCAGGCACAGGAGCAGCAGGAGGGCTGTGTTGCCTGAGGAAGGAAGGGAAACAGCAGGGATGGGATGCTGGAGTACTGTCAGTGCAAATTCCTTTTGGTTTCATCTCCACAATTTATTTATTTAATTATTTGTTTACTTAGGTACTTACATATCCAATTTCCTAAAGCCCTTATTATTTATTTGTTTGCTTACTTATATACTTACTTATCCAATATTCTAAAGCCCTTTTGACTTTCTAAAGGAAAGAACTGTGTTGTTATTGTAACACACCCTGAAGGTCAAAACTGTTCATGCTAATAAGGGTTGGAGCTACAAAGCCTAAATAAGCCTAAATATGGGTCCAGCCACCAGACAAACCAGCAATTCAATCCTGGCTTTCTATCCTATTGAACTCATTTGGGAAAGTTTGAGAGGATGGAAACTTAAATTCTTAAAAATAATCTGGATGCTGGATAGCTTGGCCTGTAGAATGCTTGCCCTGATTGGATGACAGCCTGGGCTCAAATCCTCAGAACTACAAAAAAGCAAGGATCAGGCCTATAACCCCAGAATTCAACAGGTAAAGACAGGAGGATGACTCCTACATAGCAAATCTGAGACCATTCTGGACTACATGAGACTTTATCTCCAAAAATCAAGGAGTTAAAGATTTACCTCAGTTGGAAGATGTTTGCCGGGTAAGTTTGAAGCCTTGGGTTTGGTTCCAGTATCAAAAGCAAGAACAGGAAAACAAAACAAAACAAAACAAAGAATCTGATGTTGTAGAATAATCCTTCTGTACTCGGATGGTTTTAATAAAAAACCGAACAGCAAATAGCTAGACAGGATTTCCAGGCACAGAGGACTCTGTGCGGGAAGTGGAGCAAGCAGCATGGCCATTACAAAGTAAGGGTAACCGAGCCACATAACAGAACACAGATTAAAAGATAGGGGTTACTTTCAGTTACCTAAGCAAGCTTTCATAATTAATATTAAGTCTCCATGTTGAAGACTTGCTGCAATCTGACCTTGTTTTAAAACTAAGGAATTATTTCTTGGTTTTATAAAAGTATTAAACTGACTTCTTTTGCATATGTGAGAAAATATTATTGAGTTAGGGCCTCAACATAGTATAGGCTACTCTTGAATTCACTGACCATTCTCCTGCCTCAGCCTCGTAAGGGTTCAGGCTGCATCACACCTAGCTTAAGGTCAGATTTTAAGAAGGTAGAGACCAAATAATTTCTTCATTAATTTCAAAACTAGTATTCCCAGATTCTCAAACAATTATTTCTAGATCATTACTTGAGAATATTCTTTACTTTTGTCCCATATAAAAGTAGACAAAGCCGTGAGTCTGGGACCTCCAAGGGAATAGGCAGGAACCAGAGATCTCTGCAGGTCCAGGCCTGAGTCTGGGACCTCTGAGGGAGTAGGCCTGAGCCAGGACCTCTGTGGGTCCGGGGCTGTGGTTGGGGATGTCAAAGGGAGTAGGCAGGAACCAGAAACCTCTGCAGGTCTGGGCGTGAATCTGGGACCTCTGAGGGACCAGACCTGAGCCAGGTCCTCTGTGGGTCTGGGCGCATTCGAAGCTGGGACCTCCGAGGGAGTAGATTGGAGCCTGAGACCCTTGCAGGAAAAACCCCAAGCCGGGGACCTCTTCCCGAAAGGATCCAGACCATGGATATTTACAGAAACAGGTCTGATCCTGTAACCTAGGCTAGAACAGGCATGAGACAGCAAAACTCCAAAGAGGTAGGAATGAGCCGGTGACCTGGGCCAGAGATGGCCTGAAGCAACAAATTCCACAGGAGTAGGACTGAGCCAGAGACAGCCTGAGGCAGTGAATTCCATAGGAGTGTGACCAAGCCAGTGACCTGGGCCTGAACGAACCTGGGACAGTGAACTTTATAGGAGCAAGGCTGAGGCAGTGTCTGAGGCAGTGAACTCCAAAAGAGGAGGACACAACCAGCGACCTGGTCCTGAGCTGGCCTGGGACAGTGAGCTCCACAAGAACAGAACAGATTCAGACCAAGGTCATTTGCAGAAGCAGGACTGGGCCAGGACAGACCTGAGGCAGCAAGCTACATGGAAGCAGGATTGAGCCAGCTACCTAAGCCAGAGCAGGCCAGAGAAAGTGAGCTCCACAGGCGGGGGGGGGGGGGGGGGGGCAGATCCAGACCAGTGACATTGGCAGAATCAGGTCTGAGTCGACAACCTAGGTAAGAGAAGGCCTGAGACAGCAAACTCCACAAAAGCACAGCAAAGTCCAGGAGCACTGAGCAACCTGCAGAAACAAGGAGTGACCAATGAGGTAACTAGAACCTGACTGTACTGACTGTACCATGAGGAACAACCATCTGAGCCTTAGAGTTACTGACACCCAGAAGACTAATAACCAGAATCACAAACAGCCCCAAGCACACCAATTACAGGAAAACATGAGTAGATAAGGTAAGAACACATGCAACACCACAAAGAGCAATATGATACCAGTAAAACGTAAAGACTCTACAACACTAAGACATGAACAACCAAATATAAATGAAGCAGAAGAAAATGGCCTCAAAAATAACTTCAAGAGAATGTTTGAAACTCTTAAAGAGGAAATGAGAAATTGCCTCAAAGAAATGGAGAAAAACCAAACAAAAAATTGAAAGAAATCAGCAAATCTCTTAAAGAAAACAAAGGAAAAGCAATCAAACATATGAAAGAGAAACTTTCAAGACTTGAAAACTGAAATAGAGACAAGAAAACACAAGCTGAAGGAATTATAGAAACAGAAATCATGAGAAAATGATCAGGAACCAAAAATGCAAGCATGAACAGCAGAATACAAGAGATGGAAGAAAGAATCTCAAGCGCTGAAGATACAATAGAGGAAACAGGCTCATCAGTCAAAGAAAACATTAAATCTAGTGAAAGCTTAACCCAAAATATTCAGGAAATATGGGACACCATGAAAAGACCAAGCCTAAGAATAATAGGTATAAAAGAAGAAGTTCAACTCAAAAGCACAGAAAATATATTTAACAAAATCATAGAAAACTTTGCCAATCTAAAGAAAGATATACCTATGAAGATACAAGAAGCTTACAGAACACTAAACAGACTAAATAAAAGAAAAGAAAAAGAAAAAAAGTCCCCCTGGCACATAATAATCAAAACACTAAACATACAGAATAAAAAAAATATTAAGAGCTTCAAAGGAAAAAGGCCAAGTAACATATAAAGGCAAACTTATCAGAATTATACCTGACTTTTCAATGGAGACAATGAAAGCCAGAAGGTCATGGTCAAGCGTTATGCAGACATGAAGAGACCATGGATGCCAGCCCAGACTACTATATCCAGCAAAACTTTCAAACACCATAGAAGGACAAGATATTCCATGAGAAAACCAGATTTCACCAATACCTAGCCACTAACCCAGCCCTACACAAAATACTAGGAAAAAGCCTCCAACGGAAGGAAGTTGGCTACATCTGAAAGCACAGACAATTGAGGGTCTCATAGCAGCAAATCCCAAAAAAGGAAAAAACTCACAAATTAACATCAGCAACAATGAAAACTAAATTAACAGGAGTTAGCAATCACCAGTCATTAATATCCCTTAATATAAATGGACTCAACTCACCTATAAAAAAGGCACAGTCTAGCCAATTGGCTACAAAAACAGAATCCATCCTTCTGCATACAAGAAACACACCTCAACCTCAAAGACAGACATTGCCTCAGAGTAAAGTGTTGGAAAAAAAATATTCCAGTCAAATGGACCTAAGAAACAAGCAGGTGTAGCTATCCTAATATCTAACAAAATAGACTTCAAACTAAAATCAATCAAAAGAGACAAAGAAGGACATTTCATATTAGTAACAGGAAAAATCCATCCAGAGGAAATCTCAACACTGAACATCTATGCTCCAAATACAAGGGCACCCTCATATGTAAAAGAAACACTTCTAAAACTTAAATCATCCATTAAACTCCACACACTAATAGTGGGAGATTTCAACACTCCTCTCTCACCACTGGACACGTCAGTCAGACAAAAGATTAACAGAGAAATAAAGGAACTAACAGATGTTATGACTCAAATGGACTTAACAGACATCTATAGAATATTCCATCCAAACATAAAAGAATATACCTTCTTCTCAGAACCTCATGGATTCTTCTCAAAAATTAACCACATACACGGTAACAAAACAAACATCAACAAATACAAAAAAATTGGAATAGCCCCGAGTATCTTATCAGATCACCATGGCTTAAAACTAGAATTCAACAGCAATACTAATTCCAGAAAGCCCACAAACACATTGAAATTAAACAATGCTCACCTGAATCATCAATGGGTCAAAAAAGAAATAAAGGGAGAAATTAAAGACTTCCTAAAAAAAACAATCAATGAAAATGAACACACAACATACCCAAATTTATGGGACACAATGAAAGCAGTGTTAAGAGGAAAGTTCATAGCACTAAATGCCTATATAAAGAAGCTGAAAAATCCCACACAAGACAAAGTGAGATCCTATCTCAAGACCACAAAGACTGTAAAAAGTTCAAAAGGTAGGTGAGCCATAGCTCAGTGGTAGAAGCTTGCCGAGCATATCCAAAGTTTTGGTTTCAATCATGCTTCCCACCAAAAGAAAAATTCAGAATAGGAGCTACAATATAGATCACTCTCAAAAAGAGAATACATTTGGGGACTGGCGAGGTAGTTCAGCAGCTAATAGCACTGGCTATTCTTCCAGAGGACCGGGTTCAATTCCCAGCACGCACAAGTCAACTCAAAATTCTGGAAGTACAGGTCCAGGGAATCTGACACCTTCACACCAATGCATGCTTAATAAATGAGTAAATTTAAAGAGAGAGAATGTGTTTGATTATAAAATCTAATTTCCCATTTTTTTTTTTAATCGCCTTTGGCACTCAGGCCGAAAAGGAGCTGTGAGATGCAGGGCTTACCAGAAGAGTGGATCACGAGGGCCAGGTTTTTGAGATGCCTCGTAGACCTGTAGATCTGGGAATAGCCGCGACTTCTGACTTTGCTGTGGTGATACTGGATGTAGCGTTCAAGAAGCAAATGCAGAATCCACAGGATGACTTTTCCAAGGATTATGACTGTCTGAACTTTCAGTGGGTTGGTGTAATTTTCTGGGCACTTGTCTTCATTGGGATCAGGGAACGAACACAGCACTCCTGTTAAAAATGCTAAAATGACAAAGACAACCTGTGGAAGGAAAAGCAGTAGGATTCATGTTAAATACGTAGGTCGCCATCAGGGCCAGTGAGAGGTCTCAGGGGGTAAAGGCACTTGTCACCAAGACTGACAACCTGAGTTTGACTCCCAGGATCTCCATGGTGGAAGGAGAGAACTGAGCCCTGCGTGTTGTCCTGACTTCTCTGTGTGCTGTGGCACACATCCCTGCATGCACACCACGTAATTTATCAATGTAATAAAGAAATTAGCATAAATGCCTGTGTTAGAAAACAGCACGTGCCATGTCCTAGACTTATGCTACCTACCCTGCAAATGATTAGAAAACTTACTACACTCGGTGATTGCACGCCTCTAATCTCAGCACTCAGGGAGGCAGAGGAAGGTGGATATCTGTGAGTTGGACACTAGGCCGGCACACAAAGTGAGTTCCAGAATAGCCAGAGATTCACTTTAACCCTGCCTTTAAAAACCAAAAAGAAAAAGAAAAAATGTTTTACTGAAAGTGTTCTGAAAAACTGGGGAAGCTGGGCACAGAGACACATGCCTGCCACCCTAGAACTAAGGAGGATGGAAAACTCGATGTCAGCCTGGGTGATATAGGGAGATCAAATGTCAGATTTGAAAGTGCCTGTTACCTCAAAAGCAGTTGAGGACTAGAGAGCTGGCTCAGCATTAAGAGTGCAAAATGCTCTGGCAGAGGACAGGAAGGGTTCAGTCCCCCGCACCCACTGAGGATTCTGACCTAAGCCCCAGGGGTCAGAACCTCTCTTCTAGCCTCCAAGGACATCTGCAATTCTCCTCCCCCACCACAGGATTAAATAAAATGTTCTTAAGAACTAATGAAAGTATGTGCAGAAGCAGGTAGGTCTCAGAGTTCTACAAACTGAGACCTTGATTTAAGGGAAAGAAAGAATTCCATGTGCATGTCCAAGTCCTTGAAGACATTATCACCAACTGGCCCAGACACTGGGCTCTGCTGAGCTGGACAGAGGCCACGACCCTGTAAGGTGAAGAAGCTGTGGAGCAGGGGTCTCAGGAGACAGGGAGAGCAGTCAGTGAATGCAGAGCTGGCTGGATGTGCTCTCCTGAACCTCACCAGTCTCCTGGAGCCGGTCTCTGGGGCAGAGTCTACCTCTAGTGTAGCCTGATGAACAGGGAACTTAGAAAGGGAGGGACAAAGTATTAAATATAGATTCAATTAATTAACATTAATATGGATCTGCACACACGCTAATGAATGAGTTAGTATATGAAATTAGCAAATACTATGGCCTTCCTACGAAGGCCAGATTGACTTCTAACTTAGATCTTCCTGCCTCTGCCTGCTAATTATCAACATTACAGACAGGTTTGTTTTTTTTTTTGAGACAGGATCTCACTATATAGCTCTGACCTGCCTGAACTTGATTTGTAGCTCAGGCTGGCCTTGAACTCAGAGATTGCCACCTCTGCCTTCCACGAGCTTGAAATTATAGGCGTGTGCCACCAAGCCTGGCTTTACTCATGGATTTACTGTGCTTGTGTGTGAGCACTGTGCTCAAGCAGGAATGTAGACACCAGAGGACAATTTCTCTCCTTCTACCCTGTTATAGGCAGTCAATATTTCTGCTCAAGGACCAGCTAGCCTGGAATACAGGAGGAGAAGCAGTGGTCCTAGGAACACCAGGGATCTCGTGATTTCTTGTGTGACAATCCCACTGCCACTAAGAATGCCCTTACACATGTGCAAACATCTCTACAGTAAACTCTTTGCGTCTGTCTGAAAACATTTACATTTTAAAATCTGATAGATGCAGCCCCCACAGAGTTCATACACTGTATGTGTGCACACATGTGCATGCACCTGAGGTCAGAGAACAATGCACGTGCTGTTCTTTGGGAGACGTCTACCTTGTTGTTTTGATCTGGAGATGGAGTCTCTCTGGATGGTCTGGGTTCACCTCCTAGCAGATTAGGCTGGCCACAGAGTCTCAGGGTTCCTCCTGTCTCCACCTCCCCATTGTTGGGTGTTTGCTCCTCCACCCCCTGGTTTTCACATAGCTTTTGGAGATGTGCCAGGGTCCTCAAGCATCTTATGACTGGACCATCTCTCCCCCTGCACGCTCCTGTGTTTTAGGAACACTAGCTCTGCAGTGAACTCACATGTATAAACAACAGAAGATTCGCGATGATGACCGTGGGAAGAGGATGGAATCTGGGTCTAAAGTGAGCACGTAAGGAGTGGTATGCGAGAGGCTGGGTATCCAGAAGGGGGTCATCATCCAGACTTTGAAGGACATCCAAGGACCCCTGTATGGCAAAACATACACTTTATAGCCAAGACTTTCTGGGCCATGTTTCTTTTTCTCTTTCCTTTCTTTTGTTTTTACAATAAAGTTTTTCTGTTTAGCCTTAGCTATCCTGGAACTCACCCAGTAGATCATGCTGGCCTCGAACCTCTGCCTCCTGAGTGCTGGGATTAACGGTATGAAACACCATGACTGGTTCTGGATCATGTTTCTAAGACACAACTGATACAGCTTATTTTCAATGAACATTTTAGGTTATTTGAGATCTTCTACTGTAAAGGCTGCCATAGAAACTTTGTGTAGCAAGCGGTAGCCTTCAACTTAAGGCAGTCCCCCTGTCCTAGCCTCCTGAATGCTGGGTTCCAGGCAGGAGCCGTCACACCTGGAACTTTTTAACCCTGGATGATTTTTGTGTTATTTGTGGCACACAACTGTGATCTCAGTATTTGGGCTAAAATAGTAATCTAGAATGTTAAGCTCGTAGCAACCTAGGATACTGAGCACAACAAAATCAGCTGGGGCTATAGTGCAGAAGTTGAGTGTAGTAATAAGGGCCGCGGCGGGGCTGCGTCCCCAACACCCCAGCCGCCTGCTCGGCTCAGCTAGCTTATGCCCCGAAATAATTACACAGACACTGTATTCATTTAAACACTGCTTTGGCCCATTCCTATCTAGCCTCTTCTAGGCTAACTCTCGCACCTGGACTAGCCCATTTCTTATCATCTGTATAGCACCGGTCTTACCGGGAAGATTCTAGCCTAAGTCCATCCTGGGCCGGAGCTTCATAGTGTGCGTCTGCCTGGAGCGGGTAGCATGGCGTCTCTCCTGCGTCTGCTCCGGAGAGGAGAGCTGCGGAGTCTGACCTCACTTCCTCTTCCTCCCAGCGTTCTGTTTTGTTTACTCCTCCCACCTAAGGGTGGGCCTATCCAATGGGCCTAGCAGTTTCTTTATTGCTTAACCAATGAAATCAACAGATTGACATATGACACTCCCCCATCAGTTGAGTGCTCACCTTGCATATGTAACACCATAGGTTTGGTTCCCAGCACCACAAAAACAAAACAACAAACCCCTGGAGTCTGGGGAGTAACTAGTGGTAGAGATCTTCCACAACACACAGAACGATGAGGTCTTTGCTCCTATGCCTTCGCACCACACACAACAAAATAAAAAACACTGCACACATCAGAGGCAGAACAGATCCCACCTAAACTCAACTTTGAAAAATTACCTCCCTTTAGGTTAATTTCCTATGACTTGTCAAAATTTTGTCTTGTTTACGTTTGTTTGTTGTTTTTGGAGACAGAGTTTCTCTGTGTAGCCCTGGTAGTCCTAGAACTCACTCTGTACACCAGGCTGATATTGAACTCACATAGATCTCCTGCCTCTGCCTGGAATTAAAGGTGTGTGCCACCACTGCCCAGCTGGTAAAACTTTTATTAAAACAGAATCTTTCACAGAGGTGTGTCTGGCTCCTGAGTGTTGGCACTAAAGTTGTGTACAACCAAGCCTGGCTTGAGACAGGGCCTTCTACTTACTATACCCCATGCTGAACTCTGAACTCACTATGAACTCACCAGATTGGCTTCCTACTCATGCTTTCCAAGTAATGGAAGAACTTCTTTTCCCCCTTAAAGACAGGGTTTCCCTATTTAGTTTTATTTTTAGTCCTGGCTAGAATGAACTTGCTCTGTAGACAAGACGGCCTCTAATTCAAAGAAATCCACCTATTTCTACATCCCAAGTGCTGGGATTTAAAGGTGTGTCACCACACTTAGCCCCATAGAAGTAGTTTGTTTCATTTTTTTCTTTTTCTTTCTTTCTTTTTTTTTTTGAGATAGGGTCTCTCTACATAGCCCTCTATGTCCTAGAACTCACTATGTAGACTAGGCTAGACTGAAACTCAGAGATCCATGTACCTCTGCCTCTGGAATCCAGAATTAAAAATGTACAGCACCATGCTCAACTATTCCATTATCTCTATAACTCCAGAACAAAGTAATGCATGCTGTAATTTAAGCAACCCACTTTTTTTGTTTTAACTGCAATAAGGTTTCCTCCCTATTTTGCTCAAGCTGGTCTAAACTCCTGTGCTAAGGCAATCCTCTTGTCTCCAAACACTTCAAGTACCGAGGTTACAGGTATATGCCACCATGTCCAGTTTCAACCAATTTCATTAAACCTTCAAAATGTACAGTTAGGAAGCCTCGCCTGAGCCAAGGAGCAATTGGTGGCTGCTGAGGGAGGAAGTAATTTTGTTCAGGAGTTTGGCTGCTGCCAGACTGACCATGCTCAAGTAGATGGCATCACACCCATGTTCAGGCAGGCAGCAGATTAAAGCTCAGTGGATTATATTTAAAAAAAATGAGAGGAGGAGGAGGACATGAAGGTGGTAAGGGAACAACCATGCAGGGGGAAGAGTGAAATCACAGGGAGGATGAGGGGTAGATGTGATCAAGTCATACATGGCATACATGTACAGCCTAGGCTGGCCTCAAACTCACTATGTGGCTGAAGCTAGATATGAACTCCTGATCCTCCTGCCTCTACCCACTGGAAATATAGGCACACACCACCACGCTAGGCCACAGATGCAATTATTAAATTGGCTGCTATCCCACAGTACTTTGGAAATCAGCCTTATGAAGAATACCTTATAGAGAGCCTGGCAGGAGAGGGGGAGCTCAGTGGTCAGCGTTCACCTAGCCTGTGTGAGACACTGGGGTCTGTCCCCAGAACCACCCCATTTCCCCCAAACGTGACTAAAACAAGCTTTGGATTTTAACAGAAATATTCTAAGTACCAGCAGAATCATCAGCCAGTGGAACCTAAGGAGACATCAGTTGTAGGAATCAGTCTCCACAAAAACGTCTAGCTGTCAGTCACTGAAGCAGCGAATAGAAGCTGAGTCCTGGGTGGTAACCTAAAAATGTCAGTCATGTTTAAAGGTGATGCTTCTACAATCACATCACTTCCCGTTTTCTTCTGCACACAAACGAGGCACATCTCAGTCTCAGACCCTTAGGAGACCCTGCGATGTATGGAACAGTGGCACCTGCCTATTATCTCAGCACTTGGGAGCGGAGGCCATCGAAGGCTAGCCTGAACTACAAAATGAGCTCAAGGCTGGCAAGTTACTGAGATCCTGTCTCAATAAGAATAAGGAAAGGTGGGGCCATAGCTCAGCAGTTAAGAGCGCGTGTTGCTTTTTCTAGAGGACCTGAGTTTGGTTCCCAGCACCCATATGGTGGGTCACAACCAAGTGTAACTCCTGATCCTGAGTTCCAGGGGACCTGGTACTTTCCTCTGACTTCTTCAGGTATGTACATGGTACACATACAAGCATACAGTCCAAATACTCATACAGATACAATAAATGAACACACACACAAACACACTTCATTTTACAGAGTAAAGGAATATGAGGGATGAAAACAGTTCAACAGTAGATCTCTTGCCTAGCATGTGTGAGGTCCTGGGTTCAATAAGCTGTACTAAATTTAAATGTGGAAATCTAAAGTATAACCCAGATTTGGGGTGTTGCTCACTTTGGTACCCTTTGTACCATACAACTAACATTACTTGGAAGCTCCCACTTTATTTGCCACAATCTGTGGTATAATTCTGATGATTCTGTGTCTTGAGAGGGAGATCTCTCTATCTGGTTGGCCAGGAACTTGGTGACTTCAACTCAACTTGTGGTGAGCAGACAATGAGGACTGCTGAGAACTCAAGAACAATGGCAATGGGTTTCTGATCCTACTGCATGCACTGGCTTTGTGGGAGCCTAGGCAGTTTGGATGCTCAACTTACTAGACCTGGATGGAGGTGGGGGTTCCTTGGACTTCCCACAGGGCAGGGAACCCTGATTGCTTTTCGGGCTGGGGGGGGACTTAGTTGGCGGAGGGGGAGGGAAATGGGAGGCGGTGGCGGGGAAGAGACAGAAATCTTTAATAAATAAATAAATTTATAAAAAAAAAAAGAAATGGGACAGCAAGCACGTATCACCAGGCTGGCTTACAATGCTGGTTGTTTCTGTTCTCAGTACCCTTCTCGAGCATGTTCTCTAGCTGAAGGACGTGGAACCTTGGCAACTTGCCCCTCACCTCTGAGCATGCCTATAGGCTCTGATGGAGAAATTCCACCCAGGGAGCCTTCCTGGACACCTGAGATCTGTAGCATGTCATGTCTCGGTGTCCAAAGCATCATGCGTAGCTTCCCTGTCATACTATCCAATAATGACCAATCTTTGCTCCTCCTTTGTTATTTCTTCCAAGGCCTTCCTATTTATCTACCTTTCCTGGTAGACTATATGGGATTTACCAGTTCCCCACCTCTTGCTTGTCTGTCTTAGGAGCATACTCAGCAAACACTAGTGCATGAATCAATATGTGTTCCACATCTGTCTTTGTGGGTTTTCACAACTCACTCATAGGCATCAATTGTTCATCGGGAAAAGCAATAAGAACGCAGGGAGGCAGGGCCAACCCAGACTAGAGGGGGTAAGAGCTGTGGCTCTGGATAAAAGTTAAACAGATAAAATTCAAGTCCTATTGCGTACCGGCTGTGGGTAAGTTGCATCACATCTCTATTTCTCAGTTTCCTCATCTTTGGTTTTTGCTTTCCTTTTGAGATTTACTTTTCATTTTATGTGTAGGTTTGTATGCATACCACATACATGCTAGTGTCAAATGAGGCCAGCAGAAGGCGACAGAATCCCTAGAGCTGGAGTTACAAAACATGGTGATGCAGGGGATGTGGGTGTTGGGAATTGAACCTGGTGCCTCTGCAAAACTACATGCATTTTTAACCAACAAGCAACTCTCCAGCCTCAGTTTCCTCCTCTTTAAAAAAGCCACTAATAATAGCACCTGTGCCCAATCTTGAGTAGGAAAATTAAATAGGTTACTACACAAAAACCACTTAGTACAGCACTAAGAACAGGCACTGACTGAGCAGTCAATAAGTGGGCCTTTATTTTGTTTTAGCTTTGGTTCTTTGAAACCCTCTTTTAATTTCTCTTTGAAGCCCTGGCTGTACCAGAACTCACTCTGTAGACCAGGCTGACCTCAAACTCAGACATCTGCCTGCCTCTGCTACAGGAGTGGTGGGATTACAGCTATGTGCCACCACCACCCAGAGTCATTATATTAAAAAAAAAAAAAACAAGGTAACCCTGTTTGTCTGAAACTCGCTAGGAAGCCAGACTTGCTTTAAGCTCTCATAGACCCACCTCCTTCTGCCTCCCAAATTCTGGGACTAAAGACAGGTACCACTGTGTCTGGCCTCTATCAACTTTTTCCCCCCTTTTTGGAGACTCGGTCAGGGACCAGCCTAGATGAAAACACCTCTTGCCAGGGTAGGGATGTGGGGATCAGAAATATTAGTAAAGACATTTAAAAATAATCAAACAGAAAAACATAGAATAGTACCAGGAGGGCATTCCAGTGAATACTGAAACTGTCTGCGTTTAATTTTCCATATGCTTTTATACCCTAATACAAAAGGGGAAGAAAGCAACAAAAGACTGCTTTAACATGGTACAAAGGACGAGAGCAGTTAATTGCTTTAACATTTTGAGACATCAAATAATTAGCATTCTGTTGTTTAGACAGTGAAGCCTCTCTAGACCAAGTATCCTGAAGGCAGTCACTCCCCAGGAAACGTCATATTACAAAAGGAGCAGAAGTCTGCTTGCACATCCTGACCACCTGTTGGGATGAAATGGATCTCCCCTTATGACCATCTTCATGTCAAAAGAACCAAGTAACCACATCCTGATTCAGAATGTGTAGCCCTGATTGTTAACAATTGAGCAACTTCAAACTCTCTGACCTCCGGACAAGGTGGAAATAGGCTCATATTTTTGGGCCTCAAGACAGGATCTCAAAAAGTGTTGAAGGCTAGTCTTGAGTTTGAGTTCTTCACCTCCTAGGCTCTGGGATTTGATTATTATTTAACCAACTAGTTATTTTGTGGCACTGAGGATGGAACTAAGCCTTCCACATTAGACCAGGGCTCTGTCTTTGAGATAAATTCCAGCCTTCTACTAACTCATGTTATTCTTCTGTTCTTTATAGATCGCCTGCCTGGTATTTCTAACATCCATCCTACTGTGTCTTAACCCAGGCTCTTAGCATTTCTCTTAAGCACCTTTCTGTATCCTGGCCTCAGGAATTTTCCTCACTGCTGTCCAGAGTTTATCCTCCCAAAACCTGTGTCTCCCTATTACCCTCAGGACAGAGCACAAATTCATCCAGCTAGCTGAGCTACGGAAGAGCAGGGTTCTACTCTCCTGGCCTTATCTGTCAGCACTCCTCTTCCTCAGGCCCAGGGATCCTGCCGTCTCTGTTCCAGTTGTGTGCCCCCCCCACCACACCTGTCACAACAAACAATCACAGTCTCCCTGACTCAGTCCCAGCTCATCATCTGACAAGTGAAGCTGGGTCAACTTCAAGCTTTTGTACATGTAGAAAAGTCTGATTTTCTCTTTGCCATTTCTAGCTATTTCTGTGTTGTTTCTGAATCACTTTCAATCTACTATCATTAGTCCCATTTTTTTCTGTCTTCTTACAAGTCTGCTTTTAAATTTTTTTTTTTCCAAACCTAGGACCTCCTGCATGCGAAGCAAATGCTCTGACACTGAGCTACCTCCTCATAACCCCAAATTATTCCTTCATCTCCTCAATCTTGGCCTACAACTCTCTAAGGCCAAGGCTGGCCTTGAACTTATGACTCTCCTGCCCCTATCTCCTTAGAGCTGGGCTTACAGATGTGTGTGGCCATGCCTGGCTTCTGTAGTGGTGCTAAGGACTGAGTTCAGGGCTATGAGCAAGCTAGGCAAGTGAGAACTCTTAACAAGTAGGCCCAATCCATTTCCACTACTTACACAAGAGTGAATTACTACCAAAGAATTCACCTATGTTTTGGCTCAGATACTATTTTTGACTTTTGTTTTTTTCAGTAACTGCTTCCTTTGGGGACCCAATGACGATGTTGCATTAAGCCTTACTGGGACCCAAGTATCGTGGCCATGCTTGTTTGTAATCCCAGCATATGGGAAGCCTCAGCAGAAGGATCACTGTGAGCCTGAGTTACGTAGTGTGAACCTGTAATAAACCAAAAACTCTGTGGCAATATCTTTAAAATATTCTTCCTCTCCCTCTCTTGGTCTGAGAATAGTCAGAGAACAAAAGATGCTTTCCACATGAAGGGCAAAGGAAAGACGGACACTAGGTGAGGTGACGGCTGTAGTCACCCCAGTGTAGACTCGAAAATGACTCCTAGCACTTCAGACACTCTGAGCTGCCCTCATTTGGGTACTTGTAGAGGCCTGGGTGTTAATTAATCCAAACCAGCACCAAGTCCTTCCTTTAATAAATGAGCCATTCATTCACCAACCCACTTAAGTCCCTGGGCTTGCAACATAGTCCATGTATTCAGCTTACTAAATGTACATTTTTTTTTAAATCTACAAAATACCAAAAGCAGGCAACCTACTCAGGTCCATGGTAATTCAGCTGTTTAACTGTTGGTGAAATAATCATCACCAATTGCTTGTTGAAATATCTAGGACTGTACTCCCGAAACTAACCTATCCAAGAACTCCAGGGTAGTGTAGCACCAACTAAGAAACGCTGCTTAAGGTTTTCTAAACCATTTATTTTCCTCTTATATATTTATTTCTTCCATAATGGCCAGTCCCTGAAATCTAACTCTTAAAATTTCAAAAACAATGGGCTTTGCTTTAAATATACATGACTCTGAAGTTTTCATGTATTAATCAGTTTTCCATTTTCTCACTTAAAAGAACTAAAACTAGATTTATTTTTTAGTCTTAATGGTAAACACATATTTATTTATTTCATCAAGAAAATTTAGTTAGGTGTGATAGGTACACCCGTTATACCAGCACTGAAGAAGTCAAGTCAGGGAACAGTTCGGCAAATTTGAGGCCAGGCTAGGCTACATAATAGACCAGGCCAGCTAGGGCTACATAGCAAGTCTAAAACAAATGACTGCAGGAACCAGTACACAAGAATCTAAACTCTGATAGATAGTTCTAGAACCTTGCTTTTCTAAATGTAATTTAGCACTAACACTACGGTAATGTTATTAGTTATTACCTCAGGGCAGTGTGCTAACATAATGTCAGCCTTGTGTTTCTCAAGGGCTGGAATTTTCAAGCGCGTGTTTCCTCTCAAAGTGTCCCCCCTCCCATCCCAGTTTCAAATAAACGTTTAATCACACTGTCTTAATAAACTTTCAAACAAGATTTTTGCAATTGTTCTACACTGGATACACCATGAACTGGGCCACCGGATACTTAAAAAAAAAAGTCAAATTTGCATCTAAGATTAAAACATCTTTCTGTTTCTACCATGCCTACATTCAAAACAGCACGTGATACTGTTGTTGTTCTCCAATCTGGGTTTCGGGGAGAGGAGAGTTACAGGTCGTCCCCGAGGGATGCTGGAGTTCAGCCCCCCCCCCCCCACACACACACACCGCACCGCAGCCACTCCAGTCCCCGGCCCTCTCCAGTCACCACCACCGAGGGCCCACGGGAGTCGGGCTCACCGGGGGGTGGAGGGGGTGGGGGTGGGCTGGCGAGCCGCGCCCGGCCCGTCACTCCCTCTCAGGAAGGCCTGTCAGGCCAGCGCGCGTCACGTGAAGCTCCCAGTTCCGGAACCGGCGACGCGCGCCGCACGTGAGCCGCCGACTGAAGGGACCCTCGCGCCCACCCTGCCGCCGTCCCTCCGACTTCCACCCGGAAAGGCGTCCGGGCTGCGGTCCCCGCCCGGAGGTCACCCCGTCCCCCAGCGTCCCCTCCGGTCCAGGCCGCGGCGGCTCAGGGTAGCTCCCAGCCCGCAGTCTCCGCCCCCTGAGCCCGGCACAGGAAGCGGGGGTGGCGGGGACAGGGCTCGGCGCCTCACTCACGTCCTCCAGCCTGCCGCCCGCCGCCATGTCCCGCCGTCGCACGCCGGCGCCCCGCCAGCCTGACCTCTCTCCCGGCGCCCGGGCGCCCTGGCCCCGGACGGTCGCACCTTCTCCGACCTGCGCGCCCCCGCCCCGGACACACCCACTTCTGCGCCCGCCCCGCCCCTCCTGCCCAAGGCCACGCCCCGTACCGCGAGCAGCCGAAGCCGCGGGGCTCCCGCCTGACACCCCCACGCGGCCGCGTTCTAGCCCTGGCGCTTTTTACCGGGAGGGAAACGTGCTTAGTGCCTAAACCGTTGCTTCATCTGTTTATCAGAGATTTGCTATTAAAGGACGAATTTCTTGTGCGACCGCTTGAACATTTTCGGTAAACACTTCTCTTTAAAATATTAGCTTATTTCTGTTTCATAGTTTTGGTTTACAGCAGTAGCTCTGTGTTTGAAAAAAGACAGAGTAAAACCCTAGCTCCACCTGTAGACTGACTGAACTAGAATAAACATTCCAGTTTCTACAGCACGTTTGATAGATGTCTCCACGGAGGAGCAAAGCCGTTAGGTGTTTTAGGGGTTTTGTTTCTGTTGCCCCCTCCTCCTCTCTCTTTTTGAGACAAGGTCTCTCTAAAGAGTCCTGGCTGTCCTGGAACTCACTATGTAGACCAGGCTGGACTTGAACTCTCGGAGATTTTCCTGTCTCTGTCTCCCGAGTGCTCTGATTAAAGACGTGTGCAACCACACTAGCCCAAGATTCTGTCAGTTCTTTCCTTCCGCCATGTGAGTCCCAGGTTTGGTAGCCGGGGCCATTTGCCAGCTTTGTTTTGTTTTAATTAAAACAAGGTCTCATGTTATTCATGCTGACCTAGAACTTGATGTACATTGAAACTGGCCTTGAATTCCTGGTCCTCGGGCCTTTACCCATTGACACCTGGCATTGCTAGTGTATACCATCAACCCCATGAGTTTTGTTTTATATACAAAGTATTTCTTTTAAAATTGTTTTTATGTGTGTGAGTGTTTTGCTTGCATGTGTATCTGTCCACTATGTGCTTGCCTGTTGTCCAGGGAGGCCAGAAGAGGTCCTTGGATCCTCTGGCGCTGCAGTAAGAGACAGTCGAGAGTTGCCATGTGGGTGCTGGGAATCGAACCCAGGTCCTCTGGGTTAGTGCATTTGAGATATATGGAACCAAACTGGGGAGCCAGGTGTGGTGGCATACGTCTTTAGTCCTAGGACTTAGTGGAGGCCGGAGGATTGAGTTCAAGGCCACTCTTTGCTTTATGATGAGTTTGAGGCAAACCTGGGCTACCAGAGACTATCTCATGAAGAAATAAACAAGAATGTGAGTAAAAGTCCTCAAGGACTGTGGGTGACGACGAATTGGGGGGCAAAGGTATCACTGATCCAAGCTTACTGGACCTCAAGACAATGACTGGACTTGTCCATCGGAAAGAATGCCTGTCCTCCTGTCCTGGAACAGCTAGACAAAGCTCGTTGCTTCCTCCTCTCCCTCGGAAGCCTCTCTGCAGTCACTGGAAAGGAACAACCCTGAAAACCTCAAAGCATTTTCCCTTATTACTGTACAGTTTTAATTGACCTTTATTCTTTTTCAAAAGCTTCTGCTGGCATCTGTTAATTGTATGTAATGATAGGTTTCATTTTTATATGTGTGTCTGATCATACTCGGCACTCATGCCTTCTCATGTACCTTCCCTCTGAGTCCCTGCCTTTTCTGATGTGTGTGTATGTGTGCGATATGTGTGTGTGGTGTGCATGTGTGGTGTGTGTGTGTGATGTATGTGTATTTGGTGTATGTGAGATGTGTGCATGTGTGTATGATGCTATGAGTTTAGGATTACATACTTACAAAAACATGTGCCACTTACCAATTCCTCGCTCCTGAAGAATCTTTCTGTCTCCTTTGCATTTATTCCTTTGTTTTGCTTTGTTTTGTTTTCAAGACAGGGTTTCTTTGTATATCCCTGGCTGTCCACAGTCACTCTGTAGATTAGGCTGGCCTCGAACTCACAGAGATCCACCTGCCTCTGCACCTAGAACAGGTACTAAAGGAGTGCACCACCACCACCCGTCTTTGACTTCTTCTTTATTGAGTTAGGAAAGTTAAACCATAGAGTGGCTTAGCAGGTAAAGGTGCCTGCTTTGCTAGCCTGATCTGGTGACTTGAATTCAATTCCCAAAACTCATGTAAAGGTAGCAGGAGGGAACCTACTCCACAATGTTATCCTCTGACCCCCACATATGACTATGCCTTGGGTACCCCTACCCCACAAAATAGCAAAAGAGATAAAAATCTAAATACATTTGAAAAATCAGAAAGCTTAAATTCAGAGATGTAGTTTAACTGTTGGACTTTTTTCTTTTGCTTTTGGAGAGGCAGAGTCTTGTGTAGCCAAGGCTAGCCTCAGATGTGGGATTCCCCTCTGTATGCTGTGAATGCCATTGGTTAATAAAGAAACTGTCTTAGGCCTGTGATAGGGTAGAGTAAAGTTAGGTGGGGAAAACTAAACTGAATGCTGGGAAAAAGGAGGCAGAGTCAAGGAGAAGCCATGGAGCCTCCACCAGAGACAGACAAGCTGGAAACTTTCCGTTTGGCCACAAACCTCATGGTAAAATATAAAATAATGGAAACTGGTTAAATTAAGATGTAAAAGCTAGCCAATAAGAAGCTAGAGCTAATGGGCCAAGCAGTGATTTAAATAAAATGGTTTCTATGTGATTATTTCGGGAGTCTGGGCAGCCGGAAAACAAACAAGGGGCCTCCTTACAACAGGCCTCCAATTCAATATATAACCAGAGATGACCTTGACCTCCTGATCCTTCTACTTTCACCTCCAAGTGCTAAGATTACAGACCTGGGTCACCACCTCCAGCTTAGATGCTAACTTTTAACTTTTTTCTTTTTGACTTGGATCCCTGTAATAATTGCTTGCTGCAGTCACTAAGAGTATCGTGGTTATGTCTTGTTCTCACAACTGAAGGGCACATCTTGTACCACACAGCCCAGCCATCAACTTACAATCAGTGGCTGGGCTCAAAGAGAAATGAGGGCAAAGTTATAGACATTAGATACTACTGGAAGGTTGGGAGTGGGGTGCATGGGAGGCAGAAGAATGGTTACAGAGCTATGAGAAGGACAAATGGAGAGAAGCGGGTGGCAAGGAGCAGAGTAGGGCACTCATGCAGGCTGAGAATCTTCTCCAGTGTGAAAGAACAGGTAAGAAAGGCTACCACCTGCAACGCATGCCATGCTCCGTATTTCTTCCTTCCTTCTGTACTTCTTTCCTTCCTCTCTCTTCTTTTTTCTTTTCAGTTTTGCCTTTTTTTTTTTGAGACAGGGTTTCTCTGTGTAGCCTTGGCTGTCCTGGAACTCACTCTGTAGACCAGGCTGACCTCAAACTCAGAGATCTGCCTGCCTCGCTGCACAGCATTTTTCTCTTTCTTTATCTTGTTCTCTTTCCATTTCTTTCCTTTTCCAAACGGAGTCTCAATGAAGTCCAGATTGACCTTGAATTTTCTATGCAGTTGAGAGGATGACCTTGTTCTCCAGTGTTTATTTCTGTCACCCAAGCACTGGGACTACAGGCATGAGCCACTGTGCTAGCTGATTGTATAGTATATTATTATTCATATTTGTAATTATTGGATGTGTGAACATATGGGTGTATGCACGATCCATGATGTGTGGAGGTCAGAAAACAACTTACAGTGGTTCCAGTGATCACATTCAGGTCATCGGCTTAGATGACAAGTGTCTTTCCTGCCCTAGCCATCTCATCAGTCACGTCTTATCGTTTCAAGGAATCATTTTATTCTGAGGACATGTTTCTTGTCAATCTGCCCTCCTTCCAGGGCAAGCGAGGATGAGAGAAGAGCCTTGGAATTACCAAACTCAGCTAGGATTTGCAATCCAGCACTTTTCTTATCTGTAAAATATAAAATCAAATCATAAAGGGAGGGTGAGGGCTGACGTGTTAATGTGCGCCTTGCAGCTTGAGGGAGAGCGGCTTCAATCTCCAACACTGAAAAAGAAATCTCTTTCCTTGTGTAAGATTGTTACACTTGAGGAACTCATGAAATGCTGGCTTCCTTCCTGTCCTCGGCACCCAGTCTCTGCACTTCTCCATATTATGTATGGCCGGGGAGGAGGGGCCAGGTGCACGCAGTGCTCTTCCTGGACATCCAGCACTGCACTGAGCGCAATTAAGTACTTAATAAATGCCTTTTGATTAAGTTCAGCATCATCCTGATCAGGCGAAACCACTCCGCTCAATCTCCATGATTAGATGATTTCCCCAGCAGAAGTTCAGATGCTGCCAGTGCTAAATTCAGCGCACTGCCTTAGCCAATGGCATAACGAAGCTTCAGTTCACCTTCCTTGAGAAGGGATGATCACCGACACACCTGTCTTGCAGCCCCACCTCTATGCTTTCAGACAATCACATGTCTGGGATCTGAGACTCAACCTTTTGGTCAGTTACTTTTCTTGTTTTGCAGATAGACTTTCAGACAAAAGTAACTTAAGGAAGGAAGAATTTGGGCTCATGCTTCATATGTACAATCCATTAAGACAGGATACGTGGACAGAAGGAGTTATAGACAGTCTGTTACATTGGGTCGCACAGGGGGTGGAGCAAGTGCTCAGGTCACAGGGATGCAGCAGGTGCTCAGGTCACAGGGATAGAGCAGGTGCTCAGGTCACAGGGATGGAGCAGGTGCTCAGGTCACAGGGATGCAGCTGGTGTTCAGGTCACATGGATGGAGCAAGTGCTCAGGTCACAGGGATGCAGCAGGTGCTCAGGTCACAGGGATGCAGCTGGTGCTCAGGTCACAGGGATAGAGCAGGTGCTCAGGTCACAGGGAGGCAGCTGGTGCTTGGGTCACAGGGATGGAGTAGGTACTCAGGTCACAGGGATGGAGTAGGTACTCAGGTCACAGGGATGGAGCTGGTGCTCAGGTCACAGGGATGGAGCTGGTGCTCAGGTCACAGGATAGAGCAGGTGCTCAGGTCACAGGGAGGCAGCTGGTGCTAGGGTCACAGGGATGGAGTAGGTACTCAGGTCACAGGGATGGAGTAGGTACTCAGGTCACAGGGATGGAGCAGGTGCTCAGGTCACAGGGATGCAGCATGTGCTCAGGTCACAGGGATGCAGCAAGTGCTCAGGTCACAGGGATGCAGCATGTGCTCAGGTCACAGGGATGCAGCTGGTGCTCAGGTCACAGGGATGCAGCTGGTGCTCAGGTCACAGGGATAGAGCAGGTGCTCAGGTCACATGGATGGAGCTGGTGCTCAGGTCAGAGGGATGGTGCTGGTGCTTAGGTCACAGGGATGCAGCAGGTGCTCAGGTCACAGGGATGCAGCTGGTGCTTGGGTCACAGGGATGCAGCAGGTGCTCGGTTTACAGGGATAGAGCTGGTGCTCAGGCCACAGGGATGGTGCTGGTGCTCAGGTCACAGGGATGCAGCTGGTACTCATATCTCTGGGGGTGAGTGATGCGCTCAGGTCCTTTGCTCTTTTTATTCAGTCCAGGATTTCAGCCCATGGAATGGTGCTGCCCATATTTATGGTGTGTTTTTCTGTCTTAATCTTATCTAAAAGCTCTCACTATACAACCCCAGAGGTTTGTTTCCATGGTGATCCTAAATCTCATCAAGTTGACACTCGAGATTAATCATCACAGCCATACAGTTACGCAACCTAGAGCCAAGGAGGCTGAGCAGCGGAGGCTCATGGGCGAGACTGCTGGGTTCTTGTGGCTCATCATTGTCACCAGCCGCCTCACAACAGAGGATGAGCACACAGTTCTGGGGGAGAGGCTTTCAGAAGTAACCCACATTTCCCTCCTGCCATCGCTCTCCTGCAAGAAGCCAGTCTATACCAGATGTTTATCAATTCTGCAGAATTTCCGGAGGGGCTGGGGAGGGAGAACAGGGCCTCCTCTTGCTTCTGTCTCACTGGCTCTGCCCTTTTCTCTCCTCCATATTTCTCTCATTTGCTAAAAAACCAAAGGAGCATTTCTCCTTGTTTTCAGTATAAGTGTGTAGCTCACATTTTCTTGTCTGAGCAACTCTTCGATGCCCTAACCCTTCCCCAAAGAGGTTATCAATATGTGTGTGTACATATATATATATGTATATTAATAATATATATATAGTTTTATGTTTATTGAGACAGGGTCTCATGTAGCCCAAGTTGGACTCCAACTGTGTAGTCAAGGAAAGCACTGAACTTCTGATCCTCCTGCCTCCACTTCCCCAGTAAGTTGTGGGATTGCAGGTGTGTTTCATCAACCCCCTCAGACCCTCCCACCCCAGGTATTTCTTCCCTTCAGATGAGGAACTCTTTTTTATTATTATATATTAATTGTATAATAGTGTTTCATTACGACATCTTCATGCACAAAAGGAACGTATTAGATCACACCCGCTCACTAGCTCTCCTCCTACCTCTCCTGTTCCCTTACTTTCCCTACCTGGTTCCCTTTTACTTTCATGGGTGTGTGTATGTGTGTGTGTGTGTGTGTGTGTGTGTGTGTGTGTGTGTGTGTGTACAAACCTACATGTATTCACACACGTTCCTCTTTTCCTTCCTCTTCGTATTTTAAAAAACATTTTCTTGCTCAGCCTGGTGGCACATGCCTTTAATGCCCCAGTACTCAGGAGACAGAGGCAGGTGAGTTCAAGGCCAACCTGGTCTACAAAGAAAGCTCTGGGACAGCCAGGGATTCTACACAGAAAAACAAAACAAAAACATTTTTCTTTATTATGGCGCACGGGTGGGGTGGGGTGGAAGTCACAGGTGTATCATGGTGTAATGTGGAGATTAAAGGATCCGTTCTTTCCCTCCACCACATGGGTCGCCAGACTGAACTCAGGTTATCAAACGTGAGGACTGACACGGTTCCCAGCTGAACTATCTCCCAGACCCTGTGATGATACAGTCTCTCCACCTCTTTACATAAACCCCTACTGAGCGCTGTGCCCCCCACACCAGTAACTGCTCCCTACATTCAATCAATGGAGTCAGGAAAGGGTGTGATTTACATTGTGTCCTTTGGGACCTGGTAAGCTTTGGAGGGAGGTGACTTGCCTGAAGCTAAGAGAGAACTAAATTTTCTCAAAGCCAGCAGACGTTTAGAGGTGCAGTTTCCAATCTTTCCACTGAGAGGCGCTGTTCCCCTTTAGTCAGGTCAGCTGTAAACTCAAAAAAATCTTGGGTTTCTGGCTAAGCCCTTGCGATGGATGTTCATGCTTCCTTTCGGTGGTATATTTGAAGAGGATTTTGAGTGACTCTTAAGAAAGCAAAGTGATCCAGGCTTTGAAAAGAACTTAGTGTCACACTTGGTTATAGATAGATAGATAGATAGATAGATAGATAGATAGATAGATAGATAGATAGATAGATCGATCCAAAGTCCAACAACAGAATTCAATTAATTTGATCTTTCGGTTATGTAGCCCTGGGTGGTAGAACTCACCGTGTAAACCAAGGTGGCCTCAGACTTGGGTGATTCTCCTGCCTCTCTGCCTGCCAAATGTTGGAACTGCAGCCTCACTACCACACCTGGAGACAATTAAAAAAAATGTTAGCATTCCATAGGACAGAGTAACATAGACTCCAAAGCCCAGGCACCGGGCAAGAGGATCATTTGAGTCTAAAAGCTACAGGCCAATCGGTGCACTATAGTGAGCTGTATGTACATCACAGCCCTCAGAGCAGGAGACTTCAACCATTGGTCCCAATCTCACCATCACCAGGTCGCTGAGGCCAGACTTTGAGCACCCAGTTAGCAGTCCCTACATCTGCGTGGGTGGGACATTACTGTGAGTGGGCAGAAGTATGGAGTCAGGGAGAACAAGCAGAATACTTTAACTCCGGCTTTGAGGAAACACAGTCCAGGTCTCTTACTGTCCCTTTAACAAGAAGAACCCTATAGGAGAATCGATGTTCATTGAGGACACACTAATATCAAGTGCCCATAAAGTAAGGGGCATTACACTCATTTTGCAGAAAAGCAAGCCAGACTCAGATAAAGTAGACGCTTTGACCACTCTGAGCCCTACCGAAGAGTAAGCGCCTGTGAAAGCTGAATCCTAGGTTTTTCGCAGCCTCTAAGAAGGCGTGGTGATGGGCTGGGAACGGCCCCCACAGGCTCATATGTTTGCCTCTGCCTCCCAAGTGCTGGGATTAAAGGCGTGTGCAGCCACCACCTCCCGGCCTAGATAGCTTTTTTAAAAAAAAATTTTTTATCGATTCTTTGTGGATTTCACATCGTGTATCCTGAGCCCACTCATCTTCCTGTCCCCTCACATAGGTCCTCCTGCCATTGCAACCTCCCCGCAAATCAGAGCCAATCTTAAAAGAAAAATAAAAAGCCAAACCAAACCGCCAAACAAAATGAAGAAGAGGAGGAGGAGGAAGATTAATTAGAATCTGGTCGTGGAGACTGCAGTGTGGCCTGCAGTTTGCTCTTTAGTCTGTCCATCTCTTCCCACAATGATTCATTGTCTAGAGTCATTGGTCTGGCTGGGACCTCTGGTTACTCCTACCCTACAACAACGGGTTCTCAATGGGGCTCCTTTTGGATGTTCTGTTGTTGTCCTGTGTCATGGAGAGCCTGCTGTTTTGGGTCAGCAAGACCTGCCCCTTCACGAGCTCCAGCAGATTGTAGATGGGGTGGACCAACTCATAGCCCTGGTTCTGGGCCTGGGTGGTAGCTGGGTTGGTAGCTGGGTTGATAGCTGGGTTGGCCAGCCCACCAGCTTTCCCTCACTGTCACTATGGGGGCGAGATCTCCAGCACTGTCTCGTCTAGCTCATCCAACGCAGCCTACAGCAAGGAGCAGGGCCAGTTCTTCTGTTCTCAGGCTCTCCCTAGGGGTAGAGCCAGCTCTTCTGCTACTATATCCAGCAAGAGGCAGGTCCAGCTATCCCAGGGCCAGTAAAGGACAGGGCTGGTTTAGCATAGCGTGGTTCCAATGATTCCTTGTGTTAACATGGGTTATGGACATCCTCACAGATGCCAGCTGCAGGACTATGGACCCAGACATGGCCCTTGTCAGAGCTTGGGCCAGATGTCATCACAGCTCAGGGCCAGCTCAGGCCAACCAGATCAGTATGGGCTCCAGCAATGGCATGGTGCTTGGACACCAGCATGGTCTGAGGTGGCTGACCAGACCCTGATGATCTGCAGGGCCCTTGGTGGCCCTAGACATCAACTCAGACTCTGGATGCTACGGTCTCAGACGTGGTCCTCGGCAGCAGCCTTGACCCAGCTGACACTATGGCTGGGGGTGACAGACAGCACAGGCCATTCAGATCAGCATATCCCTGCTGGCAGCACCGACCTTGGACACCCTCATGGCCATGGGTTGCAGGCCAGAGCCTGAGCATCTATGTCGTCTTTTGATGGCCCAAGCTGGTGGCCCAGATCACAGGCCCTTTCATGGCTCTCAGCTGGGACTGGAGCCACAGATATCAACACAGGCGCCCTCCATGGCTCTAGGGCCCAGGGCAGGAAATCACTCTGCACTCAGGTGGCCAGCTGGTCATTCACAGCAGATCATTCCTCATCACCCTCGACTCTCTAGGTCTTCCTCTCTCCCCAGCCCGTCAAGAATCCTGGCTCTGCCTCTCGTCCACCTCCCCACCCTGTGCTTTCTTACTACAATGGTGCCTGACCACCCAGGACCAGGGCTCTTGGTTTGGTCACAGGTGGTACTTGGTTAAGTCACAAGGCATGACACAGAGCTGTCGCCTTTCCTTTCTGTTGTGCCCGTGGCCTGTAAGGTGCTGCTTCGTATGATGGTATCAGAACCCTTGGTGCCAGAGGCATCCAGCAGGCTTCTACTTGATTTTGCCCCTCCCCCCCAAAAGTCTGGGAGAGCCATCTGTGTCCTGTGCTGCGGATTCAGGGCCATTATGACATGTTTCATTAGATTTATTCTGTTTATTTTATGTGTGAGTGTTTTGCCTGTATATATTTAGGTTCACTATGTTTGTGCTTGGTACTTATGGATGTCAGAGGAAGCACTGGATCTCTTGGGACTGGTTATTGATAGCTGAACCACCCTGTGGGTTCTGGAAATCAAACCCAGGACCTCTGAGAGAGCAGCAAGTTCTCTGAACCTCTGAGCCACCAGTCCAGCTCCTCATGACTACAATATCTAAGAAGAATAAGAAGCGATGGAAAACAGGTTCAATGAAGATTTTAGGTACTGGCCCTTTCTTCCCATTTTCGAACTGATGTATCCAAATAATCGCAAATTTTCGGTAGTTTCATGTTTTGCTCTTTACATGTGAACATACCTACATAATAAAATTGGAGCAATGATTTTATGAGGCTTGGTCTCAAGACATCTTAATCCTGTTATAGAAAAGTAAAAACGTGGGCTGGACCAGCTGCCATGCCCCCATTCCTATATGGGCAGATAGCCATGGCTCAGGTGCAGGATATGCCAGTCAGAAGAACAGAGACACTCCCACCTGCTAGGCCAAAGAAATAGTAGCTGCCAAAACTCCAGCCTCCAACTCTCACAAAGACTTGCTGTGAGACAAGAGGTCATTCTGGGCCACAAAGACCAAAAGACAAAAGAGAAAACAGAAACTAAGGAACAAAATACCTATTCAATAAACACAAACTCAGAAATAAGCACCTAGACCTATATTCATCCTAAACCCAGATGTGTAGACACCAGTGTAAGAACACAACCAAGTACAGCCAAGGTAATAGGACACCACCAGAGCCCAGCTATCCTAGTAGTACAGCAACCCTGGAATATTCCAACATAGCTGGAGCCCAAGAAAACAACCTTAAAACAACTTTATGAAGATGATAGCAGGTCCTTTAAAAGAAGATGAATAAATCCTCTAAAGAAAGTCAATAAAAATGAACAAACATGCGAAGAAAATGAATAAAACTGTTCAGGACCTGAAACTAGAAACAGAAGCAATAAGAAAACACAAACTGAGGGAATCCTGGAGATGGAAAATCTAGGTAAGCAAACAGGCACTACAGAGGTAAGCTTTACAAACAGAATACAAGAGATAAAAGAGAGAATTTCAGGGATAGAAGATACAGTAGAAGAAATTGATTACCAGTCAAAGAAAATATAAAATCGAAAACATTCCTAACACAAAACATCCAGAAAGCCTGGAACATCATAAAAAGACCAAACAAAAATAATAGGAGCAGATGGAGAAGAATTCCAGTTCAAAGGCCCAGGAAATATTTTTTGTTTTGGTTTTGTGAGACAAGGTTTCTCTAAAGCTTTGGAACTTGTCTGGAAATCACTCTGTAGACCAGGCTATCCTCAAACTCAGAGATCCACCTGCCTCTGCCTCCCGAGTGCTGGGGCTAAAGGTGTCACTGCCACTACTTGGCTCAGAAAATATTTTTAACAAAATCATTGAAGAAATTTTTCTTAAATTTAAGAAGGACCTACTATAAAGGTTCAAGAAGTTACAGAACATCAAATAAATTGGACCAGAAAAGAAAGTCCTCTTGCTACATAATAATCAAAACACGAAACATATAGAACAAAGAAGGAATAATAAAACCTGCAAGAGAAAAACAAGATATTCCATGACAAAGCCAAATTTAAACAATATCTACAAATCCAGACTTACAGAAGGTACTAGAAGGAAAACTGCAACCTAAAGAGGTTAATTACACCCATGAGAACACAGAAAATAATTAATTTTACACCAGAAAAGACAAAGCAAGGTACACACACACACACACACACACACACACACACACACACACTCTACCACCACCATCATCAGTAGCAGCACCACCCTCAACAACAAAATAACAGGAATTAACAATAATTGGTCACTAATATTTTTCAGTATCAACGGGCTCAATTTACCAATAAAAGGACACATGTTAACAGAATGGATTCAAAATAGGATCCCAGCCTTCTGCTGCATACAGAAAACATACTTCAACATCAAAGATAGATATTACCTCAGAGTAGAGTGTTGGAAAAAGATTTTCCAAACAAATAGACCCAAGAATCAAGCTTGTGTAGTTATTGTAATATCTAACAAAACAGACTTTCAACCAAAATTAATCAAAAGCGATGAGAAAGAACAGTTTATACTCATCAAAGCACAAATCCACCAGGATTACTTCTCAACATGTAATATCTATGCCTCCAAATGCAAGGGTACCTATATTTATAAAAGAAACATTACTAAATCACACATCAAACCTCATACATGGATAGTGGGAGATGTCAGTACTTCTCTCTCACCAATGGACAGGTCAACCAAACAAACTTAACAGAGAAGTAAAGTACTTAACAGACATCTATAGAACATTTCACCCAAATACAAATGAATACACCTCACTGTACTTTCTCCAAAACTGACTACATAAGTAGCTACAATGCCAGTCTCAATAGATACAAGAAAATTAAAACTATCCCCCTGTATCCTATCAGACCACCACTGATTAACAGAAACAACAAAAACCCAACAAATTCATGGAAACTGAACAACTCTCTGTTGAATTACCACTGGTCAAGGAAGAAATAAAGAAAGAAATGAAAGACTTCCTAGAATTTAAGGAAAATGAATGCACAACATGCTCAAACTTATGGGACACTATGAAAACAGTGCTAAGAGGAAAGTTCATAGCACTAAGTGCCTACATAAAGAATCTGGAGTAATCTCACACTAGCGACTTAACAGCACACCCAAAAACAAATGCTCAAGAAGAGTAGACTGTAGGAAATAATCAAACTGAGGGATGAAATCATTAACACAGTAATTAAGAGAGCAATACAAATAATCAATGAAGCAAAGAGTTGGTTCTTTGAGAAAATATACAAGATAAACAAACCTTTATTCAAACTAAAGAACACAGAGAAACTATTCAAGTTAACAAAATCAGACATGAAAGGAAATATACCAACAGACACAGAAGAAATTCAAAGAATCATTAGGTCAAATTTCAAAAACCTGTACTCCACAAAATTGGAAAATCTAAAAGAAATGGACAATTTTATTGGTAGATACCATACACCAAAGTTAAATCAAGATCAGGAAAACAATTTAAATAAGCTTATAACCCCTAAGGAAACAGAAGCTGTCATTAAAAGTCTTCCAATCAAAAAAAGTCCAGAAAGCTTTAGTGCAGAATTCTATCACACTTTCAAAAAAGAACTCATACAAATACTCCTCAAATTATTCCACAAAATATAATCAGAAGGAACATTGACAAATTCATGTTATAAAGTCACAGTCACCTTGATACCCAAACAACACAAAGAAAGAAAGCAGAACAAATTCCCCCATGAATGCTGATCAAAAATACTCAATAAAATATTCTGAAACCAAATCCAAGAACACATCAAAAAAAATCATTCACCATCATCAAGAAGACTTCATCTCAGAGATGCAGGGATGGTTCAACTTATGTAGTGAGGGGAGCAGGCCTGCTTTTCATCCCACCTGGCTCCCACGTGGCTAGCTTAGCCCCAGAAATAACAACACACAAATTGTATTCATTTAAACACTGCCTGTCCCATTAGCTCTAGCCTCTTATTGGCTAATTCTCACCTCCTGATTAACCCATTTCTAATAATATGTGTAGCACCACGAGGTGGTGGCTTACTGGGAAAGATTCAGCATGTCTGACCTGGCAGCTGGCTCCATGGTGTCTGACCTCAATTCCCTTCTTCCCAGCATTCTGTTCTGTCTACTCCACCTACCTAATTTTCTGCCCTATCAAAGGGCCAAGGCAGTTTCTGTATTAACCAATGAAAGTAACACATAGACAGATGACCCTCCTCCATCAAACTTACAAAAACTTGTCAAGGTAATCCATCATATAAACAAATTGAAAGAAAAAACATGTGATCATCTCATTAGACAATGAAAAAAAAACTTTGACAAAATCCAACACCCCTTCATGATAAAAATCTTGGAGAGATCGTGGATACAAGGTACCTGCCTAAACACAATAAAGGCAATTTACAGCAAGCCGATGATCAACATCAAAATAAATGGAGAGAAACTCAAAGCAAACACACTAAAATTAGGAACAAGACATGGCTGTACAATTTCTCCATATCTATTCAATGTAGTACTTGAAGTTCTAGCTAGAACAATAAATCAACTAAAGGAAATCAAGTAGATACAAATTGAAAAGGAAGAAGTCAATGTATCACTACTTATTTGATGATATTGTAGTATACATAAGTGACCGCAACCACAGAGCTCCTACAGCTGATACACACCTTCCTTAAAGTGACTGGATACAAAATTAACTCAAAAAAGTCAATAGCTCTTTCATATATCAATGACAAGTGGGTGAAGGAAAAAATGAGGAAAACAACACCCTTCACAATAGCCACAAATAGCATAAAACATAAAGCATGTTGGTGTAACTCTAACCAAGCAAGTGAAGGACCTGCATGACAATAACTTCAAATCCTTGAAGAAAGAAATTGAAGAAGGTATGAGAAGCTGAAAAGATCTCTCATGCTCATTGATCGACAGGATTAACATAGTAAAAATGGCCATCTGACCAAAAGCAACCTATGCAATCCCCATCAAAATTCCAAAACAATTTTTTACAGACCTAGAAAGAAAAATACTCAAATTCATATGGGAAAACAAAGAACCCAAGACAGTTAAAAACAATTCTGTACAATACAGGAACTTCTGGAGGACTCACCATCCCTGACTTCAAACTCTACTACAGAGTTACAGTAATAAAAATAGCCTGGTATTGACATAAAAACAGATAGGTAGATCAATGGAATAAAATCTAAGACCCAGAAATAAATTGACACATCTGAGGACATCTGAGTTTTGGTCAAGAAGCCAGAAATACGCAATGGAACAAAGAAAGCATCTTTAACAAATGGTGCTGGTCTGACTGGATGTTCGCATCTAGAAGAATGCAAACAGGGAGTTGGATAGTTGATATTGAATGCTGGGAGGCCCAGCTGGTCAGAGGTCACAGCCTACCATGGCCTGACAGCTTTCTTCAAGCACAGCAACATGGATGATTCCCTCCCCAGAGAAGACTTTCTGCTCTCTTCCTACCCTTATTTGGAGAATGTCTCTCGGTCTGGAGGCCTGACATTATCTGAAAGTTGTCCCTAAGCCTGAACACCCAATTTATCTCTAGTGTGCCCCTCAGCACAGTTCCCTGCTAGAAGTTTTCCCTCTGCTGCCCAAGTGGTAACTAAGACATACCAGAAACTTGATGATAGGAACGTGCTGTTTAATGCAAATTAGGTGATTACCCAGCCACTGTCCCCAGCCTTTTTATCTCCCTCTCTAGATATGAAGGTGAAGCTGTGATGCTTAAGCTGTCTCTCCAGAGAGCAGTCTCTGTCAATTCGCAAGTCGCCGGACCAACCCTATTCATTTGCTTCTGCTTCCTCCCCCTTCATGGACCGGTAGCCAATGATTCCAAGAAAGACAGAGAAACACAATACATATCTATCACCCTGCACAAAAGTCAAGTCCAAGTGGATCAAAGATATCAAAATAAAACTAGATACACTGAACCTCATAGAAAAGAAAGTAAAGAAGCCTTGAGTGCATGGGCACAGGAGACAACTTCCTGAACAGAACACCAAGAGTGTAGTCACTAAGACTGACAGCTAATAAATGGGACCTCATGAAACGGAAAAGCTTCTGTAAGGCACCGCCAATAAAATAAAACAGCCTACAGAATGGGAAAAGATTTTCACCAGTTTCACATCTGATAGAGGGCTAATATCAAAAACATAAAAAGAACGCAAGAAACTAGACATCAACAAACCAAATAATCCAATTAAAAAGGGGGTACAGATCCAAGGTACAGATTCTCAAATGGCTGAGACACACTTAGAGAAATATTCAACATCCTTAGCCATCAGGCAAATAAATACAAATCAAAATAACACCGAGATTCCATCTTACACATGTCAGAATGACTCAGATCCAAACCACAAATAACAGTTCATGCTGGCCAGACTGTGGAGGGGGGAACACTTCTCAATTACTCGTGAAAGTGAAAACTTGGAAAACCATTTTGGAAATCAATATGGAAATTTATCAGAAAACTGGGACTCCATTTACTTCAAAACCCATCGATATCACTCTTGGGCTTATACCCAAAGGATGCTCAATCATACCACAAGGACACTTGCTCAACTCCATTCATTTCAGCTTTATTTGTAATAGCCAGAAACTGGAAGCAACCTAGATAACCATCAACCAAAGAATGGATAAAGAAAATGTGGTACATTCACACAATGGAGTATTACTCATCTGCTAAAAACAATGACTTCAGGAAATTTGCAGGCAAATGCAGGGAACTAGAAAAAAAACATCATCCTGAGTGAGGTAACTTGGACCCAGAAAGACGAAATTAGTATGTACTCATTGATAAGTGGATATTAGCTGTAAAGAATAAACATACTATAATCTGCTGACCCAGAGAGGCTAAGTAACAAGGATGGCTTAAGGGGGCTGCATGGATCTCTCTGGGAATGGGAACTAGAATAGATTTTGCAGGTAAAGTTGAGCAGGTGGGATGGGAACAGGTGGGGTTGGTGGAGGGACAGTACTGAGAGAGATGACTGGAACTGGGGGGCATTTTAGGATTGAGGTATAAACCTCATGTAATGGAAACTCCCAGGAATTCACGAGAGTGCCCCTAGCAAAGACTCCCAGTAGTGGGGGATATTGAGCCTGCAGTGGTCATCTTCTGCACCTAGGCAGGTCTTCTAGCAGAGGCAGTAGGATACCAACCCAGCCACAACATGTTTGACATACGATTTGTCCTGGATACACTGGGGTAAAGGAGGCACAGAAATTGTGAGAGTCACTAAACAATGACTGGTTCGACTTTTGAGGCCCCTGCCATGGAGGGAGTCCATGCCTGAGCACTGCCTGTGGTGCCAGACCCCTGCCCTGAGAGTCAGGATAGCTCAGAGACCTAGGATAAAACCAAACATGACCTGAAAAAAAGTCAATAAAATGATTCTTAATGATACTCTGCTGTACTCATAGATTGCCATCCAGAATAACAGTCATCAGAGAGGATTCATTCAGCAACTGAGGGGAGCAGATGCAGAGACCCAAAGCCAAACATTAGGCCGAGCTATGGGAATCCTGCGGAAGAGGGGGAGGAAGGATTATAGGAGCCATGGGGGTCAAGGACACCACAAGAAAACCCACAGAATCAACTAACCAGGGCTCATGGGAGCTCACAAAGACGGAACCAACAATCAGGGAGCTTTATAGGTCTGACCCAGGTCCTCTGCATGTATGTTATGGTTGTTCAGTTTGGTGTTCTTGGGGGCTCCTTCCTAACTGTGGGAGTGGGGACTATCTCTGATTTTTTTGCCTGCTTTTGGGACCCCTTTCCTCCTACTGGGTTGCCTCATCCAGCCTTAATATGAGGTGTTTGCCTTGTTCTATTGCAACTTGATATGCCATGTTTGGTTGATATCCCGGGAAAAGCCTGCCCTTTTCTGTAGGAAAATGGAGAAGGAGTGATCTGGAAGAGGGGGGAGGTGTGTGTGGTGGAGGACTGGGAGGAGAGGAGGGAGGGAAAACTGTGACCAGGATGTAGTATATGAGAAAAGAATAAATAAAAAGGGAAAAACAAACAAACAAAAATGAAGGGGACTGGAGAGAAGAGATGGCTCAGCAGTTAAAAGCACGGGCTGCTCCTACAGAGGATTTGGGCTTATCCTCAGTGCCCACACAGCGGCTCACAACCATCTGGAACTCCAGTTCCAGGGGTCCCCAAAATCTTCTTCTGCCCTTGAGGACACCAGGTACATATGTGGTGCACAGACAAACATAAAATAAAAAAAGTTTAAGATGGAAGAGAAATTGCCTCCTGGAGGGGATCTTTAGAATTCTTACAGTTCTCCTCTCCCGCCTCACTAATTCTACTTGAAATTGTGGGGTTTGACATACTTAGGAGTATCTAGCGCCTCTATAGATATCTTAACCTGTTTTAGAGTCTCTCTCTCTCTCTCTCTCTCTCTCTCTCTCTCTCTCTCTCTCTCAGTGTGTGTGTGTGTGTGTGTGTGTGTGTGTGTGTGTGTGTGTGTGTGTGTGTGTTGGAGAAGTCCAGAAGGAGAGTGCTGGGTCCCCTGGACCTGGAGACTGACAGTTGTGAACTGCCCTATGTGGGTGCTGGGTATCAAACCCAAGTCCCCTAAAGAGCAGCAAATGCTTGCTTAACAAGCAAGCCACCCCTCCAGCCCCACCCAGAGCAATCCTGATGAGCTTTTCAAATTCTCCCCCTCATAATTAGATAACAGTGACAAATGAATCAAGAGCAAAACTGTTTGAATTTTCGTATTACAAACGCTCTTGCTTCATCTACTTTTGAAACAATGTTTAAGGTTTCCTGTCATCTGTTTCTAAAAGAGGAAGAAAGGGAAATGATTTGCAAGTATTTGAAATACACTGTTTATATTTAGGTTAGGGCTGGAGCTCCTATTTTTGCAGTTTCTATGGTTTGGGGGGAAGATTTAGCTAGTTTTTGTTGCTCCAACTGACAAAACCCAAAAATATTTCAATTTTCTACTTTTTAAAATATAATATGTATGTATGTGCTTGCATGTGAACGTGCACCACACACACGCACACAGGAACTGGGGGAGGTCAAAAGCGGCATCACATGCCCTCGGGAGGAGTTATAGAAGGCTGTGAGCTACCATGTGGGTGCTGGCACTGAACCCCAGTCCTCTGCAGGAGCACTAAGAGCTCTTCACTGCTGAGCCATTTCTCAGCCCCTTACTCTCCATCCTTCTTCTCTGTGGATTTCTCTGTATTGTTAGATAGAAAACATACGCTTAGTTCCCTGCATCCGGACTTCATGGGTGTTAGGTGACACGCTGCTGTCCTGTGGTGAGCTGTCTGCCCTCAAACTTCATTCTCCAAAAATCTTTGGTCCAGCAGGAACAGGGGCAAAGCTGCAATACTTGATAATTTATCAGAGACGCAATTTCTTGGGTTCTGCTTCAGACCTTTTCTGTTTAGAAGCTTGGTTTTCTTTCTTTCATGGGGGTGGGGGTGAACAGGGGGTGGGGGGGAAGTAGGGATAGAGGGGTGGTGGGGATTGGGTTTTGTTTTGTGACAGTGTCTCACACAGCCCAGGCTGGCTTGGATCTCACTGCCTTGTTGAGATTGACTTTGAACCCCTGATTATTCTGCAGATTCTACTTCAGAAGAGCACGGGTTACAAGTGTGCACCACCCCTGATGGAGCCTTGATTTGAAGCCGAGCAGTGTGTGTTTCCCTATGCATGTTAGCACAGATGTAGTTCTTGGCGGGTTCAAATTTTAGAACCTAAGAACCGATTAAGATGTGTTAGGAAGTTTGTTAAAAGAACAAAAAGCTTTTGTGCCCCCAAAGTTGACCCACGTCTAACACACAATTTCAAAATACTTGTGGGGAAAATCTGTGAGTAATGCTTCTACAAATGTTCTTTTTGGTGAAAACCAGAAAAGTAGAAAATTTTCTAACAACTATGAAGGTCAACAAACTTGAAGGTAGCCTGTTTTCCAAACCAGGAAATTGGCTCTACTCATAAAATATATACAAAAAGTGGATTTCCTCCCCCCTCCTCTACTATTATTGAAAGACCTGGATAAATCCAGACTCCTCTAGCAGGAAGAGAAGAGCCAAAAATCTAGGATTAGCCGGTTCAGTGACTCTGTTTCAGGAACTAGCTGAAGATAAAGTTAGATTGTAATCTTGAGAATAATCTTGAAAAACATGGAGTTACCCCCTCGTGATTATCACTGGTATTTTTGGAATTTTCCAATGACACCCTCCCTACCCCCTTTGGATTACTGGGTTGTGGTTTCTTCCCTTAAATACCCCTCCTCCCAGCTACTTGAGGTCGAACTTCTCCCCTGTGAGGGTTATTAGTCTCGGGCCCCAGCTCTGGTACCTGTCAATAAACGTCGTGTGATTGCAGCAAGTATGGTCTCTCGTGAGTTCCTGGGGGTCTTGTGTTATCCCAAGACTTGAGTGAGAGTCTCCTTATACCGGGGGTCTTTTATTACCTTAACTTAGGCCATTAATACTTCTTACCTGGACTAATTCTGTTTGCTTGTTTGCTTGTTGGTTATTTTGTCAAGTTCTCACACAGCCCAGGCTGGCCTGAATCTTGGCCAGCAGCTCCAAATGCTGGGATTACAGCCTGTGCCACAATGCTCAGTGCTCCTGGGAACTTCAGTGGCTTTGTAAGCTATTTCTTTGTTTCAGTCCCAATTCTCATCCCGACCTGTTTTCTATACATTAGTCACAGTGATCTGCGAGAAGCAAAAATCAAATTATGATGTTCCTTTGTTCAAAATGCTCAAATGGCTTTGCCCTCACACTGAATAAAATCAGACTCTGTTCCGGGCCTTTCAGGACATGAGACATTTCATCACTTACTTTAGTCTGAAAGGTTCTAGCTCTCCACCCACGGGATTCTTACAGAGGCATGATGGTCCTGGGGCATTTGGATAAGGCATTTAAGGTAACATACCTTAGAACTGACTACTGAGAAAAAACCCTGAGCTTCTACACTTCAGCTTCAAAAGGAGAGTCTGTGGAGAGAGGGAAGTAAGTAACTAAGCCCATCTGCTTTGAAAAGTTGAGGTATTCCCACACCCAGTACAACTCCCACTCCTGTAGTGGGAGCAGTGGGCTGCGTTCCGCCACCCGGCTAGCTTTATACTCAAAATAATTACACAGGAACTGTATTCTTTTAAACACTTCCTGGCCCATTATATCTAGCCTCTTCTAGGCTAATTCTCACGTATTAATTTAGCCCATTTTTAATAATCGGTGTAGCACTTCTAGGTACACTTACCGGGAAAGATTCAGCATGTCTGACCTGGCGGCTGGCTGCATCACGTCTGGCTCTGAGAGAAGCTGCCCTGCATCTGAGCTCACTTCCTCTTCCTCCCAGCATTCTGTTCTGTTTACTCCACCTATCTAAATTATGCCCTATCAGATGGGCCAAGGCAGTTTCTTTATTGACCAATGAAATCCCACACCCAGTACAACTCCCACACCCACCCTCACGCCCACTCCCACTACCATGGTACTAGGGCCCAAATTCAAGACCGTGCACATCGTAGGCAAATACGTTGCCATTGAAGGACATAATAAGAGTCTGTCTTAAGGAGTAATCATAATATTCTTATGAAGGAATAAGGGCCTAGCTCTTTATTTACTTTTATCAGAGTGTGAGGTTAACATCCAGTGTTTCTGTGTGACATCTTCATGCTACTTTGTTCTTGTCTGTTCCTTCTTCGATTACCCTCCCCGTCTGTCCCCTCCCACTGACTCCCTTACCCGTTATTCTTTCTGAGATAGTGTCTTGCTAGATAGCTCAAGCTAGCCCTGAACTTTCTGTGGAGCTCAATCTAGTCTTGAATTCACAGTACTCTTGGTTCAGCTTTCTGAGTGCTGGGATTACAGGCCCCTTCCACCATGACTGCCTATGTCTTTTTTTTGTTTTTATTGCAGCCCTTGCTGGCTAGCACCTTTAATTTTTTTACTTAGTAAATGGAAACATTAATCATATCTATTTTAAAGAGTTGTGGGCAATAGTACACATTTGATGCTTACAACTTGTCCTCATGCATTCAAGGCATCTCAGGAACTTTACCTAGTGTTAAGAGACCAACAGCCTCTTGCCATAGCCATTGGTAATTGATGGCCTCGTTTCAAGCAGGAGCTATTTTTACAGGCCTACACTGATCATCATCAGCTATTTATGCAGGCTGTGACAAGGGCGAGTTTATCCTAGAAAACTTTGATGAAGCATAGTGGGTGAGCAAGACAACCTGTGGAGTTTACAAAGTCATGGTTCGTGAGGTCATTCTGTAGACCTCTAACTGCGAGTGGGCGTGGTGAGACTGCTCAGTGGGTATGGGTAAAGGTGCTAGCCGTGCAAGCCTGACCACCTGTGTTCAATCCCGACAACCTAAATAGAGGTGGAAGGAGAGAACTGATTCCATGGAGGTCTTCTCTGACCTCCGTATTTGTGCCTAAGCATGAAAGAAAGAGGTAGTGGGAAAAAATTGTCTGTGCACAAGCATGTGCACACAAACAAACTTAAAAAAAAAAAACCCAGCAGACTTCCCGATGCAGTAATCACTTGAGCACATCCCAAGTCTCAGAAGTGAGGCAGCTGTACATTCTTCAAAAAAATCTTTTTTTTCTTAATTTTTTTCATATGATATATTTTGATCATATGCTTTCCCTCCTCCAACTACTCCCAGATCTTCCCTGCCCACCCATCATGTTCTCAATCTCTAAACTAAACAAAGAGTGCATAAGAACATGGAGTTTATTTTGTGTTGGCCAACTACTCCTGGTCTTGGGGCCCTACCCGTGGAGTGTGGTCGATATGTACTCCATTGGGAGAAAATAAGAAATATAAGAAATATAATTGCCTTTCCCAGCAGGCATCAGTTGCAAACAGCTTCTTGGTTAGGGCGGGACCCCATGTCCACTTCCCCCTCTCAGGGCTTGAACCTGTGCCTGTCTTGTGCATGCTCTCACCATCTCCATGAGTTTGTACATATTTGATCCCATTGTGTCTGGAAGACACTATTTTCATGGAGTCTTCCACTGCCTCTAGCTCTTACAATCGTCCCATCTCCTCTTCTGCATGGCTCCCTGAGCTCTGAGGGAATGCGTTTAATAAAGACATCCTACTTAGGGCTGAGTGTGGCAAGGGCTCTCACTCTCTGCACAGCGTCCAGCTGTGGATCTCTGTGTTAATTCCCAATGACTGCTGGTGTCTAGTATGAGCCCGTTTGTTTGTTCCCAGCTTCTCTGCCCTGAAATAATCATACAGAAACCATATTATTTCCAATACTGTTTGGTCAATATCTTAAGCACATTTCTGGCTATATCCCAAACTAACCCATCTCCATTAACTTCTGTATCACCACGTGGCTGTGGCTGACCAGTGAAATTTCAGCATGTCTGTCTCTGGTGGCAACTCCATGGCTTCTCCTTGACTCTGCCTTTTTTTCTCCCAGCATTCAGTTTAGTTTTCTTTGCCTAGTTCTACTCTGCCCTATCAACAGGCCAAGGCAGTTTCTTTATTCATTAACCATAAAAGCAACACATAGACAGAAGGACCTCCACACCACAGAAGGAGGAAGCTTCTTTGAGGAGGGTTGAGGAACACTCTGGTTTATGGGTACAGCAATAATATAAAAGTACCATGAGAGGTTGTTTGGAAGTTCAGGAACAGCACTGAGGAAATAGCTCAGGGGGTAAGATCACTTGATATACAAGCATGGGAAACTGAGTTCAGATCCCCCAGCACCCAGGTAATAAGATAGATGTGGTTGTGCATGCCTATAACCCCAGTGCTGTGAGGACAGGGACAGAAGGATCACTGGGGTTTGCTATCCGCTTTCCTACTTCCAGGTTCTGTGAGATACCCTGTCTTCAAGGGAATAAGGGAGGCTGATAGGGCAGAAATCCATATAGTCTCCTTTAGCTTCTACATATGCATGCATGGCGCATACATATCTGGAAACACACTTACACATATACCACACATACCAAAAATCACGAAAGTGTCATTCTCTGTCTCTGATCATGGAGCCCCAGAGGCACGCTCATGGGGCAATGAAGAAGGACGAGGACATCAACCTAGTCAACCAGATCAACTCAATCAATTCAGGCTGCCCACTGGGTAACAGTGGTCTCAGTGGGACTGCCCTACAGCGTATTTTGAGACAAGGTCTTATTATATAGTCCAGGCTGGCCTTGAACTCAGGATCCTCTTGCCTGCACACACCAAATGCTGGGAATATATTTGCATGATGCCATACTCAGCTCATATTCAACTATAATTTTGAGTGAGAACGTTGATACTGAGAGGATAAAAATTGGCAAAAAGGTTTACCTTCGATGAGTTCTGCCATGGTATGCCTCTAAGAGATGCCACCCTACCCTGTGCAACAGTTAGTGTAAGAGGTTTATTGAGGAAGGGAGGAAAGCCACAGAGTGAAAACCCAACTCAGAAAAGGGGACAGGAAAGTGGCAGGCAGGGAGGCAGGCAGACAGACAGAGCAGGCAAGAGAGAGGACTGTGGCGGCCAGGCACTTTTAAGAGATGAGAATGTTGCATAGCTGACCATGGATATGCGCAGCACCTGGCCGCAGGTGATGACGTAACTGTCAGCCTGTCGGAAGCATCATTCCTTCCCTTTGTTTATTATAAAAAAGTGAGGAAATAGGCAGGGTGACTGGTGAGGCAGAAATAGGGGTACCATGCTCCTTATACTGCTTCCTGTTGTCTGGAGACATCTGTTGTCTTGGATGCTGACCAAGTCCTGGGAGAGCTGGCTGTTTCACTCCATCGTCCAAGCCCTGAGGGATGGTCTCACGCTAGGAAAGTGCAGGCCTAGTTGGGGCGGTCTGTGAAGTCGGACCACCTAGGGGACCCACTTTCAAGCTGTCAGAGATGCAGATTTTGGGGGGACACCTAGACCTGGCACGATGTTGGCAGAAGATAAAGTTCAGGAGTCCGGAATGTACTTTTGAAAATTTTTGGACCACGCTCTTGGTAGCTAGGGGAGGGGAGTTCCAAAGTCAAGTAAAATGGTGGTGGAGACCCCACTCCCAGGAACAGGCGGTGGTGGAGAAACTTAGGGTGCTGATTGACAGCATTTACCTGAAGCTCATTTGAGAGGTGGAACAGGTCAGTTCCCCAGAGCTTACAGGAAGTTTTTGAGTCTACAAAATGAGATAACTTTTAGATATATTAGCATTCACACTATGATCTGTACTGAAATCCACACTGTAGAAAAGGTAGTTGACTCGGGCCATTTAATCATAGTAGAAGCTTGAGGACCCAAAAATGAACGTGGTTAAAAGCATTAACACTCTTTCCTCTATCCAGAAGATTGGGTGTACATAGATTAGAAAGACATTTTTTTGCACAATGAAAAGAACTTTTAAGTCTATACTTAGAAGACCACCAAAGGAAATATAAAATCTTGAGCTCATGACTATGATAATACTAACCCAGTGCTTTCCCTGAGCTAGATTAATAGCTTATCAGGACTCAACTGATCAATATCAAAACGCTGAACCTTTGAAGTCTTAATACAACAGTAGCACAATGAGGAAAAGATGTCTGAAGCATTTTTCATTCTTTTTATCTTCCTTAGATGACTTTTTTTATCACCACGTAAGCTTTCATATCCTCCGACCTTAATAACTTTTATTTACACATCTTACAACACCTAAAATATCTCTTAGATTTTCACAACTTAGGCTTCCATGTCCTCACATAAACTTTACACCTTAAAACACCTTCTTAGGCCATAAAACATTCCCTGCAACCTGCACAACTTAAGCTTTAACATTCTACCCTTCTTTCTATCTAATCGGTCACCAGGAGACACAGGTGGCTGATTCCTAAGGGCAACTATCAAAGAGTAAGTTCTTCTTGATAAAGGGATAGTAAAAAGTTACATTGAAATCTGTTTTGTGAGTTTATCTCTTTTCTGAATCTGGTAACAATGTAACCGTGTACAATTCTGGGCCCTGAATTTTTTTTTTCCTGTGCAGCCAATCAGCATTTATTTAAAACATGATTGACAGAATATAGACAATTCTCCCGGCCAATCAACTGATGAGTGGACAATGAAAATACAGTATTTTTACACAGTGAAATATTATACAGCAGTTGGGAAAAATGAAATTTACAGGTAAATAGATAGAGCTAGAAAAAACACCCTGAGTGAAGAAACACAGACTGCAAAAGACAAATATTTTTGTCTTATACAAGGGTATCAGCTCTTAAGCCTTTTCTATGAGTGCTATAATCTGAATAGCCTCAGAATTTAGGTACATACTAAGGCAGCAGGGTGGAAGGAAGGATATTCCAATGAAGGAGAGAAATATAATATATTGTTATGGAGTGACAGAGGGCAGACTAGAATCAAAGTATGAAGTAGGAAGAAGGAGGGAAAATAGGGGGAAAGTAGACCATACAGGGAGGGGAAACTAACAATAAAGGCCATTTGAAAACCTATTACTATAAAAGCTTCTTGACAAATATATGTATGTACCAGAAGTTAAAGAGAGACCCCAAATAAGGAGAAAATGCCTCCAAAACATCAAGTAAACCTTCAGTATCAGAAGTTACACCTCATAGAGTCATTGGACAAAGATGGCTCATTGAGAAACCCATAAACATCAAAAACTATTGCTTAATTTCCACATCCCAGTGGTAAGGTCCAAACATGACTGTTCAAAAAAAGTCTATGAAATGATTCCTAATAATTTTTTACTATAATTATAGACCAAAGTCTATAAAAAAATTTCCCCAGAGAGGCTTCATACAGAAACTGATTGGAGAAGATAAAGAGAGCCACAGCCAAACATTAGGCAGAACTTGGATAGTCCCAACAAAGACGGGGAGAAGAAATTGTAGGAACCAGATGCATCATGGACATCACGAGAACATGACCCAGAGAATCAACTAAGCAGGGTTCGTAGAGGATCACAGAGACTGAAATGACAACCATACAGCCTGTATTGGTCTGATCTAGGTATTGTATTATACAACTGGGCCCTGAATTTGACGAGGCTGCTGGACCTTGGTTGCTGCTGTTAAGCTGACAAAGTTATCACCAGCCGAGTTGTCAGAGATGGAGGACTGTTCCCATTCAGGCGTTTATCCCAACCTGCTCTTGGGGACCCAGTGATTACAACAGGAAACCTCGGCAGCCAAGGTGTGACACTGCAGCTATCACTGCCACTGAATCAACCACTCTCCCTATGCACATGCGCTATATCCCCCGGTAAAAATCAAGTGCCTTCTCTCTCGCTCTCTCTCCCTTCCACTCTCCCTCAGGGGCCTCATCTATATGCCCTTCCCCAGTAACCCTCCCACGTGAGCTCTGCTGCATGGGGTGATTCTGTGGTGCCCCTTGACTCCAACCCCCTAAGGTACCTTCTGCCGTTAATCATTACAGATACTATTTTAATTAGTATTATTATTTTGCACAGTAGATGCTATTAGGGCTGGAATGATGACTCACTGATTAGAAACATGTACTGCTGTGCCAGGGAACAAGAGTTTGGTTACCACGTCCACACTGGACACTCACAATTGTTTGTAACTGTAGCTCACAGAGACCTGATGTCTTGTAGCCTCTGTGAGTACCTGTAAATACACACACACACACACACACACACACACACACACACACACACACATACTCATGCACACACACACACACACACACACACACGGACTGGTAGATGTGTTTTCTAGAGTTCATTTCCACAAGATACTGTGGAATAGGGACAGGCTTGGGGACAGCGCTCTTGCGTGGCTACCTGTGTAATCTAACTGAGACTTTTCCTAGCACACTCGGGAAACCCCGTGCTGTAAGACATCAAGGATTCAAACAGTTCTCCATGTGTTGCCTGGGGAAGAAGACAAAGGTAAGCTGCAGGATCAGAGTGACTAAAGGCCCACATCGGAAGGCCATTCATAAGTTAACTTTGTTATAAAGTTTGTCTGTGGCAGTAGTTCCGATGGAAAACACTGGATTCCAGGAAGAACAGGATTTATCCACTCTGATGACTACTTTCAGCACTGCCCCATTTCCTGAACACTTCCCCACCCAGACACCTTCCTTTCCCCTTTCTTTCTCTTTCCTCCCTTCCATTCTTTCTTTTTAAATTTAGCTTACAAAATGAGAAAGGTTCTTACCATGCAAGTGTGGAGATCAGGAGTCAGTCCTTCTTCTGCCCACCATGGGTGGCAGGGGCAGAACTCTGCTCAAACTTGCCCAGCAAGCCTGACAAACTTGACACTGAAACCTAGACATATCATACACACACACGAGAGAGAGAGAGAGAGAGAGAGAGAGACAGGGACAGAGACAGAGAGAGAGACAGAGAGAGGGACAAGCATGATTCAAGGATATATGGTGGACTAAAATGATGACCTATTACATCACCACGAACCAAGAAAGCATGCCGCCTGATTTCCCATCTTCCATCTTCTTTCTACCCACGGAGCTCCTTTGTTTCTCTGGCCACATGGCTCTCAGGGCTTTTTTCTCTGTGCTGGGTTGGAACTCAGGACACTGGGGAGGTCAGACAGCATCCAATCTTTCTTAGTCCACAGATCAGCGAAACACCGACAGAGTTCTTCACTGACGACTGGGGTTGGGCCCTTCGGGCACAGATGGCCACAGTATTAACGGTCACTTAGGTAAGTTTTTACTGAGGAAGAATGTTCAAAAGAAGACTAACCTGAGTTATCAAAAGGCTTTCATCAACTGGGTGTGGCAGTACAAGCCAGTAATCCTTGTACTTGGAAGGGGGAGGCAGGAGGATCTGGAGCCAGTCTTAGCGAGTTCAAGACCAGCCTGGACTATATGTGTCCAAACCAAAAGAATCAAACAACAAAAAAATTGGCAGAAATGGAGAAGATGGCTTAGTGGTTAAGAGCATATATTGCTCTTGCTGAGGATCATGGTTCAGTTCCCTTAACCATTGTAACTGCATTTTCAGGGGATACAATGCACTCCTCATGTCTCCACAGGCACCAGGCACACACATAACACATACACATGCACTCAGGCAAAATACTCATACACATAAAATATAATAACACATGAAAATAATGAATAAAATATGTAACTCATACCCATAAAATATAATAATAAAATGTTATTATAATAATTATGTTTTTTAGAATGGGATGGTATTATAGTAATCTTCAAGGTTTAATCCATATCCATCATATAATTAATGCTTGAGAGTTCTACATTTCTCTACCCTCACAACCTTAGCCAGGAAAGAAAGAAATGTACTGACTACCCTGTTTGAAAATTAATTAATTAATCAACATTGAAGAAAGCAAGGAGCCTACTCAAGTCATAACTGACAGAAAGGAACAAAGACATGGCCTGGGTGTGATAGCGCACATCTTTTAATACCAGCACTCCAGATGAGTGAGTTCAAAGCCGGCCTCATCTACAGAGTGAGACTCTGCCTTGCAAAAGAAAACGATATGGGTCTGTTCATCTCAGTCTTTGGAGGAATCAACATGAAGATTGACTACAAACCAGCACCCAAGATAACAGAGGCTCCGTTACTGGCTGAGTCTCAGGTATCCACTGGAGTTTTCCATCCTCTCATTTAAATAATGAAGGGCTATCAGGATCAGAAGCCAGATGCTTTTATTAAGCAGACACAAGCCTGACAGGACTTTGAACAAAGCCATCTTCTGACGAGAGCATCGCTATTATGAGTCTAATTTGTCATAGTGTCTTTACTATTGCTGTGAAGAGACACCATGTCCACGGCAACTCTCATAAAAAGAAAACATTTAATTGAGAGTATCTCGCTTACAGTTTCAGGGGTTCAGTCCATTATCATCAGGACTGAGAACACAGCAGCGTGCAGGCAGACCTGGCGCTGGAGCTGAGAGTGACGCATCTTGCTGGCAACAGGAAGTCAACTGTGATGTGAGAGTGTCATATATCAATCTGTTCATTTCATTGGCTAAGCAATAAAGAAACTGCTAGGCCCATTGGATAGGCCCACCCTTAGGTGGGTGGAGTAAACAGAACAGAACGCTGGGAGGAAGAGGAAGTGAGGTCAGACTCCACAGCTCTCCTCTTGGGAGCAGAAGAGAGGCCATGCTCCGCTCTCCCAGGCAGGCGCACGCAATGAAGCAAGCCGCCAGGTCAGACATGCTGAATCTTTCCCGGTAAGACCGGTGCTCACAGATTATTAGAGATGGGTTGATTGGGATATCAGAATTAGCCAGTAAGGGCCAGAGCTAAGGGCCAAGCAGTGATGAAAAGAATACAGTGTCTGTGTAATTATTTCGGGGCATAAGCTAGCCGAGCCGGGCAGGCGGCTGGGGTGTTTGGGGACGCAGCCCCACCGCTGCCATATTACTACACAACTGACTCTCACAGTGAAGGAAAGCCCGCCCCACAGTGATGCACTTCCTCCCACAAGGCCATACCTCTTAATAGTGGCACACCCTTTGGTGGCTTTCTTCTTTCAAATCACCACACATAGATCGCCTTAAGAAGGGATTTTAAAAGTGGTCTGTGAGGGCTGAGGGAAAGGCTCAGTGTGTGAAATGCTTACCGTACAAGTTCTGACTCCAGGAAGTCGCAAGTTTAGTGAGGTAGAGAGACTCTATCTCATAAAAAGTAAGGTAGAAGCTGTAAGAGAAGACATCTAACACTGACCTCTGAGTTCCACACTCGTGTATAGGCAAGTGCCTTCTCACAAACACATATACCACACACGTGTGTGCACCTTGTGGGATATTTGTACACTGCGTGAAAATGTCTGCTGTGATTGGCGTAGACATATACCACACACGTGTGTGTGCATATGTTGTGGGATATTTATACACCATGTGAAAATGTCTGCTGTGATTGGCGTAGACATATACCACACACGTGTGTGTGCATATGTTGTGGGATATTTATACACCGCGTGAAGATGTATTGCTGTGACTTGCGTAATTAAAAGCTGAATGGCCAATAGCTAGGTGGGAGGTTTTTGAACAGGGAGGACTCTGGGAAAAAGAAAGGCAGATTTGCTAGCAAGACGAGGTGAGAAAATCGAAGGTGGGAGACGGAAAAAAGGTAACGCCATGTGACAGAATGGAGTTTAATATAAATGGATTAAGTTAAGTTACAAGAGCTAGTTGAGAACAAGCCTAAGCTAAGGCCAAGCTTTCATCATTAATAAGTCTCAGTGTCATTATTTGTGAGTTGGGGGTCCCGACGACAAAGTGCTGCTACACGCATACTATGAAATTATCTATGAAAAAAAATACAGCTCAGTTGGAAGAATGCATGCCTGTCACACACAAAGGCCTAGGTTCAATCTCCCGCATTACGTAAACTGGGCATGGTGACACAAATCTACAATCCTAGTACTCAGGAGGTAGAGGCAGGACCAGAAGGTTAAAGTCTTACCTGAGCTACATTTGTGAACTTGTGCTCTAGAGTCACCCTAGGCCTGTAGGCATGTTTTGAGAGACTTGTCTGGATTGCTTTATTTTAAGTAGGAAGACCCAGCCCTCTATGTGCAGCGCCATTTCCTGGGTTCGAGTCCTGGACTGGAGAAAGCACGCCACACATCGTTCATTGTCTCTCTGTGCTTTCCTGTGTGTGTAATATAACATCTACTCCAACTCCAGCTGCTGGTTCTCCCACACAGTGAAGGCTACAGCCCGAATCGCTAGGTAAAATAAAACCTTTCTCCCCTAGGTTGCTTTCCGTAGGCAATGAAAACAGGACACCGGCAGAGCAGAAGCGTTTATGTCTCTCTGCTGTGTGCTGTGTGCCTGTTAATGCAATGTGGCCAGCCTGCCTCAGCTTCCACTGCCATGCGAACTGTATCCTCTAAAACTGCGAACCAAATAAAGTCTCCCTCCTTTGGTTGCTTTTGTAACAGCAACAAGAAAACGAACACAGGGACAAATCACTTAAGTCCCTAGTTTGCCTATCTCTTTCACTTTCATTGCTACAGCCCCGTCATGAGACCCCTCCCCCACTTCACGTTCATCCGCACATTTATCTATAATTTGAAAAGAATTGACAGGTTTTTATTTTTTTTACTTTGATTTTTGTTGTTATTGTTTTGTCTGTTTCTTGAGACAGTAGCCTAGGCTGGCCTCAACTTCCATGCGTAGCCGAGGAGGGCCTTGAATCGGATGCTCCTGCCTCCTACTCCCAAGCGAGAGAATTGCAGGTGTTTGGTATGGCACCTGGCTGAACACAGTGCTAATTAGGACCGTTCCATAGTCAGTACTCCAGCTGCGTTTCGTATGCATCATCATAACAGAAAGAAAGACCCGAGGCAAGATCAAAGCAGCCTTTCGGCCCCCCTTCTCTTTGATTCTCCAAGCCTGTGTACATTCCTTTCTATCCCATGTCTTCTGCACCTCCAAGGAGCCATTTACTGTCCTTTCCCTCCACCAGTAAACAAATACCGTCCAAGGAAACAGCAAACCCATTCACTGTCTCCGCCCGGGCAACACGGAGAATGCTGCGTCAGCTGAGATAGATTTGCACCCAGCTCTGCCGTTTGCAGTGGAACCTCATGGCCCTGCTCCATTGGGAGCTCAGTTTCTTCCTCCAGAAAACGAGGCCGTTAGTGCCCAGCCTGGGCTTCCGAGAACCACCTAGGATAATTGTGAGAGAGTGTGTGATAAACTGCTAGGTTAAATCCAGGAATGGGGAAACTCAGTAAGGAGGACAGCTAGACATCCAGAGCTTCTGGGTACGATGCGACTTTTATCCAGAATAGCATGCATCAAACACATTTGTTTTTTTTTTTTAATTTAAATTAAAAAAAATAACACACAACGAGACTGCAATAAAAACACCTGGCTTGTGGATATATCACCCTGTCAGTCTCTGGCTTTTTCTTGAGAATTCGTTCTGTGCTCAGCATTTCGGTTCATCATGACAAGTAAATCCCGGCTCCTTAAAAGTTGGCAAGCAAAATTCTTGTCTCTGGGGATATTTAAATCTTTCTTGGCTCCTGATTGTTCCCTCTTGGGTGTTGAAATGAAGCGATGCCTCCCAGCCTCTTGAAATAGAGCTGAGAGAAACACTGGCGGTGCTCGGATTTTGACAAAACAATCTTCATAAATCACAGATGTAATGGGCTGTGGGCACAAGGCACAGCTTCTTTAAGGTCTCTCTCTCCTCCCCTCCTTTAGTTTCAGATTCTAGCTATTTTGATTCCCTTTCTCCTTCCTTCCTACTTTTAATTAACTGAGGATATTTACTTGGTATTTTTTCCTATGTTTCCCCCCCTAATGCTTCTTCCCTCCACACAGTTCTAACAGACCATCTGTCAAAATTTTTGCTGGCTTCTTTGAAGCATCATGCTATTTTTTACACTTATCTGTTATTAAAAACATATACAAATGACATTTACCATTGCAAATGGTTCACACAGTACTAAATTTATGAGGGGCGATAATAATTCACCCCATTTCCCTTCCTGATTTTTCTCCACGGTTAACCACCACCGACAGTTTCATCCATAGCCCCACTGTTTTTTCTGCACACAGGAGTCATAGGCACACACACCTGTTACACATGGGTGCTCATTTTATCGCCTTTTTATTAGGCTAGTGTATTTACTAGATAAAGTAGTTGGTTTCATTCTGGCATTGGCATACACATTTGTTTTCATTTATCCCTCTTTCCCACAGTTAGTCTCCAAACTTCCTGTCCCATGCCTCTACTTCCTTTTTGGGGGGAGTCTCATATAGCCCAGGCTGGCCTCAAACTATATGCAGCTGAAGATGGCCTTGCATTCCAATCCTCCTGCCTCCACTTCCTGAGTGCTAGGATTATAGGCATGTGCTATCATGCCCAGCTTTTCACCCCAGTCTTTCATTGGCTGCTTTTTTCCTCTTTCTACTTTATCATTCCTCCGGTGTTAGCTGTTGTTGACATAGAAAATGGCTCCAGGATTTTACTTGTGCCTACGTGGATTTCAGAATGTGTATAAATCTGAGCATGGTTGTTCACACCTGGAATCCCAGCGCTTGAGCACTTGGAAGAGCAGGTGAGGGAAAGGGGAGTCTTCGGTCACATAGTAAGTTGGAAGTCAGCCTGTGCTATGTTTCACCCCATCCCTAAAAGAAAAAGGGAAAACATTTAAGCAAACTTGTAGCGAACTTCTCGACCAGCGAGGAAGAACAACCACCACACGAGGATTCTTCTCAGATCACGCTTTAATGAAGTGCCTCTTGGTTGAGGGGGAGCAGGAAGCGAGGGGGCCGAGAGCACTAAAGCAGCTGCTTATATAGGGAGTAGGCACACGGGTCGCCCTGTGATTGGTTGCCACCATCAGCTGTCACCAGACTGCATTGGGATAGGTCCAAGGGCCCTTATCCACCGCGCGCATGCGGCAAGCAGGGGACACGCAGCTCCCAACGGGACAGGATGTCAGAGCCATCTTGTAATGGTGATTCTGTCCGGCTCCCTGCACAAACTCAGTACACCATGAATAAATCTCTGGAGCAGAAGCACTGGGTTAAATGCATCCTCTGGCATGTACACTTTTGCTATTACTGTTGTTTTTGAGACAGTGGCTCACTCACTAGTCAGCCCAGTCTAGCCTCAAACCCATAATCCTCCTGTCTCAGCTATTCCCACTGATAGTAGTAGAGTCCTGTGTCACTACATCTGGCTAGAATATACAATTAGCCAAAACAAATAATTTGTTTAAAGTTTCTTCTATGCCAGGCAGTGAGGGCACATGCCTTTAATCCATATACATACATTATTCTTATGAGAATAAAAATATATATTATATTTATTTGTTGTGGTGGGGGGAAGGTGTCTGTCTGTCATTGGACAACTTACAAAAGTCATTTCTCTCTATTTGCCATATGTGCTCTAGGACTGGAATTCAGACTAGCCAGGTGGGTAGCAAATGCCTTTCCTGCTGTGCCTCCTCCTCTTCTTCTTCATGTCGTGTATTGAAGAACACAGACTCCCGAGCAGAAAGGGATCCATGGAAGTGTTATCCTCACCATTGTTGTAACATGAATGGGGCCTGCTTGTTGGGGTTTTTATCCTGCCCAGTACCCCACAGCTGCCAAGCCCCAAAGAAAATCACACAGAGATCTCCATAAGTTATAAAGCTGATTGGCCCATTAGCTCAGGCTACATATTAGCTCTTGTAGCTTATATAAACCCATTGTTCTTATCTATGCTAGCCACATGGTTCAGTACCTTTCTCAGCAGGACAGCTCACATCTTGCTTCTTCGGAGTCTAGGCAAGAGTGGGAGGAATCAACTTCCTCCTTCCCAAAATTCTCCTGTTCTCATTGCCTCGTTTCTACTTCCTGTCTGGTTTTCCTGCCTATGCTTCCCTGCCTGGCCAATCAGTGTTTATTTAAAACATGATTGACAGATTACAGACAATTCTCATGCACTATATTGTTCTTTATTATTATTACTCTATTAGCACCTTAAAATGTAAGAATGAAAGAGACCGAAGAGATCCCTAAGAACTTTTTTCCTACCTGATCTATGTTACCACGTCACATGACCACATCACAATGTCAATCTAAAAAAAAGAATAGTCTTCATTCTGAAGCCAGCCATATTTTCCCATACTTTTAGCTCAAGTTCCACCCATTCTTTAACTACCTGGGCCATATAATCTTTTTTTATTTGTTTACTTTTTTGTTTTGTTTTTTGAGACAGGGTCTCTCTGTATAGCCCTGGCTAGCCTGGAACTCACTATACAGACAAGGCTGGCCTGAAACTCATTCCATAGCCTGAGGCTGGCTCTAGGTTCCTGATTTTCCATTCTCCATCTCCTAAGTGCTAGGAAGAGGTGTGCGCCACACTTCTTCCTTTGCAGGAAGCACCCTGCACTCCCCTGAACACTCATTCTCCACATGGACCCTCTCTGACAATGCAGCAAACTCCAACTCTCTCCCCTGCAGGACACCAGTCTACACAGCTGCCTGGATGGACCCCACTTTTGTTCTTCCTCAGTAGTTACAATAGAGGAACTCTCTCTCCATCATCTTCTCAACACAGTGGTGGTTATCTGTAAACCCAGCACTCAGGAGACACAGGCAGGCAGATCACAGGAAGATCAAAGCTGGTCTACACAGCACATTCAGGCCAGCTAGTGTGGTGTTATAAGACCCATCCTAATCCCTCCCAACCCCAGCTTTACCAAAAAAAAGTGAATGGCATGTATAATTGTGTGATAAAATAAAACTGAAGAAATCGATGCTCCTGGGTTGAGATAGTCCTGTCTATGCTTTTCACTGAGATGAGACCCACCTCACACTGCTTCTCTTTGCGTGCAGCTTCTTTCTTTTAAAGGGTTTTTAAGGGCCAATAGGATGACTCAGTAGGCAAAGGTGCTTGCTGCCAAGACTAAGGACCTGAGTTCCATCCTTCAGTCCCACATGGTGTAAAGAGAGAACTGATTCTGGCAAATAGCCCTCTGACTTCCACATGCACGTGTGTGTGTGTGTGTGTGTGTGTGTGTGTGTGTGTGTGTGTGTGCTTATGCAAGTAGTTTTCTTCGTTCCTGGTCCTGGGTATCAAACTCAGGGCCTTGGAAATGTTAGGCAAGTACCCTACTACTGAGAAATAGCCCCAGTTCTAAAACATTTTCAGCATATGGACTGAGGATATACAGCTCAGTGGGAGAGTGAATGCCTCCCATGTGTGAACTCCTGGCTTCGGTTACCACCCCTCACACACCAAAAGCAACCACCAAATGATTTTGGTTTGGGTGGGAAAGCCTGTGCTTTAGCTAAAGTGAGGCCAAGGCAGACCAATCACAGGAATCCAGAAGTTGGGAACCAGCAAGGGCAATATAGTTAGACCCTATCTTAGAGAACAATCTGAACATGATAGACCACAACTACCTGTATCTGTAAGTTGCTGAATTAAAACAAATCTGAGACAAGACTTGGGCCAAAGTGCCTGGGAATTGCCTGCAATATTGTTAGGGGAATATCTAAAAGTAGCTTGAATACAAAAACATGATGCAACTCAATTGAGCTCTTGTCTTATGAAATGGTTCCATGAAGTATAGCCGAGACAGCAATAAAAATAGAGATAACTCAAAATCAATTTTCTAAGGAAAGAAACCTCTATTCTGTTTAATATAGTTTTCTAATCATTCTGGCTATAACTTAGGCTTTTTAGAAACACAGATAAGTTTTATTTTCTGTTACTTTTGCCTGCTTTGGTTACTAAGTTCTACAACAGTGAGACAGCTCTCTGTATCCAAGGACTTCTGAAATTGGATTCTGGTTCTCCAATAGTCCCAGACAAATGAATAGGCAAACACACAAGCATATTGGTTGCTTGGCACAAACATTTAAAAAATAACGGAAAAATCAAAATAAGATTTGTGTTGTGCCTGGTGATGAACACTTGTAATCCCAACAATGTGAAAAGAAGAGTGGGTGCTCAAAAACAAATAATCTTGGGAGACCAATAATCTGCCATGGAAGCCCAAAAATGTGAGCCTATTTCCACCTTGTCTAAAGGTCAGACAGTTTCAGCTTACTCAAAGTTGTTGCCATTCAACCTCAACCAAAGATCAGAGAGCTGGAACTTACTTTTCTTCTTTCAAGGTTATTGTCTGTTTCTACCTCAAACAGAGGCCCCACCTAGATTTAGAACAGAGAGTTCTGCTCTCTCAAGGTTATTGTCAACTGGTGTGGCTAACTGCCAGACCTTACAGGTAAGGAATAGAGTTGTAGAAGTGTTTCAACCCCAAACAAAAGTCTAAGGATCCAACCGAGTTCTTGTTCCCTTAAGGAGATAACAATGAATTCCACCCAGGGAGTAGTTTGCCTACAGAATGTTTTGGTCTAGGGTGTGAGTGATACTTGTTTTGTTCTAGCAACAGAATGTTTAACTAAGAATGTACCCTGCAATTTTCAACTCTTATGTTGATTTCCTTGTATCATGTTAATGCATTTTTTTTATCTTACTCCTACATTTTGGGGCTGGGGTATTTTAAGTAGATGGAAATTAAACATGAGAAATTTCAGTGTTCACTGGAACTCCCTCCCAGTACTAATCCTAGGTTTTCTGTTTTATTATTTTCACTCACATCTTTATTCTTTTAACTATTTTTCTAATTCCCCCCACCACCACTTTGCCTGCTGGTGACTTGTGTAGCTTCTGGTTTGTGCTCCCTGCTCATGAACTCTGCGTTCCTTAATATTCTGGCCGCCAAAAAAATCTCTCTGTGTGTACAGAATTGATTTAATTGCTCTTAATTTGTCAAGCAAAGCATATTTGTCAGTATTTAAGCAGGCACCAATGTGGAACTGAGAGGGACTATTCACGCTGCCCCTGGTTGCATCTCTCTGTCGCCGGTTGCATCTCTCCACCATGTGGCTGTAAACCATGACACTTGCTGGCCAATAAAGATTATTACTGTCACAACAATTTACTGAAATCTGCTAATGAGGTAAGTATAAAAAAATTAATAAATTTGAAAGTTTTATGATTATAGACAATACCACCATGCAGGAATTTAATAACCTTTTTGCTTACACTATGGTTGGCATTCTGCAAGGCTTATGTAACATTTCTGATACATCCATTTATTTGATATTGGGAATTAGCTTTTCTTTTCATATTGTATCCTTAAGAAAATGGTTTGATAACAGAGCTAAGAATGAGGCACTTTTAGAAACGATACAGTCTTTACAGACTAATAATGAACAGTTAACTGACAGGATTAATGCCATCAAAAATCAAGTTAGCTGAAAAAATTAATAGCATTGAAAAGGATAACATTAATTTGACAGACAAAATTCAATCCATGTCAAAGAGTGCTGAGAAATTATCTGAAAGAATTCACACTGTTGAATTTGACAACCAAAATCTGTTAAAAAGTGTAATAGGTTAGCAGATAGAGTATTTTTCCAGGAAGGCAATCTGCACACTGTTGTAGTAGGCCACTTGTTTGTTCCTAGATGCCCAGACTCAAAATAACCCCACAGAAACTGTATTAATTAAATCACTGCTTGGCCAGTCACTTAAGCATATTGCTAGCTAGCTCTTACATCTAGAATTAACCCATCTCTATTAATCTGTGTATTGCCATGAGGCTGGGGTTTAATGGCAAGGTTCCATCTGGTGTCTGTCTCTGGCATGGCTACATGGCTTCTCCTTGACTCCACCTTTGTCCCAGCATTCAGTTTAGTTTTCCATGCCTAGCTCTGTTCTGCCCTGCTATAGGCTCATAGCCATTTCTTTACTCATTAAGCAATAAAATCAACACATATACAGAAGGACTTCCCACATCAGCACTATATCCAAATAATGTCCAAGGATGAGATGTTATCTTTACTGAAAAATTTCATATCTTGAAATTGTATATATAGAATAAGGACCAGAGGCTAGATGACTCAACGAAAACACTAGAATTATACATAGATCAAGAGATTTAGGCTTTACAAAAGGGAGTGGTGAAAAAGATTTGAAATGATTGAGGAAATCATTGAAATTGATAAGCAGGGAGAGAACGTACAAGGACAGGATTTAATATCACCAGTACATGTCAGAGTCAGAGGTGAGTTCCTTAGGGTTTTAGCTTCCTACCCTGTAATCACCTCTGAAAAACCATCAAGTTCTAAATGCCCAAAAGAACCCAAAGAATATAGATGGAAATCTAAAGGTATAAGCAATATAAAAGAAATTAAGCAAGCAGTAGTATCTATGACATGCATTTACCATTTGTTAGGGAAATGGTGATAACGTGGGCTTCATGCAATAAGGCTACCCCACATGAGGGTCTCAGTGGTCCTTGAAGATGGACCTCAACTGCTATGGAAATGCTATTAGTGAGAAGAGGCAAAAATTTTTAGAGCAACAGGAAAAAACTGACAGGACTTGAGGCTTCCCATGATCAAATTCTTGGCCAGGGCACTTATGCTGACCCACAGGGTCAAGCTCTTTATAATGAATGTGTCCCTATGCCACACAGCAGCCTTAAATGCTTGGGACGGGAGTCAAAAACTAGGAAAAATAATTGACTCATATATTAGGATTAAGCAAGGTCAAAGGGAACTCTTTAGTGACTTTTTTCAAGACTAACTTAGGTTGTACAAATAGGAGTAACAGATCCAGGAGCTAGACGAGTACTTATTGAATCTTTGGCTGTTTAAAATGCCAACTTAAAATGCAAAAAGATACTTGGACTTTTAAAGGTTAATCAGCACCAATGGATGAATAGATTCTGCATACAATGAAATTTGAGATATTTGACTATAATATTGAGGCTTGGGTAGGAGAAGCAATTTCCAAAGGTGTAAGAAGACATCAAGATACCAAATGTTTTAATTGTGGCAGATTATGACATTCAAGAAGAGATTGTTGACAAGGAATTTCTAGAAATAATGTCTCCTCTGGAATTGGCAAAAGTAGTAGAAGGTCTCAATCTTCTGGACGATGTAGAAGATATGGCAAAGGCTGACATTGGACCAATGAATGTAGATCGAGAAAAGACAAACAAGGCAACCCAATACCATTGGGAAACTCCTTGGGGTGGCCTCTCACAGGCCCCCAAGTCAAACATGGTTTAGTAATTTCTAGTCATTGTTGAGGATGTGTCTCATCAGGAAAAATTTAAAATTCCATTGCCTGCCAAAAACAAAAAACAACCAACCATACTGTTCTAGAGGATGGAATAGACATGGAATCAAAAACTCCGGTAAGAAATAATAAGTGTGTATATTTTGCAGACCTCTATAAATGATCAAAAACCAAAGCTAAGGGCACTTATGAATCACATTGTAATTGAGGGTTTACTGAACACAGGTATGACTGTTACTATCATTACTCCAAAATTTTGGCATCTGAATTGGCCTCTTCAAGAGGCAGATGTTTGCAGGCAGTGGTGGCACACGCCTTTAATACCAGCACTCTGGAGGCAGAGGCAGGCGGATCTCTGTGAGTTCGAGACCAGCCTGGTCTACAAGAGCTAGTTCCAGGACAGGCTCCAAAACCACAGAGAAACCCTGTCTCAAAAAACAAAAACAAGAGGCAGATGTTCAATTCCTAGGAACTGGAACCCTATCTCAAGTAAAACAAAGCATGAGATTGATTGTATGCATAGGGACAGAAGGGCAGAATGAAAAGCTGAGGTGATATATGTGTAATATCACAGTGAATTTATTGGGTCATGATCTGCTGCATCAATGGAATACCCAGATTAATATTCCTGCAGTCCCAGAAACTTATGTTTCTGGGAAGAATATTATAAGGTATTATAAACCAAGGTTACCAGCCATTCAGTTTGTACAAAAACACAAGGCAACTAGCAAACTTTTGGAGGTACCATTGGCCCTACCTTTAAAATGGTTAACTGAGAAACCATTATGGGTTAAACAATGGCCTTTAACAGAAGAAAACTGTAGGCTTTAAAACAGTGGGTACAGCAACAACTAGATGCTCACCATATTGAAGAATCAAGCAGGGGCTGGAGAGATGGCTCAGAGGTTAAGAGCATTGCCTGCTCTTCCAAAGGTCCTGAGTTCAATTCCCAGCAACCACACGGTGGCTCACAACCATCTGTAATGGGGTCTGGTGCTGTCTTCTGGCCTGCAAGCATACACACAAACAGAATATTGTATACATAATAAATATTATTTTTTTAAAAAAATCAACCAGCCCTTGGAATTATGTATTTGCTGTTAAAAAGAAATCTGGAAAATGGAGAATGGTGACAGATCTAAGAGCTGTCAACAAGGTAATTCAGCCTATGGGCCCTCTCCAATATGAAATTCATTTGCCTTCCCTATCCTTTAGACATAAAGGATAGCCTCTTATAGTTATTGATTTGAAAGATTGTTTCTTCTCTACACCTTTACAAGAAAAGGACAGAGAATAATTTGCCTTCACATTGCCTACTTATAATAATTCTCAGCCTACTAGGAGTTATCAATGGATTATCCTTTCACATGGAATGCTCATTAGCCCCACCTTGTGCCAATACTTTGTAAGTCAGCCATTGGAAATAATATGTAAACAATTTCCTAAATCTAAAATTTATCATTATATGGATGACATTTTGCTATATGATTGAAACATAGATACTTTAGAAAGAATTTTTGAAGAAGTAAAGAAAGTTTTGCCAAATGGAGATTATGAATTGCTTCTGAAAAAATAGAAAGAGGAGATTCTGCCAATTACTTAGGTTACAAAATAGGTTTACAGAAAATTAGAACACAAAAGGCACAAATTAGGAGAGACCAATGGCGGACTCTTAATGACTTTCAAAGATTGTTAGGAGACATTTCCAGTCTATGACCTGCTGTTGGGATAACGCCTGATCTAATAATTCATTTAAACCAAACCTTAGATGGTGACAAAGACTTAAATAGTCCCAGAAAATTAACAACTGAAACAGAGAAAGAATTAACTGTGGTTGAAGAGAAATTATAGGAGACACATATGGATCAGGTGAATCTAAATCCTAATTGTGTTCTAGTCATATTGTCTTCCAGAATTTCCCTTGCAGGAATTTTAATGAAAAGGGAAGATATTATCTTAGAATTATCTTTTTACCATGCAAATTAAAAACTTATGTGAAGAAGGTCTCTGAATTAACTATAAAAGGAAATTGAGACTTCAACAACTAGCAGAAATAGACACTGCAGAGATTATAGTGCCTTTTATTAGTGATGAAATTTAAAAAATTATGGGAAGACAATGAACCCTGGTAAATAGCTTGTGCTAATTTTTTAGGAGAGATTAACAGCAATTATCCTAAAAGCAATAGAATTAACCTTATAATAAGAATTACTTGTATCCTTCCCTGAATTGTATGTGACATACCAATAACTGGAGCATGTACGTTCTTTTTATTTTTATAATTTTCACATTCTTTTTTTAAAAAACCTATTTAAACTATAAATACATTTCTAATAAATAAGCCCTGAGAAAGAGGTCAATAAGTGGCTGGACTTGGCTGGCTCAGCAGCTGGCTCTCTGTTAGCAGCCATGGACAATGTTTCAGGACTCTGACTTTGGAGACTTGTTTTTTCATATTTCTCATTTAAAAATTTAGACCACACAGCTCTGTGAACAGTCTCACATGAAACAGTAATTCAGGAAAAAAAAATCTTTACCTTAAAAGGAAAAATCTGTTAACCAAATAGTTCATCTTAAAATACATAATTCAGAAACATGTTTGGAAAATTAGAATTTTTATTCTATGCAATAAAGACAATGTGCATTGACTTGGTACATAATTTCTTAGTTTTTGCTTTAGGGAAAAATAATGAGAAAGGTTTGTAAATGTCTTTGTTTAAACTATAAACAGCTATTATAATGTCAGCAATCACTTACATGTATAAACATCAACTCTACACGTGATTTATGCCTAGGAATCACTTCATCTAATGAGTCTGAAGGCTTCTTTGAATACACAGTTATGCCTCAGCTTTGCCATAGCTGTGAAAGCAGCTCTGGCCCCAGAACATGGAGGGGGCACACTTCATGCAACCATCATCAGTGTACGAACTTTTCAAAACCACATGCACCTGTTACGAGTATAAAAGTTACTTCACAGTCTATCTACCTCCATAAAACCTGGAATGATTCATCCACCACTACATGAAGATGCATGGACAGTCCCATCCCAGTTCTTAAGTAAAAAGCAGAACTCTGCAGGATATTCCACTATCAGGGCTTGAGATCATAACAGAAATTCAGTGGGTAAAAGTCCAAGGGCTACAGAAAAAGGAACTGAGCATCAAATGTTAACAGACCTTATCCTTTCTAATTTGACAGCTTAAGGCATTGAGACCTAATTGGTTTTTTGTGTCTAGTTACAAAGACAGCTCCATCTTCTATCTTAATTCTCAGGGATGTCTCCCAATAGTTTCACACTGCTACTGATGAGATCACTTCATCCAACTTCAGCCATTTGCTCTTCCCAAGACTTCATTTCATTATCACAACAAATTCTGTCATCTTTAGCAAACTGAATGCATGCCTGCCTTTCATCACTAGATAGATTTTTCCAAGCCTGATTTATAGTCTTCAGTTTTCCCTGAGCAGACTCGTGTCTAGCCTCTTGGAAGCTTTCAGACACATAAATGTTGTATGCTGATCAAGGTCCTTTTGGTTTTCCAAGCAAAGTTAATTCTCTCCTTTTTATTGATGCTTTCTTTTTTAAACGTTTTTACCTAACTTCTTTCTCAAAAGATACTGAGTTGGAGTCAGCAGATCTTTAAACTTTCTCATAGCTTCTTTGTATGCTTTCCATTCTGTCTTAAAATCAGCTTCATACACTTTTTTTTTTTTGCATCCAGTAACTCCCTCCATACAGCTGCAATTTTTTCTGACCTGTTCTGAAAGATTTGCATCTGGGTGTGTAGCTTTAAATCCAGTAGTTGTTCTGTAGAAAATCGAAGGTATGAGGTCTTAGGTTTCGTTGGATAATTATCCACGCTAGATGAAACACATTTCAGAACACAGACAAGGCTGAGCCGCAAGGGCATGTGACCCCATGCAGCCCACGCACATCTCAGCACCCAGGTGTCCAGGTGCCCTTAGCACGCCCACATTCCCCGGGGACAGCACCATGGCTCAGGCCAACGATGCTCTGGCTCAGTATTGTCATGACACACACCATGGTACACACACAGCTGAACAAGCACCAGGGGAACCCTGGGAATTTATTATCATGCCCGATGAGCTTGGGCGCCGAGTATGTACATTCTATACTGATGCAAATAAATCAGGAAAGGTAGGTTACAAATTAGAAATATTAAGTTAAGTTGGACAAAGCTCTTATAATTCTGTCCAAAAGACAGAATTATATGCTATCCTCATGGTTCTAAGTGATTTTAAAGAACCTCTCAATATATTTTCAATTCACAATATTCAGAAAGAGTTGTTTTGCATATTGAAACCACTGAATTTATACCAAATGATATGGAATTGACTTCATTATTTATTCAGGTTCAAGATATAATCAGGAATAGGCTTTTTGCCATATACATAACACACATCTGAACTCATATGGGTCTGCCAGATTCTCTAGCACAAGGGAATGTGGAAATTGATCCATTATTGATTGGAAATGTGCTGAAGGCCTCAGAATTTCATGAAAAGCATGTCAATATCAAAGGTTTAAAGAAAGTTTATATTACCTGGCAACTGTTGGCAAAGTTTCTCTCCTGCCTAGTCACACAGAAACTATATTGTTTGCAATACTGTTTGGTCAATAGATTAAGCATATTGCTATCTAGCTCCTATATCCTAAACTACTCCATCTCCATTAGTCTATGCATCACCACGAGGTAATGGCCTACTGGCAAAGTTTCAGTGAGCTTTTGTGGAGGCATCTGTCTCCTGTGGGCAGCTACATAGCTACTCACTGACTCCATCTACTCTCTCTATATATCTTTTCCAGCCTGGCAATATTTATTAAGTCATTGACCAAAAGCAGCTTCTTTATTCATTAACTAATAAAAGCAACACATATACAGAAGGACTTCCCAAATTATCTCCCCTTTACTGTCTAAATGAAATGGAAGGTTTTAACTTTAGAATAGTAAAATTGCATATAACAAAACAGGTATCAAGCAAGAATTACAGTTACAATATTTAATCTATTTTATCTTTTATCATAACTACAGAAAACTATAACTATCTATTCTTCAACTCCATCAAAGACCCCAAGATATATTACCTAAGTTAACAGGAAGTGCAGCGTAAGCAACTTCCCAAACTCTAGAATTGACAGAGACATCTCACTGCCTAGAATATCACCGAAAGCTCTTCTGTAACACTAAGGCACCTATCTTTAGCCTACAGGCCCATAGTATCCAGAAGATTTTTCCTTAAAGCAGGAATTTCAAAGACAGTTCCACCTACATTGGCAGTTTGTCAGTCACTTTCTTCTGTGTCCTACAGAATGTCTGAAAGACTCCTTCACGAAGTAGGAACCCTGAAGGACTCTATCACATTCTTTAGGCAAGTTCAGAAGTCATTTTTCTGTGGGTCCTGAAAGTCAATTCAAGCAGTTCTGACAAGAGCAGTCTCTTGCCCAAATGGTGAACAAATTTCATAAGGAACCTCTTCTATGCCCATCATCCTCTTGAAGTAGATTGGTGCTTCCAGGAGCTGATGTGTCTCACTGTAGTAAGAAGTCCTAAGTGTTCTTAAAACATTTTAAATGGCATATTCTCTAGCCTTTGAAAGGTTTGAAGATGATCTATCCATCTGAAATACATCTCTGTACATCTAGAAAACCTAACTAACATGACTACAAGCTTAGTTATTATAGATGACTCTCTATTAATCTATGTTTCTTAATTATATATTACACTTTTAAATGAGTTGCACAAACAAAATACTTTAATCAAAAACAGAAATATATATATAACAAAAGTGACATAAAATTTGTACAATAGACCAAGATCCATACCAATGCAAATCTAATTAGCATATCCCCCTTTAAATGTAAACAATCATTTATAAACAATATTCGAAATTTTGGGCATAATTTTCTCCAAACTGCTTCCTGCTTTTTGTTAGGTAAAGTAATTTTTGGTGGTGTTCACAGAAACCTTCCAGGGATGTCTCTTGGTCGATTAAACCACATTAGTCTGGAAGGAGTCCATAGGTTCTCATTCTCTGTGGAAAATAAAGAACCTCTTTTTCAAAGCAACAAATCATAGACCCAAATTCTGGAGTCAAGATACCGTTAAAATATATAGGTTGGTTTAAATTAGTAGTCCATATAATGAAATGTCTCTCTGTACTTAGCTCCTTCTCCGCGAAATACTTTTTAAAAAACACAATAGTATACATAATCCAAACTCTGTGTATATTTCATCTTTATGTGGCTTATTTTTCTTACTCTATTACTTTTCTACAAGTTTAATATTTATTTTATTATTTTTACTACTTTAACCTATGACTGGCTATACTTTTTTATATTATAACTGTCTATACTCTTTTTCCTTTCTCTCAAGCTTATGTACATTTACCCAACACTGTGGTTCATTTAGAGGTCTTTTCCCATCTGGATATGTTTTTATTGTGTATCTACAACTATCTTTTTAAAAAAAATGCTAAGCAGGTATGGCTAGGACCAACTCAGCAGTCCTGCCTGCTTGTTCTGCTCAGTTCAACATGGCAGAGGCATGTTTGCTGCTTCTAATAGTCATGCACATTGCTCCATTTTCAGGCATACAGTGGGACTATGTTGCCATTAAATAAGTTGTAGCACTCTGCTCACAAACCAGATTTAAATGCTCAGCCTCCTGAAATAACCATACTTCAGTCCATGGCAGCATGGACCAGGGAGCCACTTTTTGGAAACCACACTTTCTCTTTTTCTTTTTCTTCTGCCGGATCAGGAAGACCTCTCTTAAAGAAGCTGTAGCATGCTGCCAGCAAACAGAGTAAGAATCTGTCTCAAACTCTGTTTTTTATGTGTCTAGAATTCCTTCCCAAATTCTCTCAGGTTTTAAGTGTATTTAGTTGGCCATGTTGGCACCAATTTGTTGGTAGAGGTTTCTGTCCTGCCTGGTCCTGCAATAAACACATAGAAACTATATTATTTGCAATACTGTTTGGTCAATAACCTAAGCATATTGCTAGCTATCTCTTATATCCTAAATTAACCCATCTCCATTAGTCTGTGCATCACCATGAGGTCATGGCTTTCTGGCAAAGTTTTGGTGGACTCCAGTGGAGGCATCTGCCTCCTTGGGCAGCTATATGTCTTCTCACTGACTTTGCCTACTATCTCTATATATCTTTTCTGGCCTGGCTTTATCCTGTTAAGTCATTGGTTGAATACAGCTTCTTTATTCATTAACCAAAAAAATCAACACATATACAGAAGGACTTTCCACATCAGGCAACAAGATAAGGAGATTATCAAGAGATGCCCTACTTGTTCTTTCTATAACCAAATACACTATCTGCAGGGAGTAACCTAAAGGTACTCAAAGGAATGAAATCTGGCAGATGGATGTGTTCTACTTCACAGATTTTGTAAAATTAAAATATGTACACTGTAATATTGACACTTATTCAGGTTTACAAATGGTTAACTGCTTTGAGCTCAGAAAAGGCTGATTCAGTAATCATGCATTTATTAAAAGTTATAGCCATCATGGGTATACAAATAAAGACAGATAATGGTCCAGCATATGTCTCTAAGAAAATGAAACTGTTTTTTGCTTATTATAATATTAAGCATATTACAGGTATACCAAACAATCCTATAGGCCAGGTAGTTACAGAAAGATTAAATTAGACTATAAAGGATATGTTAAGCAAACAGACAGGGATGGAGAATACCCCAGAAATAGATTGCATAATGCTTTATTAATCTTGAATTTTTTAAATGCTAATGAGAAAGGAACAATAGCAGCAGAGAGACATTGGTATTAGAAAAATCTTCTGAATTAAATCAGCCAGTGTATTTCAAGGATATGTTGACCTCACAATGGAAACCAGGAGATGTGCTACTTCAGGGAAGGGGTTTCACTCTTGTTTCCACAAGGAAAGAAAAACTATGGAAACCATAAAAACTAATAAAGATTCAGTTTGAAAAAGAGAAACCTCTTGAGAAAGAGAAATGACAGCTCATCTACAAAGGTGACAATTATACAGTTGGTAAGGAAACCTCATAAGGGTTGGGGCAGAATCTTATTCTTGTCTTTGCAGGGAAATACACATCTTCAAAATATCAAGAGACCTTAGACATCTAGTTGCCTAAGAAAGAAAGATACTTATTCAGAAAAGATCACTGACCGAAGAGAAATATGATTTATGATGATATTCATATGGCCATAAATTCAATGATGATACACACACACACACACACTTCCCAGTAGAATAATAGTCATGACTCACTTAAAAAAATCAAAGCTGGCTTTGGAGTTGGACAATAGCTATCCTTCTCTAAATCCCAGTATGTTGTTAAAGAAAAAATTCAGAGTTTCTGTCTCATATTAGGAGCCATCTGGTATGGGACAGAAAAAAAGAAAGAGTTTAGGAAAAATTTTACTTTTCACCATACCTATTATTGTCTCTATCATATCTTTCATTGAATTTATGGCCATATGAATAATATTTAAGTTTTCCACAATGAACAATAACTTTTCCTTCAGTAATCTTTGAAGCTTCCAGGAAGAAGATGGGGACCCACAACAACAATTTCACCGGGTTGATACGTTGTGATGGTGTTGATAGAGCTACTTTGAGATTGATTTTGGGTACCAGCTGCTCAAAATGATTCCAACTTGGTTAGCTGAAATGGTGTACCTTCTTACTTAATTCTGGCCAGAACTTCAAAAACCCCTGTCAACTACTCAAAGACTATTTATAATTATACCAGACAGTAATCTTGTAATTTAACCATTATTTTAGTTTTGCAGGATCCCAGAGAAAGAACATTGCCCCCATGACAGTTGGAAGAAATTCTAGAAGAAATCGTCTCCTCCTAACAAAGTTTGTCCTCAGGGTTAGGGACGTCATTTAGGGTTGAGGGTTGTGTTGGAAATTATGTAAGCTCGTGGATCTTTTTTTTAAAAAAAAGAGGGGGAGAGATTGGGTGGGATAATAGGTAGATTAGTGTGAACTCACACGAATAATAATAGTAATAGAGTGAATATTTGCAAGCTATTATTTATAGACAATTTACATTGGTATAGATTCTTGTATATTGATACAAATTCAAATTATATTTGTTATATTGAATATGCTCCTATTTCTGTTTATAATATTTCTACACCTAGGCAAAGTTATTTTGTCATATTGTATGCATGCATGCTACTACCTCTGCTTAAGACATTTTGTATATTGCTACAATTTTATGATATATTTATCATATTGCAATTTGAATTTCTACCTCTGATCAAGATACTTATACTTGATCTCTGATCAAGATACTTATACATTGTTTACATTTTGAAGTCATTGTCCTCAGTTGCATAATATTCTAATATGAAATCTTAGTCTTTAAGCTATATAGGTATTACAGTCATCCCTGTTTGTCATACTTATAGTTAGACTAATCAGGTTCTTTAGATACATAGAGATTATATTCTGCATAGATAAGTAATCTTCAACCACTTCAACGACCTGTAGAATATGGCATTTAAATAATTTAGGGTTCTGTCGTTTGTGAGACACAATTGCTCCTGGAAGCACCGATCTATTCCTGAGAGAGTATTGGATACTGAAGACACTCTACTTGGAGTTTGTTTTCTTCTTGGAAAAATTGGCCTTTGGGCAAAGAACTGCCTCTGCCTCAACCACTGACAAAATGCATGGTGTCTGACAGGACAAGCAGGATACAAGACAAAAGATTGTCAAAACTTGCCATGACAGGGTAAAACAGTTTTGAAAATTTTTCTGCCTCTGAAAATGGTCTGTTAGTTACTTGAGGCCTTAGCCAAAGTTGGCTATTACAATGCTGCAAATAAGACTATGTGTGATTGCCCAGGTAGCCAATTGTCTCTGTCATTTATTGCACATTTGGAAGTAGCTTGATTGCACTTCCTGTTTACTCAAGTAATATTATTCCTTTCTCATGGGGTTGAAGACTAGATAGTTGTAGTTACTTTCCCCTCATGACTTGGCCAAGCCATTTCTAATACAAGACTTAGACTCCTTAGGATAGGATAATTTTTGGAACATTCAGCATGTTTCTTGCTTGATACTGTATATGCTGGTTGTAATTCTAATTTTTATACTTGATATTTGCTCTTATTGTACATCGTTTTGTATTAGGCTTAGAATTCTCTTATTTAAACAAAAGGGGGAGGTGCTGTAGGAATTCCTTCAGCCAGTAGCGGGGGAGGGAAATGGGAGGCGGTGGCGGGGAAGAGACAGAAATCTTTAATAAATAAATAAATTAAAAAATATATTAAAAAAAAAAAGATACCAGCCTACTTTGGCGTGGTCTCTTATACTATAAATGCAGCTGGAAAGTGTGTGTGCTCTCTCTCTGGATTCCAGTGAGTCCTGAATTCTGTTCATGCAGAGGACTGTGAGCTGTGAGTTCCCCCTAAATAAAGAACCCTTCATTATACTCAATTCTGATCTAGTGCTCTCCAACTCTGCACATCTTGGGAGAGATTCCAGAATACTTAGACTAAGGATGCAGGAGAAGGAGGGTCTGGATAGATGGCTCAGAGGTTAAGAGCTATTGGTGCTCTTCCAGCTCACTCATGCTGGGTGGATCACAACTGCCTGCAATTCCAGCTTGAGGGGATGTAATGGCTACTTTTGGCCTCTGCTGATAACTACAAACACATATCCTATACACACATATACATAAGTAGCAATGAACACACTAACTAAATAAGTAAAACCCACTTTTTAAAAAAAGAAGCAGAAGGAAGAACAAGTGAAGCCTCAGGAAAAATAAAAATTAGGAGATGTCTCAGTATGACAGTCTTATACTATGACATGTTAAAATTAATGTAAAATAGACACAAGCCTGTAATCCCAGCTACAGCAGACAATGAGGCATAAGGATCACAGGTTCTAAGGACTGCTTTTGTGACAGAGTGTGTTCAAAGCCAGCCTGCGGAACTTGATGAGATCTTGTCTTAAAATATATAAATAATAAATAAATTTAATAAATTTTAATAAATAAACACCAAATATCACACTAAGAATAGTTTTTAATATCATTCTGTGGCCTCTCGAAGTCTTTGGTACAATCGTCAGCACCAAGCAAATAAAATAGGACTTCAAACTCGAAAAGCAAGTTTCCTTTAACACAGCCAGACTAAGTAGAATCGAGAGAGAAATTAAAAAGAATCTCACATGAACTTTCTGTTCTTTTTAAGAGTCTCTTGTTGTTTGCCACAGTAACCCGAGTACTGGCTTCTCTGACGTCATCCTGCCTCCCAGCATTCACATAAAGCTATCTCCTACACCCAGAGCCCAGTGTTGCTGGCCCTTTTCTTTTCTTTAATATTGTTCTCAGTTAAACACAACGGGGACTTTTTAAAATATCTGATCCTACATCTTGGGAAAGGAAAAGTCCAGATAAGCCTGGACCTTTTTCTTGCAAAGATGCTTTCAAAGCTGTGTAGTGTGAAATAGGTAAAGAGGCCGGTCTGAAGAGCAGGGGCCCCTGATGAGAAGCTGAGGAACAAGGGAAAGAGCCATAGAGTGGAGTTGTGGCTCAGATGGCAGAGTGCTCACCTGACATCCACAAAGCCCTGGGTTTGATCCCCAGCACCACACAGTACCAGGCACAGTATCACAGATGCCTGTTACCCTGGCATGGTAAAGGCATGAGGACCTCAAGCTGTAGGTTATTCTATATAACCACGTCAAGGCCAACACGGGCAACTTTGGAATTTATTAAAAAAAAAAACAACAGGGAAGTAACAGAAACTGTCTCTCTGTTTCCTTCTGGGTGAGTCTCTCTTTTCCTCCCTTCTCAGGCAGAGTCCCACGTAGTCATGGTTGACCTTGAACTGTCTGTGTAGCTGAACTGCTGTTGAATTTCTGATCCTCCTCCCAAGTGTTTGAATTACAGGCAACATTTGTTTTTTTGATTTTCAGCACTGCCATTCTGGAATTTTCTCCAACATATGCAGGTCCAGATGAACCTCCCTCAGAAACCAGATTTCAAATGTTGCATAGACAGCCAGTATAATAAGTGAGATGAACAGAAAAATATGTTAATATCTGCTAAACAAATTATCTTTCTTTTTGTGGGTTATATTGCCTTAAACTCCCACAATATTTACTATATATATCTTGGTTGAAAAAGTTAGGTGTCTTTGATGCGTTTTTAGTATAGATTAATTAAACACACTAACGGGTTTGTCGTGGCATTTTCATATCTCTACATAATTTATTTTGATCATATTCATCTCCATTTCCACCACTGTTTCTTTCCCTTCCATTCCTCTGGTCCCTCCCTCTTCTCAACTAGTCCTTCTATTTCTATGTCTTGCTTTTTTTGCCTTTCTGTTTCTCCCTGGATCCTCCAGAAACAGTGATATCAACTGAACACAGTTATTATTGCACAAGATGCAATAAGACTAGGAATTAACACTCATATCAAGGCTGGATGAAGCAGAGTGTCCCCAAAACAGGCAAAAGAGTCAGACACACCCCACTCCCACTGTTAAGAGTCCCACAAGGGCACCAAGCTAAACAAACACAGCATGTTTGCAGAAGACCTAACACAGATCCATGCAGGCTCCTGATTGGCAGTTCAGTCTCTGTGAGCCCTGCTTAGTTGACTCTGTAGTTTCCTCAAGCTCTCTGGCTCCTACACTCCTTCCTCCCCTCCTCCAAGGGGTTTCAGGGGCTCTGCCTAATGTTTGTCTGTGGGTCTTTGCATCTGGTCCCATCAGATGCTGGAGGAAGCCTCTCTAATGATGACTGGGCTAGGCACTGATCTTTGAGTACAATTTAATCACTTCTGGACCTTTTGGTTAAAATCAAGTGAAGTATTTATTTTACTTATTTATTTGTATTTCATATATCCTAAACTGCCTGTGATTTGCTGCATAGCTGAGGATGACCTTGAATTTATCTCATTTCCCCCCTGAGTGCTGGAATTACAGAGGTGTGCCCACACCTACTTTATTTCATGTCGAGGATCAAACCCCAGACTTAGTGCTGAGCTACTAACTGAACTATATCCTCAGCCCTTGGTTCCCCTTTTGAACACAAAAATAATTTTTTGCTGAATGTAGAGGAACTGTTTTCCTAAGTTCTAGCCAAACCTATAAATAAATCCATTTTACTTCGCCAATTTCTATTTTTTTATATTTTGCTATACAGGGAAACTAAGGTTACAGGTTAATGGACTCGTTTTCAATAACAATACCTTCCTCAGACAAAGGAAGTGTGAAGCCTTGCAGAGCATATATGCAATCGTATAAGAGAGCATTGAAAGGATGGTCACACACCTAGCCATGCTCAGTCAAAGATTGCATTTCTGAACATGCTCAGCTTAAGGTCATTGTTCAAGAGATAGACACAATTTTAGACCTAGTGCAAGATCAAATGCTTCACATGTGGCCAGGACACAATTCATTAACTTCTGAGGGTGCTTTTAATGCCATCAACCAACATTTGGGTATCAGTTTGGGACCTGCTATGACTTCAATCTTACTTGAAGTCAGATTCTAACACTGGAGTGTTTGAAGGTAAAATCAGCACCTCACCTGGTTAGAACTGGGTCCTCCATGTTTGTCCAGTAGACCATAGAAACCCAGCCTCCCTCTCCTCTATGTTTTTAATCTTTTGGGGGGGACAGGGTTTTGAATAGTCCAAGTTGGCCTCAAACCCCTTATGTAGCTGGGGATGGTCTTGAATATCTGGATCTTCCTACATCTACCTTCTAAAAGTTGAGATTTAGGTGTGCACCACCTGGTTTATGTGCTGTTGGGAATCAAACCTAGGGTTTCAAGCATGCTAGGGAAGCCCTTCACCGATTGAGCTACACTTCAGCACCAACCTGTTTTCATTTCTCCTTCTTCTTTCTTCTTTTTCTTCAAAATAGGGTTTCACTGTATGGCTCTAGCTGTACTGAAACTCACTCCATAGACTAGGCTGGCCTCAAACTCAGAGATCTGCTGGCATCTGCCTCCTTGAGTGCCGAGATTAAAAGCATGTGCCACCACCACCTGGCTGTTCTCATTTCTGTAACTGAGTAGCTCACATGTTCTCTCATGAATATTAACTACTCAAGAAAAGTGTTGAGTAATTGCCCAGTGAATGAAATGAATATCTAGAATCAGCTAGTGTATCTGGCCATGGTAGAACACATGCCCATCATTATTACAACAGCTACGAAAAGGAGGTACGAGGATTAGGTACTCACAGCCTTTTTCACCTACGTACTGAGTCCAAAGTCAACCTGGGCCACATCAGACCCATTCTCAAAAGAAAAACAAAAAACGAAAAGAAGGAGCAGTGAAAGGGCTTGGTTGGTAAAGGTGGATGCTGCCAAGCCCGATGACCTGTATTTGAGGATCCATACCTACATGATGGAAGGACAGAACTGACTCTTAAATATTGTCCTCTGACCTTACCTTCCGTATGTGCTATGTTTGTGCTCATGCCCTGACAAACACAAAATAGATGAACGTAATAAAAATGTTTTTGAAAGCAATAGAAAGCATCAGCCAGTGTAAGCTAGTAACCAACCATATCGTATCTTAAAAAGATGTACTTTTTATTCCAAATTATTCTGGGGGCTTGGTTTCCCAGAACAATACCCAATCATTCCACTCTGCTGGCAGAGAAGGCATAAGGTATTCTGTTGAAAGCACAACGATGGCTAATACCTCAGGGGAAGGGTGAACTTCACTACAATTAGTAGATGTGTTCTCATTAGAAGGAATGCAAGCCAAATGCAATCGCTTTGATTCACTGATGGCTGGCTTGATTTTGTTCATAAAAAAATGGTAACAGTTGGCAATTAAACAGATGGACAGACTCAGTAAAAAACCTGCTGCATTATCTCTCATGGAGAAAACTGCTAAAATGGCACCGTCGTGTCGTGGGGTCTTGTAACTGTCCTGCTGTCACATGGAGTTTGCAGATGTGACTGTGCAGGTTTAATCTCATAGCTACACTTGAATCATAGAGAAGAGAATATTAATTCCAATAGCAAGTCAGGAAATAATTAAAACATGTTTTTTCTCCTCCTTCATATTTTGTATTATTCATTTTTTAAAAGGAAATTATTCTTAATCATGTGCATATATTCATGTGAGCGTGTGCACACTTTTGAGCCTGTGGGAATGTTAATGTGAGTACAAGTCCTCGAGGAGGCCCAGGGAGACTCAGGGAGGCCTGGGGAGGCCCGGGGAGGCCTGAGGCAGCAGATCTTCTGGAGCTGGAGTTATAAGCGGTTATGAGCCATCTGACATGATCAATGTGTGTGACATGACCAATGTGACATGATCAATGTCCCAGTTCTCTGGGACAGCAGTAAGTGATCTTAATCACTGAGCAATCTCTCCAGCTCCAACTTTCGTATTATTCTACCATGGAAATTTTGCTGGGTTTTGTTTGTTTGTTTGATTGATTGATTGATTGATTGGTGTGTCAATACACATGTAGACATGAGCATGCCATAGTACTCTTGGGGAGGTTAGAGGACAACTTTTGGGAGTTAGTTCTTGCTTTCCATTTTGAGAAAGGGCTTTCCTCCTTTCTTCATACTCCAAGGTGTGAGTGCAGCTGATTCTCTTACCTCTGCTCTCTGTATGTTATCCCAGAAATAGCAGTGAGTATCACAACCAGCTAAACTTTTAAATTCTATTGCTTTTAGAACATAAATTCAGTATGTTAGTCATTTTCATTGTTTCCGTGATAAAAAAAATACATAACAATAAACAGCTTAAGGGAGGAAGGTGAATATTGTCCCTCGCACAGGGAAGCTGTGGCAAGACCTTAAGGCATTTGGTCACATTGCATCCGCAGTCAGGATGCACAGTGTGATAAATACTGGCACCCAGCTCCTCTTCTCCCTTTTGTTCAGTCTAGGACCTCAGCCTATGGAGTGAGACCCCTACAGTGTGGTTTACCTAATCTGGGTGACCTCTTACAGCCATGCCCACAGTTTGTCTCGTAGACGAGTTCAGATCCGCTCAAGTTGGCAAACAGTACAAACTTCAGAGTGACTATATCTCTGACTTGCTGTATGTATGTAAAAGAGGACTAAAGACAAATGGGAGGAAAGGAAATGCTTCAGTCACCGATTCTTCTAATGAAGACCATGTGATCTGCACCTCGTTACACTGTGGTGAAGCCAAGTCTATTATTTTTGTTATAACCAAAACAGTTATTTGGCATAAGCTAAACTATGCACCTAATTTCCTACTACAGGTCAGCTTTATATGGATGTACTTTTTTTTAATTCTTCAATAGTTTCTTTGATGTTGGAACCTCCAGCTTGCCCCTGCATGATCTGGAAGGCCCCATTCCTCTCTGTCTCCAAGTCCCACCCACTCAGAATCCCCCAACAAAGGACAGGCACCAAAAAGCCCAGTTATAATTTTTGGTGGCTAAGGCAGCTTCTTCCCCTGAAGCTGCCAGCTTTCTAAGTCCTCACCAAAAGTGCTCAGCTTTTGGCCATACTTGGGCACAAACCCAGCTCATGTTGAACATGTCATCACCACTGGCCTACAACTTGTAGAGTCTCTGAACTTTGGTTTATGGGTGTGACTTCTCTGGACTTTATCTCTGGGACTGGAAAATCCACCTCAGGGGTTTTTTGTTCAAATAAATCTGTTGGTATACTTTTTCAGTTTGGCTTGATGTAGCTTACTGGGTTGGCGGAAAAACTATTTGGAAGGACCAGAAAACCCATTAGTTTCATACATGTCTATAATGAATTTTAGTCATTTCATGCCCCATTCCTCACTCTTTCTCAATGAGCTCCCTCATATGACGTGGGATTCCCCTCTGTATGCTGTGAATATGATTGGCTAATAAAGAATCTGTCTTGGGCCTGGCAGGGCAGAATAGAGGTAGATGGGGGAAAACTAAACTGAATGCTGGGAGAAAGAAGGCAGAGTCAGGAGACTCCATGTAGCCCTGCTGGAATCAGGTATGCCAGAAGCTTGCCGGTAAACCACAGCCATATGACGATACACAGATTAATAGAAATGGGTTAAATTAAGATGTAAGAGTTAGCCAATAAGAAGGTAGAACTAATGAACCAAGCAGTGATTTAATTAATACAGTTTCTGTGTGGTTATTTCAGGTCTGAGCAGCTGGGCAGTGGGAAAATGAACTAGCAGTCTCCCTACTACACTCATGCGTTTGTCTTCTTTTTCACATGTGACTCACTGAGTTTAGTCTGTGCTTGTAATAGTTGAGTTGCTCACATGAGCATAGATGGGAGGTTGTTTACTGGAGCATGGGCAACTTCTCAGGGACATTCCCTTTCTCAGCAACTATTAAATATCAATAGCCCCTCAGAGTTAGGTGGGGGTTAGAGCTGTTTTACTGAACTGGTACATATTGCCAACCTACTAACAAGGGGTTTAGAACATATATTACTTGGATTGTTTGTATAATAAGCTATATGCCTCAGTGTGACTGCCGTGATGATGATGACAATGATGATGATGATGTAAGTTCTAGTTTGATTGACATAGAGTTTATTTTGAAAGTTGAAAAAGTTCTGGAAATTGGTGACTGTACAAAGTGATAAATGTATTCAATGTTAAGGACCTGTGTCCTGTAAATAGTTAATGTGATTGGGTGTGATGGTGGCATGGCTGTAAAGGATCACCCAGGTTAGGTAAATCACACTGTGGTGGCCCCACTCTGCAGATTGGGATCCTAGACTGAAGGAAAGTGTGAAGGGGAGCTGGGTGCCAGCATTTATCATACTTTGCTTCCTGACTGAAGATGCAATGTGACCATGTGCCATAAACTCTTGCTGCCATGGCTTTCCTGGCATGAGCGACTGTATCCCCTGTGACTGTGAGCCAGACTAAGGCCTTCTTTCCTTAAGCTCTTTTTGCCTTGTATCTACCACAACAGAAACGATGAAGGTAACTAATACAGCTGCCAAGCTTACACCTTACATGCAACAGAATAGGAAGAGGGCAACAAGGTCATCCTCACTTAGAAGTAACACTTCTCTTTTAAATTAGGAGTTTTCTCATGGATAAAACTTGAAGAACTGATGTGAATAGATCATCCAGGAACATTTCATTGGCCAAATGGGTGTGATCTCATTATTTTTCCTGAACTACTTTTATTTGGTGGCTATCCCTGTGAGGGATGCTCTGTTTTCTTTCTGAAGGAAAACAAAGGAGGAGTTGATATTGGGCAGAGGGGAAGAGGAGGGAGAGTTTGGGAGGAGTGGAGTGAGGGGAAACTGTGGTCAGGATGTAATGTATGAGAGAAGAATAAAAGTTAAAAGCAAAAATTTTTTAAAAATGCCCTATGGGTATTGCTGAAAATTTTTTCAAAAAAATAAATAAATGTCTGTCTCAATGCTTTACTGCCTTTTCCTGGTAACAAGATTGTTTTCTTTCCTTTTTTTAGGTACCCAAGCACCCATTTTGTTTTTGTTTGTTTGTTTGTTTTTGTTTTGTTTGAACTCTGCAAGACTTTTAGGTTATATTCCACCCTATGACATAATGGATGATAGAGGTCAGATTTATGACAAGGACAACCTGTTTGCATTGTTCTGTCTGTGTATGGTGCTGAGGATTGAACCAAAACTCTTGCATTTGCTAGGTTAAGTGAATTATATATACCTCTTGCCCTACAAGAATGTTTATTATTTCAAACGGAAAGATTATTTATGTTTTGGTTTTAGTTTTTTGAGATAGGGCTTTAGTATCCAGTGAATACCCTCAGATTCTCAGTGTGGCTCAAATAACCTCAGTCTCTCAATTCTCCTGTGTCAGTCTTCTGAGCAATGTTACCCTAGCTTGGGTGACCTTGTGTGTGTGGTTTATGTGTGTACATGTGTGGAAATGTGGAAGCCAAAAGTTGACCTTGGGTGTTTTCCTCTATCTCTTCTCATCATGTTTTCTGAGTCAAGGTCTCTCACTGAGCTGGAAACTCAGTAACTGTCTTGATGGCCAAGGAGCCCTGTGGATTCTTACATCTCTGTCCCCTGACCCCGGGACAATGGGTACACGCTCGATACTCAGTCTTTTCTTTCATCTTAATGTGGGTGCTGGGGATCCAAATTCAGGTCCTCATGCTTTTCCCCGTAAGAGCTCTATGCATGGAACCATCTCCTCATTCCCTGGGGGTGACCTTTTGATTTTTCTCAATGACCTTTTGAACATTAAATCTGTTAAAACTGTAATATATTTAGAGCTGTTTTCTAGGTGGCTCCAGTGTTTCTGAGGATTTCAAAGTTAGATAAGCTACTTCTGACTCCTTTAGCATCCCTACATTCTCCCTTGTCCCCCGTTTGCACCGTCAAGTCACCAGCGATGTCACATTTTAGAGTACAATGTGAGCAGTCACCTCTTACTCTTACTGCCCCATGGTAGACTGCACCTGTCAACTTGGAGCCAAAATTAACCTTAAGCTTCCGTCACCAGATAGTGTGCCCCCGAATCATAGAAAACAACTAATACAATGTATTGTGCAACATCAAATTTATTTATTAATTAATTATTTATTTTTTTATTGATAAAAGGAGAATAAAGAAAAGAAAAAAAACCAAATTTCCACCTCCTCCCAGCCTCCCATTTCCCTCCCCCTCCTCCCACTCTTCTCCCCCTCCTCCCACCCCTCTCCCCTTCCCCCCACTCCTCTCCCCCTCCCTCTCCAGTCCAAAGAGCAGTCAGGGTTCCCTGCCCTGTGGTAAGTCCTAGGTCCTCCCCCCTCTGTCCATATCTAGGAAGGTGAACATCCAGACTGGCTAGGCTCCCACCAAGCCAGCACATTGCTTAGGATCAAAACCGCGTGCCATTGTCCTTGGCGTCTCATCAGCCCCATGTTCAGAGAGTCCAGTTTTATCCCATGCTTTTTTGGTAACAGTCCAGCTGGCCTTGGTGAGCTCCCAGTAGATCAGTTCCACTGTCTCAGTGGGTGGGTGCACCCCTCGTGGTCCCGACATCCTTGCTCATGTTCTCCCTCCTTCTGCTCCTCATTGGAACCTTGGGAGCTCAGTCCATTGCTCCAGTGTGGGTCTCTGTCCCTATTTCCATCCATCGCCAGATGAAAGTTCTAGGATGATATGCAAGATATTCGTCAGTATTGCTCTAGGGTAGGGTCATTTCAGGTTCCCTATCCTCAGCTGCCCAAGGAACTAACTGGGGACCTCAGCTTGGGCACCTGGGAGCCCCTCTAGGGTCAAGTCTCCTGCCCACCCTAAAGTGGGTCCCTTAACTAAGAATTGTGGTTCCGTGCTCCCCTATCCAACCTTCCTTAATCCCGATCCTCCTGTTTCCCCAAGTCCCCCCTCCTTCCCTTCTACCTTTTCTCTCCCCATCTCCCCTTACCCCCATCCCACCCCACCCCCAAGATCCCACTTTTCTCCCCGGCAATTTTGTCTACTTCCCTTATCCAAGAGGATAACTATATGTTTTTCCTTGGGTTCAACTTCTTACTTAGCTTCTTTAGATTCGCCTATTGTAGACTCCGTGACCCCTATTTATGGCTAGAAACCAATTATGAGTGAGTACATCCCATGTTCATCTTTTTGGGTCTGGGATACCTCACTCAGGATAGTGTTTTCTATTTTCATCCATTTGCATGCAAAATTCGAGAAGTCATTGTTTTTTATCGCAGTGTAGTACTCTAGTGTGTATATATTCCATACTTTCTTCATCCATTCTTCCATTGAAGGGCATCTAGGTTGTTTCCAGGTTCTGGCTATTACAAATAATACTGCTATGAACATAGTTGAACAAAGGCTTTTGACATGTGATAGAGCATCTCTTGGGTATATTCCCAAGAGTGGTATTGCTGGGTCCAGGGGTAGGTTGATCCCGAATTTCCTGAGAAACCGAAACACTGACTTCCACAGTGGTTGCACAAGATTGCATTCCCACCAGCAATGGATGAGGGTACCCCTTCCTCCACAGCCTCAACAGCAAAGGCTATCCTTGGTGTTTTTGACTTTAACCATTCTGACAGGTATAAGATGATATCTCAAAGTTGTTTTGATTTGCATTTCCCTGATTGCTAAGGAAATTGAGCACGACCTTAAGTGTCTTTTGGCCATTTGAACTTCTTCTGTTGAGAATTCTCTGTTCAGTTCAGTGCCCCAGTTTTTAATTGGGTTAATTAGCATTTTAAAGTCTAGTTTCTTGAGTTCTCTATATATTTTGGAGATCAGACCTTTGTCTGTTGCGGGGTTGGTGAAGATCTTCTCCCAGTCAGTAGGTTGCCTTTGTGTCTTAGTGACAGTGTCTTTTGCTTTACAGAAGCTTCTCAGTTTTAGTAGATCCCATTTATTCAATGTTGCCCTTAATGTCTGTGCTTCTGGGGTTATACCTAAGAAGCGATCACCTGTGCCCATCTGTTGTAGGGTATTTCCCACTTTCTCTTCTATCAGGTTGAGTGTTTTCGGGCTGATATTGAGGTCTTTAATCCATTTGGATTTGAGTTTTGTGCACGGTGATAGATATGGGTCTATTTTCATTCTTCTACAGGTTGACATCCAGTTGTGCCAGCACCATTTGTTGAAGATGCTTTCTTTCTTCCAATGTATACTTTTAGCTCCTTTATCAAAAATGAGGTGTTCATAGGTTTGTGGGATAAAGTCCGGGTCTTCTATACGATTCCATTGGTCGACTTCTCTGTTTTTATGCCAGTACCACCCTGTTTTCATCACTGTAGCTCTGTAATAGAGTTTGAAGTCAGGGATGGTAATGCCTCCAGAAGATCCTTTATTGTATAGGATTGTTTTGGCTATCCTGGGTTTTTTGTTTTTCCATATAAAGTTGATTATTGTCCTCTCCAGATCTGTGAAGAATTTTGATGGGATCTTGATGGGGATTGCATTGAATCTATAAATTGCCTTTGGTAGAATTGCCATTTTTACTATGTTGATCCTCCCAATCCAAGAGCAAGGGATGTCCATCCATTTTTTGGTATCCTCTTCAATTTCTTTCTTCAATGCCTTAAAGTTCTTGTCAAATAGATCTTTCACTTCCTTGGTTAGATTTACCCCAAGATATTTTATGCTGTTTGTGGCTATCGTGAATGGAGAAGCTTCTCTGATTTCCCTCTCTGCTTCCATATCCTTTGTGTATAAGAGGGCGACTGATTTTTTGGAGTTGATCTTGTATCCTGCCACATTACTAAAGCTGTTTATCAGCTGTAAAAGTTCTTTGGTGGAGTTTTGGGGGTCTCTTATGTACACTATCATATCATCTGCGAATAACGAAAGTTTAACTTCTTCCTTTCCAATTCGAATCCCCTTGATCCCATTATGTTGTCTTATTGCTATTGCTAGAACTTCCAGCACTATATTGAAGAGGTATGGCGAAAGTGGACAGCCTTGTCGTGTTCCTGAGTTAAGCGGGATGGCTTTGAGTTTCTCTCCGTTTAATTTGATGTTAGCTGTCGGCTTGCTGTATATAGCTTTTATTATATTTAGGTATGACCCTTGTATCCCTAATCTCTCCAAGACTTTTAACATAAATGGATGTTGAATTTTGTCAAATGCTTTTTCAGCATCTAATGAAATGATCATATGGTTTTTTTCTTTCAGTTTATTTATATGCTGGATTACATTGATAGATTTTCGTATGTTGAACCAGCCCTGCATCTCAGGAATGAAGCCTACTTGATCATAATGGATAATTTTTCGGATGTGTTCTTGGATTTGGTTTGCCAGTATTTTGTTGAGGATTTTTGCGTCAATATTCATGAGTGAGATTGGCCTGTAATTCTCTTTCCTGGTTGAGTCTTTGTGTGGTTTTGGTATCAGAGTAACTGTAGCTTCATAAAAGGAATTTGGTAATGACCCTTCTGTTTCTATATTGTGGAATACATTGAGGAGTATAGGTATTAGGTCTTCTTGGAAGTTCTGGTAGAATTCCGCATTGAAACCATCTGGTCCTGGGCTTTTTTTGGTAGGGAGGTTTTTGATAACAGCTTCTAGTTCTTCGCGACTGACAGGTCTGTTTAGATTGTTCACCTGGTCCTGATTTAATTTTGGTAAGTAGTATTTATCTAAAAAAGTGTCCATTTCTTTTACATTTTCCAGTTTAGTGGCATACAAGCTTTTGTAGTAAGATCTAATGACTCTCTGAATTTCCTCTGTGTTTGTGGTTATGTCCCCCTTTTCATTTCTGATCTTATTAATTTGCAAATTTTCTCTCTGCCGTTTGACTAGTTTGGATAGGGGTTTGTCAATCTTGTTGATTTTCTCCAGGAACCAGCTTCTTGATTCATTGATTCTTTGGATTGTTTTCTGTGTTTCTATTTTGTTGATTTCAGCCCTCAGTTTGATTATTTCCAGTCTTCTACTCCTCCTAGGTGAGTCTGCTTCTTTTTTTTCTAGAGCTTTCAGGTGGGCTGTTAAGTCTCCAATATGTGCTTTCTCTGTTTTCTTTAAGTGGGCACTTAGTGCTATGAACTTTCCTCTTAGGACTGCTTTCATGGTGTCCCATAAGTTCGAGTATGTTGTTTCTTTATTTTCATTGAATTCAAGGAAGACTTTAATTTCTTTCTTTATTTCTTCCTTAATCCAGGTATGGTTCAGTAGTTGACTGTTCAGTTTCCATGAGTTTGTAGGCTTTCTGGGGGTAACATTGTTGTTGAATTCTAACTTTAATCCATGGTGGTCTGATAAGACACAGGTGGTTAGTAATATTTTTTTGTAGCTGTGTAAGTTAGCTTTGTTACCGAGTATGTAGTCGATTTTCGAGAAGGTTCCATGAGCTGCAGAGAAGAAGGTGTATTCTTTCCTCTTTGGGTGGAATATTCTATAGATGTCTGTTAAGTCCATTTGCTTCATTACCTCCATTAATTTTCTAATTTCTCTGTTAGGTTTCTGTCTGATTGACCTGTCCATTGGTGAGAGAGGAGTGTTGAAGTCTCCTACTATTAGTGTGTGCGGTTTGATGGCTGCCTTGAATTTTAGCAAAGTTTCTTTTACGTACGTGGGTGCTTTTATATTAGGGGCATAGATATTCAGGATTGAGACTTCTTCCTGATGAATTGTTCCTGTTATGAGTATAAAATGTCCCTCTCCATCTCTTCTGATTGATTTAAGTTTGAAGTCAACTTTGTTAGAAATTAGTATGGCCACACCTGCTTGTTTCTTAGGTCCATTTGCTTGATAAGCCTTTTCCCAGCCCCTTACTCTGAGTAGGTGCCTGTCTTTGTGGTTGAGGTGTGTTTCTTGTAGACAGCAGAATGTTGGATCCTGTTTTCGTATCCAATCTCTTAGCCTGTGCCTTTTTATAGGTGAGTTGAGCCCATTGACATTAAGTGATATTAATGACCAGTGGTTGTTAACTCCGGTCACTTTTTTAGTAGTAGGGTTTGTGTGTTTCCCTTCTTTGAGTTGCGCTGGTGAAGGGTCTCTAGATGTCTGAGTTATTGAGGTCTTTGTTGGACTCCTTGGTTAGTGATTTTCCTTCTATTATTTTCTGTAAGGCTGGATTTGTGGCTACGTATTGCTTAAATTTGTTTTTATCCTGGAAAATTTTGTTTTCTCCATTTATAGTGAACGAAAGCTTGGCTGGATATAGTAGTCTGGGCTTGCATCCATGGTCTCTTAGTTTTTGCAGTACATCTATCCAGGACCTTCTGGCTTTCATGGTTTCCATGGAGAAGTCAGGTGTAAGTCTGATAGGTTTACCTTTATACGTAAGTTGGCCCCCTTCCTTTGCGGCTCTTAATTTTCTTTCTTTATTCTGTATATTTTGTGTTTTGTTTATTATATGGCGGGATGTTTTTTTTTTTGATCCAGCCTATTTGGGGTTCTGTATGCCTCTTGAACCTTCATAGGTACATCCTTCTTCAGGTTGGGAAAGTTTTCTTCTATAATTTTGTTAAGTATATTTTCTGGACCGTTGAGCTGCACTTCTTCTCCTTCTTCTACTCCAATTATTCTTAGGTTTGGTCTTTTTATTGTGTCCCATATTTCCTGAATGTTTTGTGATGAGAGTTTGTTGGACTTGCTGTTTTTTTTTTGGTCAGTGCATTTATTTTCTCTATGTTATCCTCAGAATCTGAGATTCTTTCTTCTATCTCTTGTATTCTGCTGGTTATGCTTGTTTCTGAAGTCTCTATTCGTTTACCTAGATTTTCCATGTCCAGCCGGCCCTCTGTTTGTGTTTTCTTCTTTGCCTCCATTTCTGTTTTCAAGTCATGAACTGTTTCCATTATCTGCTTGATTGTTTTTCCTTGCTTTCCTAGGGTGTCATTCACTGATTTACTCAATTCCTTGAACTTTCTGTTATACTTCTCATCCATTTCTATGAGGGCGTTTTTTATATGCTGTTTAAGGGTGTCAATCACTGTCATGAAGTCAGTTTTTTCTCCTTCTTCTTGATTAAGGTGTTCATGTCCTCCTGTTGTGAGGTCGCTGGCTTCTGGTGGTTTCATGTTGTTTTTCAGATTGTTGGGTGAATTCTTGCATTGGCGTCTCCCCATCTCTTCCTCCCAATATTCTCCTATGGATCTTCTTTTACAGGATCAGATCTTCTTGCCTACTGATGTACCTTCCCAGTGATGTCACTCCCCAGTGATGTTTCTCCTGGAGTCCAGTTCAGATCTCCCACCCTGCTTGCTGCAGGCAGGCTATGGGGACAAAGGAGCTACCGAGCTCCCCTTTACCCTCCGCTTTGGGTTAGGACCCAGCGCTCAAGCAGGCAGAGCAGGGAGGCGCTCTGCCACCAAGGAAGGGAGGGGGAGAGAAACAGGGGATGGGGGGATCTGGATGTAAGCTGGATGGGATAGGAAGAGAGAGGAGGTACCAGGCAGTATAGTCCCGTAGATTGATCAGGAAGTGTAGGCGCCATCAAATTTAATAATAAAATTTTATTAATAGAAATTTAATAAAAAATTTAAAAATATTTTGACAGGATTTCTCTTTATAATCATGCTTGGCCTGCAACTCACAAAGTAGAAATCAGACTAGCCAGGAAATCACTAAAATCTTCCTGCCTCTGCCTCCCCAGTGCTGTGTACCATCACACCCAGCTACATTAACCATTTACAGGATACAGTTCCTTAATACTGAGTACATTCATCACTTCATATGTTGTAGGAGGTTGCTTGTCTGTTCCCAGATTCTCAGCCCCAAAATAATCACACAGAAATCATATTATTTGCAATACTGTTTGGACAATTGCTTAAACATATTTCTGGATGACTTAATTAACCCATCTTCATAAATCTGTGTATCGCCATGAGGCAGTGGCTTATTGGGTCTGTCCGGTGTCTTTCTCCCATGGGGCTACATGGCTTCTCACTGAGTCTGCCTTCTTTCTCCCAGCATTCAGTATAGTTTTCATCCCATAGTTCTACTTTTCCCTATCAACAGGCCAAAGCAGTTTCTTCATTCATTAACCAATAAAAGCAACCCATACAGAGAAGGACCACCCACACCATTTCCCCTTTTCTGCTTGAATAAAAAGGAAGGTTTTTAACTTTAACATAGTAAAATTACATATAACAAAAGAGGTATCAAGCAAGAATTACAGTTACAATATTTATATTTACTTTTATCGTTTATATTTAACTAAGGAAAACTATAACTATTCTTTAAATCTATCAAAGACTCCAGAAGGATATATAATATTACCTAAGTAAACAGGAAGTGCATTGTAAGCAACTTCCAAAACTCTAGAATTGACAGAAACATATCACTGACTGGACAATCACCCAAAGTTCTTCTGTACCATTGGGATATCCATCTTCAGCCTACAAATCCATAGTATCTAGCCAACTTTTCCATAAAGTAGGAAATTTCAAAGACAGTTTTGTTATATTGGCAGTTAGTCAATGACCATCTTCTGTGTCCTACAGAATGTCTTGCAGACTCTTTAATGAAGCAGGAACCCTGAAGGACTGTTTCACCTTTCTTAGGCAACTTTAGCAGTTATTTCTCTATGGGTCCTGAGTGTTCAATTCACACAGCATAACATCAAGCAGTCCAGGCAAGAGCAGTTTATTGACCAAATGGCTAACAAACTCCATAAGGAGCCTCCTTGTGGCCCATATTCTTCTTGAAGTAATTGGTGCTGCCAGGAGCAGATATGTCTCATTGTCATGAAAAGTCCTAATTGGCCAAGCAGAAAGTATAGGTGGGAAAACCAGACAGGAAGTAGAAATGATGTAATGAGAACAGGTGAATTCTGGGAAGGAGGAAGTTCATTCCTCCCAATCCTGCCCAGACCACCAAAGCAGCAGGATGTGATCTGCCCCACTGAAAAAAGGTACTGAGCCACATGGCTAACATAGATTCAGAAAAATGGGCTAATCAAGATGTGAGAGTTAGCCAGTGAGAGGCTAGAGCTAATGGGCCAATCAGCTTATAATTTATGGAGACCTATGTGTAATTTTCTTTGGGGCTAAACACTTGTGGGGTACCGGGTGGGACAAAAACGCCAAAAACAAGCAGGTCCTCTCTCATGTTACAGTTATTAAAGCATATTAAATGCCATATTCTGAAGGTCTCTGAAAGATTTGAAGGATACCTATCTAACTGAAATATATCTCTTTATATTTAGGAAACCTAACATGACTACAAGCTTGAATATTATAGATGATTATTTATTAACCTATATTTATTAATTATACTTTACATTTTACGTGAGCTGCACAATCACAATACTTTAAGATCAGAAATACATATACACAGCATAACAAAATTAACCTTAAATTTGTATCAATAAACCAAGATTTATAGCAATACAAAACATCCATCTCTATAGCATATCCCCCTTTAAATGTAAACAAACATTTATAAATAATATTTGGGAAATTGGGCATAGTTTTCTCCAAACTGCTTCCTGCTTTTTGTTGGAGGAAGTATTTGGGGGGGGGTGTTCATAGTGACATTTCAGGGGGTCTTGGCCCATCAAACAATATTAGTCTGGAAGGATCCACAGGTTCTCACCCTCTGTGGAAACAAAAGAAGACCCTCTCTTCCAAAGCAACATATCTTTAGACCCATATTAGGAAATCAGGATACCTTTAAAGTATATATGTTGTCTTAGCTTAGCAGTTCCCAGAATCAAATGTCTCTCTGCAGTTTAAAAAGTCAAAGAAAGCACAATAATATACATAATCCAGACTGTGTATTTTCCATCTTTACTTGTCTTATTTTTCTTTACTCTTTTTAATCTATGACTGTCTGTACTCTGTCTCTTTAAAGGCTTTGTTTTTTTAATGATTTACTTCATTTTATAACTCTCTATACTCTTTTTCTTCTCTCCCCCAAGCCTACGAACCATATATCCAACACCGTGACCCATTTAGAGATCTTTTTTTTTTTATCAGAATCTGTCTTTATTGTGTATCTGTAATTATTTTCTGACCAGAAATGTTTCTTAAAATGCTAAGCCACTGCCTGACTAGTACTAAGGCTCCATCTGCTTTGCCTTTTGGTTCCACCCAGTCTATCATGGTAGAGGACCATTCACTGCCTCTGAGACTGCTGGGTAGGAGCAGTCCTCACCACCTCAATTCTGATAACCAAACTGGACCATGCTGCCACCAAGTAATTTGTAGTATGCTATCCACAAACCCCATTTAAATGTTCGGACGTCTGAAAGAGCCAGAGTTCATGGTGGTAGCATGGCCCAGAAAACAGCTGTTTTGAAACCGTACTTTTTTTTCTTGCTACCGCAGATTCAGGAAAACCTCTCTTAAAAGAACCACAGTCTTAAGCCATGGTTAACTCTGTTCTTTTGTGTCTAGAATTCCTTTTCAAGCTTTCTCAGGTTTTTATGTGGAAGTAGTTACCCTTGTTGATGTGCCAACTTGTTGTAGGAGATTGCTTGTTTGTTTCCGGCTTCTCAGTCCCGAAATAATCACACGGAAACCATATCATTTGCAATACTGTTTGGACAATAGCATAAGCATATTTCTGGCGAACTCATGTCTTAAATTAACTCATCTCCACTAACCTGTGTATCTCCATGAGACTGTGGCTTACCAGGTAAAGTTCTGGTGTCTGTCTCTGGTGGGGCTACATGGCTTCTCCTGACTCTGTCTCCTTTCTCCCAGCATTCAGTATAGTTTGCCCCGCCTATTTCTACTCTTCCCTATCAACAGGCCACGGCAGTTTCTTTATTAATTGGCCAATAAAAGAAACACATATACAGAAGTACCTCCCACACCATTCATATCCATAACAACCACACATTTCCAGGAATTTTTCATCTCTTCAACATAATCTCTGTGCCCATCAAACTGAACTTCCAAATTTCTTTTTCTGGCAGCCAGTGGTAATCTCTGTTTTATTTTCTTAAATGTTTTTATTAGCATATATTAATTAAATGTAGTAATAGGTTTTATTGTGACATTTTTTCTTCTTTTCCTTCCTTTCTTTTCTTTTCTTTATTTTTTTCTTTAAAACAGGGTTTCTTTATGTAGCCCTGGCTGCCCTAGAACTCACAGAGATCCACCTGCCTCTTCTTCCCAAGTGCTGGTTATTATGACATTTTCATAGATGCATACATTTTGGTCATATTCACATCCTGCTACCCTCTCTTGTCCCTTACATTTCTTCTGATCCCTTTTTCTTAACCATACTCCTTCTCACTTTGTTTTCAGGCTTTTCTTCCTCTTCGGTGGCTAAAGGAGCTTAATTAGAATTTCTCACAGGAGCACGGTTTGTTTACAGGAAAGTGGGCACCTTACCAATAGCTAAAATACTGAAGAGACCATCTCTCCCATCCTTAGCAACCACTAACTGGTGATCCTGTGGGGAGGGAAGGGACCACTACTCATGAGCCCCTCCCCTCCTGTGTAGATCCTGTTAGTAAGTCACAGCTTCTGAGAGGGAGTTCAAGAGTGTAACAGCTAACCTGAAGTGATGACTCAGCTGTTGAAAGTACACACTGCTCTTCCAGAAGACCATAATTCAATTCCTAGCACCCTCATCAGGTGATCCACAAGTGCGTATAACTCCAGCTCCAGGAGATCTGATATACTCTTCTGACCTCTGCAGTACATGGAAATATGTGTACATATAAAGTTAAATAAATCTAAAGTAAAAAGGAATTGATCAGCTATATCATGCCCCTAGACCATGTTCCGGAACATTCCAGGTTTCCCTCCAGCACCTACATTCTTTCCACTGCCTCACCCATGTTCTCTTTGCCTTGTAGGGATGATATAGATGTCTCATTTATGACTGGGCATTCAACAGTCATTTATTTTAATCACCTTGATCAGTTATGAGTTTCTGAAGTTATTGCTGATGACTGACAAGAGAAGTTTCCCTGACTGAAGATGGCAGCAAAAATAATCACTGGAGTCCATCTTACACTTCCTGCATCCCTTCCTTGACTTCTAAAAACCTGTCTTGTCGATGAGAACTCTTCTCTGTTCTAATTTCTATCTATATGAATTTTTTTTTGTTTTTTCGAGACAGGGTTTCTCCGTAGCTTTGGTGCCTGTCCCGGAACTAGCTCTTGTAGACCAGGCTGGCCTCGAACTCCCAGAGATCCGCCTGCCTCTGCCTCCCGAGTGCTGGGATTAAAGGCGTGCGCCACTACCGCCTGGCTATCTATATGAGTTTATAGATATATAAAGCTTATATATCTGTTATACTGTAATAACATTTGAGGAAAGAGAATTTTAAGGTATTTCTGTTGTCTGGCTTATTCTACTTTGCATAATGTCTTCTATATTCAATCATACATTAGAATTTCAGAGGAGGAATATACTACTGAAAGTAAGACACATAAAAAAACCAACCATTCATCGGTCTACCTCAAAATCCAGGTGTAACACATTTAGACGAGATACATTAGTACAAGGGTGGCACAAAACTTGGGGGAGTAACTAACAAAGACCTAATGTGACTTAAGACCCCATGAGATGGAACCCATACCCAACACTGTTTGGGTGGCCAAGAACCAGAGACTAGACAGCCCATGGATCTAGGGGAAAACCAAATATTGTTCTAATAAAGGCATATAGCAATAATATGACTCCCAATGGCAATCTGCTATACTTATGTATCAGGGCCTTGTGCAGTCATTGTTAGAGAAGCTTCCTCCTGCAGTAGATGGGAACAAATAGACTTACAGACAGACATTATGCAGTGAGAGACCTTGGACCACTCAGTCCTAAATGGGGTGTCTCCATCAAATCCCTCTCCTTGGTACTTAGAGAACCTTTCAGAAAAGAAGGCAGAAAGAGTGTGAGAGCCAGAGGGGACGGAGGACACCAAGATAACCAGGACCTCTAAACATAGGACAACTAACTCACCTACAAACTCACAGAGACTGAGGCAGCAGGCAAAGGGCCTGCACAGCTCTACCCCAGATGGGGTCCTGAAGCTTAAAGGAGAAGTGGACACACACTACTATCCATAACCCAGACACTAGCTCTAATTTATAACAACTTGCAAATGAAAACTTAGTTTTTTTTCCCAAGAGAGTCTCACTGGGGAAACAAACTACTCTTAAGGACAGGCTGTATACTCAGCAGCAGATGGGCCACAGAAAATGAACTCAGTGGCATCTTTGGATACCCCTTGTCTCATGAGGTCCTGTCAGGGCTTTTAGTTTTTTAATTTATTTTTGTTCTTATTTTTTATTTTTACTTATATTAATTAATTATTATTTTTCAAAAATATATTTAAGCTTAATACAAATTTTATAAAAAGAAAATGTGAAAAAATACTCCCATATTCTAAAAGCAGTTATTCTTCCCAAATAAGGCCAGCTAGGCTAGATTGTTTGTTTGTTTGTTGTTTTGTTTTCTTTCTTTCTTTCTTCTCTAGTGGGGTAAACTAGCTGGACGATGCACAGCTTGCGTTCTCTTAGCAACAATGAAGAGAACGTAAACAAAGATGAAAATGTACAATAGAATGTATTGAAAAGATATACAATTAATATACACACATCACCTGTTGCTTTGATTGATGCTCGTTTTATACAACATACAAAATGGGAATTACAGCAGATGTAGCAATAACAGACAGCATGACTGGTCCTGCTTTCTCTCACACTGCCTATGTTTCATGCATATATAAAAACATAGAGCTCCAGCATATAAATAATATATACATGCTCCATCCACAGGCTCACACGTCCTCACCGTGCACCTTGCTTTTGAGTCCTTGCTTGTGAGACATATATCTTTTCACAAATATGTGTGAGTAGGGGATGATTCAGGAGAGTAGGTCCTCTAGATAAACAGAACTTACAGAATTAAAAAACATACACAAGGGAGATTTATTTGTACTATTTATTTATTTACTTATTTATTTATTTTGATACAAGGTCTCCCAATGTAACTCTGGCTGCCTAGAACTTACCATGTAGAGTAAGCTCAAAGTCATAGAAGTCTATGTGCTTCTGTCTTCTGAGTGTAGGGATTAAAGGCATGTGCCAACATACCATGCTAGAAACATTTTTAACATATCAACAGATATAGAATTGAATAAAAACAGGTAGCAAGCATCCATGCTCTTGCTATACAAGCTGATTTTGAGATGAAAAGTGACTTTCTAAAGAAACAAAGGTTTAGAAGTCGAAAAGTCATTCTGTTCCTCTATTAGTTTTCTTTCATTTTCTCTGACTGCAGAGAAAATTGCTCTTATGGGTATGGTGTTTCTGGTTAATATTTTCATCTATTAATGCCCACAGAGTTGCAGAATTATTGACAAGAACATGGACCTTGATGTGCAGATGTGAATCTTTGCTCTTCTACTTACTACTTATTTCATCAAGGAAAAATATTTAACCCCTTTGTGTACCAGTTTTCTTGTCTGTAACAAGAGATTACCATGTCCTCCTCTAAAGGCAGGTTGTGTTTAACAGAAAGATTCCTTGGAGAAAACATCTGTCAGAAAAACAAGATAATGGGCCTTATGGTTACTACATACAGCATGATAGATTGCTCTAGAACTGAATTGCATGCCATAATACACACTTACTAGCCCAGGCTTCTGTAGAATATGGGGATTGGCTCAGCTGGGCTCCTAGGCTTCAAAGTCTCTCACAAGGCTCCAAGGAGAGCTTGTTTGAAGGTTCTAGCAAGGGAGCACAGCTACTGGCATACCCTTAACTCCAGAGTGACTCTCTTGAGGCTGGAGTGATGCTCACTGCTGAATAGGGCATACTGCTTTTGCTGAGTACCCAAGTTTAGTGTCCAGAACCCACACTGGGCTATTGGCTCATAATCTCCCATAGCTCCCATTTCAGGGATGTGATACTCTCTTATTGTCTCTACAGACACCTGAACCCATGTGTATGTACCTACATGTACACATATATACACATAATTAGAAAAAATAAAATCCTCTTTGAGAAGGTCATTCTCCTCTATGAAGCACAGTTTTAGGAGGTTTATACATGGAGTGGTGAAAGAAGAAGACATCTACCCATCCAGCTGACTCAACCCTTAATGATCAACGAGTAACAGTTATCATAGTAGATCATCCTCATGTCCAAGTTCTCAATGTCAGCCAGAGCTGTGATATCATTTTCTGATCAAACTTGACTTAAGTAATATATACATCCAATTTTACTCACCAGTCTACTGTCAGGATTCAGTCAGTAACTGTTAGGTTGTTGGATGAAGGCTTTGGTTCCTTACTGGATGTTGCCCAACATCACCCCATAGTTTCTTCCAACATGATCCTCTAATGGAGATAAGCTTGTGATATAAGAGCTGTCTTCCCTCACAGCAAAGGAGAAAGATATAGTGTTCAAGTTTGAAGTCATGGTGACCTTTTGCTTTTGTTTAACTCTCTGATATTTAAGGAGAATAGAGCTATGCGTGAAGGATTTCCCACATTCACTGTCTATGCAACATCTTTCTCCAGGAGGGTGCTCTGATGTTGAAGGCTTCCTTGTATTTGCAATTGAGGCAGGGTCTCACCTGTCCTAGGCTGGCCTCAGACTCACTACACAGCCACGGATGACCTTGAACTTAGGCTTTTTGTCTCTGATTTCTGAGTGCTGGGATCACAGGTGTATACCACCACACAGCTAGTGTATGTGGTGCTGGACTTACTTAGGACTTTAAGCATGTTAGGCAGGCGCTCAACCAGCTATGCTATATCCACAATCCCTAAGTTGGTTTCTTCTAATGTATTTGTGGGCTTCTGCTTTTGTAATTTATTATTGGCAATGACATCCAATATCTTTGCTGTGTTTTATTAGCTGGAGGCAAGACTCTAGGCCCAATCAACTTCACAAGGAAGAAGATAGGCAAGGATATGAGTACCAGGTGGTGGAGATCACTGGATTCCATCTCAGATACTGCCAGCTACAAGCTGAAAGGTTTGGGAAGGCTTGTCTGTGTGTGTGATCTACTTAGGTCTCTTAGTGGGGATGAAGAAGAGTTGGATAGCACGGTTACAGACTACAGCAATGTATTTGTTCTTTGTGCCTTGACCAGGCTTGGCAAATACTCCACCATGAGCCACAACCCTGGCCCCACAGCACAGTTTTAAGAATGTTTTAGCTAGGATAACAGTTAGTCCTTACACCAACATCACCCATCAGAGGAATCCCCATAAAACAGGAAGAGACTTGCCTTCAGACTCCTATCTTACTCATCCCTGACTGAGAGCAGCAAATGGTAAATGTGGCTTCAGAGTGAATGAGATGCTGGTTCCCAGCTGGTTCTAAGAGCTGGGCTGCCCAGTCAGCTCCATCCTCAGCAGCAGGTATAAGTGGTACATTCTGCTGGACTGCACTGAATAAAGATGATGTGTTCCTCACATGACTGGAGAATTAAATGGATTATAGGAAGACCACATGTGCCTTATGTACAATGAGCTCCATATAAACTCATTATCTATATTGCCTCAAAATTGTTGTAGTGCTTTGTTGTTGTTGCAGCAAGATTTTTTGTTTTCTTTTAAATGAGACAGAATTGCATACAGACTAGGCTGACCTCAAACTTGTGTCCTCAAGACCATCCTTGGATTTCTGATGCTCCAGTTCCTGCCTTCCATGGGCTGGGATTACAGGGAGGTGCTTTAATGTCTGATGTGTGTGATTCTGGGAGAATTTAATCTAGGACTCCATGCATACTAGGTAAGCACTATGACTGAGTTACATTCCCAACTCCCCTTTTTTGGAGTTTTTCTTTAAAAAAAAACAACAACAACAAAACAGGGTCTCACTATGTAACTCAGGTTATCTTTGAACTTGCTACACTCCTCCTGCCTCAACTTCCTAATAGTTGGAATTGTCAGTGTGACATAAGGCTTGGTTCTATTGTTGCTTTTTATTTGTTTATAAAAGTTTTACATATTCTTTTCTATTCCTAGATGCCTTATAGGTTTATTATAATTGTAAATGATATCTTAATTTTATAACATTTTCTAATGTAGAGAAACAATTTTGATTTCTAAAAATTAATGGTTCGTGCAGTAACCATGCTGAATCAATTTTATTAGTTTCTCTAATGATTTTGTTATTTTTCTAAGTAGGAATACACATTATCTTTAATAATGACAGTTTTTTCTCTTATTTTTTAATTTTTATATATTTTTGTGTCTTTCATTTTTTTCTGTCCTTTTTTCCTTTCCCTTGTTCTTTGACAGCAGAGTCTCATTTATCTTTGGCTGACCTCTGAACTCAGCATGTAACTTAGGATGACCCTAAACTTCTAATCCTCTGGCTTTCACCTCCCAAGTCTGGAATCAGAGGTGTGCATCATCAAATTCAGTTTTATGTGGCCCTAGGGGATCAAATCTAGGGCTTCATGCATGCTAAGCAAGCTTTCCATACAAACTCCAGCCCCCACATCTCAGTTCTCTTCTTCTTCTTCTTCTTCTTCTTCTTCTTCTTCTTCTTCTTCTTCTTCTTCTTCTTCTTCTTCTTCTTCTTCTTCTTCTTCTTCAGGTTTTTCAAGACAGGGTTTCTCTGTGTAACAACCCAAGTTGTCCTTTAACTAGCTCTATAGACCAGGCTGACCTCGAACTCAGAGATCTGCCTACCTCTGCCTCCCAAGTGCTGGAACTAAAGACATGCACCATCACTGCCTGACTCACATCTCATTTCTTTTTTTTTTTTTTGCTTCCATTGGAATGTCTAGGACCAATAGGATGGACTGTGTTAAACACAAATAAAAATGAGGATTCTTTCCTAGTGTTTGATCCTTCCACAATGCATTCATCAAATGCTACTGTAAGTTGGTTTCTAACCTTTAAGAGACTTGTCATTTATTCTTAACTTATTGCTTGAACTATGAGCAGCAGTAAAAAAAAATTATCAAATGCTTTGTTCTGTATTGATTCACATAATTGGACTTTTTTCATCTTCAGTCTTCTAAAGTGGGAAATCACCGTTTTCTCTGATGTTGAATTACTCTTGCTTTGAAAAGATAATTCCAGCCAGATCATGATATATTACTTTTTAATAACCCAATTAGACAGCAAATCACTAATGTTGTATTTAGGTACAGAGTAAAAGGGACCTATCATTTTCCTCCTTCAACCATCATTCTTTGGTTGTAGACTCCGTATTAATTTAGCCCCATGCATTTTCTTTCTTTGCACCTGTTACCTGTTCATGATGGCAATCCCTCTGAAAAAGAGTAAGGACTACCACCCAAATTAGCCAAATTTACAGTAGGCTTTATTATATGTGCACAAAATAGTCAGTCCAGTGGCTGCCTCTTCTTAAATGTGGGACTGGAGAGGTCATCCCCAAACACAGGAGAAGTGGGGTTTATAGTCCCGAGACTGTAAAGCAAAGGGCCTTCCAAGGGTTGAGGAATTTTAATTATGTAGGAACTTCAAAGAAAATATAAAAATTATTTGGCAGAACATCTTATCTTATGATGGTGCAGTTCAGGGTATAGAGTGTAGAGCATGGCAAATTCCAGAAACTTAAGTTTTATATTAACCAAAATGAGCTTATTTTGACCTTATGGCAAGATGTCTTCTGATCTTCAAATGGAGTCAGGCTGGCTCATCAGTGACTAGCTTCATTTCTGTTGGATTGTGTGGCCTGTCAGGACCTGTCTCCTAGAAGGGACTTAGTATGTGTTGTGTCAAGTTGAAGAGGTCTGTGTCTGAGTTACCAGAAGTGCCCCAGCATCTCACTGGTGTCTCCCTTCTTGTTATCCCTCCCCGTTCTTCTGCCAGCTCCCATAGATCACAGCAAGAAGGGGACACAGGCTCTGCATCGGGCCTTTTCATTTTCTCTGTTGTGTCTATCAAGATCAGGGCTTGTCAATCATGATGAAATCTAATTAATAAAGTTTTAAATTTATGGTTTGTACTTTGTGCTCTCAAGAAATCTTTATCTATTCCAAGATCACAAATTATGTCCCTATGTTTCCTTCTGAAAGTTTTTGTCATGAGATTTACTTATGATGTATACGGCTATGTAAGCTTTCAGCTCTTGTCTTAGTTTCTTTCCCTGCTGCTGTCATATAAATCTCCTGACAGGAGCAACTTAAGACAGGAAGGGCTTTTGGTGCTTCACTATTCAATGAATTATAGTCGATGATAGCAGAAAGGTGAAGGCAGCGTGGGTTTGAAGGAGCTGATCAAGTCATATCCAAAATCAGAAAACAGAGGAGCGAATGTATGGTGCTTCTCAATTCTCTTTCTGCATTTCAGAAATTATATTTTACTTATTTGTGTGCACATGTGAACGTGTGCAGGTGCATGAATGCATGTGTGTGCACCTTTGTAACTGTCCTAGTTAAGGTTTCTACTGCTGTGAAGAGACATCATGACCACAGAAACTTTTATAAGGAAAACCATTTAATTGGGGCTGATGTACATTTTCAGAGGTCCAGTCCATTATTATCATGGCAGGAAACATGATAGCATGCAGCCAGACACATGGAGAAGGAGCTGAGAGTTCTACTTCTTGATCTGCAGGCAAGAGAAGGAGACTGTGTCACACTGAGCGTGGTCTGAGCAGATATGAGATCTCAGAGCTCACCTCCACAGTAACACACTTCCTCTAATGAGACCACACTTCCTAATAGTGCCACTTTCTATGGGACAAGCCTTCCAACACATGAGTATATGGGGACCCGTCCTATTTAAACCACCACATTCCACTCCCTGGCCCCCATAGGTTTGTAGTCATTCAGAAATGTATTGAGTCCAACTTCAAAAGTCCCAATAGTCTATAACAGTCTCAAAATTGTTTAAAAATACAAAGTTCAAAATCTCTTAACTGCAATCCCTATAAAAAAAAATCAGGTCCCCTTCTTCCATCATATAATGGCACAGAATACACATTGCCATTCCAAACATAGGGCAGAGAGCATGGTGAGGAAATAGTGGACCGAAGCACAGCTGAAAACCAGCTGGGCAAGCTCCAAACTCTGCATCTCCATGTCTGATGTCAAAATGCTCTTCAGATCCTCCAGCTCCTTTCAGTTTTGTTGACTGTGACACACTTCTTTCTCTTAGGCTGTATGCACTCCCCGCTAGTAGCCTTCCTCAGCAAGTATCTCATGGCTCTGGAATCTCTAACATTTTGAGGTCTCTAAGGCAACTCAGATTTCACCTTTATAGCGTCATACCATGGTCTCTTTAGGCCTCCATGCATAGACACCCCTGACACATGCCTGGCTTCAACAGTTATCCTTAGTCACAAAGGGAAATTCCATGGCCCCTTTCTTCTATCCTTGTCTCTAAAGCCAGAACCACAACTTGAAGTTGCCAAGTTCTGCTGCTTGCTGGGGCTGGAGCATGGCCCCCTCGTTTAATTGCAACTTCATTAGCTTTCTGTTTCTGATGGTTTCCTTTGCTGCCTAAATTTGACTATCTAGAACTTGCTGGCCTTGAATTTGGACATCTATTACCCTCGGCTTTAGGGGTGCTGGGATTAAACGTGTGCACCACCACACTCTGCCCTAAGCTTTCTTTAATTCTTGTTCACAAGCTGGATATGTTAGTTGGGTGGAATCTTGCCCTGATGTCACCAATCCCTTTATATCGTTTAATACCAGGTTTTCCTTTAATCTTCTTATCTCCTTGAACAAAGAATTTCATTCCGCCTCACTTCCTGGTGCCCCTTTTATCCTAAAATTGTACATTTTGTATTTTCCCTGCTTGGTTTGCTCCTTTTCATTATAGATCTTCATAAGAGTGAATGCTAATAACTACACAATAGATAGTCTGTGCTTGGCTGTTTTGAGATTCCCTTGGTCAATGGAATGAATCCAAAACTCTTTACTTTAGCCTCAGGTAGACTTTTTGGACAAGGGCCAAAAGCAGCTACATTCTTCACTAAAATCCTTTAAGATCAATCCCTAGGCCACATACTAATATTTTTCTCCTCTGAAACCTCTTGAACCAGGCCACCACACTTAAAATCACTCTCAGTACAATTGTCTTCCAAGCTCCTATTGGGATGGCCCATTAAGCCCCACTTAAAGCTTCCAACTGCTTTTCTAATCCATAGTCCCAAAGTCCATATTCTTCCACACAAAGACGTGGTCTGGCCTATCACAGCAATACCTTAGTCCTGGTACCAACCTCTGTCTTAGTTTGGATTTCTATTGCTGTGAAGAGACACCATAACTACAGCAATTGTTATAAAGGAAACATGTAATTGGGACTGGCTTACAGGTTCAGAGGTTTAGCCCATTCATTGTGGGAAACATGGCAGCATGCAGACAGACATGGTGCTGGAGGGGCAGCTGGGATTTCTACATCTTGATCTTCATGTAGCGGAAAGAGACTGTATCACACTGGGCATGGTTTGAGCACACATGAGACCTCAAAGCCTGCCTCCACAGTGACACACTTCCTCCAACAAGGCCACAACTCCTAATAGTGCCTCTCCCGATGGGCTGAGCAGAGCATTCAAACACATGAGTCTGTGGGGGCCATTCCTATTCAAAACACCACAGTAACCATGTTCATCGAAGGTCAGAAGACTTTTGTGTTCTTGGGGTTCAAATCCAGGTCATCAGGCCTGGTGGTGGGCATCTTCATTTGCTAGATCAACTCACTGGCCCTCATTCTCCATTTTAACAGTCCAGTATCTCCCAAGAATAATGCTGCCCAACAGGGGCTAGCTCTTTCACCTATAGATAACCTCCCATAGGCATATCCAGAGGTCTCTTAGAGTCTATAAAGAGCTCACCTGTGCACACAGGCAAGGTGCTCCTGCACGTACCCACAGAGGCCAGAAACTGATGTTAGTTGTCTCCTATTGAGCTCTACATTATGTTTTGAGACATTTTTACTGAACCTGTGGTTTGCTGTTTCAGCTAGACTGGCTAGCCAGCAAGTCCCCAGGATCCTCCCCTTTGGGCACCTCCATCCAGAATACTGAAGTTATAGGCGTGGACTACCACAGCTGTATCCTGTGGGTTTAAACTTGGGTCCTCAGTTTTGTACAGACTACACATCACTCGCTGGGCCATGACCTCAACTGTCCCTATCTTTCTCATGAGTCTCAAACCAGATTTGTTCTTCTCTCACCAAGCCTTGCAGAGTTTGAGGTTATGGAAAATTGAGAGAAAAGATGATAAAGTGAAGATTGTGTGTTGACTGACCCCATCTGAACAATAACTCTGACCTTCCTAGCCAATATTCTCCCTGTAGCAGGATCTGCATGACATCCACCTGACATACTTGTGGTTTCTGAGTTATGAATTCCAGTTAGAATGTCTACCACACAAATCTTTCTCTAGTGAGAAAATCCTGGCAAGAAACAGACACGGCTCTGCAGAAATATGTCACCATTACAGAAAAGAATCGGAATATTTAAGCCAGTTATAAAGAATGGGGAGGGAAGGCACAGGAATATGTCACCATTGTAGAGAAGATAGATGGAAAGAAAACAGTGATTGGCAGCCAGGAATGGAGCTTCCCATATGTAAAGCCCGTATCTGGAATTGGAAGATCAGGAGTTCTAGGTCATCACCTTCTACTACAGAGTGACCTTGAGGCCAGCCTGGGCTACTAAGACCCTACTCCAGAATAAATACAAACAAAAATAGTGAATAGGGGACTGGCAATGGTTCAAGAGCTATCCAGGAAGTCCTAGGCTTGAAAATCAGCACTGGGAAAAGTGAATGGTACCATGCCCTGCCTTAGAAGATTGGTCTCACAATGCTCTCTTCCCCTGTGGTGCCTACAGCTGTAATAAATAACCCAGAAACTGTTATTTGATGGTTCAGGATGCTTTTCCTTCTATGCACAGACGACAGAGTCTATGAGTATTACAGAGGAGCAGCCTAGCTGAATGTTAATAACAATTCTACCACTCTGATTGTCGTACTAGAGCATTAGGGCTAAGGCAAGGAACTATACTTTTTAGGGTTATTTTTTTTTTAATTTTATGTGTTGTTTCTCAAAGCAGACTCAACTTTAAAACTAGCGTTTCAAACATCAAATACAACGATCCGAAGACACACGCGCATGCTCAGTGCTTGCAGGTGAGGGCAAACACAGAGGCAGATTGTTTTCCTTCGTGAGAACTGAAATCAAAGCTACTGCACCCTCAGGCACTGTAAGTTCCACATTAGCCCAGCTCATTAACATATCCCCCTGAATCGGGAATTAAATATTAAATGAAGATTTGATTACTTCTTCCTAAGAGGTCCCTGGGCCAGATTCTGATTGCCTGAAGTAACCATATTTAGACAATAACAACAGAAGGTTGAGCTGGGTTTTTTTGTTTGCTTGTTTGCTTTACTTTCTCTTTTGGAGGACGTGGGTGTGGAAGTACATCTTGGAGGGCAGGGAATGCCAGATTTCAACCTTGAGTGTAGTTCTTCCGAAGTTATCCCCCATTGGTTTTTAATTTTACTTGTTAATGAGTGTTTTCCCTGCCTATATGCCTGGTAACTCTTAGAAATAAGAAGACAGTGTTGGATCTCCTGGAACTGGAGTTACAGGTGTTTGGGAATGGCCCTGCGGGTGCTGGGATTTGAACCCACGTCCTCTGCAAGAGCAAGTGCTTTAAACCTCAGCCGTCTCTCCAGTCTTCACTTGGCTTTCTACATCTTCTACAGTTCCCTCCCACCTTCATGTCCTCTCCCCTTCTCCTTCCCTCCTCCCTCCGTCCTTCCATCCATTCCTCCATCCTTCTTTCTCCCTTTCCTTCCTTCATCTCTTCCTCCAAAAATCCACTTGAGTCAGTTTGGTGCTTCTCATATTCTCATGAGAGCAGAATCATTCACTGGAGTTTGGGCAATCTACCAGGTGACACACCCCTGAAAAAAATGGACTCCTCTTCCCCTCCTCCATGGCAGCATCAGCTACAGATAGCTAGATTTTCAGCTAGGGTGAGGCTGAGGGAGTCCCTTCTCCCACCTTATCTTCGAAGACACAGCCTTTCTTTGGTCTGGAGTCTACTGGGTAGGCTGGGCTGGTTGACCAGTGGGCCCCAGGGATCTGCCTGTTTCTCTCTCCTCAGTGCTGGGGTTCAAGGGTGGGGTCTATCACAAACACTTTACTGATTCAACTCTTTTCTCAGCTCTCTTTTTCCTTTTTTTGAGACATGGTCTTGCTATTAATCTCTGAGGATCTTGGTGTTCACTATGCAGTCCAGTCTGATCTTAAACTCATGTAATCTTCCTGACTTAGTCATCCAAGTTCTAGAATTATAGGTATGTGAAACTTTGTCCAGCTATGACTTGGATTTCTTTCTGTTTTGAAACATAATTTTTATTGATTCTTTGGTAGTTTTACATCATGTACCCCAATCCCACTCACCTCCTAGTCCCTCTATATCTGTCCTTCACCCTTGTAAAACCCTCTGAAATATAAAAATTAAAAAATATTAAAAAAGCAAACAACAACAACAACAAAAAATCTCTTCAACCCTCCCTCTTTACCACCTCTCCATTACCTATTCAGTCATCTTAGTGACATTGAAAGCTGTGGTATGTGTACTCTTTTTCCCAAATAGCTTTACTGGCAAATGTTTATTGTAATGAGTTGGTCTTTTTTTGAACTTTTGACTTCTGCTGTACCATGAATAGTAGACCCTCACTGAAACACTTCTTGAATATCTTGCTGTTTCCCTGAGTTATGGAGAGCCTGTAGCTATGGTTCCACAGGACCAGCCCTGTAGTAGGAGACTGTTCATTCATTTCCTGGGTGCCCAGACCTGAAATGAGTACACAGAAACTGTATTATTACAACATTTCTTGGCCTATTAGCTCACACTTCTTATTGACTAGCTCTTATATCTTAAATTAAACCATTTCTACTAATCTGTGTATCATCACGTGGTAGTAACCTACTGGTAAGGTTCTGTCTGGTGTCCGGCATCTGTCTCCTGCAGTGGCTACATGGCTTCTCTTGACTCTGCCTACTTTCTCCTCTGTCTCTGCTTGGAATTTCTGTCTTACTCTATTCTTCCCTGTGTTAAGGCCCACACGGCTTCTTTATTTATTAACTAAACATATTCACTGCATCCAGAGGAATCCCACATCACCTTCCCTTTTCTGTCTAAATAAAAAGGAAGGTTTTTAACTTTAACATAGCAAGATTACATACAACAAAACAGTTTTCAAGCAAAAATTATAGTTACAATGTTTATATTTACTTTATCTTTTATAATAACTAAAGAAAACTATAACTATTCTTAAACTCCATCAAAGACCCCAGGAGGATATAATATTACCTAAGTAAACAGGAAGTGCATTGTAAGCAACTCCCAAAACTCTAGAATTGGCAGAGACATCTCACTGCCTGGACAGTCAAACAAAGTTCTTCTGTACCGTTGGGCATCCATCTTTGGCCTACAAGCCCATAGTATTCAGCAGACTTTTCCATGAAGCAGGAAATTTCAAACACAGTTCTCCCTATATTGGCAGTTTGTCAGTAACTTTCTTCTGTGTCCTGCAGAATGTCAGGCAGACTCTTTCATAAAGCAGGAATCCTGAAGGACTGTCTCATCTTTAGGCAAGCTCAGCAGCATTTTTCTGTGGCTCCTGCATGTCCAGTTCATCAAAAAGTCCAGACAAGAGCAGTTTCTTGCCCAAATGGCTAAGCAACTCCATAAAGAGTCTCTTCAATGCCCGTCTTCCTCTTGAAGTAGATTGGTGTTGCCAGGAGCAGATGAATCTTGTCATGAAAAGTTCTAAGATCTTAAAACATTTCAAATGCCATATTCTGAAAGTCTTTGAAAGATTTGGAGTGTCCCTGTCCATCTGAAATATATCTCTATACATCTAGAAAACCTAACTAGCATGATTACAAGTTTGACTGTTATAGATGACTGTCTAATAACCTGTATTTCTTAATTAAATATTACATTTTTAAATGAGCCACACAAACACAATACCTTAATCAAGAGCAGAAATATATATATATATGTGTGTGTATAATATATATTAACAAAAATGACCTTAAATTTGTATCAATCAATCAAGATTGATAACAATGCAAAGTATTCATCTCCATAGCATATCACCCTTCAAATCTAAACAAATATTCATAAACAATCATTTAGGGAATTTGGGCATAATTTTCTCCAAATGGCTTCCTGCTTTTTGTTGGGAGAAGTAATTTTAGGGTTTATGGAGACCTTTCAGGGGTGTCTTGGTCCATCAAACCACATTTGTCTGGAAGGAATCCACAGGTTTTTCTGTGGAAACACAGGCAGAACCTCTTTTCCAAAGCAACATAGCCTTAGACTTAAATTTTGAAGTCAAGATACCTTTAAAATATATATGTTGGTTTACCTTAGCAGCGTGTACAATGAAATATCTCCCTGTATTTGGCTTATTCACAGTCAAAAAAGTCAAAGAAAACACAATAATATATATATATAATCCAGACTCTCTGTGTATATTCTATCTTTACATGGCTTATTTTTCTTGCTCTATTGATTTTTCAATAAGTTTAATATTTATTTTATTATCTTTATTCCTTTAATCTATGACTGTCTGTACTTATTTATATTACTTTTACTGTCTCTTTACTTTTTTCTTCTCTCTCTTAAGCCTACATACATTTATCCAACACTATGACCTAATTAGAGCTCTTTTCCATCTGAATTTGTCTTTACTGCATATCTGTAATCCTTTCTGACCAGGACTGATCCTTAAAATGCTAAGCATCTTGACAAGGTCTGAGGCTGCTTTGCCTTTTGACTCTGCCCAGTCCAACATGGCTGAGGTCCCTTCATTGCCTCTGAGACTACCATGTGGGAGCAGTCTTCACCACCTCAACTCTGGTAACCAGTTGGCATATGCTGCCACCAAATAACTTGTAGCATGCAGCTCATATACCTCATTCAAGTGCTCAGTCTCCTGAAAGAGACAGCGTTTGGGCTGCCCAAACCAGGAAGCCACCACAGTGCGATTTTTTTGATGCTAATGATGAATTAGGAAAACCTCTCTCTTTTTTTTTTTTTGAGTGGGTATAATTTGCTTATTTAAAACTAAGGTTTATTATTTGAAATTAAAATTAATTAGGTTTCTTGTATTTTAATCTCTTAAATCTGGCAGCTCTATTTTTTTTCTTTTTTTATGTATTTTTTTTATTGATAAAAGGAGAATAAAGAAAAGAAAGAAAAAAAACAAATTTCCACCTCCTCCCAGCCTCCCATTTCCCTCCCCCTCCTCCTATTCTTCTCCCCCTCCTCCCACCCCTCTCCCCTTCCCCCCACTTTTCTCCCCCTCCCTCTCCAGTCCAAAGAGCAGTCAGGGTTCCCTGCCCTGTGGTAATTCCTAGGTCCTTCCCCCTCCGTCCATATCTAGGAAGGTGAACATCCAAACTGGCTAGGCTCCCACCAAGCCAGCACATTGCATTGGATCAAAACCGCGTGCCATTGTCCTTGGCGTCTCATCAGCCCTCATTGTTCGTCATGTTCAGAGAGTCCAGTTTTATCCCATGCTTTTTTTGGTAACAGTCCAGCTGGCCTTGGTGAGCTCCCAGTAGATCAGCTCCACTGTCTCAGTGGGTGGGTGCACCCCTCGTGGTCCCGACTTCTTTGCTCATGTTCTCCCTCCTTCTGCTCCTCCTTGGGACCTTGGGAGCTCTATCCAGTGTTCCAGTGTGGGACTCTGTCTCTATCTCCATCCATCGCCAGATGAAAGTTCTAGGATGATATGCATGATATTCGTCAGTATTGCTCTAGGGTAGGGTCATTTCAGGTTCCCTATCCTCAGCTGCCCAAGGAACTAACTGGGGACCTCAGCTTGGGCACCTGGGATCCCCTCTAGGGTCAAGTCTCCTGCCCATCCTAGAGTGGGTCCTTTAACTAAGAAATGGGGTTCCGTGTTCCCCATCCAACCTTCCTTTATCCCGATCCTCCTGTTTCCCCAAGTCCCCCCTCCTTTCCTTATACCTTTTCTCTCCCCATCTCCGCTTACCCCCATCCCACCCCACCCCCAACATCTCACTTAAAGGAGCTAAAAGTATACAATGGAAGAAAGAAAGCATCTTCAACAAATGGTGCTGGCACAACTGGATGTCAACCTGTAGAAGAATGAAAATAGACCCATATCTATCACCGTGCACAAAACTCAAGTCCAAATGGATTAAAGACCTCAATATCAGCCCGATAACACTGAATCTGATAGAAGAGAAAGTGGGAAATACCCTACAACAGATGGGCACAGGTGATCGCTTCTTAGGTATAACCCCAGAAGCACAGACATTAAGGGCAACATTGAATAAATGGGACCTACTAAAACTGAGAAGCTTCTGTAAAGCAAAAGACACTGTCACTAAGACACAAAGGCAACCTACTGACTGGGAGAAGATCTTCACCAACCCCGCAACAGACAAAGGTCTGATCTCCAAAATATATAGAGAACTCAAGAAACTAGACTTTAAAAGGCTAATTAACCCAATTAAAAACTGGGGCACTGAACTGAACAGAGAATTCTCAACAGAAGAAGTTCAAATGGCTAAAAGACACTTAAGGTCATGCTCAACCTCCTTAGCGATCAGGGAAATGCAAATCAAAACAAATTTGAGATATCATCTTACACCTGTCAGAATGGCTAAAGTCAAAAACACCAAGGATAGCCTTTGCTGGAGAGGCTGTGGAGGAAGGGGTACACTCATCCATTGCTGGTGGGAATGCAATCTTGTGCAACCACTGTGGAAGTCAGTGTTTCGGTTTCTCAGGAAATTCGGGATCAACCTACCCCTCGACCCAGCAATACCACTCTTGGGAATTTACCCAAGAGATGCTCTATCACATGTCAAAAGCATTTGTTCAACTATGTTCATAGCAGTATTATTTGTAATAGCCAGAACCTGGAAACAACCTAGATGCCCTTCAATGGAAGAATGGATGAAGAAAGTATGGAATATATACACATTAGAGTACTACACTGCGGTAAAAAACAATGACTTCTCGAATTTTGCATGCAAATGGATGGAAATAGAAAACACTATCCTGAGTGAGGTATCCCAGACCCAAAAAGATGAACATGGGATGTACTCACTCATAATTGGTTTCTAGCCATAAATAGGGGCCACGGAGTCTACAATAGGCGAATCTAAAGAAGCTAAGTAAGAAGGTGAACCCAAGGAAAAACATATAGGAAAACCTCTCTTAAAGGAGCCACAGAGCACCTGCTCACCACCAGCTAACAGAACCCTTCCAAAAAAAATTGTGACTACCAAGAAGCTGCATTAAATTCTGTGTGTGTGAGATGCACAGAGGTGGAGCGGCGGCGCCAGACGCACAGAGGCGGAGCGGGGGCACCAGACGCGGCGGAGCGGCGGCGCCAGACACGGCGGAGCGACACCACATTCAGGAAGAGGCTTTGGGAGACCAGCAGGGCAGCAGACGCAAGCGGCAGGGTCAGGCGGGCAATAAGGAGAGCAGATCGCCCTACTACAATCAAATCAAAGAGGTAGGCCTTTGGTTGGCCAGGTCACTGGCAAACGGGGAGCCTGGTCCTGTCCTGAAGACCCTTCGGAGGGGTGAGAGGGTTCTTGGCCGGCGGCAGAAACCAGGAAACAGAGCTAGGGCATTTTGTAAGCGGAGCCCTGGGCCAGCAGGGAAACCTGATCCGGTTTTTATAAGACCCATTAGATAGGATTAATAGGAGGAGATGGGCAGACGCCAAGGCAAGAACTCACCCAATAATCTGAAAAACAACATGAAAACACCAGAACCCAAGGATCTTACAACAGAAGTATTTGAACAACCTAACACAGAAGAAGTGGAAAAAATTGACTTTATGAATGCAATAGAGTCCCTTAAACAACATGTAAAAAATGCCCTTATAGAAATGGATGAGAAGTATAACAAAAAGTTTGAAGAAATGAGTAAATATGTACATGATACCCTGGGAAACCAAGATAAAACGATCAAACAGGTAATGGAAACAGTTCAAGAATTGAAAACTGAAATGAAGGCAAGGAAGAAAATACAAAATGAGGACCAGCCAGATATGGAAAACCTAGGTCAACGAGCAGAGTCTACAGAAACAAGCATAATCAATAGAATACAAGAGCTAGAAGAAAGAATCTCAGATGCTGAGGACACCATAGAGAAAATAAACGAACAGATCAAAGAAAGCAGCAAAGCCAACAAATTCTCAACACAAAACATTCAGGAAATATGGGACACAATAAAAAAACCAAACTTAAGAATAATACGAATAGAAGAAGGAGAAGAGTCACAGCTCAAAGGCCCAGAAAATATATTCAACAAAATTATGGAAGAAAACTTTCCCAACTTAAAGAAAGATATTCAGTTAAATATTCAAGAAGCATACAGAACACCAAACAGACTGGATCAAAGAAAAACATCTCCTCACCATATAATAATCAAAATACAAAATATACAGGTTAAAGAAAGAATATTAAGAGCTGCAAAGGAAAAAGGGCAAGTAACTTATAAAGGTAAACCGATCAGACTTACACCTGACTTCTCCATGAAAACTATGAAAGCCAGGAGGTCCTGGATAGATGTACTGCAGAAGCTAAGACACCATGGATGCAAACCCAAACTACAATACCCAGCCAAGCTATCGTTCATTATCAATGGAGAAAACAAGACATTCCAGGATAAGAATAAATTTAAACAATACGTAGCCACAAATCCAGCCCTACAGAAAGTAATAGAAGGAAAATCACAACCCAAGGAATCCAACACTGCCAACACTGCCTACAATAACCCAGGCATCTAGTGACCCTTCACCAGCACATCTCAAAGAAGTGAGACACACAATCTCTACTACCAAAAGCAGTAAGAATAACTGGATAAACAACCACTGGTCATTAATATCACTTAATATTAATGGGCTCAATTCATCTATAAAAAGGCACAGGCTAAAAGATTGGATACGAAAACAGGATCCAACATTCTGCTGTTTGCAAGAAACACATCTCAACCACAAAGACAGGCACCTACTCAGAGTAAAGGGCTGGGAAAAGGTCTTTCAAGCAAATGGTCCTAAGAAAAAAGCAGGTGTGGCCATATTAATTTCTAACAAAACTGACTTCAAACTAAAATCAATCAGAAGAGACTGAGATGGTCACTTTATACTCATAACAGGAACAATTCATCAGGATGACGTCTCAATTCTGAATATCTACGCCCCCAATATAAAAGCACCTACTTATGTAAAAGAAATATTACTAGAACTCAAAGCAGACATCAAACCACACACACTAATAGTAGGAGACTTCAACACACCTCTCCCTCCAAGGGACAGGTCAATCAGACAGAAACCTAATAGAGAATTAAGAGAATTATTGGAGGTAATGAAGCAAATGGACTTAACAGACATCTATAGAACATTCCACCCAAATAGGAAAGAATATACCTTCTTCTCTGCAGCTCATGGAACCTTCTCAAAAATTGACCACATACTTGGAAACAAAGGAAACCTCCACAGATACAAAAAAATATCAGTGTCCACCTGTGTCCTATCTGATCACCACGGATTAAAGTTAGAAGGCAACAACAATGCTACCCACAGAAAGCCGACAAACTCATGGAAACTGAACAGTCAACTACTGAACCACACCTGGGTCAAGAAAGAAATTAAGAAAGAAATTAAAGTCTTCCTTGAATTTAATGAAAATAAAGAGACAACATACTCAAACCTATGGGACACAATGAAAGCAGTGCTAAGAGGAAAGTTCATAGCACTAAGTGCCCACTTAAAGAAAACGGAGAATGCATACATTGGGGACTTAACAACACACCTGAAAGCTCTAGAAAAAAAAGAAGCAGACGCGCCCAGGAGAAGTAGAAGACTGGAAATAATAAAACTGAGGGCCGAAATCAACAAAATAGAAACACAGAAAACAGTCCAAAGAATCAATGAAACAAAAAGCTGGTTCTTGGAGAAAGTCAACAAGATCGACAAACCCCTATCCAAACTAATTAAGCGACAGAGAGAGAACACACAAATAAATAAGATCAGAAATGAAAAGGGGGACATAACCACAGACACAGAGGAAATTCAGAGAATCATTAGATCTTACTACAAAAGCCTGTATAACACAAAATTGGAAAATATAGAAGAAATGGACACTTTTTTAGATAAATACCGCATACCAAAGTTGAACCAGGACCAGTTGAACAATCTAAACAGACCTGTTAGTCACGAAGAATTAGAAGAGGTTATCAAAAACCTCCCTACCAAAAAAAGCCCAGGACCAGATGGTTTCAATGCAGAATTCTACCAGAACTTCCAAGAAGAGCTAATACCTATACTCCTTAATGTATTCCACAATATAGAAACAGAAGGGTCATTACCAAACTCCTTCTATGAAGCTACAGTTACTTTGATACCAAAACCACACAAAGACTCAACCAGGAAAGAGAATTACAAGCCGATCTCACTCATGAACATCGACGCAAAAATCCTCAACAAAATACTGGCAAACCGAATCCAAGAACACATTAGGAAAATTATCCATTATGATCAAGTAGGCTTCATCCCAGAGATGCAGGGCTGGTTCAACATACGAAAATCTATCAATGTAATCCACCATATAAATAAACTGAAAGAAAAAAATCATATGATCATTTCATTAGACGCTGAAAAAGCATTCGACAAAATTCAACACCCCTTTATGATAAAGGTCTTGGAGAGAATAGGGATACAAGGATCCTACCTAAATATAATAAAAGCTATTTACAGCAAGCCAACAGCTAACATTAAATTGAACGGAGAGAAACTCAAAGCCATCCCACTAAAATCAGGAACACGACAAGGATGTCCACTCTCTCCATACCTCTTCAATATAGTGCTTGAAGTTCTAGCAATAGCAATAAGACAACATAAGGAGATCAAGGGGATTTGTATTGGAAAGGAAGAAGTTAAGCTTTCGTTATTTGCAGATGATATGACAGTATACATAAGTGACCCCAAAAATTCTACCAAAGAACTCCTACAGCTGATAAACACCTTTAGTAATGTGGCAGGATACAAGATCAACTCCAAAAAATCAGTTGCCTTTTTTTACACTAAGGATAAGGAAGCAGAGAGGAAAATCAGAGAAGCATCACCTTTCATGATAGCCACAAATAGCATAAAATATCTTGGGGTAACCCTGACCAAGGAAGTGAAAGACCTATTCGACAAGAACTATAAGTCTTTGAAGAAAGAAACTGAAGAAGACACCAGAAAATGGAAGGACCTCCCTTGCTCTTAGATTGGGAGGATCAACATAGTAAAAATGGCAATTCTGCCAAAAGCAATCTATAGATTCAATGCAATCCCCATCAAAATCCCATCAAAATTCTTCACAGATCTGGAGAAGACAATAATCAACTTTATATGGAGGAACAAAAAACCTAGGATAGCCAGAACAATCTTATACAATAAAGGATTGTCTGGAGACATTACCATCCCTGACTTCAAACTCTATTATAGAGCTACAGTATTGAAAACAGCCTGGTATTGGCATAAAAACAGAGAAGTCGACCAATGGAATCGAATAGAAGACCCTGACATTAACCCTCAAACCTATGAACACCTGATTTTCGATAAAAGAGCTAAAAGTATACAATGGAAAAAAGAGAGCATCTTCAACAAATTGTGCTGGCAAAACTGGATGTCACTCTGTAAAAGAATGAAAATAGATCCATATCTATCACCATGCACAAAACTCAAGTCCAAATGGATTAAAGATCTCAATATCAGTCCGAACACACTGAACCAGATAGAAGAGGAAGTGGGAAGTATTCTACAGCACATGGGCACAGGAGACCACTTCCTACGTATAACCCCAGCAGCACAGACACTAAGGGCATCATTGAATAAATGGGACCTCCTGAGGCTGAGAAGCTTCTGTAAAGCAAAGGACACTGTCACTAAGACAAAAAGGCAACCCACTTACTGGGAGAAGATTTTCACCAACCCCGCAACTGACAAAGGTCTGATCTCCAAAATATATAAAGAAATCAAGAAACTAGACCGTAAAAGGCTAATCAATCCAATTATAAAATGGGGCACTGAACTGAACAGAGAATTCTCAACAGAAGAACTTCAAATGGCCAAAAGACACTTAAGGTCATGCTCAACTTCCCTAGCGATCAGGGAAATGCAAATCAAGACAACTCTAACATACCATCTTACACCTGTCAGAATGGCTAAAATAAAAAACACCAATGATAGCCTTTGCTGGAGAGGTTGTGGAGAAAGGGGGACACTCACCCATTGCTGGTGGGAATGCAAACTTGTGCAACCACTCTGGAAAGCAGTGTTTCGGTTTCTCAGGAAATTCGGAATCAACCTACCCCTGGATCCAGCAATACCACTCTTGGGAATATACCCAAGAGAGGCCCTATCATACAACAAAAGTATATGTTCAACTATGTTCATGGCAGCATTGTTTGTAATAGCCAGAACCTGGAAACAACCTAGATGCCCTTCAACGGAAGAATGGATGAAGAAAGTATGGAATATATACATATTAGAGTATTACTCAGCAGTAAAAAACAAGGACTTCTTGAATTTTGCATACAAATGGATGGAAATAGAAAACACTATCCTGAGTGAGGTATCCCAGACCCAAAAAGAGGAACATGGGATGTACTCACTCATATTTGGTTTCTAGCCATAAATAAAGGACAATGAGCTTATAATGCTTGTTCCTAGAGAAGCTAAGTAAGAAGGTGAACCCAAAGACAAACACATAATCATCCTCATGAATATTAACCTTCATCAGGTGATGAAAGGAGACAGAGACAGAGGAGCACGGGACAGAAATCTCAAGGTCCAAATCAGGAGCAGAAGGAGACGGAGCACGAGCAAGGGCCTCTGGACCGCGAGGGGTGCGCCCACACACTGAGACAATGGGGATGTTCTATCGGGAACTCACCAAGGCCAGCTGGCCTGGGTCTGAAAAAGCATGGGATAAATCCGGACTAGCTGAACATAGAGGACAATGAGGAATACTGAGAACTCAGGAACAATCGCAGTGGGTTTTTGATCCTACTGCACGTACTGGCTTTGGGGGAGCCTAGGCAGTTTGGATGCTCACCTTTGGAGACCTGGATAGAGGTGGGCGGTCCTTGGGCTTCCTACAGGTCAGGGAACCCTGATTGCTCTTCGAGCAGATGAGGGAGGGTGACTTGATTGGGAGAGGGGGAGGGAAATGGGAGGCAGATGAGGGGGGAGGCAGAAATCCTTAATAAATACATAAATAAATAAATAAATAAATAAATAAATAAAATTCTGTGTGTGTGTGTGTGTGTGTGTGTGTGTGTGTGTGTGTGTGTGTTTAGAATTTCTTTTTATGCTCTCTCAGGTTTTATGTGGATATAGTCAGCCTCACATTGACATGCCAATCTGTAGTAGAAGACAGCTCATTAGTTTCCTGGTCCTCCATACCTGAAATAACCACTCAGAAACTGTATAATTACAACACTGCTTAGCCTATTCACTCATGCTTCTTATTGGCTAGCTCTTATATCATAAATTAACCAATTTCTATTAATCTGTGTATCATCATGTGGTTGTGCCCCACCCGCAAGTTTCAATCTGGCATCTGTCTCCTGTGGCAGCTACATGACTTCTTTATGACTCTTTCTACTTTTTCTTCTATCTCTGCCTGGAATTCACACTTTACTGTATTCTGCCATTGGATAGACCTAAGCAGCTTCTTTATTTATTAACCAAACACATTCACAGCAGGCAGAGAGTAATCCCATACTACAGTCCTTTTATATGTTCCAGCAGGTCATACATGGGGTGGATATTGGAGTGGGCCAACCATAGCCCTGGATGTGGGCCTGTGTGGTAGCTGAATGGATCAGTCAGGATCTCCACTGGGTCCACCTTCCTCAGGCAAGGGGAGGAGCCAGCTCTCCCATGCCCATGGTGAGAAGTGGGACCAGGTGTCCCAAGTGCAGGGCTAGCTCTCCCAACTGACCACTGGGGCCATATCTCCAATGAGGGGCATGGGACCAACTCGCCTACTCCTGCTGTTGTCTAGGGATGAGGCCAGGTTTCCCATGCCAGGGTCATCAGGCCTAGCTCTCCTTTGCCTGCACTGTGGCCATTGAGATGGCTCTCCCATGTAGGGCTGGGCTAGCTGTCCCAGGGCCAAATCAACATGGCCTGTGGACCTCAACATGCATGGTTCATAAGGCCCCCAGGAGCAACATGGGCCATGGGCATCAACACAGACCCCAGCTGTAGTAGGACCATGGACCCAGACATGGTCCTTGTAGCAGTTCAGTCCCAGACTTCTCCACCACCCCACATGCCAGAGCAGTATGGCAGGGCAGGAACATGGCTCTTGTACACCAAACATGGCCTTAGGTGGCAGCTCAGACCCTGAACATCTGAACAGCCTTTGTGTCAATAAGAGCCATGACCATCAACACAGGTAGTAACTGCAATAGGGCCATGAACCCACACATGGCCCTCAGCAGCAGCCCAGGCCTGGATGTCATTATGGCTCCAGGTGGCAGTGCAGGCCACTCAGAACAATATGGTCCCAGCTGCAGCATGACTTCTGGACTCCAAAATGGTCTCAGGTGGTGGCCCAGATGCTGGGTATTCACATTGCCTTCAGTGGTATCACAGGTCATGGACACCAACATGGACCCATACTGCTTGACTTGGGTTTCTAAATGAATTGATTTATTAATGTGTGAGCTCACACATGTATGATGTATGTGAGGGGCATGCATGCCACGGCATGGGTATGGAGATCAGAGAATGACTTTATGGAGTTGACTCTTCCACCTTTATGTAGGTTGAACTCGGGTCCCCAGAGTCGTGGGACAAGCATCTTTATCCATGGGGTCATTTTGCTGACCCATGATATCCCTTGGTGACTTGTGTGAATTGATATGGCCTTTTCAGAACTGCAGTGATGGCTAGAAATGGAAGGGTTGTTTGGTGGTCTGAGAACAGGTGGGGGCAGCCCTTCTAGGAAGGAGACAAAGTCTGGAGAAAATGCATGAATTCTAGAACACGTTTCTGAGAAAGTCTCAGTTACACACACCTCCTGCTTTGCAGTCCCCTCCCTCCACCCCCTCTAACCACGGCCAGCAGTGTTCTCAACACCCCAACATCAAGAGCAGAAAGACACAGACGCTCCACTTGGTGCAAGCATGCTTCACAACTCCATCTCCTAAAGCTTGAAGATTGTTGCTGGCAAAACTTGGCAGGCCAAGACAATTATTCACCCCCTTTTGAGTACTGACCTGTAGTTACCTTGGGAAACCCCCAACTTTGTCAGGCTCTTTTAGTCAAGAGAGATTTAGCATTTTCTTTGTTCTTGCAAGATTTCAGTATTCAACAGCAGGTTTCAAAATAAAAAATTCCTAGACTAGCCTTTAAAAATAAACAAGAAAGTAAATTGCTTTTCACCTGTGACTTAACTTCTTCCTCACATAATTTTTTTCTAACATGATAGTTTTACTGAGATGCAATTTATACATAATAATTTTTTCCTTTAAATCGACCAGCCTGGTAATATTGAGTACATCTACAGAGTTGTGCACCCATCATGATTTCCTGGTTTGGGAGGATATTATTCCTCTAAACAGGAACCTTATGGTGTGAGTAGCCTCTCTCCCCAGCTATGGTTGAGCACAGAATAACATCCTGCCTTTGTGGCCCGGGCTATTATGGACATTTTACAGGAATGGACTTAGACAATGTATGCATTGCTACTGCTGGCTTCTCCCAGGTTCTTACTCAAGCTATAGCGTGCATCACTACTTTTGTTTTGTGACAAGGTTTCTCTGTGTAACAGTCCTAGCTGTCCTGGAACTAGCTCTGCAGGCCAAGTTGGCCTCAAACTCACAGAGATCTGCCTGGTCATGCCTCCTGAGTACTGGGATTACAGGCGTGCACCACCACCACTCTGCTGCATCAATACTTTATACCTTTTACTGTTGAATAATATCACTTTATATGACTATGCCCTATTTTGTCTAATCATCAACTACTGGAATTTTTTTTCTAACTTGGACTATTTTAAATAAAGCAGTGATGTAGGGGATGCGGCTCGGTTAGTACAGTCCCAGCAGTGTAGTGTGCACTAGGCCCTGGGTATCCATCCCCTGTGCCATAGAACCAAGGTGGTACATACCTGTAATGCCAGTGTTGTGGGGGATGGGAAGCAGTAAGATTAGAACTTCATCCTAGGCTACATAGTGAGTTTGAGATTATCTTGAGCTACATGAGAGCCTGTCTCTAAGTAAATAAGAAAGTTGTGCATTATACATACATGTGCATACACATTTTTGGCACGTATATATGTTTTAAATTCTTTGGGTTTGTACATGTGACCTCTAAGTTTTACTATCAGCTATTGTTTCAGCAAATTCAGGCTACTTCACTTTCTAGAGCTGTGGTTCTCAAACAACCTAACACTGCAACCCTTTAATACAGTTCCTCATATTGTGGTAACCAGAACCCAATCATAAAGTTATTTTATAGCTGCTTCATAACTGTAATTTTGCTACTGTTATGAATTGTAATGTAAATATCTGATATGCAGCCCCTCAAGGGGTTGAGACCCACAGATTGAGAACCACTGCTCTAGAGGACAATTCCCGTGTGGGGAGAGTATTCTTCAATGCATACTATATTTTAAAGTTGTTGGATATGAGTTTATTGATGGAAGTAAAACTGAAAAAAAAGGTAAGTCCAAAGAATTTAAAACAAAGACAGCCATGGTTGTCCTGAAACTCCCTCTGTAGACCAGGTTGGTCTTGAATTCATAGAAATCCACCTGCTTCTGCCTCCTGAGTGCTGATATCAAAGGCATATACCATAACACTCAGCTAAGATACATTGTTTATGATCAGGTTATATATTAAAAATAATCATAAATTGTTAAATAAAATTCAGAAGTCCTTTAAAAGACTGATATTTTCGACCAGGTGGTATTTATTTCAGGAACAAAAATGTGACTTAGACTTATTAGTAAGTGGAAGGAGAGAAATGATATGTGCATCTTAATAAATGCCAATAATTCATCTAAAAAAGTCAGTGCCCATTTACCATGAGAACATTAAGATAAATAGAATTAGATAACTCTTCCTTAAGAAAAAAACATTAATTTTTTTAAAAAGATGTTTATATTTATTTATTTTTGGTTTTGTTTAGTTTTCAGACATGATCTCTCTCTACATAGCCCTTGCTGGCCTAGAACTCACTGTGTAGACCAGGTTGGTCTTGAACTCAGTCCATTGCAATCATGAAGGGGAACATGGCAGCATACAAGCAGTCATAACCTGGAACTGACAGTTCTTACATCTTAACTCAGAGGCAAAAGGAAGTCAACTGGCTGTCACCCTGAGTGGAACTTGAGAAAAGACCTCAAAGCCTGCCCCCACAGTGACACACTTCCTCCAATAAGACCACGCCTACTTCAACAAGGCCACACCTCCTAATAGTGCCACTTCCTTTGGGGACCATTTTCCCCCAAACCACCACAGTCCCTTTGCTGTTCACTGCTGCATGTGCCAGAGGTGAGCTGGCCTAAGAGCTTGCAGAGATTCTCTTGACTCCACTTCCCATCTCTCTGTAAGAGCCGGAATTATGACTGTATTCTACCATGCCCCGTGTTTTCTGGGGATTTGATCTCATGTGTTTAGGTCTGTGCAGCAAGTGTTTCACCCACTGAGCCATCTCCTGAATCAGCAGGAAAGTATACTTTCAGTGTTTTGCCATAAATAAGATGTATGTGAGGTCAAACATGTTAATGAACTTGATATACAGATTCCTAAATATATACGGACTTCAAAACTTCATGTTGTATAGCATACATTTATAATCTGTTGTCAACTAAAAAAGATGCCAGGAATTGAGTATGTAGCTCAATAATAGAACATTTGCTTGGAAGTGTGAGGTTTGGGGTTGAACCCCCAGCACTGGGAATACAAAATAATGTCACCGCTTGCATATAAATGCCTTCTGGATGGATGCATCCAGATGCACAGATGTAAGCATGATTGGAGGTGTTAGAAGGAGGGAAAACGATGAATAAGCTTCCTTTAGGAAGATGCCAGCCCTTTTAAAAAATATATGTCATCAAACCCTTAGAAGCCAAAAGAATAAGACTGATAACCTTGACTTCTTAAAACTTCTTTCTTGGAAACAAGAAAGAGACACTTACAACTTGCACTATAAAACAGGGGAAAAGACAAATTTGGAATGTACTTCATAACATAAAACATAACAAAGAACTAAAATTCTAAAATATACTTCCCATATGGGGCAAAAATAAAAGCAAGATGACCACAGAACATGAATAGGAAGTTTTTACAAGAATCTGTGCAGGGGCTAGAGAGACAGCTGCACAATTAACAGTGCAGGAACAGACTGAGTTCGCCTCACTGCAACCATGTCAGGCAGCTCACTACCGTCATTCTAGCTTTAGGGGCTCCAATGCCCTATTCTGGCCTCTTCAGGCACTACGTGTGTGTGTGTGTGTGTGTGAGTGTGTGTGTGTGTGTGTGTGTGTGCGTGTGTGTGTGTGTGTGTGCGTGTGTGCGTGTGTGTGTGTGTGTGTGCGTGTGTGTGTGTGTGAGTGTGTGTGTGTGTGAGTGTGTGTGTGTGTGTGTGTGTGTGCATGCACCCCCCAAAATCTTAAAAAAAAACTAAGCTATCCAGAGGACTAATACAATCTAGCAAACGATACAAAACTATTGCCAGCTTAGGCATAGTGGCACATACCTGTAAACCAAGCTGTTCAGGAGTTAATGCAGGAGGATTGCAAGTTGAAGGGCAGACTGGGCAACTTACACTGTTTCTAAAAATAAAAGTAAAAAGAACAGGAGATATATGCATATCTGCCTAGCACTGGGTTCAGTCCCCAGTACTGAAATAAAGTGCACACATATATGGAATTGAAATATCTTTTCTCTGTCTAAGTTATAATATTAAAGAGTTTAATAACATTCAGAGTTCAAGATATTTTTCAGAAATGGATATTTTTATTCCCAGTCAGTATGAATGTAAAATGATACAATAGCATAAGAATTTAGTTTGGCAATAGAGGTGACCAGACATATGAGATAGTCAACGGCGGCACATACCTTTAGTTCTAGACATGATCCCAGACTCCCAGGCTGAGGCCCACCTGTGATATGTACCAAGATCCTATCTGGAAAAATCAAACAGCAGAACATACAAAGGGAAGGAGAAGGAGAAAGCAGAAGAGGAGGAGAAAAAACCCTGACCGCCTATAGAACCAAATCCCAAAGAAGAAACTAAGCAAGTGATACCAGCCAGGCCATGATACGATAAGTTACATAGGTCAGGGACTGGAGCAATGGCTCAGGGGTTAAGAGCTTTTGCTGCTCTTGTAGAGAATTTCCAGTACCCACAAGATGGCAACCCCAGTTCCAGGTGCCCTCTTCTGGCCTCCACAGGCACTGAGTGTACATGGCACATACACATATACACACACTCCCAGGCACAGCACTCATATGCATAAAATAAACAAATGTCTGTGAGTCATTTAAAGAGAAAAGATGCATGATGTACAAAGGTGTGATATTATTAATGTGCCTGCTGACAAACAGACAACTTCCTGGGGTGCAATGTCAAGAGCATTGTAACCACGGTCACATGACCTTTTCTCATGGTCATGGTATGCTCTGTATTTTTTTTTTTTTTTTGGTTTTTTGAGACAGGGTTTCTCTGTGGTTTTGGAGCTTGTCCTGGAACTAGTTCTTGTAGACCAGACTGGTCTCAAACTGACAGAGATCCACCTGCCTCTGCCTCCCAAGTGCTGGGATTAAAGGCATGCGCCACCGCCGCCCGGCTTTTTTGTTTGTTTGTTTGTTTTTTGAGACAGGATTTCTCTGTAGCGTTGGAACCTGTCCTGTCCTCTTGTAGACCAGACTGGTTTCGAACTCACAGAGATCCGCCTGCCTCTGCCTCCCGAGTGTTGGGATTAAAGGCATATGCCATCACTGCCCGGCACTCTGTAAAATTTGTTATCTTTCTTTTGTTCATGCATCATGTCTAAAATACAGTAAGCAGATGTAATATACTGATTCTATGTGTGACTCCCTTCATCTTGAAAGTGTATATGTAAGGGGCCTGGTACACATCACATCAAGGGCATTTCTTCCTCAAACACACTTGACCCTATAGCAAAACGTCAAGAAGCCCAGTAAGTAGAGAGAATAATAGAAAGTAGTTTGTACACTATGCATAAGGAGTTTCAAATCAGTGAGACTACGCTCAACCCCAACTGTCCCCCAAAGGCTTAATGCAACTCCTTTAAAATAGTTTACAAATATTACATTGATATTCAAAAGTAGTGGTGCTCAGAAACACCTCTGTCTGTGTCTCTCTGTCTCTGAGAGACGGAAAGACAAAGACAAATATATATGTGCACACACATACACACACAAACACACACACACACACACACCTCCCAAGGCTGGGGAAAGTGTTACTGTAAAGCATTATCAGTTCTTATACAGGAAACTCACGCTGACACTCAGAGGCCAAAAACACATCTTGTGCAATGCCAAGTGCATTACACATCATTTTCAGAAACACATTTGTGACAAGGAATCAAGAGCTGGGTAACTGAACTATCAAATGTATTTCCAGAAGGTATTATGTTCCAGAGGGAATGGAATGGATTAGAAATAGATTTGGTCTTCTTCTCCTGACCCTACGCATTTCTGCAAACCAGCAACTATCAGGCAAGCTCGCTACAATGCTGCAGGCACTGTAGACTGTGAAAAGATCTCACGTGTGCTTATTCGGGGAGGGGAGTTTCTTCTGTGTAATGATGCAAAGGGACATATTTTTTAGATCAATTTATTTTTTTATATCTTGGCCACAATTTCTTCTCTCTCCTCCCAGTACTCCTCCCCCATACTTTCTTTCTTCCCAGTCCCCAATTCACTCCTCCATTTCTACTTAGAAAAGGGCAGGCCTCCCATGGGTATCGACAAAACATACCATAACAGTTACAGTAAGACTAAGCACCTCCCCATGTATCAAGGCTATGTGACCCAGTGTGAGGAGTAAAAAAAAAATGAAAAATGAAATATGCCCTGGCAATGCTGAAACAGGCATGGGTAGCCCATATATGTTGGTTCTGTTGAACTTGTTTGTCCATAATGGGTTTCACTGTCTAAGTTGATGAGGACAATTGACCAGGTCTCTTCCTCAAGAGAGCACCAGATCTCATTACAGATGGTTGTGAAACACCTTGTGGTTGCTGGGAATTGAGCTCAAGACCTTTGGAAGAGCAGTAGGATCCCAAAAAGAAGTAAAAGAGTTGCAGACAGCCCCCGTCCCCAGCGTTAGGAGTTCCACAGAAAGACCAAGCTATACAGCTGTAACACACATGCAGAGTGCCTAGGACAGTCTTATTCAGGCTCCCTCATTTTAGATTCAGTCTCTGTGAGCCCCAGTAAGCCCAGGTTAGTTAATCCTATTGATTTTCTTGTGGCGTCTTTGACCTTTCTGGCTCCTACACTCCTTTTTCCCCTGTCTTCTGCAGGACCTTGAACTCCACCTACTGTTTTACTGCAACTGCAGGTCTGCATCCGTTTCCGTCAGTTGCTGGATGAAGCCTCTCTGCTGACAGCTGGAATAGGCACCAATCTGGTCACAGTAGATGTGACCATTCAGGTTCTGCATCCGCTATGGCTAGGGATCATCCTTATGGATTCCTGGGAGATTCCCTTGTGCCAGGTTTTTACCTGACCCCAAAATGCCGCCCCTTTCCAGTAGTCTCTCATTACTCTCCTCCTCTATCCCCTCCAACCTGGTCACTCGTGTACCCATCCCCACCTGTTCTCAGTCCACTCATGAAATCTCTATTTCTCCTTCCCAGGAGATCTTCCCAGATTCACAGCCCCCAACCCCTGCTGTAAACCCTCCTTGTAAACCTAGTCTCTCTGAGTCTGTGGATTGTAGTATAGTTATCATTTACTTTATGTTGCGGGAGGTCCTCCCACTCCTCCAGCCAATAGCCGCTGAGATACCAGCCCATTGGGGCGTGGTCTCTCTCCCTTTAAAAAAGCAGCCACTTCCCTCTCCTCTCTCTCTTCACTTCCTGCTCCGCCGGTGTTGCATAGAGGGCTGTTGCCTGGGAGAGTGATCTGTAAGTTTTTTCCCCTTTAAATAAATATCACCCTATTAATCATAATCCCAAATTGGTGTGGCATTGTTTGTGACTTACGCCTTCAACTTTAGAGCTAATATCCACTTATGAATGAGTAGATACCATGTTTGTCTTTCTGGGTTACCTCACTCAAAGATGATTTTCTTCTCGTTCCATCAATTTGCCTTCAAATTTCCTGGTGTCCTTGCTTTCAATAGCTGAGTAATACTCGAAGTGTAATTGGACCACATTTTCTTTATCCATTTTTTGGCTGAGGGTTATCTAGGTTGCTTTCAGGTTCTGACTTTTACAAATAAAGCTACTATGAACACAGTCAAGCAAGTGTCCTTGTGGTATGATTGAGTATCCTTTGGTTATATGTCCAAGAGCTGTAGAGTTGGGTCTTGTGGTAGATTGATCCCAGTTTTCTGAGAAACTTTTGCACTGACTTCCAAAGTGGCTGTACAAGTTTGCACTCCCACAGGCATTAGAAAAGTGTTCCAAAAGGACTACATTCTAAGGAAAATATTTGTATTAAATGAAGTTTCATGAAATCATATATATGTGTGTACATACATACATACACACACATACATACATACATACATACACACACACACACATATTCTGGCACAAAATTTGTGTGTAACCTCCACATCAGGCATACACATGGTGCTCATACACACATGCAGTCAAAACACTCATATACATAAACTAGAATAAATCTACAAGAAAAATACGTGTGCATGCAAGTGTACAGCTGCATATGGTGTGTGCATATGCACAAGTGTGCAGCTGCATATGGTGTGTGCATATGCACAAGTGTACAGCTGCATATGGTGTGTGCATATGCACAAGTGTGCATCTGCATATGGTGTGTGCATATGTACAAGTGTACAGCTGCATATGGTGTGTGCATATGTACAAGTGTGCATCTGCATATGGTGTGTGCATATGCACAAGTGTACAGCTGCATATGGTGTGTGCATATGCACAAGTGTACAGCTGCATATGGTGTGTGCATATGCACAAGTGTACAGCTGCATATGGTGTGTGCATATGTACAAGTGTACAGCTGCATATGTTGTGTGCATATGCACAAGTGTGCAGCTGCATATGGTGTGTGCATATGCACAAGTGTGCAGCTGCATATGGTGTGTGCATATGCACAAGTGTGCAGCTGCATATGGTGTGTGCATATGCACAAGTGTGCAGCTGCATATGGTGTGTGCATATGCACAAGTGTGCAGCTGCATATGGTGTGTGCATATGCACAAGTGTGCAGAGGTGAGAGGTCAATTTTGGTTCTTCCCCAGTCTCTCTTCATCTGGGTTTTTTGAGACAGGGTCTCTCACTGAATCTAGAGCTCAAAGAGAGACAAGACCAGCTAGTCAGTGAGCTCCAGGAATCCTCCTGCCTCTACTTCCCCGATGCTATGCTCTACTTTTATGTGGATGTTGGGATCGAACTCAGGTCCCTATGCTTGCACAGGTGGCACATTACTGACTGAGCTGTCCTCCACACCCTAATCAAACTTTTATATTCCTTTATAAAATAACTGAATAGTCCACAGGGGGCAGTAGGAGCTAATGAAGTAATATTGATAATATCCTTTTAGCAAAAGAGGGAGGATAGCTAAGCATTGTGATATATCCTATAATGCTAGAGGCAAAGACAATCTGACCTCTGCAAGTTCAAGTCCAGTATGGTCTACAGAGCAAGTTCTGTGATAGCCAGGGCTACACAGTGAGACTCTGTTTAAAGAAAAATGCTATGGATATGTAAATTATGTACTAATAACTAAAGGATAAACTTTAGCCCCAGAAGTAAAACAATGCATAAGCTTTAATATATCGGTGTTTCACATTCATAGAGAGACCCTAACTCAGGACCTCGTTGAAGGAGGAAAAAAAAAAAACCAATGGAAAATCCCTCAGATGTCTACATGCTCCGAACCCCAAGGCCAGAACAATACTCACAGAACCAAGCTTACCGAGCCTTTCAATATGGTCAGCCTTTCACCACTGGTCAGTCCCTAATTTCTGAATATTACTTTCTTTTCAGTAGGAATATGCACAGGGCAATTTACAACATAAGTTACAATATAGATTTACACAAGTGGGGAGAAGGAGTAAAAAAGAAATTATTAAGACTGGCCAGTGCTAAACTCTTTTCAGTACATTTGGAAACACAAGGTTTCTCATGGACCACTGGTTTTTACTGCTGCACAAGCTAAAGTCATTATTGTAGGTTTCTTGTATCAACTGCAGAACCTTTGAGAAACTCCACCATTTTCCCCAGGGCCCAGCAAAGTCCCTTTTCATAGCCGAATTCTAGTTCAATTCTATCTGGGAAAGTGCAGCCATAACGGCTTGCCCATTCCCCTTTCTTTACGATTCTGGTAAATCAGCCCGCTGAACATGTAGTCCCGTCTAACCAGTGGTTCATAAACAGGGCCATAGAGAAGAGCGGAAAGCCGAATCTAGTTATGCCCTCTTCTCAGAACAGGGGCAGCTGAGTTTGAACCAGCCTGTGTGTGTTTACGAGCAAAATAATTCAACTACGGTAATTTCATATTTTGGAGAAAACATTTTGATTTTTGTAATAAATCCACAGTGGGCAAGGCTCTGAAAGAAGAAAGCTAAACTTATAGCATGGAAAAGATTGAGAAGAGTCTGGGGAGATGGCGCAGGCAATGCCGTGCCACTGCACAGGCGCGAGGACCCGAGTTTGGACCTAGAACCCATGGAAATAGCCATGGGTAATGGTATGGACTTGTAACCCTGCAGAGATAGTGACAGGAGGGCCCCTGGGCTCCCTGGCCAGCCAGGTATGCCCCAGGTGGCAGTGAGAGACTGTCTCCAAAATCAAGGTGAGTGGCTCTCCTTGATTACGCTCAGGGCTGACCTTTGGCCTCCACACACGTGTATCAGAATACCCCCCCCTCCCCGCCACACACCTCCATTCCCACAAAAAGGCAGAGAAACCTTATTATAATAAAAATTACTGGAAAGGAAAAGGGGTCAGAAAGATCTGATCATTTAGCTGCGAGCTTAAGAAAACATTCTTGGCAAAGGAGGTGACAGAGGCACGAGAGGATCAGGCAGTACCCGAAGCCTTCTGTCCTGGTTTCCTCCCCCATCCCGTACTTGAGTTCATGAGCGAGCTGTGAATCTGGACGGCTTCATCTGTGGCTTGATGCGCCTGATTAAAGGCCGAGCTGTGCAGAATTATCTGGCGCTATGTTTCAGAACGGAAACAGATAAACACTGCCTTTGCCAAGCGGCAGTTGCAAAACTTGAAGGGAGTTCATGGTTACACAGGTGACCCGGCACGGGAAGCGGGGAGACTTGGTAATGAGGACAGGGAAAAGGAAAGAGACAAGGTGGGGGGGGGGGGAGGGCTGGAGAGAAGAAGGAAAGGTAGAAGGGCGAAAAGGGAGGAGGCAGAAAAAAAATAGTCACTTGGGGAGACAGAAAATTAAGAAAAACTTTCCTAACTTTTAAATTTGCAAAGAAACACATGGACTAGGGAAGGAACTCTGTTGGAAGAGCGCTAGTTTAGTAGGCAAAAAGCCCGTGTTCTGTCCCCGTACTGCACAAACCAGAGGTAGTGGTACAGACTGTAATCCCAGCACTGGGAAAATGGAAGCAGGAGGGTCTAAAGAAGGGCCATTCTTGGGTGCCTGCATATGGAACCCGTAGCTGGGATGGATGAGAGTGCATCCCTGAATAAATTAGCTAAAAAGAAAAGAAAACGGGCTGGAGATACAGTTGTGGTCTAGCATTTTTCTAGGATGTGTAAGACCCTATGATCTCAAGGTATAGAGATTTGACATTGCAGAGTAATAAGCCTATTGCTATCAGAACCTGGAAATATAAAGTAACAATTAAAAGCACTATTGCTTGAAGGTAAACCTAATGGCAGGCATGTAATGTTTTTGTACTCACACACATTCACCACACAAAAATTAGGTTATCTAGAGAACTGCACTGAAGAGCAAGCAGAAATGTTCTGTGGTCCTTTAAAGGACCTGTGTGTGTGCGCATGTGCATACATGTGTGTGAGAGCACATGAAGGCCTGAGACTTCTTTCACGTGTCTTTCTCAACTGCTCTTCATCTTCTATGTTGGGGTAGATTCAGCTGAAACTAAAGCTCACGCACTTGACCAGTTGCCTTCCTGCTCCCCTTGGGGATGTTTGTCTCCATCTCCTGAGGATGCTGGGCCACCGCACCCACCTGGAATTAACATGGGTGCTCAAGATCTAAAGTCGGGTCCCCACGGTAGTGCGACGAGTGCTTTACCCACCGAGCCACCTCCCCAGGCCAAAAAGACATCCGCTGAGGTCCAAGTGGAGCCACTTTTAGATGAATGGCTTGTATCTTTGAGCTTCTTGTAACTCTCCTTTTTAGGCAATATGATTGAGTTGGGTCCTGTATACAAGTAAGTTTGTCTGGCTTGACTTATCTGAGTTAGACTTCAAGGGATAATTCCCATTTGTCACCTTCCTAAAATGCTTTGTTAAAACTCACCAGTAAGTGGGTGAAATCACTCAACACTCTGAAAATTCTGATTCGGAATAATCATCCCAAATTACCTGAAGGACTCAAGTGAATTAAAATCTGGCTTACAAAATTCCTTTTGAGATCTGTTTAAGTTTGTACTTTAACACATTCCTGGAATAACACAAAAATTCTCACAAATCCTCAAGGAGAGTATTATTTAGACCTGTTTTAACAAACAGATAAAAAATCATTTTAATTAGTTCACCATTCATATGCAAATAAACACTGTTAGCGAATGACAGGCTTCCTTAAAAGGGCTTCCAAGGTAAAGTTAGTCGGTCCTTGGTATGGTTTTTTATTTTCACAAGTAATTTCTGCAGCAGATGCTTTCTTCGGAAAAGGTACAGTAGCTGCGATCTTAGCAGGTTAGCATCACCCCAACCTCTTAGGTATCATGTTCATTTAGTCCCTGATCGCTACAGTCCTCATCGTTTAATCACTCAAGAGTGGCAACCGTGCCATATATTTAAACCTTGTGGGGCAGGGGAAAGAGCCCAGATGGCTGTTTCCTTATGGTTTCCTTTTAGCTGTTTCTGTGACATTTATTTTAACACTAAACAGAATTCTGAAAAATGTGGGTTTTGTGTTGATTTACTGAAGAATATTTAGCTGCATCTTTCTTTGTCTTCATGTGCAATTCTCTGGGAGATAGTGTAGACAATATGAAAATCCAAAACATCCATTTGAAAATGATGGCAAGAATAATAGCCCACTAAGGTTAGGAGTGTATGAGCAGGCTACCCAGCATCGTCCAGGCTGGATTAGCTCCTTAGGAAGTGTGGGACTGTGAGGAGTGTCATAAGCCACTCAACCATCAAGTGGCTTGTTATTCTCTGGTCTCATGGATTCCAGAGTAGCCTCAAACTTTCTAGATAGTCAAGAATGACCCTGAACTTCTGATCCTCCTGTCTGGTGCTGGGATTACAGGTGTGTACCACGGGGCCAGTTTTATGTGGCGCCGGAGATCACTGAACCCAGTACTTCACACATGCTAGACAAGCGTTCTACCAGTTCAGCCACATCCCCAGCATCATGGACGGGTTCGTTCTATGTAGGAAAATCATAGCAATGGCTGTTGAATGTGCTTCCGTTTACTGTGCTACCTTCATTGACTTACAGACAATAAGAGGAAGGGAACAGAGAAAGACGAAAAGGAGTTACTTAAAGATAAAATATGTGGGGAAGAGCTTGGTCAGACTCCAGGGGAATATTAAGCAAAGCTCAACAGAGCTGAGTCAGGGAAGGAGGCAAACCCTCAGGATAGACCCTCTAATCTACATCCTGTAGAGGAAGACATGGGTCTCAGAGAGCTGGAGCTATAGGCCATGTCACAGAAGAAAGAGGTGCCTATTCCCCTGTCCCATCACCTCTGCCATGGACGTCTTCATCTTTCAAGACTCTATTCAAAAGCCACTTCTGTTGGCCCTTCCCTATTTCTACCTGAAGGTGATCTTTCTCATTTGGGAATTTCTATAGTATTCATACAATATTTTCTATTTGGATTTTGGTCATTTGTGTGCATACATCTTAAGTTACTTAGACTTCTGTCTGCCTAACAGAGTACTGTATAAATATCAATAAAAATCTTCTGTTGAGGGGGCTGGAGAGATAGTTCAGCTGTTAACAGTACTGGCTGTTCTTCCAGAGGACCTGGGTTCAATTCCCACCACCCACAAGTCAACTCACCATTCTGTAAGTATAGTTCCAGGGAATCCGACACCTTCACACCAATGCACATTTCATAAATAGGTTCAATAAACTTAAAACAAAACAAAACAAATCTTCTATTAATACTATTATTCTGAGATGTGGTCTTGACATGTAACCCATGTTGTCCTGGAACCCTTTATGTATCCTAGGTTAGAATGGATTCTAATCCTCTTGCCTCAACTTCCCAAGTGCTGGGATTATAGACACACATTTCAGTTGGCTGTTGATGTGAATGTTTAGTAACTCCTAAACATCTTTTTAATGGATGTATTCTTTAACCCTGTCCAGACTTAAAAGAGAAACTGTTTTTGCTTTTGTTTTCTTTCCATTTTGCTATTCTTTTTTAAGATGGCCTGCTCCAGCTGTTAGAGAAGCACTCTCTGGCAGGCACTGATGATCAGTTCCCTGCAGACAAGACAAGATGATTTGCATAGTTTGTTCTTGCTGGAGGGCAAACAAAATAAGGAAGGGTTTCTGGATTCATTACTCTTTTCTTCCTTTCAATTAATGCCATACACAATTGCCACGTGTTTGCTTCTTGTTCCCATGAACGCAGACAGGAGAGCATTTAACATTTCCCTACCGAGCATTCCATTAACTCCATGTTGTGACTCAAATCAATCAACCAACCAATCGATTATCCAGAGGTAGGGGTCTTGGTGACAGTCAACTACTTATGCATCCAATCCAATCCTGATTCATTTTATGTTGCTAGTTGTCAGAGGACCAGCTGTTCAGTCAGATGTGAAGTAGCTAACTGGCCAACTCAGTGAGGAGGGTTTAAAATGTTTTCACTTGTTCTTAGGCTCAAAGAAACCCTTATAAGATGATGGTGAAAATTGTAAATATGGTTTACACCTTAAAAAAAAAGCTCATAGCTCAGAAAAAGATGTTTTCTCCTGTCCATGAACTCCTGGGAACTCCCACGCCCCAAGAAACGAATGACAGATAACATCCCAATAGATAAAACAGGGCTAATCTGCCATTTCAACTCCTGGGAAATGTGTCAGAGACTAAATGATGAGGAGGAGGATGAAAAAGACCACCACCCATCAAAGAGAGCGGTGAGACACTGAGTGATGAATGAAGGAATAGATTGAATCAACTGATCTAACTCAAACAAGCAGGAATGTGTTAGAGAGCCAAGCGCAGGGGCCTTGTGGGATTGGGGGCTGGGCTCACCTTCCCCAAACCCTGTGTTCCACTCAGAAAGCACTAGCAGCAGTCAGCACCGAAGCATCCATTGAAAAGACAGCCATGTTCTTGTTTTGTCTCCGTGGAATGTCTCTAAGAGGCTGCCAGTCCTTTCTGCTCTCTGCTTCACAAATTGGCAAGAGCAAAGCAGATGCCCTCCGACTCTCGTGCTGTCTGCTCTTCCCTGCAACTTTCCCCTTTCCTTTTGTTTGTTGAGTGGAGAAATGATGAGCTCTCAGGAAATCAGGAGTGTCCCTGTTGTCTCGCAAGAGGACAAACCAGGGCTGGCTTTCTCTCTCTAGTAAAAAATGTAATAAATATAAAGTAACTGCAATAATTCAAAAGGCTTCCTGGATTTTTTTTTTAATTTCCGCCTCTTTCCCGCCTCCCTTTCCCCCCTTCCCCCACTCCCCTCCCCTCCCTCTCCAGTCCAAAGAGCAGTCAGGGTTCCCTGCCCTGTGGAAAGTCCAAGGTCCTCCCCCCTCCGCCCATGTCTAGGAAGGTGAGCATCCAAACAGGCTAAGCTCCCACAAAGCCAGTACATGCAGTAGGATCAAAACCCCGTGCCATTGTCCTTGGCTTCTCAGCAGCCCTCATTGTCTGCCACGTTCAGAGAGTCCAGTTTTAATCCATGCTTTTTCAGTCCCAGGCCAGCTGGCCTTGGTGAGCTCCCGTTAGATCAGCCCCACTGTCTCAGTGGGTGGGTGCACCCCTCGCGGTCCTGACTTCCTTGCTCATGTTATCCCTCCTTCTGCTCCTCATTTGGACCTTGGGAGCTCAGTCCTGGATCTTTTGATGAGGACTTGGTCCTGGAGTTGAATGATGTTGTCAGCAGGCAGCGGGGAGAAGAGGGTCTGTCCGCTATTGGGAATCTGTCCTTATTCCCTCATCAACCCTTCTGCTTCACACGTACAAACAGACATTTAGTCAGGAGAGCCAATGAAATGTTTTGAAAATAAAATTTTCTTAGCTGGGCATTGTGGGCCGTACCATCCCTGCAGGTGGTCCTGGGTTGGAGAAGAAAGTCGGCTGAGCCAGCCATGGAAACAAGTCAGAAAGCAGGACCCCTCCAGGTTCCCGCCTTGAGTTCTTGCCCTAATGTCTCTCCACAATGAATTATAAGCTGAAATTGGAATAAACCATTTCCTCCCCAAGTTGCTTTTGGTCATGGTCTTTATTACAGTAATAGAAAGTTAATACACCAGCACAGTTCAGAAGTGGAAGCAGGAGGCTCAGGCTATGCAGTAAGGCCTCCCACTCCATCAGGAAACTCCAGTAAAATGGTCTTACTTTTAAATTGTGTTTGTTTGTGTGTGTGTGTGTATTAGTGAGTACATACATGTGGGTATGTGCAGCTGAGCATGCAGTGGCCAGAGCAAGACCTCAGACATCTTTGTCTATCTCCCTTGGCCTGCTGTCCTGGAGACAGGGTCTGCTGCTAACTAGAGGGTCACTGTTGTGGCTAGGCTGGCCGGCCAGTCAGCTCCTAGGCTCTGCCTGTCTGTTTCTACCCCACTGTTGGAGATACAAGCATGCATAGTCACGCTTGGTCTTATTTACTTCTATTCATTCTTTCTTTTATTTGTTTATTTTTAATGAGTGCTGAGACTTAAAAATTGCATGTGCACGGGAGTTTTTTTTGCATGAATACCTGTGTGTCACTTGCATGCCTGGTGACTGCAGAGACCAGAAGCAGACATTGCATTCCCTGAAACTAGCATTACAGATGGTTGCTAGGAGTCAAACCTGGGTCCTCTGAAGAGTGCTCTTAACCCCTGAGCCGGCTCTCCAGTCTCACTGTGCTAATGATTCTAATTCCAGTGCTCGAGCATATGGAGCAGGGCTCTTACCCACCAAGCCATACCCCCCGCCCAAATTTAAAAAAAATACACATTTTTACTGTAAAAAGGGCTAGCAAAGAACAGCATGGGGTGAAAATGATGTGGTCCTACCCACCACCACCCTAGGCAGCCTTGGGTGGAGGATTTGTGGGCTGGGGTCACATTCCCACCCTGTCACTAGAGGTCCCAGCTGATAACCATCTTGGTCTGAGAGATTTCTGACATGTCTCCTCGGCTGCAATGTTTGAAAACAGAAAAAGCTCACATTCAAAACAATTCTGTCTGTGCGCCTGCCAATCATTCGATTCACAGTTTTGCTGGAACGCTGGTCAGGTACTAAAAAGGAAATTTTAAAAATGCCTACGCCCAGCCCATCCTGTGCGTGGGACAGACTGTTAAGCGTACACCTTGTATTATTCTTCATACATCCTGGATTCCTGGGGAGAGGGAGTATGGTGTGGGCGGATTTCGTGTGCTTGATATCTATAAATACACTCAGAGGCTTCTCAAAGCTGCTAGCTGCTGTCTCGGCACCTTCGCTATTCCTGCTTTCCTCACGCACCGCCCCCTCCCCCCAAGAAAAGGAGAAAGTGAATTTCAATTCTGCTGTCATGACCACATCCCAGAAAATTGCCCTAAAAGCAGGTATTGATTTTTAGATGCACCTCCACCCTGGACAGGCAATATGAAGTCCAGTCAGTCCTTCAGCAGCCGCGGGCAGCGCCGCAGCTTCTGTTCTGTTCTCTTGACCTCCTTCGTGGCTCTCTTTGGAGACACCGCTTCTATTTATGGCGCCATCTGCTTTCTGTAGTTTGATTCAGGGTTTTCTCCCTGCCCATGACTCTGATTCTATTTTTTGTTTGAAGCTTTTCTCTCTCTCTTTCTTTTTTTTTCCAGGAACCCCAGCCCACAGATCCTCCACCCACTGCTGCCTAAGGCTTACCCAGCACTTGTACCTGTAGTCACCCAGAGGGTGGAACTTGCTGGGGTTCAACGTTCATTGAGATCTTCCCTTTCACCCCTCTGGCCACACCTTCTATGGCTTTCCTCTTTATAGCAAAGCCGTTCATAATCCAGTGTGTGGTCCACATCTTGGCTTTGCTTGGTCCAAGTTATGGATTATTTGATGCCTCACTAGGCTCAAATTTCTCAACCAAAAAGGGGGAATCCCTGACCCCACCTCAACTGGGTCTTCCTTTGTATCCTATGCTTGCTTCAAATTCCTAGACTCAAACAATTTTGCCACATCTTCCTCCCTAGCAGTTGAGACTATAGATACACACTACTCAACTTTGCCACCCTACCCAATGGGAATAGAGATATGCACTACCCAACCTGGCTAAAAATGGGAGATATTAATAGTACCTACATCACAGGGTGTTATGATTAATATTGATGCTTAGCTTGGCATGACCTAAGTAGTAGACTGTGAGGAAGTTTCTAGATTGGGCTCAGTAAGACAGAAGTTTCTTCTTAAATATAGGTAGCACCATTCTAGGGGTTATGGTCCTGGACAGACTAAAGAGAAAAGGGGGGGCTGAGCAGCAGTGTTCATATTCATCTTTCTCTGCTTCCTGACTGGGGATGCAATGTGACCAGCTGTCACCATGACGCCCCTACTATGATAGACTGTAGCCTCAGACAGTGAACCAAAATAAACCCTCCTCTAAGATGCTTTTGTCAGAGCAGTGAGACACATGCCTAACACAAGGTTGTGCTAATAAACATTGCAGTGGATTGATGGCAAACTGGGTGGACCATGCTTTTGCAAATCCAAGATCGTGTAGTATCCCTTTCAATATTAGTTTTATCTTTGGTCACATGGACAGATTTGGCCAATAGCACACAGAGATTTGGAACTCATACATACTGTGCTCTGTGGTCACATGACGAGTGCTTTGCAGAACCTGACTACAACCTGAAGAAGCCCGGGTTAGCCTGCTGGGTTCTGAGACACCTGTCCAGTTATAGGACACCTGGGAGCAGCCATATGTGTGGTTCCAATCACCACTTTTTGGAGAAGAGGTAAACCTTCCCAGTTCAAACTGCCAATCCACAGAATTTTGAAAAAATAAGCCATGATCGAATCATTATATTGCGGCCGGTCTGTTTTGTAGCAATAATTGGAGGATGCGAAAATAATACATTTGTTTGCGTGATACATAGAAAGTGCTCAGGAAAGAGTCCAGATTGTGCTTTGCCAGTGGCTATTTATCGCTACTTAGCATTACTTTGAACCAACCATTTTCTCATTCTGGAAACTCCCGACTAGGCTGAGTCTTCTTAGGCCCTTATGCTTTTGCAGATGGCTGAAGCTTCCACATCCATATTCGCCCACAGCCTACCTTCTTCCTTGTCTTCCAGACAAGAAACATTCAGAATATTTCCTAATTTACCAAGTTTACCTAATTTACCGTGACATGGACCAATCCCATGTCATCCACCTGAATGTCAGACCTGTCTTCAAGATTTAGATTGAGCCTCAGTCAGTATCATATGGCATTGGGTTTATTCCAACATCACATCAGATTTCTCTGCTCTGCTTTGCATGTCACTTGTCCCCCAGCTATATTTTGTTCTTAACACAGTATTTCTCTTAATTAGAACGAGCCTAAGTCAGAGGTTGAAGCTAAGTGTCTCTCAGTTGGTAGAGTGATTGCGTAAGATATAGAAAGTCCTGGGTTCTATCCAGAACACTGCACAAACTGGGTACAGTACTCGGTGTTTGGAAAGTGGAGGCAGGAGGATTAGAATTGCAAGGTTGGTGGTGCACATCTTTAATCCCAACACTCAGAACACAGAGGCAGGCAGATCACTGTGAGTTCGAGGCCAGCCTGGTCTGCAAAAGCTAGTTCTAGGACAGGCTCCAAGGCTAAAGAGAAACCCTGTGTCACAAAAACAAAAAGAAAAAAAAAAGAATTGCAAGGTCATCTTTAGGTACACAGCAAATTTAAGATCAGCGTGGGATACATGGGACTATATCTGAAACAAACAGCTAAGCAAACAAAAAGCAGACAGAGGCAGGAAGACCATGACTTCAAGGCTAGTCTAGGGTGCATATGTAAACTCTGTCTCCCAAAAGATTATATTACCCTGAAGAAAATCTAACATTACGATTGTTTTCTTGTTCACTCAGTAGATTGTGATATTTTTACAAAGGGTCAGAAATCTTACAAAACTGAAACCTGTTCTTGGTCCCCATCCTTCTGCTCAAATCCCCCTTTTGTAGGAAAGCTGAACTGACTCTCCTACATAGTCTTCTAGCTCTCTGGCTTCCTCGCGCTGTCCTGTGCTCCCATGCCTTCCTTTGCCTTTCACTTCAGTGTTAGTTGAGGATCCAGCAGAGAGCCAGAGCCAGGAAATACACATATGGAGAGATAGGCATAGACATACACAGAAGGACAAATGTGTTTGTGCGCACACACATGAACACATATACAGAGACAGGTGTACATATACATACACATAGATAGATGTATACATACACACATACTATACAGATGTGTACACACAGAGAGATGTATACACACACAGAGAGATGTGTCCATACACATACACAGAGACAGATGTACACATACAAAGACAAATGTGCACACATACAGGGACGGATGTACACACACATACACAGAGACAGACAGATGTACACATACAAAGACAAATGTGCACACATACACAGGGACGGATGTGCACACACATACACAGAGACAGACAGATGTACACATACAAAGACAAATGTGCACACATACACAGGGACGGATGTGCACACACATACACAGAGACAGACAGATGTACACATACAAAGACAAATGTGCACACATACACAGGGACGGATGTGCACACACATACACAGAGACAGACAGATGTACACATACAAAGACAAATGTGCACACATACACAGGGACGGATGTGCACACACATACACAGAGACAGACAGATGTACACATACAAAGACAAATGTGCACACATACACAGGGACGGATGTGCACACACATACACAGGGACGGATGTGCACACACATACACAGGGACGGATGTGCACACACATACACAGGGACGGATGTGCACACACATACACAGAGACAGACAGATGTACACATACAAAGACAAATGTGCACACATACACAGGGACGGATGTGCACACACATACACAGGGACGGATGTGCACACACATACACAGGGACGGATGTGCACACACATACACAGGGACGGATGTGCACACACATACACAGGGACGGATGTGCACACACATACACAGAGACAGATGTGCACACACATACACAGAGACAGACAGATGTACACATACAAAGACAAATGTGCACACATACACAGGGACGGATGTGCACACACATACACAGGGACGGATGTGCACACACATACACAGGGACGGATGTGCACACATACACAGAGACAGACAGATGTACACATACAAAGACAAATGTGCACACATACACAGGGACGGATGTGCACACACATACACAGGGACGGATGTGCACACACATACACAGAGACAGACAGATGTACACATACAAAGACAAATGTGCACACATACACAGGGACGGATGTGCACACACATACACAGGGGCGGATGTGCACACACATACACAGGGACGGATGTGCACACACATACACAGGGACGGATGTGCACACATACACAGAGACAGACAGATGTACACATACAAAGACAAATGTGCACACATACACAGGGACGGATGTGCACACACATACACAGGGACGGATGTGCACACACATACACAGAGACAGACAGATGTACACATACAAAGACAAATGTGCACACATACACAGGGACGGATGTGCACACACATACACAGGGGCGGATGTGCACACACATACACAGGGACGGATGTGCACACACATACACAGGGACGGATGTGCACACACATACACAGAGACAGACAGATGTACACATACAAAGACAAATGTGCACACATACACAGGGACCGATGTGCACACACATACACAGGGACGGATGTGCACACACATACACAGAGACAGACAGATGTACACATACAAAGACAAATGTGCACACATACACAGGGACCGATGTGCACACACATACACAGGGACGGATGTGCACACACATACACAGAGACAGACAGATGTACACATACAAAGACAAATGTGCACACATACACAGGGACGGATGTGCACACACATACACAGGGACGGATGTGCACACACATACACAGAGACAGACAGATGTACACATACAAAGACAAATGTGCACACATACACAGGGACGGATGTGCACACACATACACAGGGACGGATGTGCACACACATACACAGGGGCGGATGTGCACACACATACACAGGGACGGATGTGCACACACATACACAGAGACGGATGTACACACACATACACAGAGACAGATGTACACACACATACACAGAGACAGATGTACACACACATACACAGAGACAGATGTACACACACATACACAGAGACAGATGTACACATACAAAGACAAATGTGCACACATACAGGGACGGATGTGCACACACATACACAGAGACAGATGTGCACACACATACACAGAGACAGATGTACACACACATACACAGAGACAGATGTACACATACAAAGACAAATGTGCACACATACACAGGGACGGATGTGCACACACATACACAGGGACGGATGTGCACACACATACACAGAGACAGATGTGCACACACATACACAGAGACAGATGTACACAAACACAAAAATGTACACATATACACAGATAGATGTACACATGCGTACACCGGGACAGATGAACACACAGACACATACACAGAGGCAGATGTACACACATAGACAGATGTACGCACACATATACAGACAGATGTACATACACAGAGGGACAGATGTACATACACAGAGGGACAGACACACACACACAGACATATGTACACACACAAAGGGACAGATGTGCACACACATACACAGGGACAGAGGTACATAACACATACAGAAACACATGTGCACATTTTACTGTGCTTCTCAGGATGGCCTTGAACTCCTGGGACCAGTGATTTCTCTGTTTCACCCTGCTGAATAGCTAGAATGACAAATGTATGCCACCATGCCTAGGTACATTCATGTTTGATCATGTAAGGAATATATCCTAGTCAATGAGCAGAGAGATTTGGCCAGCATTCTTTCTAAAATGCTACATAATATTCTAATTTATTATGCTTATTGTTAGTCTCCCTAGTAAAATCCAAGTTCCATGGGTGTTGGGGATATTTGTTTTGTTGGTTGACATATTGCATAGTAAGTCCTTTATAGACCCTGGGAGATAGATAGTTCAGTCAATAGAGTACTTGCCTTGCTTGTGGATTAGTCACTTTCCCATTGCAGTGATAAAACACAAGGCAACTTACAGAAGCAAGGATTTGAAGGATGGAGAGCTGGCTCAATGATAAAGAGTACTAGCTGATCTTTCAGATGACCTGGGTTCCATTCCCAGCACCCACAGTGTAACTCCAGTTCCTGGAGATCTGATGCTCTCTTCTGGCCTCTGTGGGCACCAGGCACATGTGTGGTACACACACAGACATGCAGACAAAACATTCATACACATAAAAAGAAATAAATCTTTAGAAGAAAGAGTTTATTTGGGGCTGATGGTTCCAGGGGGATGTGTTAAAGAAACATCACAGCAAAGAAACATGGCAGCCACAAATGGCTACTGTAACAGCCGCTGTAACAGAAACATGGCAGCCACAAATGGCTACTGTAACAGCAGCTGAGAGCTCAGATCTCAGACTGCAAACCAGGAGTAGAGAGTGCTAACTTGAATGACACAAGTCTTCAAGCACCAATCACCAGTAACATCCTTCTTCCAGCAAGTGACATCCTTCTTCCAGAAAGTCCACAGCTCTTAAGCCCCAACAAAGACTTCTACCAACTGTGAACCAAGCATTAAAATGCCAGGGACTAAGGGACAGCTCATTCAAACCATCACAGCATGCCTGAAGTCCAGGATTCTATCCCCACCAACCAAATACTCTGGAGCACACTAGCACTCAGTAGGTGGAGGCAGAAAGATCAGAAATGCAAGGTCATCTTAGTCTACATAATATGTTCAGAGTCAGCTTGAGCTCCATGAGACCCTGTCTCAAAACAGTGCCCTTCTACTGAATAGATATATGTCGCGTCACACAGGAGCCTTAGAACCTTGGGAAGACTCTTCTGAAGGCATGCCTGCTTAGAAGGCATGCTCTACTTAGGTAGCTGTCGCTCATCATGCTTCCTGACTTTCATTGGCGCAGTCCAACCTCATCACAGTAGGTATCAGTGAACCCCAATAGTCTCTCGCTTAGTCTTCTTCTGACATCAACAATTTATTTTATATTAAAACCACACTTGCACATAGAAAGAACTCTTGAAGAAGTCTGACAATGCAGTTTTACATCTCTCCCCCAAACAATCCCCCAATCAGACAACACACATCCATTCCTGAGTAAAGTACTGAGAGCAGGGCCAGATGTGGTGGCTCCTTCTTTAATCCCTGCACTTGGGAGGCAGAGGCAGGCAGATCTCTGTGAGTTCAAGGCCAGGCTGGTCTACGTAGTGAGTTCTAGGCCAGCCAGGGTTACAAAGTGAAACCATGTTTCAAAAGACGAAACCAAAATAAAATTTAAGTACCAAGAGCAAAGAGATACAGAAGTCAAGGTCACTTCCTTCAAGCATAGTGAAGATTTCTAACATACTGCCCTGGGGACTAAATGATGCCTGTGTTAGTCAGGGCTCTCTAGAGTAGCAGAACTTATAGAGTGACTCTCTTTTCTACATATATAAAAGGGAGATATTAGAATGACTTACAGGCTATGATCCAACTAATTCAACAGTGGCTGGCTATGAATGGAAAGTCCAATAATCCAGAAGTTTCTCAGTCCACAACGCTGGATGCCTCAGCTAGTCTTCAGGAGATGCTGGAATCCCAAGGAAGTAGGCCCTGAGGCTAGTGAAGGAAAGGACTTGCTAGCAAGGTAAGAGCTAGCGGGCCAAGAGCAGAAGCTTCCTTCCTCCACGTCCTTATATAGGCTTCCAGCAGAAGGTGTGGCCCAGATTAAAGGTGCGGCTTCCTACCTCCAGATCTGGATCAAAGGTTTGTGTCTAACCACCTTAAAGGATTGGATTATAAATGGTTTTTCCCTCTTTAAACCAAGCAAACAAAAAAATCTCTCACGGGTGAGCCCTTCATTTCTGGATTGCAGTTCATTCCAGATGTGGTCTAGCTGACAACCAAGAAGAGCCATCATATGGCCCTCAATTGGATTAGTTCACTATTTTATTTTGATTCAAACTGTGTTGATCTATGTGGGGCTTAGTATTTAAATCAGTAGGCAACATGAAAATCAGGGTTTCAGGGGTCCCTACTGCCCAGGATACTGTTCCATTGTCACTGCATTTGTCTCCCAACAGGAGGGTCAGATCACATACCCTGACCTGACCTAATTATCTAAGTCACCCGCATGGCCTCCTACAGGTATCTGGTTGCTGGATTATCACTCTAATGTGAGATATGTATATATAATATAATATATAATATGATAATATAAAATGTAATATTATATCACATTAGACTCTATACACATATATTTTAAGATTAATTTATATTTTGTGTGTTTACTTTTTGCTTACATATCTGTCTGTGCACCACTTGTATGTACAGTGCCTGAAGAAGACAAGAGAGGGTGTCAGATCCCCTGGAAATGAAGTTACAGATAATTTTGAGGTGCCATGTGGGTGCTGGGAATTGAACCCAGGATATCTGGAAAAGCAGTCAGTGCTCTGAACCACTGATCCATCTACTTAGCCCCTAATGTGATAATATACATATATTGACAATGTACCATTATGACATTTTAAATTCTGTAAGCTAATTCTGCTTCTATAATATAATATGATATTTCTAATAAGCCTGAGAAGTAGGTAGAACCAGTATTATGAGCTACATATTTCACACAAGTTAATGGAAAATTGGAGTGGGTGATTTCCTGCTCCTTGGGTGGGGGAAGGGTTTCTAGAATGCCAGCTGTCTCCTTGACCAGGAGCTCACATTGAAGAGCATTAAAGAAAGACTCCCTGTTGTATCTTTTCGCCCTGTTAGGAGATTCAGATGGAAGAAGGTCAAGTATCAGAGAAGGGGGCTGTTTTCTCCTCCCTTGGAACTCCTCCCAGTCTCAGTAGGTTTGTTCTTCTTTCTCACTTTTCACTAATAAATCTGTGTTTGATCTGCTAAAACAAAGAAAGAAGAAAGAAATAAAGAAAAAGAAAGGAAAAAAGAAAGAACAATATAGGAGGGAAAAAGTAACTCAAAGTTATGATTGGAGTTTTGGCTATTACTTAAGACTGAGTTGTGGTTGGGTGGTGGTGCGCACGCCTTTAATTCCAGCACTAAGGAGGCAGAGACAGGCAGATCTTTATGAGTTTGAGGCCAGCCTGGTCTACAGAGTGAGTTCCAGGACAGATTCCAAAGCTACAGAGAAATCCTGTCTTGAAAAAACAAACAAACAAAAAGACTGAGTTGTGATATATTATATACACATATATGCATATAATGTTTAATATACAATATATGTATAGTATACAAATATATATACAACGTGTACTATGCAATGTATGTATACATACACATACACTTCTGTGTTTTACTTAGTTTGAGCTGGCTGCAGCAAGCTCCTCGGATTTATCTATTTCTGCCTCCACAGTACTGGGAAGACCACAACACGATGCCCAGCTCTATGGGCACTATGGATGCAACCGAGATCACCATGCCTGGTAGGCAGGCACTTTACTAGCTGAGCCATTGCGCTAGCCCGGCTTTCTGTTTTGCTTTTGTTGTTGTTGTTCTTGTTGAGCATGTCTTCCTAGGCAGCCTCAAGTTAGTCCTGCCTCAGCCTCCTGAGTGCTGGGATTCCAGGTGTGTGCCACCATGCCATAGCTAGAATTTTAATAGGATGGAGAACTTGTCGATTTAATTGAGTGATGGTCCTGCTCAATATTTTATATTAGGGTAGGATAATATCACACCAATAAATACTTATATCTAAGGGAAATAGAAACAAAAAATCGCATGTTAAAATGTCAGTTTTTTTTCAGTTTACCACCTACATATACAGATGTCATTTTTCTTCTTGTTACATATATAGTATCAAACAACATACAGTGTTTCATAACTTAATTTACTCTTAAACAATGCTCTATTGAAAGCTGGAATGATGATTCATCAGTTAAGATCACTTGCTGTTCTTCTAGAAGACCTGAGTTTTGTTCCAAGAACCCACACTGGAAACCAAACAACTGCCTATAACTCCAGCTTCACGGGATCAGACACCCTGTCTGGTCTCTGAAGGTAGCTGCACACATGTGTTTCACACATAGACACGCACACATACATGCAAACACATGCATCCATACATACCAATAAATCTCAAAAATATCATTGCAAATTTATTTATTATGTATACAGTGTTCTGTCTGCATGCATGCCTGCACACTAGGAGAGGGCCCCAAATCTCATTACAGATGGCTGTGAGCCACCATGTGGTTGCTGGGAATTGAACTCAGGACCTCTGGAAGAGCAGCCAATGCTCTTAATCTCTGAGCCATCTCTCCAGCCCTCAATGTCATCTTTTTATGTCATAAAATAGCCTTATACTTTATCAATATAATGGTCCCATATTAGTTCATTATGTGGTACTATTTTAATAATATGAATCCCATCACCTATATGCCAATTTGGGATTACAATGTATTACTATACAAATATGGTGTATTAAAATTTTTGTCAGCTAGGCCTGGAAAGATAGCTCAGTAGTTAAGAGCACTGGCTGCTCTTCCAGAGAACCCCTGTTCAGTTCCCAGCACCCATACGGCAGCTCACACCTGCCTGTAACTCCACAGTGGGGCGGGTGCTCTAACACCGTCACACAGACATGCATGCAGACAAAACACCAATGCACACAATTAAAAACCATTTTGGAAGCTAACTCAAGTGTATCAAAAATTAATTCTCTACAACAAATTCCTAGAAATAGAATTGATGTTTCACAAGGTCCATCTATTTTAAAAAATGCTTAGTGCACAGGTCATGGTCACTTAATCAATGCCTTTCCTTTTAAAATTCTCCAAGTCACTGGAGGAAGGTGGTGGAAAGTTCAATAGTAAGGCACTTGCTTATCATACTTGATACCATTAGATCAATATCTAAAAAAATAAATGTCTTGGGCCGGAGAGATAGCTCAGACGCTGAAAGCTCTTTCAGAGGACCTGAGTTAAATTCCTAGCACTCATATAGTGGCTCACAACTGTCTCTCAATGACACCCTCTTTGGTCATACATGGACATTGCACAGACCTATATGCAGATAGAAATATTCTTGTACGTCAAAAGAAAAATCCTCAAAATATTTATTAAAAAGATAAATGTCATTCCTAAGTTGTCTACTTCAGCTACATCAGTCTTACTTAAGCACCACACGAATAAGTAATTTCCTTATTTAAAAAGTCTCGGCTGTTTCTAAATAGATGGATTTAAAGCACCCTAGCTTTGGAGTGACCCCGAGAAAGAATATGGTCTTAGTGGTCCAACCTCACTTACTACCTCCGGCTCAAGATAAGACAGACCCGCCATTTCTGCCAGGTCTAGTGTTTGATTCCTTTTCCTTCTCTCAATGAACGTGGCTCTTTTCTCCTGCAGGAATCCGAGTCATCTATGTAACATATGTACATATGTCTGTGTAACGTATGTACATATGTCTGTGTAACGTATGTACATATGTCTGTGTAACGTATGTACATATGTCTGTGTAACGTATGTACATGTCTATGTACAAATCAAAGTATGTCTCTTCCAGAAAGTGGATCTGAGATAATCCCATCCCCAAATATCTTTTTGTTTTTGCACATGAATCATTTTCCTCTGTAATTTTAGATATATACCTAAAATTTCCTCGTGGTGGGCAAGCTTTTCCTGGCAGGTTAGATGTTTTTTAAATCTGCCTCCTTAGCGAACAAGAGTGCTAAGCATTAAATCTTGAAAATGTCTGTGAGACTGTACAATGAATTACTATAGTTCAGAATTCACAATATTCTCTAGTTGTATTTTTTTTTCTTTTTTTGAGACATGGTCACATATAGCCCCGCTGGGTTCAAACTCGGCTATGTAGCTAAAAGCCTGACTTTGAACTCCTTCTCTTCCTACCTCCATCCCTCAAGTGCTCCGATTACAGGCTTGCATTACTATGCTTGGCTCTCTGGTGTCTTTTATAATTTTTTAAAGTTTATTATGATGAGTGTCTGTGCACATGTGAGAGTGCACACATGTCACTAAGCCTGTGCCTGTGCATATGTGAGCATACGCATGTGCCGTTAGCATGTATGTAGGTTAGAGGACAGTTCATGGGGATCAGTTCTTTTTCTGTCATGCAGATCCTGGGGACAAACTCAGGTCCCCAGGCTTAGTGTCAGCTGCCTTTACTTACTGAACTACCTTCCCTGCCCTCTGGATATCGCTTCAAAGGGCCATCTTCTCATGTAAAATTAGGTGAAGGAACTAGATAAGTCTCTAAACTGGTTTCAGAAAGTTTTCTTACAATGCAATCTTAGTTAGTTATGGTGAAACAAGTAATTTTTATTAGCACAACCCAAAGTACTTCCACTTATAAAAAACATTTGAGGGGCAGCAAGATGACTCAGCAGGTAAAGGTGCTTGCTGCCAAGTCTGACATCTGGCATCCTGTCTCCATAATTCACAAGACATGAAGAATCAGCTCCCATAGGTTGTCTTCTGACCTCTGTGTGTGTCGTGGTACATGTATGTGTGAACATACAGAAAAATAAATGTGAAAACTTGGCATACAATTCAGAATAAAAGGAAAAAAGTCCCTCAAAGATAATTTAACCACAACAATGACAAAAATAGTCAGTGGTGGTCACGAGACATGGATTAGCTTCATTGTATAAAGATATTTTTATTCATGGCTTATAATAAAAACAACCAATGAATTTTAAAATTATCCTAGACACTGAACATTAAAAAGCTTAGTTCATTTAAAAATAAATTATTTTCATTCCACCCCCCCAAAGTGTGGTACTTCACTGTTCTAAAAATATTATACATTCAAATGAACTGTAATTATGAACACATATAGCTTCTCACAGTTAGAAGTGTAAAAATGGATTTGCTAAATAAAATACATGTTGCTGCAATATTTAAGCATGCTTTAAAGTAAATCATTATTATAAGGAGGCATGTAATTACTATAGGTTTGGGAGGCTTAACCAGGAACTAGAACTTAAGAATCAAACTTCAGTACCTCTTGACCAATGTACAATAAACAGATGATATCCACCACAGCTCAGGTCTCCTCCCCTCATTCAAGGGGATGAAAAGCTCAGAAAGAACACAGGCTAGAAGAAAAGGCACTAAAAAGGGAGAGGATCTAGAAGAATGGCGGGTTTGTGGCAATGTAAAACCCAACAAAATATCATATTTTTACCGGGTAAACAGTGACTTTCATTGTTGGGTTATGAATAAAAAGATGGGTTAAAGAGATGGCTCAGCAGTCAAGAGCCATTGCTGCTCTCCCTGAGGACCTGAGTTTGGCTCCCAGTGCCACACAGGCAGCTCACAGCCTCCTTAACACCAGTTCCAGTGGATCTGATGCCTCCGATCTACAACGGCATCTCTACTCCTGTGCACATTCTCACACTCATGCACATCACTAAAAATTATAAAAGTAAATATATTGATTGATTGATTGATTGAAAAAAACCCTGACATTTTATCACAGAGAAAAAGACATTACAATGATTTGGGGAGGCCAAGGACAGCTTCATGGAAATTATAGTTTGATTCTGTCCAGAAAAGACACACTGGAAGCACAAACAACGAGTAAGGATGTCTAGAAAGAAGGCCATTCTGGGGAAGACAAACAGTGGGAACACACGGGGGGCAGAAAGACGTTATCTGTTTAAAATGCAATCCAGAACTCATTCCTTTTAGGTGAATCCCAGATTTCTTTAGGGCTCTGCCTCTTTCTTAAGCAGCCACATGCATCAGAGACATCTGACTCCTTTCCTGGGTCTAAGCAAGGCCTGCCCCACTGGCTGACAACCATGGCCTTTGGTTTGGCAGTGGGAAGTTTGGTATTTGTGTGTGTCTTGATTCTGACCAATGAGATGTGAGGAGTTCTGTAAGAGAATTCCTTGAAAGTTTTCATTCCTCTTTTTAAAAATTAATTTATTCTCTCATATATTACCTCCCCCTAAATAAAAAGAATAAGCCTTAAAAATGATAAAAATATTATTTCCCATGTAGGCATGGTGTTATACATTTGTAATCCTGGCATTTGAAAAGATGAGACAGAAAGTTTGCCTTGATATTTCACATTCAATGCCAGCCTGGGCTTCAGAACAAGATTGTCTCTGGCCAGGTGGTGGCACATGCCTTTAATTCCAGAGCTCGGGAGGCAGAGGCAGGTGGCTGTTTGTGAGTTCAAGGCCAGGCTTGCCTACAGGAGCGAGTTCTAGGACAAGCTCCCAAGCTACAGAGAAACCCTGTCTCGAAAAACAAAAACATAACAAACAAACAAACAAAAAGACCCTGTCTCCAAAAAGTAAAAATAAACAAATAAAAAGAGTTGTGAGCCTGGGAAACTGATTTAGTGGGGAAAGACACGTCAAGCCTGACAACCAGGGTTTGATCCTTGGGACCTATGTGGTATTTTTCTTGCCGAAGAAACACAAGAACCTGAGCTGGCTTCCCAGAGCACACATACAAGCCATACATAGTAGCACACACGTGTAATCCTATCATTCCTGTGTCAGTGAGATGGAAAATAGAGACCAGAGAATTCCTGGAATCTTGCCAAGCTTGATAGGCAGTCATGAGGATCAAGAGATCTTATTAAACAAGATGGAAAACAGAGATGAGGACTAACGCCTCCACATGTGTACCATAGGAGTGCACCTGGTCTCACACATGTGAGTGCATATACCTGCCGATAAAGACAGAAACAAAAAGATTTCTGAAAGAATGTTCATGGTTTGCGGGAGGGGATGGGATGCTGTCTGTGGTACCCGGGTGTCCAGATAGGATGGAGCATCCTCACCTGGCAGCACCATATTCAACCTGATGTGTTAGTCTATCTTCTCGAGGCCACAGTCTTTTCCAAAATTTGTGTTAGCTTAAATCCCGGATGTACTGGTAATTGGCAGCTGAGCTCTCCCTGCCTGGGTTCCCTGCAGCTACAGCAAATTGGCAGTCAAGTTCCCTTAGCAGCTGCTAATGGCTGACGGTAGCATACAGCGTGGTTCCATTTACAGGAGGCAAACAAACGCAAACCCAGGTAGAGCTTTAGAGACCGCCTATGACGCAACGGCACAGAACTCATGAAAAGACACAGGTAGATTTATCTATGCATGCCACACTCGGTGTTATTTACCTAAACTTTAAAAAAAATGAACAATTCAAGAAATGTTAGGGTGTCCCTTATGCAGAGACATGTAGAAAAGAAGCTGGAGGAGCCAGGAACACAGGAGCAACAGAAAGTTGTGTTACCAGTTTCTGCAGGGGCCGATGACTTTAAGTGGTTGTTGTGTCTTTGAACAAGGACTCTTTATTCTGCTGGTTACTTCACTGGAACATCTTGCTATGACTGAAAACCCTTGAGTCTTGTCTTAGTGTTCTGTTGCTGTGAAGAGACACCACGATCACGGCAACTCTTATAAAGGGAAGCAGTTAATGGAGGTGTGCCTACAGTTTCAGAGGTTTAGTCCATTCATGGGCATGGTGGGAAACACGGCAGCACGCAGGCAGACATGGTGCTGGAAGGGTTGAGAGTCCGACGTCCATATCCACAGCAACAGGAAGAAAGAGAGCCTTTGGGCTTGGCTTGGGCCCTTGAAACCTCAGAGCCTACCCACAGTGACACATTTCCTCCTACAAGGCCACGTCTACTCCAACAAATAGTGCCACTCCCCGAGCATTCATATCTATGAGCCTATGGGGGCCATTCTTATTCAAACACCACAGGCCTGACACACACACACACACACACACACACACACACACACCAGCACCATCATTCAGCCCATGTGACTGTCTTAGTTTTGTCAGCTTCGTCATCAATTTTTCATGTTTCACATGTTAAGATTTTGACCCTTTTGCCTTCCTTGTTCCATATAACAAATTATTGGTTAAGTTAGGTGTATGTCATCCTTTCTTATTTGGCTTCCCCTTTTCTGTAGATCAAGTACTTCAACCTTTCATTATATCTTGAATTTGTGTAACTTTTGTCTGTTTTTAAACAAATCTCACTTCCAATTTCTCCTATTCGTACAACCATACCAGGTTTCCAGTTTCATTCCGGTCCCCGCACAAACACGCTTCTGCATGTTTACACACATACACAGACACAATCATTCAAGAATTATACATGCTCCATAGAACGTCTGAGATTCACCCAAGATATCTGCGATCTGACTTGGACATTAATGCTTCAACCTTCTGTCTCCATGTTTCACTCCCAGAATCACGGGTTTAAAGTTCTTCCTGTTCACTAAGAATATTTTCTTTTCCCACTTTGTAGCTATTCAACACACTATTTTCTAGAGATTATGTTATCTCGTATTGTTTTTAATCTATCCTTTTGTGTATGTTTATGTGTGTGTGTTAGAGCGTGTGCATGCTACACACGTGTGTAGAGCCAGAGAACAAACGTGGGATACAGTCCTCATCATCTACCTTGCTTGAGACAGGGTCTCTTGTTGTTTGCACCTGCATCTGTCCTGTGACTGTCCTGTCTCCACCTCCCGTCTATCTGTGAGCACACTTGGACACAGATGCACCACTGTGCCCTGCCCTGCCGTACATGGTTCCTAAGAACCTGAACTCGGGTTGCACAGCAACCACTTTACCCGCAGAGCACAGCTTGAAGTCTTCCATTTGTATTTAATATGTGGATCCATTGTTGTGTCTGCTGTTGGTTATGTGTTAAAGGCAGAATCTTTGTCTTAACCTTCATGTCACAGCTTAACCCCTTCTCCATTCTACTCACTGATCAGAGTGCTAACATCAAAGAAGGCGTTCTTCAATGGTGAGCTAGTTGGCTAACTGAAGGACAAGAAAATTTCACCATACCTTTATTATTTGTGGGAAGAATTGTTGATGAACTTCCAAAGGTAAAAGGAGAAACAAATGTTACTCTATAGATGTATTTAAAATGTACATTACATGAATCTGAGCTGGAATATACAATGTATTAGTTAGTGCCAGCTCAGCCATTCAATAACATCTGTTGAATACATAATGTGTGCTGATAAACCCTAGGGATATGAAAGTCATTACATAGACTAAATCTATGCCTTTCTGTGACTTCCAAAGGAAAGCATAGACAGTAAATGAAATATTATGCAATGTATTATGCAAATAGTTTATTTAATTTAATAAACTAGAATAGGTGCTTAGGAAGTGTGAGAGATATGTTGAGGGGGTGGTAGTTACAACTTAAAATAGTGTCCAGTGTTTTATCTTCTGGCATAGGAAAAAGTCAATATGTTTATGCATAACAGAATTAAGATTGACTTGAATAAGTGTGCCTCAGAAAACATGGCTATAAATATTGTCTTTATGGCTTAATTTTAGTTGTTTTTTAACAAAGACTTCAAAATGGCAGCTCAGGTTGATTTTTAGCTCAGCGGAGAATAGCTCTTGTACACATGCAATTTGGAGGCTGTCCTTCTCCGGCTGGATCACCAAGATCCTAACAAGGAAAATGAAGACATAGATGCTTCAGAAATTGAGGAACAACTTACCTTCTATCTCCAGCAAGCTTCTCCAGAGTTCACCGGGCCCAGATTGAGAACTAAGGATTTCTTGGCAAAGCATCTTCACTCGCAGAAAGAATCCTAAGACTTGGGCTGAACTCACATTTTGGGATTTATGTGGAAACTCAAGACAAATCTTTTTACCTTACCATATGCACAATTTGAATAAGCGATAGAAACTTCTGCAGGTTCACTCTCAAAAGGTTTGTGGTTCAAAAAAAAAAGTATGCTTTTTTAAAAAAAAAGTATGTTTTACCCCCTAAACTCAACATGGCCTCTTAGCAAGCAAAGGAGAGCATTCTTTTCATAATGTTGTGTAAAACCACTGTTAATGGGGACAACTTTTCACTTCACAATTGATTTCTATAATGGGATGTAAACAGCATAGAAGCCATTGGAATGCGTCCTAGAGTAAACAGAAGAGGAAACTGAATCTTATTAACTACAGTGATACCAATAAGGGGCTGGGGGTGTGGCTCAGTTGGTAGAGTGCTTGCCTGGAAAGTACAAACATCATGGGTTCCACAGCAATGCAAACTGGCTGTGGGGACACACCTGCAATCCCAGCACTTGTGAGGCAAAAGGGGTACACTCAGAAATTCCACACTTCTTGGGTACATGATGAGATTGAGGTCACTCTAGATTGCATGAAAACTGGTTTTGGTATGTGTGTGTGTACATGCACGCGCATGTGCGTGAATACGAAGTTATATGGAAGCTAACATGAAGTTATGTACTAGAACACGACCCTGTAATTGGTCTGCTGACTGATGCTGCATCGATGCAAATTTTCGTTGGAATAGGAAAAGAACACAGGCGGTCTGCAGACAGTGAGGGCTAGATGTGTAGAGAAGTACTAACACTAACCAGGAAGAAACTGAGCCACAACCCCAACCCCTTATTGCTATCACTGTAGCTAAATAAGACTCAATTTCCTCTTCTGTTTACTCCACGATGCAGTCCAGTGACTTATATGCCATTTAAATCACATTATAGAAATCAATTGTGAAGCTGAAAAGCTGTTTCCAGTACCAGTTTTTGAGAATGCCCAAACAAACTGATTCTCTAGCCTTCTTAGGGTCTGGGTTCACACTCTCCTCTGAGGAGCAGCCAGAAGCTGAGGGTGGCGCTCCTCTGCGTGCACGCGTGTGCATAAGCTGAGATGAAGGACAAGCTAATGATATTTTACAGGATTTATCAGGAATTTTGTCGTGCTTTTTCTTTCTTCCAGCACTGCTGACCATGTAGAAAGAGGTTTAGTTCTAGATAATTCTATAATGAGGCATTACATCACCAGACCACATAAATAGATACTATATATGCAAGTAAAAAATAGATCAAGTCAATTTCTTTTCTTAAAAAGGCACAGAAAATGCTTACCTGATATACATTAGTGTGAAGCCTATTTTGGGCTACTTCCTGGACCATTTCAAACAGAGTTTTCAATTAAACTTCACAGCAAACAATTTTCTTTCATTTCTCTGGGAGTTTTAGATACAGGCTAATGGGCAGGTGTGTTATGCTGGGGTGCAGTTGGTACCCTCAGAACCTAAAAACGAGGAAGCAAGCAAAATTTGTAGAGCAAACTGAAGCCACAGGCACAAAAGACCTCTTGAAGCGGTTGTTTCTGGATTAGTCTGAAACAAAGAGTCCCGTTACCCCACCTGGCATGGTAAGGCTTATGATAAATACCTTGATGTAGTCAAATCCCCTTGCTAGGCAACAAAGTCCCAGGAGAATATGTTGAAATGCCTTATAAGATTCTATGTGCAGTAAGTCTCCAACCTGTATGTCTACAAGCAAAACTTCCAGTTTAAAATTAGTGGACTTGGGCATGGTAGCGAAAGACCTGGATAAATCCAGACACCACCCCCCCCCCCCCAGCAGGAAGAGAAGAATCAAAAATCTAGGATTAGCCAGTCCAGTGACTATGTTTCAGGAACTAGCTGAAGATAAAGTTAGATTGTAATCTTGAGAATAATCTTAAAACAGGGAATTTCCCCCTTGTGATTTTCATGGTACAGTTTTAGGAACTAGCTGATTATGACCTTGGGAGTAGTCCTGAGAGGCAGGGAATTGCCCCCTTGTGACCATCACTGAATTTTCTTTGACCCTTTTGTGGTTTCTTCCCTTAAAAACTCCTTCTCCCAGTCACTCAGGGTCGAACTCTTCCCCTGCAGTGGGTTATGAGTCTCAGCCCCAGTGCACTGGTTCCCGTCTCATCTCATCAATTAAAGCCTTGTGTGATTGCAGCAAGGACGGTCTCTCGTGAGTTACTGGGGGGATCGTGTTATCCCGAGACTTGAGTGAGAGTCTCCCCAGCACTGGGGGTCTTTCAGTAGTACACAGCTTCAATCCCAGCCAGCTCTTGGAGAGATGGATGCAGGCAGCTCCGAATACAAGGCCAGGGTACTCTCCCTATGGAGTTCCAGCCATTCAGAGCTACTTAGTGAGGATTAGCCTCTGCCACCCCACCCACATTAAAAACAAACAAACAAGCTGGCCTGGGTCTGAAAAAGCATGGGATAAAACTGGACTAGCTGAACATAGTGGACAATGAGGACTACTGAGAACCCAAGAACAATGGCAATGGGTTTTTGAACCTACTGCACATACTGGCTTTGTGGGAGCCTAGGCAGTTTGGATGCTCACCTTACTAGACCTGGATGGAGGTGGGCGGTCCTAGGACTTCCCACAGATCAGGGAACCCTGATTGCTCTTTGAGCTGATGAGGGTGGGGGACTTGATGGGGGAGGGGGACTTGATTGGGGGGGAAGGGAAATGGGAGGCGGTGGCGGGGAGGAGGCAGAAATCTTTAATAAATAAATTAATTAAAAAAATAAATACAAACAAATAAAAGCGTGCAGCAATTTAAGTAATGCCCTTCAGGCTAACTGTAGTACAGAAGCTAAGACTTTTCAAACCGTTTCCTAGTTGTCTTTAATTTAGAGAAGGGTCTTTTCATGTTGCTCAAGCTGTCCTGGACTCCAGGACTCACATGTATATCTTTTTTTTTTTTTTTTTTTTTTTGGTTTTTCGAGACAGGGTTTCTCTGTGGTTTTGGTTCCTGTCCTGGAACTAGCACTTGTAGACCAGGCTGGTCTCGAACTCACAGAGATCCGCCTGCCTCTGCCTCCCGAGTGCTGGGATTAAAGGCGTGCGCCACCACCGCCCGGCTCCTCCTGTATATCTTAAGACAGAAAGTCTCACGTAGTCCAGGTTGGTCCTGAACTCAAAAAATAGTAGAGGGTGACCTTGAAGTCCTGACCAGCCTTCCCCTCCCTCCCCTGTGCTGTGATTATAGGTGTATGTAACGCACGCGTGCGTGCCCATCTATCCCATGGTAGAATCAAGCTCCAAGCCTCACTTCATGAGGTGCTGGGGACCAAAACCTACATCTCCAGCCCCAGCTTATCTATTTTTGAATGAGTGATTTTTTTTCATGTACTTTCCATCTTTCTAGTGGAACAGATTTCCAGTGTAGGACCTGCTCAGTGTTTTACAGAGATGTGCAGTCTTTTCCACACAGACGCATTCCCAGTCCTGAGATTCTTGCCGTGACACAAATGTCTGTGCCCGACATGTCCTGCCATCAGCTCTACTGCAACATCCAATTTCAACCCTGTTTAAGTAATTCCTGCCACGGCTACTGCCAAGCACTCGCTCACCTGTGGCTTCCATCTTCCCGCAAGTGATCCATTCTGGCGATATCACATTGATTAATGTCTGAGGGGCTGTTCTCTTTCACCAGAGTAACAAATGCAAGTACTTTTCTGAGGTCCATCCTTTTGTCAAAGGGTAAGGATTCATAAGAAATATCAGGGGTTTGGAAGGATGTCTTAGCTATTAAGGGCATCTACTATTCTCACAGCAGGTGGGAATTTGATCTTAGCACTCACATGGGGAGGCTCACAAATACCTGGAACTCCAGCTCCAGGTAATCCAACCTACTCTTCCAGTAGGTGCCTTTAGGTACCTGGATACAATGTGTGAATACTCACACAGATTTCCCCCAAACACATAAAGAATAAAAATAAAATCTTAAAGGAAAAAATAAGAAAAATCAAGGGCTGACATGCTTGTAAATTGTGAACCTGGGAAGCAGAGGCAGGAGGCAGAAGTGTGAATATTAAGCTCAATGGCAGCCTGGACATACAGCAAAAGCCTGTATCTAATAAAATCAAGGGCTAGGAATGTAAAGCAGTGGAGAATGCAAGAATCCCTGGATTGTTCAATCCCCTGATCCCTAACAATACAAAGAAACAAAAAATCAGCACTTAGGAGTGTAGATGAATGATTTAACATTTGGTTCCATGCTCAAGGCTGTAGGTCCATTTCCAGCAACACATTCCCCATCCCCAAGGTAGGTAAAATCCCAAGCAGAGGAAAGGTTAAATAGTGGTATGTGTAAATCAGTCCTTAAGCCAAGGGAAAGGGAACCAGAATCCTGTGGTGGCCTTAAGTTGTATTCCCAAGAAGAGGGCAAAATGGACAATTGAAGGCACTTTTAACAATCTCTCTGCCACCTTCCCTGTTGATGGATTTGAGTTCATCCTGTGAAGGGTTTTTATATACCTTCTCTTGTGAATGGGGAGACAGGGTGAAGTGTCGTGACTGCATCCAACCAAAGACTAGCTTTGCGAAATTACTTGGCCCACTTCAAAACGAAAATGGAACCAGCATTTGGGAGGTAGAGGCAGGCAGGTAGATCTCTGTGAGTTGGAGGCCTGCTTGGACTACATAGAGAGTTCCAGGACAGTCAGAGCTACACAGTGAGACTCTGTCTCAAAAACAAAACAAAACAAACAAAAAACTAAGGAGACTTTGACTTCATAAGCTGCTATTGATCTGAGGCCAAGTTTGCTTTGTGACTGAAAGCCAACATTCTGACAGGGTTTTTTTTTGTTTGTTTTCATTTTTCCCCTAAAACAAGGGCTCAGTGTGAATTAACATATTCAAATTGTTTCAAGATCTTTAAGTGAGACGCGTGATCAACCCTTGCCTGCTGCAGACACCAGCTTTTCTTCCTGTCCAGAGAAAAAGGGAGCTAGCTGGCATTGCCACTAGGATTCTAGACCTTCAGACTCATGCTGAACCCCAAGACTGAACTTCATATGGATTTAAAAAAGCATCCCTTCCAGGTTTACTCCTGAAACTCCAGAGGGAGTGCTGGTGAAAAGGCCGGTTAAACAATGAGGATATTAGAGGGACTGGATCCATTAAGTAGAAAACCGTGATGGACAAAGCTGAACCAGGGGGAGATAGATGTAAAGGCAGCTATCATTCATAGTATGTGCTTAGCAGATAGGCACATCCTTTACATTTTTTCCCTGAGGGCTGGCTGAGACTGAAGCCAGAGCTTTGTGTACACTAGACACTACCGCTGCACTACAGTCCCCTTTTTAATTTAATTTCATTTACTAAGAGACCCAGTCTCCCTACGTTGCTCAGTCAGGGTTTTGCATTCACCTTGAACTAGTGAGCTCAAACATGCTCTGCATCCCTCATTTTCTTCAGTCTTCACTTTATAAAGCAAGCATTCTTATGGCTCAGAGAAGTCCATCACTAACACCAAGCAACGCAGTCATCACGCAGGCCCTGTGGATGGTAACTCCATACTGGCACCAGGACATGGTGATGCTAGCTCACGGCAAGGAGTAGTTTCTGTTACTAAACCAGGCCCCTAGTGGGCATCCTCCCTTGACCTCCAGAGTGCTCCGATCACAGGCACACACCGCCACTTTGGGCAGCATCTTATTTTTATTTATGTATTTATTGACAATGCTAGGGATGGAACCTTGTGGTCCTTAGGCAAGAAGCACTCTATTCCAGAGATGTATCCCAGCCCTCATCTTATCTTCTTACTGTCGGAGTGCCCCAGGGCTCATTTCTGATCTCTGTTTCCGTAGCTACACTTAGTGCTGACTTCAACTAGCCCCGTGGCCTTACACATCATCTACATGGGGCAGCCTCCAAATTTAAGTGCCCGTGGGACACACGTACCTCATTGTCTACAGCTATCATGTAAGTGTTTAACACACATCTCAGTTTACTCTATTTCAACCTCTAAAATAACCCCTCCCCCAACTTGTTCTTTCCCACTCTCTTCAATTTCAGCAAATCAAAAGCCTTAGGACTGGGCCGGGCGGTGGTGGCACACGCCTTTAATCCCAGCACTCGGGAGGCAGAGGCAGGTGGATCTCTGTGAGTTCGAGGTCGGCCTGGTCTACAAGAGCTAGTTCCGGGACAGGCTCCAAAGCTACAGAGAAACCCTGTCTTGAACCCCCCCTCCACCACCAAAAAAATAAAACAAACAAACAAACAAACAAAAAACCTCAGAAGCCTCAGGACCATTTGGGACATTACTTTCTCTAACACCCAAGCCATCAGCAATTTCTACTGAGTGTTTTAGCTTCTAGCATCTGAACTCTTCTTCCAATCACTCTGACTCCAGACCAGGCCATTTTTCTTTTTCATCCTGGCTAGGCTAATCTTGTATGCTTTTGTCTCTGCCTGTGTGTATCACTTATACAGCTAACTGTAATCATTTTGGTCAGTAATGGTCTCGGCTCAGCTACAGTATAGAGTCTCAGACCTTAGTGGGCGCCAGCACCATCTGGAGGACTCCTTCAAGCAGGGAATCCTGGCTCTACCTCGAGGTTGTCGAGACAGTAAGTTTGGAGTGGAACTGGAGAATTCCCATCTCTAAGTTCCCAGGGGTTCCTTCCTCTAGCAGGCATTGGGAGAAGAGTCCCCTCCTTCCTGCTCTACCTTTTCCTCAACACGACAGGCATCTTGCTGACAAGGATCCTCACTGTTTTTGCCTCTGCCCTGGGCACTCATGCCTTGCGTTACTCAAGGTTCATGTTGATTCATCTTTGTTTAACCCATACCTCAGGAGGCCTTCCTGATCACTCAGCATCCAGCACGCCCTATCCTCACCGCAATTTAATTCTTCACAGCGGGCATCCATCCTCTGCTCATTGTTTCTCTTAGCACGTCCAAAAGGGCAGCTCGCCAAACTCAGCGACCCGCGTTTGCTCTGTCACATCCCCAAGCTCTGCTTAGTAGGTGCTCATCTCACTTGCCCAAGGACCAGATCAGGGACACCCAGGAAAAGACCCCTAGCTCCAGGCTTGGGACACTGGCCAGGCCGATCCCTTTTTTCTTGCCTCGCTTTCCCCCTTCGGAAAGGCAGCGGTTGGGCTGCCCGGGGCAAGGCACTCGGACGCACAGAGCAGGACGTGAACACGCCGGTGAATCAGAGCCAGCCGTGCCCAGGCGAGCGCCCTTCCGCAAGAGCCCTCCCCGCCGCCCATCCTCCAGCCTCGGTGCCCGGTCCCTCCGGGCGCCCGCCCGCCCGCCGCCACCTCCAGACGCCGCGGAGGAAGGGGCGGCGCCGAGGGAGGGGTCCCTCCGCCGCGGGAGGCCGCAGCGCCCGCCCGTCACGGCGTCGGCGCCGGCCGGGAGAACCCGGAAGTGGCCGAGCCGCGCGCTCGCCCGTCCCATCGCCGCCGCCGTCGCCGTCGCCGCCCAGCACACGGGGGAGCGCGGGAGCCGCGCCAGGCACAGGAGCGCGCGGGGCCGACGGGCCATGGCCGCGGGGGCCGCCGCCGCAGGTGGTGGCGCGCGGTGAGGAGCGCTGCGCCCCCTCGGGGCGGATGGAACGCGGCTGGGCGGGCGGACCGTGCCGGCGTCCGCGGCTGGAATGGTGCTGGCGGCGGCGGTCGCTGCCTGCGTTCTGAAGCCCGCGAGGAGCCACAATGGAGACGCCGCCGCTGCCTCCCGCGTGAGTGAGCGAGAGGGCGCCCGGGGCGCGCGGCGGAGGGGCTGTGCGGTTGCGGAGGGCGCGCGGCGCTGCGGAGGACACGCCGCGATCGCGGGGGGCGGCGGGCGATGGGGAGGCGCGGGGCGTGACGGGGCGCGGCGCCCGCAGTCCGGAGGGTGACCGCGGGACCGGACTGTGCCCGGCCAGGCGGGTATGGGCAGGGGCTTCCCGGTCTCGGGGCGAATTGAACGTTCGGGATGGGGTTGTGCGTAGGGAATTGGGGGGGCACACGACTGTGATCGCCCTGTGGGTACCCCCGGTGTCATGCATGGGCTGCTGCTGCCCATCTCGCCCACCCTTTTTCTAGTAGGGAGCGAGAGGATGCACAGGAAACTGGAAAGTACCAGACGCCTGGAGTCTAAAATGAATGCGATCTGAGGTTGCTTGCTTCTCGGAATTTCTAATAAAATTAATATCCAAGGAGCTTTTACATCACTCCAAATGAGCTGCGGCCGTTTTAGGGCATGTGATCTCTTACCTGGCACTGCAGAAAATCTTTTATCCAGAAATCAGAGCATCTCTCGTTCCCTTGGTACCCGGGGCATGTTGATAGTATTACCGACCTGTTAGGCACAGGTGTCTTTTTTCCTTGGTGCCCAAGTACATGCAAGATCACCTGCAGCAAAATTACTTTCTAGAAATAAGAACTGAAAAGGGGTTTTGTTTTTAAAACGCCTGTATAAAAGTAGCCTGTAAATCTCCAGGAGTTTAGACGTTCCGTGTTCCCACCCCCTACCCACCTTGTCCCTTCAACCTTTACGAAGGAGCAGAGTCCTTTGGATCTGACTTTTCAAACCGCAGACAAACCTCACTCTGAAAAGAGGTATACCTTTTCATTCGATCTGATTCATGGAGCCTTATCGGTTTTCAATGAGATTTGGCTACCTTCACTCCATCACATTTCTTCCTCTCCAGCCTCTTGTGGCTATTTGGCAGAATTCCAGCTAAAATAAGGCTATTTGGTTTGCGGTGAATATTTTTTTTTTTGTATTTTGAATCCTTTCATGAGTCCGAATAGGATTATAAAGCCACAGTTTCTGTGGGTGCATTACAGGATTTTGAGTTTGAGTGGAACAGGTCATGGGGCTCTGAAGAGTGGGTGACAGGAGTCTTGGCTTGCCCCTTCTGGGATGGTAGAAATGATAGAAGAAGCAAGGGATCAGATGCTGACCGATGGTGGTGGCTTTGAGGCTGTGATGTGCGCTCTCACGCTCCCAAGCAGGTTGGGGAAGCCTCCTGAGCCCCCTGGGAAACATATCTGTAGATTGCTTCAGCAGCTTGAGTGTAGTGGGAGCCCATGAGGTTTCCAGCCAGGTTCAGAAGCATTGGTGGCAGAATATACTCTCTGCATATAGACATCACACTGTGATACAAATGTGTAGGTAAGTTGCTGATGGTGAGCTTGCCCTCCCCACTGGCCCCATTGTATCACTTAAACACAGTCCCTTTTCACTTTTGGAGCAGAGAGAACTGAAGGACGGAACAAGAGGATCTTAGGATGAAGGTTCAAAAAAAAAAAAAACTGTGTGTGGAAAAACAGGCCCTGGAGGGAGAAGAGGCTGAGAAAATGGTTTAAATGGGAGAAATGGAATAGATGTTCAGCTCAGGCCTTTGGTATTGATACTTCATCTGTAGTTCTGAAACTAGATAGAGACTTGAGTGGAGGAGAAGCCTGGAGCGCTGAGCCTGAGGAGCAAATCGTAGAAACATTTTTCGATCACTGGAACTAAAGCTGCAGAGACTTCTTCATTGTTTAATCCATTTGATGAAAAATACAAATAAATTTTATTTTTGTTAGGTAGATCCAGAATTCCAGAATCAAACACCTTCTAGAACTCGCTAGCTTGCTGTTAGGTTTCTAAAGATTAGAAACAGTTTCTGGCTTCTGACCCTCCGCTTTCTTTGCCTCTATCCCATTAACTTCCTTTCTCCTTGGATTATGCTGTCTGATGGGAGAGATTGCAGGTGAGGTCTTGGCAAGGGCATTTGCTGGGTTTCCTGTCTGGAGCTGGGTGAGGATGGAGGCTCATGGAAGTCACAGGGCGCAATCAGCTTTTTATGAACACCGATGGTTAGCCTGAGGTTCAAGGCAAAGCAAGGTGTTTGACCTGGACTTAAGGGGCCTTAGATAATGTGGTGGGAAGCAGGGACTCGGAATTCTCTTTGTGTGTCTGTTTAGTAATTCATTCAATGTGCGAATTCTTGGATGCCGGTCCCTGCCTGGCACTTATCATGGTGCTTTTCTCTGGGCTTCTGTGGAGCTAAGTCTACATTGCCCTCTGGTCCCACCCTGCTCCCTTTAGCCTGTCTTGGAGTGGTGGCAGGCATCTCTGCCTACATCCTTATTTCCTCATTTTCATCTCTTTTCTGCCTTTTCCATTCTGCCTCCAACATTTTCTTGTCCTTTGAGGAGTCTCATTGATTGCCACTGTATTTCACATTTCTTGTTGTCTTTTTGCATACTTGAACATGTATGGCATGTAGGCTCTGTTTCATTGGAGGTCTAGGTGGTAGTAAGACCATGGGACTTTTACCTTTTGGTCAAATCTGAAAGATGTGCGACTAAAAAATTAGGTATGAATTAATGAGTCAGGGAATTTGGGGTAGTAAACGGAGCTGTGCAGAAGGAATGAAAACTGAACACTCCTTGACCTCTGGGGTACTTTTCATATTGTAGCTTTACAGTTATTTGCATAAGGGAGTTTCTGATTATTAGGCTGATCGAAGACTGTGAGGTTCCGATTGTGTGAATCCCTTTCATGTCCGATGGAACAGTTTTCTTAGCTCGTTTTCTTCCTAGCTCCTTCTTTCAGGCCGCCTTACTGGCCATGCAGTCTTGTTTTTATGTTCAGCCGAGTAGTGATGCCTCAGGTGCAGCCTTCTGTTTGCAGTGGGTGATTCTGCGTCTCTGGAGATGCTTGTCATCGGAGGTGTTCCAGCACAGCCAGACAACTTGTTAGCCATGCTCCAAGGACTCCAGCCTGCCAAGGATGGGCTGCATCAGATCACAGGCTTCAGGTCTTTGGATTTCAGTGACCTGTTTAAAGGAAAAAGTGAAGTTGAGCATATTTTATGTTTCAAAGTAGAAGTGCCTGTAGAAGAGTGATTAGCAACTGTTACCACTTATCAAAGGGGGCTATCTTAATACCATTCTCAAGTAGAAGGAGCATCTCAAAGGGATAGGACTTTAGTTGTATAGATTGAACTTGGTGAAAACTTGTTTCTTTACCCTCATTTTGTCACGGAAACAAAGTGGTTTGCTGAAGCCTGAGGTTTGTAGTGCATTGGCTATGCTGCGGGACTGCAGCTCTTTCTAAGGTCCGGCTGGGAACTGCCAGCCTTGCAGTGTACTGGCTCGCGTGTCATAGAGTCACTTCATCAGTCTTAGAGATTGAAGTAGAGTATCTCTCATTTCTTGAAACATTTTTGTTACATTTTTATTTTGTGTGCTCTGTGTGTTTGTATGTCTGTGCAGGTGTATGTTCGTACAGTCACATGTGATTGTGGACATGTGGAGGTCATAGGACAACCTTCGGGAGTTGGTTGTCTCCTTCTACAGTGTGGGCCCTAGGGACTGAATCCAGGCAAGGACTTTTCCCTGCTGAACTGTTTGAGTGTTTGAGTGACTCATGTCAGGTCAGGTTTTTTTTTTTTTTAAATTCACATTTATTGAATACCCAGTGTGGCTAAATTTTGGAGATTTTTCAGAAAACAACAAAACCTTTTGTCTCACAGTTGAAGCGGATAGTAAGCAAACATTTAGTTGTAGGGCATGACAGAAAATAGTGGGGGGTGTAGGACATGACAGAAGATAGATAGATTGATAGATAGATGATAAGTAGATGATGGATAGATGATAGATAGATAGATGATGGATAGAGATAGATAGATTGATAGATGATAGATAGATTGATAGATAATGGATAGAGATAGATGGATTGATAGATGATAGACAGATAGATTGATACATACATGATGGATTGATAGATAGATGATAGACAGATGATGGATAGTGATAGATAGATAGATAGATAGATAGATAATAGATGATGGATAGGGATAGATAATAGATAGAAAGATGATGGATAGAGATAGATAGACAGACAGACAGATGATGAATACAGATTGATAGATTGATAGATAGATAGATGGATGGATGTCATTCGGGTAGCCTCCGGGATGTCTTTGAAGAGGTGACCTGGTTCAGGCCGAAGGAAGGACGGTATTGGAGGTGGAGGGAAGAGCAAGCAGGAAGGCCGCCTTGCACGTCTTCCCACTGAGCTAACACCATTCCAGCCAGTGTACTTGGCATGCCGTGCACTGCACCTTCCTACATTTGGGTTGTTGACATCTGCTCACATATTCTGACTAGTTCTTTCACAGATTCTGTCTTGAGCAGCAGCCTTTGCTTTTTATGACACCACTTGTTTTGGCCTCCTCCTTTGGTTTTTCAGTTGCTGAATGTGATTTACATAATTTCATCCTTACTTAATCTTCTCAACAATCTTATCGTGTATGTCTCCTATTATTATCTTTCTGGCCGAGGAAATGCAAGTTAAATTGCTTTTCCTAGCTTATATGTATTTGAAAAACTGTTGGTCTAATCTCTGTGTCGATCACCTTCTTTTTTCTCCCTCCCTCCCTCCCTCCCTCCCTCCCTCCCTCCCTCCCTCCCTCCCTCCCTTCGTCCCTCCCTCCCTCCCTCCCTCCCTCCCTCCTGAGACAGAATGCTGCTGGGTATCTAGGTTGGCCTGGAGCTCTGGTCCTCCTGCCTTCGCTCCCTCAGTGCTGGAATTACAGGACTGTACCACCAGCCTTGCTCTGTGCTTTCTGCAGCTGTTCATAGGCAGCACTTGCTTCTCTTCCAAGTGGGTCCTGGCCAGTTCTTCTTAATCCACACTTCATCTCATCTATATTCCCATCTGTACCTTTTTGTTGTTTTGGGAGACAGGTGTCTCACCTAACATCAGTCTCACAGTGTAGAGCAGGTTGACCGAAAACACATAGGAATCCTTTTGCTTCAGCCTCCTGAGCACTGAGACATCTGTATCTTCTTTGAAAATGCCTTTTGTTATTTATTATTGCTATTATTATTATTATTTTTAAATCCCAACTGCAGTTTTCTTCCCTGTCTCCTCTCCTCCCCACCTCTCCCCATCCACTGCTCCTCTGTTTCTATTCAGAAAAAGGCAGGACTTCCCTGGATATCCACTAAACATGGCATATCAAGTTGCAGTAAGACTAGACAGATCTCCTCATATTAAGACTCAACAAGGCAACCCAGTATAAGGATTAGGGTCCCAAAAGTGTGCAAAAGAGACAGCCCTTGCTTCCACTGTTAGGAGTCCCGTAAGTAAACTAAGCAATAGCTGTCCCATATATGCAGAGTGCCTACGTCCGTCCCATGCAGGCTCCCTGGTTGTCAGTTCAGTCTCAGTGAGCCCCTCTGAGCCCAGGTTAGTTCTGTGGGTGGTTCTTTTTTTTTTCAGTTTTAATTTTTATTTATTTATTTGTGGGACACATCTGTATCCAAAGTCAACACTTATATCCATGTTTAAAGGATCTGGAATCTTGGGCTTCTGTGGGAGTGTCTACTCTTAGCTCCAGGGTAAAACACCGTGTTCAGTCAGCCTTTGACCCTTCCTTCTTTCCTCATGGTCCACGTCGCGTCTGTCTGCAGGAGCTGGAGAGCCCTAGGTTCCCGTGTCCATCGACTTCATCTTGAAACCTTAGTCACCTTCACCTTAAAGTCACCCTCCGTCATCGGCCCCTAGATCCTTCTGTTTCTGCTCATAGCCTTTTAGTCCACGTTAGACTTTCAGCACCCTAGAGTCATAGAACATGGCTAATCAAAGCCACATACTCAGCCAGGAGGCATTGGCCTGCCATCAGACTTTCCAGAATCATTGTATGCCTTACCCTTTGTAACATCCATCATAAGCCAGGGTCTGCAGCCCCGCCTGTTGCTCCACACAATGAATTTAGAGTTCTTGCAGGGCCCTATTGAGCCCACCTCCTTTACAGTTTTATTTAATTTGTGACTTCGGCCCCTTCTGGATCATTGTTAACTTCCTGTGGAATTTGCAGTCTTGCATATGTGTCCTGATCTGTGCCATTTCTTGGCATTTAGTGGTGACTTCCCTGTTGGATGGGAAACTGGAGCAGGGTCTTGGCTCAGCCCCGTGCATCCTGCTTTATTACAGATATACAGTGGGCATTTAGGCAGCAGTTATATGTGTGATTTACTGACAGCTATGATTATTTGTACATTTCTAATGACTTCAAGTTGAGTGTTGCAATTAAAATGGAAGGGCCAAGAAAGTGAATAAAACCACATGGCCATATTCAATTTAGTTCCTAACATCAACGTTTATCTTTTTTATGTTTGCATTCATAGGGGCTTTATTGCTTAGACAGATTCAGAGACAAGTAGACGAAGGGTAATTACCTTCCATATTAGTCCAGGGTTACTTGTTTTGTGTTTGACATAGTGGCATAGACGGGATTACCACTTGATTCTCCACCTGATTCCTGTCTTTGAGTAGCTTTTCTCCAACCCCCATGAAGATACTAGAAAATTTAGCCCATCATCTGAACAGATTGCTGCTTTGAGTGATGACCGTACTAGATAAAGTAGAAGAATTTACATATGTATGTATGTATGCATGTACGTACACATACACACCCACCCACACATATGAGTGATAAAAGACATGGACATGCTTAGAAAGGCTCATCACCCTCCTTTTCTCTATTTTATCATCTCAGAAAAATTCTTCTCTAGTCGTGCTTTGTTAATTGTTTATGAGATATTCTTTAAAAGATTGATCTTGCATAAGACATGCTCTTACCCCATCCCTTTCCTGGTAATAGTCACTGTCAGGGACAAAAAGTGCCTGATTGTGCTGTGTTTGTCATGTAGGTGGGAGGGGAAGAGGAGCGAGCTGGGTTGAACTGAAGTGGAGCTTTTTACAGCACCATTGTTCTACTATCAGAGAGCAATTATGCTCCAACTTCCATCAACCTCTCAACCTCAGACATCCCATCCACCTCCCCCTGCCAGCACTTCCCCCACACTCAGCAGAAGCCACACAGCCAGGGCCCAGGCAGAGAAGAGAAGAGATGTCTCCTCTGCCCCCCAGTAGGCTCAGGGCTCTAGTTTTTAACTGCTGTTCCTTAGTAAAACTGAGCATGCCTGGCCTTTCTAGACGTTTCCTTTCCAGCTCTGGGAAATCAGAGCTTGTCCCTTCAACAGTAACAGCAACAGCAGCAGCAGCAGCAACACCCACATTCGTATTCAGAGGTGGGATAGGAGGTTGTGAGGCCTTGTTCAACACTGGCAGGATAAAAGTTTAATCTCACAAAATGTGTCGTGCTCAATTCTAAGGACCTACATGCTGAAGATACAGCCCAATCTTTCTTATTGGGAGAACCCAGAGCCTCACACATCCTAAGCAGTGTTCTTCCACCCCTAAACTGTATCCTCCACTTGGTCTAAGCTCTGTGTGTTATAGGGAAGACATTCTCATTTTTTTAAAAGACACATTTATTTGGTGACTACCACAAGTTTATAGATTACAGTTTGTGCAGTGGTACAGTTAAAGTCCAATTAAAGCTTAAATTCCATACATTTGAAGAAAAATTGCCTTTAGAACATTGCAAAAAATTCACAGCTCCACCATGAAACAAGAGTTGAACGAGGAAAGCCTATTGCTTTCCCTGCCTCTCCGTAAGGTGATGATTATTAGGAGGTGCCATCGGGGAGCTCAGAGTTTTATTAGAGCGTGGCGTGACAGGTATTTGTGAGGACACTCATTCGATTCTAGTGTGCATTTCGAATAGCTGGTCTTGTTTTGAGCGGACCGTGGCTAATAACTTGCCAAGCCCCTGAACGTGAGTTTGGCAGGGAGGAGCGGGAGCACACAGGAGAAACGTTCTGAAGTCCGGGGGAACTTGAGAGCAGTACAGCACGGATGGTGACTTTGAAAACAACAGCTGCTGACGTGAACTTGGCAGAAATCTGTGAGTAGTGGTGGGTGACTCACTGCAAGCTGGGAGTCTTGCAGCTTTTGAGGTGAACAGGCAGAGGGGAGAGCAGAGACGGTGGCCACCTAGGGGCGGCCAAGTCTTTCCATCCTATATGTGTTGGTGTCTTTGGTCCCCTGTGAAATTTTGCAGCCGTTATCATCCCCATGACTTGTAGCATCATCTCTCCTGGAAAGCGCTAAACTTATGAACAACCCAGATTCTCTAGAGCGCATGTTCTCAATCTGGGATGATCAGTCTGGGGTGGGAGGTTAAGTGGGTGGTAGGGTGCATTACATCACCTGTTGTTGTTTTTAAAAATCATGCCTAGCTGCTCTCACCCCTACCCCCAGAGACGCCACCATTCTGACATGCCTAGTTCTGAAAAGGGCTTGCCTGGCTCTTTATACGAGGAGGGCTGATTTGTGTAGTTTGAGAAACTGATAGGGTTTTTCTTTGTGATGTGTGTGTATATGTGTGTATGTATGCATGTTTGTGTGTATATGCCTGCATATGTGTGTGTGGTATGTGTATGTATGTATGTCTGCATGTGTGTGTGTGGTATGTATATATATGCATGTCTGCATGTGTGTGTGTGTAGGTATGTATACATCTGTGGTGTGTATATATCTACATGTGTGTGTATGTCTGCATGTGTGTGTATGTCTGTGTGTATGTGGTGTGTGTGTATGGTGTGTGTATGTCTGCATGTGTGTGGTGTGGTGTGTGTATGTGTGTGGTGTGTGCATGCATGTGCCTGTGTGTGTATGTACAGGTCAGAGACTGACTTATGGAGTTGGTTTTCACCCTTCACTGTGTGCGTTTTAGAAATCAAACTCAGGTCCTCAGAGTCAGGCTTGGTGGCCTTTATCTGCTGAGCCATCTCAATGGTCCTCCATCCTAGTTTTTGAGACAGGGTCTCTCTTGGGAACTGGGACTTGCTGTTGCATCCTACTAAACTGGCTGGGTAGCAAGTTCCAGAAATTCTTTCCTTGCCTCCCCAGTGCTAGGATTACAGGTGTGTTTTGTATTCCCTGCTTTTCACGTGGGTGCTAGGGAATCAGATTTAGTCTCTATGTGTGCACAGCATAAGCTCTCCAGACCTAGACTGGATTTTCTGCTAACCTTTGTGTATGTGAGTGTGGTATGTATGTGTGTGATCTGTGCACACAAGCACATGGGCATGCCTTCCTGTATCAGAGGAAGATGCCGGCTGTCCTGCTCTGTCCGCGTTGACTTCTGTTGCTTTGATGAACACCATGACCAATTGCACGCTGGGGAGGAAAGGACTTATTTCATCTTTTAGGTTGTCGGCAGTCGGGCCAGGAACGTGGAGCAGAAATCATGGAGGCTGCTTGCTGGATGGCTCTAGCTTTGTCTAGTTTTCTTATTCTGCTCAGGCCTGCCACTCCAGGGATAGTATCATTCACAGTGGACTGGACCTTCCCATAATCAACAAGCAAGACAGTTCCCCACAGACTCACCCACGAGCCACTCTGATGGAAGCAATCCCTCAATTGAGGGTCCCACTTCACAGGTGACTCTAGCTTATGTCAAGTTGACGGTAAACACTTAGCCACATATACCCTGTCAGTCGCAACCTATTTGTTTTGAGACAGCTGCTCTCTGAGCTTGGAGCTAGGCGGTCACCAGCAAGTCCTGATGATCCCCCAGTCTCTGCCCCTTACAGTACTTGGGTTAGAGGTGTGTCCACAGCTATGCCTGGCTTTTCGTGTGGGTTCTGGGATCTACACTCAGGTTCTCATGCTTGCACAGGCGCTTTTAACCTCTGAGCATCTCTCCAGCCTGTTTGTGATATTTCTAGTCCTCATCCTTGAAAACAAAACCAAAAAGAAAAACAACAAAAAACCTACTGTTCCAAATGAAATCATACAAAAGAGATTATCGGTCCTGTCTAAGTTGGTGTGCTTTTAGCCCTATGCCTGGTCTTGAAATCGTCACTGTCTTCAGATTCTCCAGGGTAGAGTATTTTCCTGGTGTCTGAGGATGTGGTGACAAAGTCACCTCAGTTACAAAGCCAGCCTAGGGGGGGGTCTGTGGAGTCAGTCATTCAAGGAAGACTTGAGGATTGTCTCCTATACAGCCCAGCTGTGCACTGCAATTCAAATCCCCTTTCAGATACTTTTTTTTTATAACAATAGGCAAGCGAGTGGCTTATTATCAAATAAGAACAGGTGTGGAGTGTAGAGTTGGAAAGAAAGGTGAAGGAACCTGAAAAAGTATCTCCTTTTGATATTTTCAAGAAGGCAGGCAGTTTCCTGGATAAGGCTGCTTTTTGTTCAGAAGGGAAGCAGGCAAGGGTACCTGGACACACGCAGTGTAGTTTTGAGGGTAAACTTCTGCGCACACACCCCTTGCTGCGTGGATGTCTGTACACTCTGCTCATGCGTGGTGCCCACAGCCGGCAGGAAAGGGTGGTAGATCTCAACTGGAGCTACAGAAAGGGTCATGCGCTACTGTGTGGTGCTGGGAATTGAAGTCTGGGAGAGTAGCCAGTACTCTTTAACCACTGAACCGTCCTCTAGCCCTAGGACCCCTTCTTGAATCGTTCTGTACTCTCCCTCCCAAAGGCCATAGTTAATGGAGTGGGGCTCCTCTTACCTCACCCCAGCCGTGGAATTTGCCCCTGGAGGCAGTGCCCGGTGCTCATTCATAGTTGTTTAGCCTTAAAAAAGAAATCAACAGGGGAACGTAGAGTTTATGCCTGGTTTTGGTAGACAGGCCTGCTAGAAACCATGTCCTGCACTAGTGCTACTCAGGAACTAGGGAAATTGAGCAAATTATGCTGAATTTTCTAGGTTTCCTTAATGTTGAAAATCTGCTTCTTGGCTTCATATGCTGTCAGTGTATCCAGCTTGCTTTTTGGCTTTGTCTGTCTAACCAGTGATTCTCAGAATTCTATCACCCTCTAAATTCAAAAAAAAGAAAGAAAACAAATTACAGCACGCGCGCCTGTGTGTGTGTGCGCGCGCGCGCACGCGCGCATGCATATGTGTGTGTGTGTGTGTGTGCGCGCACATGTGCGTGTGTACAACTTTGGGAGTTGTTTCTCTCTTTCTACCATGTGGGTCCTGGAGATGGTTCTGTCTTTCTCCCATGTGGGTCCTGGGGATAAAATTTAGGTTTCAGACTTGGCAAATGTCTCTCCATGCTCAGCCATCTCACCAGTCTTCCCGCTTGATTTTTGCTTTTCCTGTTGATTTTTGTGTCCCCACGTCAGTACCAACCTGTGTGACAATCTTCCTACGTCACAAACTAATTCCGCCTGTAACCTTCCCTGTTTCAGTAATGGAAACCCAGTCCTCCATGCTCAGACTAAATTATGTTGGGGTCATTCTGACTCTTTGACACACACATCCATTCTGTCAACAAATCTTAGCCTCTTCCTTAAACACATCGGAAGCCGGCCATTACTGCCGAATCCAAATCCGGTTCCTGTTTTCACCTTTGACCCCCGTGAACTATTGTTCTAGTTTGCTTCCTGGTGCTCTGAGGCACTCTGTCTGGAAGCAGCCTAGGGGAGGAAAGGGATTCTTCCAGCTTGTATGTCCAGATAACAATGTCACCGAGAAACCAGAGCGAGAACTCAAGGCAGGAACCCGAAGCAGAATCCTAGAGCAACGGTCCTTATTGGCTTGCTCCCTGGTTCTCGTCCAGTTAACTTTCTTCTAGAGCCCTAGCCCACCCGCCTAGGGATGGTGTCACGCATGGTGGGCTGCGTCTTCCACAGCATCTATTAATGAAAGCAGTGTTTCACAGATATGGCCACGGGCCAGTCTGAGTGAGGCAGTTCTTCATTTGATGTTCCTTGGGTGACTCTAGGCTGTGTCTAGTTGATGATAAACCTAGCCAATGCAGCTGTGCACCGAGCAGTCAGTGGCCTTTTGAAAAGGTAGGCTGAAGCCCTTGTTACTCTTCTCAGCCCCAGTTGTTTACCCTGGCTGAAGGGTCAGTGGCACATACTGTCCTTCACTGCTAATGCCTTCCTCACCTTTGGGGCCTTTGTTCAGATCTCAATTCCCAGTTATTTTCTTCGATCACACTTGAGTACTGCAGACTCACCCTTCATTGCCATCATCCGACGCTTCCTGCTCTTGCCGTCTTTCCTGGCCTTTCTCCTGTAGCGCTTACACTTTGTGATATGCCACCTGCCCGCTTTTCTGATTTTGCCAGGTTATTGTGTCCCCTTCCCACAGACTGCAAGGGACAGGAATCTTGGCTTTATTCTTCGATGTGCTCTTAAAGTTGATTGCATGAATGAGTGCATAATATAGAGTTTTTACAAAGGAACCACCCTTTTAGAAGTAGGGCAGGAAGGGAGGAGCATGCGCTCTAAGGGATCCTTCCTCCTGTTCTTTGTGTAGTACATACATACACAAGCATGGTTTCCAGTGGGGTTATTGTGGTACCCTCCTTTTAAAAATGTATTGATTTTATCTTTGTGTGTATGAATGTTCACTCGTATGTGTGTTTGTGCACCATATGTATATGTGGTGTACAGAAAGGGTGTTGGAAGAAGGTGTTGGATCCCCTGGAAATGAAGTTACAGATTGTTGTGAACTGAACCCAGGTCTCCTACAAGATCAGCCAGTACTCCTAACCTCTGTGCTATCTCTCCAGCTCCAGTTTTTTGACCCCAGTTTTTTAAAGCATAATTTACATTCTATGAAAAATACACAGTTCAATTATTTACAGTAAATTTTCCAAGTTATACATTTATCACTCCCAGAATTTCCTTTTTGTTCATTTAATACTCAGTTTTTAATTCTCCAATTTTGTCAGTTTTTTTTTTTTTGCCTCCACATCTTGGAAGAATAGTTCATATAACAACACTCATAGTCTTGGGTTCTTGAATGTTGTAAATAAAGGGCTAGAGAGTTGGCTCAGCAGGTAAGAGTGCTTGATGATTTTGTAGAGGACTGGAGTTATGTTCCCAATCCTCATATCTGGTGACTGACAACTCTCTGTAGCTATAGCTGCAAGGGAGCCCACACCCCCTTCTTGCTTTCATGGACAATCGCCCCCAACACACACATGCACATACATAGCCACAAAATGAAAACAAAGCTTTCCTTAAAAAGAGAACATGAACTTAAATACTCTGGTCTAGGAAGTGGTAGTGGGCACGAGTAGTGGCAACTCAGGTCGGGTGGGCTCTATTTACTACGTCACTCAGGTCGGGTGGGCTCTACTATTTACTACGTCACTCAGGTCGGGTGGGCTCTACTATTTACTACGTCACTCAGGTCGGGTGGGCTCTACTATTTACTACGTCACTCAGGTCGGGTGGGCTCTACTATTTACCACGTCACTCAGATCGGGTGGGTTCTATTTACTACGTCACTCAGGTCGGGTGGGTTCTACTATTTACTACGTCACTCAGGTCGGGTGGGCTCTACTATTTACTACGTCACTCAGGTCGGGTGGGCTCTACTATTTACCACGTCACTCAGGTCGGGTGGGCTCTACTATTTACTACGTCACTCAGGTCGGGTGGGCTCTACTATTTACTACGTCACTCAGGTCGGGTGGGCTCTACTATTTACCACGTCACTCAGATCGGGTGGGCTCTATTTACTACGTCACTCAGATCGGGTGGGCTCTATTTACTACGTCACTCAGATCGGGTGGGTTCTATTTACTACGTCACTCAGGTCGGGTGGGTTCTACTATTTACTACGTCACTCAGCCTCCTCCCGGCCGCCTCAGTCTCTTCGTCTCTGAAATGAGCTAATCATGATAATTGGCTAATAGAATTGTCCTGGCGATTATAAATAATGAGATCATGCTGTTATTCACAGAATCAGCCATGTCTAGAACCCAGTAAACTTTAGTTGGTGTAGTTAATCTTTCTAATGTAGGCCCAGAATACACGTGCTAAGTGTCTTTGCCGAGAGCAAATCTGAATCAGATTTTGTATCTGAAGTTTGCATGAAGTGCAGCCGTGTTTCTTTCTTAGTTTGTAAACAAACTATACATACACACATATATACACATACATGCCATATATATATGTAGTCATATACATATACGTGTATATGTATATGACTATAGGTTGATTGTAAAAAGCAAGTTGATTTTCAACAGAGATCATTTTGCTGTGTTTTTGTTTGGGAAGATCTGTTAAGCCATTTCCTCCGAATCTTTCTTGTTTCTATTTGACAGATCTTTGACACCAGGGAGATAATTACCCACTTTTTTTGTAGAAACCATAGTGACCGTTCTGAATTGTGTCTTACTCTCATTTGAGGACAGCCTTCTTCTAACTGAGCAGGGGAGGGAGGGAGGCATTCAATTTGTCTTTTGTAGCTTGACAAGCCAGAACTAAATTATCCTTAATGAGATCTTTGTCTCTCTCCCCCTCCCCTCCTTTTTTTTTTTTTTCTCTTTTACAGATGCACAAAGCAGGGTCATCCGAAGCCTCTCGATTCAAAAGATGATAATACTGAAAAACACTGCCCGGTGACGGTGAACCCCTGGCACATGAAAAAAGCCTTCAAAGTCATGAACGAGCTAAGAAGGTAGTGACACGCTAATGCGTACATAGCCATTCGTCTTTTCCTTGTGGTTTTCATTGTGTGTAGGGTATGTACCACCTCCCTCCCTCATTGTTGTTCTGGTACAGGGAACAGCAAAAGCTTTTCTGCAAGATTCTTAGAGGAAGAAAGGAAATCAGGAGAGCAGATGGTGGGGCTCCTCTGTCCAGTAGAGTCTGGCCATGTGTAGCTACCGGAAGTTCAAGCATTCTCTAAGAAAAAGTACACAGTGGCTTGCCAAGGAAAATATTTACATTTTTAGATTATATGTAATATTATATATTTAATATATATTATATAATATTAAATTAAAATTTTTTTCCTTCACTCCATTCTCTCTCTTTCTCTCTCTTTTTTTTTTTTTTTGGTTTTAGTGTTTTTGATAGGTCTTGTACGTTCCAGAGTGAGGATGACCTTGAACTCCTGTTCCTCCATTTGCCACCTAAGAGCTGAAAGACAGGCATGTGCTACCACCATGTCCTGTTTAATATATTTTTTAATACTTAAAATACAAATTGTTTGTTATAATGATAGAGCATCAGATATTGTTTATTTATTTGCTTATTTGCGTGCTCACATGTGTTTGTGTGTGTGTACAGGTACTTGTGTTGGGGGCACATGGAGCAGTTAGAAGATAACTTATGCAAATCAGTTTTCTTCTGCCGTGTGGGTGATCCCAAGTCTTCAGCTTTGATGACAAGCACCTTCATCCTCTGAGCCTGTATATAGCTAGTCTTTGTCTCACTAGCCAGCTTCCAAATCACTTATTATTAATTATGAAACCTTGGCCAATAGCTGAGGCTTTCTTCTAACTAGCTCTTGTAACTGAAATGAACTCATTTCTATTACTTTACTTTCTGCCTCATGGCCTTATTACCTTTACTCTGTCCATGTTGCATTCCTGTCTCCTTGTGCCTGGAAATTCTGCCTACCTATTGGCCGTTCAGCTTTTTATTAAACCAATCAGAGTGACACATCTTCACAGTGTATAGAAAGATTATTCCATAACACGTGGACATAGGGATTTAAATGGAATGTCTTATTGAAATCAATCTTGTTTCTTTTTACCTTTTTATTTATTTTTATTTTTTTAAATATTTATTATGTATACAATATTTTGTTTGCGTATATTCCTGCAGGCCAGAAGAAGGCACCAGACCTCATTACAGATGGTTGTGAGCCACCATGTGGTTGCTGGGAATTGAACTCAGGACCTTTGGAAAACCAGGCAATGCTCTTAACCACTGAGCCGTTTCTCCAGCCCTCTTTTTACCTTTTTAATATGACTAATAGAAAATAGTCGCTTGCATTGTATTTCCATTCATTGATTCTGGTGACAGGCTTCCAATTCCGGCCGTATAGAATGTGGAAAGATACTTTAGACATGGAAATATGGAACTTGCCTTGGTGGTGGTAGTTGTGGTTGTCCAGGTGCCTGCCAGTTGCTAAGGTGGTTCTCATATATGATAAGGGTCATGGCCACATACTGGGCCATCTTGCTGCACACCTGAAGTCCTTGCACTCCACAGTCTGAGGCTGGAGGATCTCATGGTTAAGCCAGTATAGCCTATATAAAGAGATCTCATCAAAGCAGAAACAAAAACCTTTGATGAGAAGGGTGACGTTAAAAGCTGAATAAATTGGAGCTAGAGAGATTACTCAGCAGTTAAAAGCACTTGCTGCTCTAGGAGAGGTCTGTTTCCCTGCTCTTACAGTGTGGCTTTGAGCAGTCTATAACTTCAGTTCCTGAGGACCCAATGCCGTCTTTGGACCTCTTCAGGCAGCAGACATGCTGTAGTGCATACGTGTACACCCAGGCAAAACAATCACACATAAATAAAATAAATAAATCTTAAAACAAATTAGAAAGACCGGCTTTTAACAGGACCACTCCTTACCTCCTCACCCTCACCTCCCACTCTTGCAGGCCAGTGGCCTTGGTCTCTGGTTGACCTGGACCTGATTCACCTTGCTGCTGGAACACAGCACCTACTGCTCCTTCCCCTGAGGCAAATGATCACATTCCAGGCCAAACTGAGTCTTTGCTTTATCCTAGGATTGTTTAGCTCTGGCCATCCCTGACCTCTTGGGTGTGGGACAGCTGTGAAATACGATCTACTTGTTCATCCTGTTGTGTTAGTTCAGGAGCTAAGGTGATCTTCAAACCTAGGAGAGCTCTGTGTAGTTGCAGTGGCTGCTGGTCCGTGAACAGGCTTGCTCTACTGACGTCACCAGCCAGTGGGATTTTTATAATGAACTGCATTGCTGGGGAGATGGCTTTGTGGGTGAAGTGCTGGCTTTGCAAGAATGAGGCCCTGCATTTGGATCCTCAGAACCCACAGCAGTGGCCTGGAGCCTTAGCATTAAATACTTCAAAGGCAGACAGGAGGATCCCTAGGGCTCATGGCTCATGGGTTCAGCCAATCAGCAAGCTTTATAGAGAGATCCAGTCTCAAAGGATGAGCCAAGAGTGATTGAGGAAGAGGCTTGATGTTCACCTTTGGCCTTCAGATGTTGGCCATCTGCACAGTATGCCCACTTGTTAACACCCATGCATACATACTCTGACACAGAAGAATGAGCTGCCCAGCTAGGAAATGGATAAACTGTGGATAAGGTAAATCCAGGCTTTTATTCTGAAGAATTCTGTAGGAAAAGGTAGGAAGCAAGAGGGCAGACTTGTGTTGTGTGGGTGCCCTGGAACCTTTAAAAAATGTCATTCTTGTGTAGTGTGATACTAAAGGCCTGTAATCCCCACACTGGGGAGGCAGAGGCAGGAAGATCTCTGTCTACATAGTGAATTCTAAAGCTACAGGGTGAGACTCAGTCTCTTAAAAAATATCATCTTTATTTCTTCTCTTTTGTAGCCAATTTGTATAATTCTTTCAAAAATACTAACAAAGGAAACTCGATGAAGCTCTCTATTGTATAGCTGAAAGTCTCTAATTACTTCCTGTCCTTGCATCAGCTTCCTGTTGCCTGGAAAGGGTCGCCCAGGGTGGTTTCCTGACTTCTGGGAAGGGAGAACTTCCCTGTTCTCAACGGTCTGCTTAGGGTCCATTGACCTTCAGTCCTGTGGCTCTGGCCTCACTGTGGGAGGGAGATCACGGCTGTGCACTAGGGATTGCTTTTGTGAAGGTCTGGCTGGTGGGAGGAAAGTCACTAGTTGCCCAAGTACTGGCTGGGATCAAAGGGCTTTGTAACCTGCTCAGCTAGCTTGCTTCCCTCCCTCCCTTCCTCCCTCCCTCCCTCCCTCCCTCCCTCCCTCCCTCCCTCCCTCCCTCCCTCCCTCCCTCTCGTCCTTCATTTCTCTTTCTCCCATGAGACTGTTCTTATGTATCTCTGGTCTCCTTGCACTCACTCTGCAGCTAAGGATGGCTAACTCCTCCTCATCCTCCTGCCTGTACCTTCCAAGTACTCGAGCCACAGGCGTGCGCTCCAATCCACTTCAGAACTCCTGTTGGGAAATTTAGACTACCAACTCTTTAGAGATTAAAGAACTGTAACAAGCCTGGACAGTGGTGGCCCACGCCTTTAATCCCAGTACCTGGGAGGCAGAGGCAGGCAGATTTCTGTGAGTTCAAGGCCAGCCTGGTCTACAAGAGTTAGTTCCAGGACAGGCTCCCAAGCTACAGAGAAACCCTGTCTCGGGATAAAAAAGAAAAAGAAAAAAGAATTTTAACAAAAGGACAGCATCTTTAAAAGAAATTAAAGAAACATAGTTTATTTCTAGGATATATAATTCTACCTGAGCTTACAAATTTTTCAGTGCTTCTTTCTGGAGTGTGGGAGGTGGGCTGGCAGTCTCTTAGCTTTATTTAGAAGGAATATAATTTTGACCATCAAATGATATTTAGGGGTGGAAAGTATTCTGTAAGGATAACCTGTGCTTTTGCCTCTGTGTCTCACATCGTCCCTGCATCCTTAGTTATTCACCAGTAGTGCGGTTTCTATGTTGTAGAATGAGAGCAGAACGCTGGCATCTCTCTCTTAAAGGAGTGATTGCCATTCTCCTCCCTCACTGGACCCCAGGACTGACACAGCATGAAGGCAGCCTCCTCCTAGGATTCTCAGATCAGTGTTATAGTTGAACTGTGGCAATTTCTGTCTGGTTGTTCATACTTTGTTACTGAGAAGCCAAGGCAAGAGGATAGAACAGTGAAGTCCAGCAAGGCTGCCGTGGTGTTCATTCCTTTCTGTCAGTATTTTTAATGAGATTTTAGAGTAATCACATAGGCTGTGACTATTTCTGTTCTAGTATTGTTTTTATACGGTAGGATGTTCTCAGGACCTTTTTTTTTTTTTGTTCTGTGCACTACAGTGGAATATAAGGTCTTTCTTGAAGGGCAGAACAGTCAGAAAGCCCTTTGGTTCTTCCAGATGTATTTATGTAAGAAAGATTAAGAGACATCCTGGAGTACGGGCAGAATTAACCAACAGTATTCTGTGGGGTCTCGTAAGCACTGGTGGTTGATTTCTTTTTAATGGGCTTTATTGAACAGGGAGAGGATCATTAAACTCTTCTAGAATGTGAAGAATGGACAGTTGAACATGGCTTCTCCAAGACAGCCTTCTTTCTGCCCTCCCTCTTTCTGGGGTGCTGGAAACCCACGAGGCATGAATTACTTACCACACTGCCTGAATTTGCCTTTGGTAGCCAGAAGTCAGACACTCTTACCTCACCTCCTTCTGTTTAGAGCTTCTCTTGCCCCATCTCTCCAGCCCACAGCCCACATAGATTTATTTGTTTTATGTGTGTGTATGTGCACCTCTCTGAGTTTATGTGCACTACATGCATGGAGTTGCCTGTGGAGGCCAGAAGAGGGCGTTAGATCTCTGGAACTGAAGTTGCTGACAGTTGGGAGTGCTTGATGTGGGTGGGTGTTTGGGACAGAACAGCAGTAAGCCACTAGGTGCTCTTAACTGCTGAGCCATCTTTCCAGCACCCCACTCCCCTTTAGAGACAGGGTTTTGCTGTGACCAGGCTGGTCTGGAAGTCTTTAGTTGTTGAAGCCATGCTGCTCCGGCCTCAGTTTCCTGAGTTCTGGGTTTACAGGGCTGAAGTGCCATCTGTATTTCACCATGTTTTAAAAAACATGCTTGTAGCAAGGTGTCCTGTGTGTGTGCAGGCTCTCCCCTGTAGTGAGTCTCTCCCTCACACTCCAGACTCTGCCCTCTCTCCCAGCTTTGCTGCTCCCCCTCCCCCCGCAGTTGCCTCTGCTCCTCACTTTTCCCATGCTTTTCTTTCCCCAGTATTTCCTTCCATTTTATTCAGAAATAAATTGTCTTCTACTTAAGAGTGGACAAGTGTTTTTGCAAGTCCCCGAATCTGAAGACATCCCTTCCCTGCAGACACAGAGTTCATGCTTCCCCGTGGTCTCATTGTGGCTGTGCTAATTTTTCACTGTCTGAAGTCTATCTGAAAGGAATGATAGATTCTCTATTCTGGGACCCATTACTAGTTTCAAGCAGTCTCTAAATCGTTGGCTGTGACTGGCTCTCCTCTGAGTTCCCCTTGGACTGTTGCCTCCTGCTGTGTGTTTGAAAGTCTCCGGAGGTGTAAATCGAGGGGGTGAGGGGCCTCAGAGCTTTTAGCACACTGCTGAGTCCCTGTGTTTTTCTTAAGATTAGCTGTGACAGAAATTCACAGATGTCACCTGCCAGCATGGCTCTAAGAAAAAAGGGGAAGATAATGGTGACATGTATTGTACATGCTTGCCTGTTCTTTGAGAACACTGACATTTTAGCCAGAGTGTATCTGTCTTGTCTAGTAATGGACATTGTCGGTTTTAGATTTAGTTACATCTGACTAATTGAAATCACTGGGGACTCTGACCAGGGTCTCATTGTGGCTGTGCTAATTTTTCAGTGTCTGAAGTCTACCTGAAAGGAATGATAGATTCTGTGTTCTGGGACTCATTACTGTGACCGGCTTTCCTCTAAATCCCTGGTGGACTGTTGCATTGACTGTAACCGGCTTTCCTCTGAGTCCCTGGTGAACTGTCACATTGGCTGTAACCAGTTTTTCTCTTCACATTGGCTGTGGCCAGCTTTCCTCTTATGTCCCTGGTGGACTGTCGCAGTGGCTGTGGCCAGCTTTCCTCTTATGTCCCTGGTGGACTGTCGCAGTGGCTGTGACCAGCTTTCCTCTTATGTCCCCTGGTGGACTGTCGCAGTGGCTGTGACCAGCTTTCCTCTTCACATTGGCTGTGACCAGCTTTCCTCTTAAGTCCTCTGGTGGAACTTGAGGCTGGGGAAATAGTTCAGTCAGTTAAGTGCCAACGATAGGAGTCTGACCCCGTAGTCCATATGAAAAAGGCAGCGTCGTGGTATGTGCTTGTAATCATAGTGCTCGGGGCATGTAGACAGGTGGATCTCTGGGGCTCACTGACTAGCCAGCCTGATCTACTTGGTGAGCTGCAGGCTAGTGAGAAATCCCGTCTTTCAGAACAAATGTGGATTGCCCCAGAATGACAGTTAAGGCTGCCCTCTGGCATGAACACATAGGTATGAACACACAGACGGACACACACACTCACACACACTGATGCAGAGGTGTGCACCACTGCAGCCCCACGTGCAGGCATAAACAGCAAACAGCTCACCTCCCTACTCGGCTTCCCTAGTGCCCAGTAGCCAGGGCCATGTCCTGAGCAGGAACTCACCCTGTTCCACTGGCTGCTTCCCGGCCTGACCAGTTTTTCACTTCCTTGTGCTCTTGTTTCTCAGATGCATGACACTGCTCTCTGGTGCGGAAGCTCCGCAGACTTTGGGGGGCATGAATTCTGACAGGTTTTCTCAGCAGCCTAGCATCGCAGGGGTCTCTCTACCTTGTTCCCTGTGGCAGGAGGTGCCTCCAGACTTTTCCTGGCACCCAAGAGAGAAGGGAGAGACTCTTGTCCGTTTTCTGCTGCCCCTGCGTCCAGTCACAACTAATTTTTTTCCTATGACAACTAATTATTTTTGGTATCTCCCTTTGGATGGTATTTTAAGCCACACTGCATTTTAAAGGCAGTGATAGGTTTTCTGCTCTTAGGACTTAATCCATTTTATAGCACAGCACCAAACGATGTCTTAATATACTCAGGCAGCTTTCATCATTTTCAAAGTTTTTCTTTTTTTTTCCCTAAGAAAGACCAATGTTTTTGATATTGTTTCATTTAGAACAATGGTTCTGAACATTCTTCTCTGACCCCTTAAACAGTTCTTCATGGTATGGTGACCTCAACCATAAAACTATTTTCATTGCTACCTCATAACTGTAATTTTGCTGCTGTTATGAATCATAATGTAAATACTTGATATTCGACCCCTATGTGGTGGTGACCCTCAGGTTGAGAACCACTAATTTGGAAGATTAAGTCCCCCACCCAGTGTTGTGTGCATTTTATATAAGATCTGTAATCTCCGTAGTCTCTCTCTGGGTTTGACTTGTTCTCTGAAGTGTTTTCTTAGTTGGGTTTGGCCTCTTTTTTCCTAGATACTACAGGCTTTCTCCCTGGTACAATCTCTGTTTTTGTCTCTTTGTATCTTATATTTTGAGGCCAGGTCTGGCTGTATTGGCCTTTCACTGACCTTGAAATCCCCCTGCCTCCACCCAGGTGCTGGTGTCACAGGTGTGAGTCACCGTGCAGGCACTCCTGGGTTTATTTTTTTAAAATCGTGATCTATTTCCTTGTGTGCCTCTCCAGTCACCTGTAAAGTCCTTGCTGTCATGAAATTGTCTTTCTTGTGGTAAGCTGACAGCCCATGTATCTAGTAGGCACCCTTGGAATGCCTGAGGAATGAATGGATGTGGTTTATGGTCAATAACAACTTTATTTCATTATTTTGAAGTCCTTTTCTATCTGCAGTCCATTTTCTTATTAGATTTCAAATAATAGGAACATAAGCCTGGAAGTCAAAAAGACAGAGCTTGAGCTACTAAAAATGTCTTATTTTTATTGCTGGACTTTCCATTCTCAGTTCTCCCCACATCCAAGCCATCTGGCCTGAAAGAAAGCACCTTTAGGAAGAGGCGAGGGTGCGGAGCTGTGGAGATGGGTGGCTCAGCAGTAAGAGTGTTTGCAAGCCTTGCAGAAGAGCTCCTTGGGTCCTGCGCCCACACAGGCGGGTCACAGCTGCTCTGACTTGGGGTTCTGACACCTTCTGGCCTCTTGGGCACCTGCACATCCATGGCACATACTCACACAGATATGTATACACACACAAGTACACATACCCACAGGAGGTATACATTCTCACGGACAGAGACACACATGCGCACATGGGGCATGCTCTCGGACACACGCACACACACGAGGTATATACGTACATGCACAACACAGAGTGGAAATGAAGAAAAGAGGCTGAGGTGATGAGCTGTGAACGCTGATGTCCAGTTAGGGCACACTCAGCAGTACTGACAAAAGTTTGGTCAGGTCTTTGTTTTAAAATATGTTATTATTTGACACAAAAGGACAAAAAACAGGTCTAAAGGCAAGTGTATCCAAGATTTCTAACGAGGCCCTCAGCCTTCCCGCAACCTCACTCTGGGTGTGCCTGTGTAATATTTTGTTAATGCTTTAGCCTTATTAGTTAACTGACATCAGCTAATAAGGCAGTGAGGCCAAGCTCATTATGTAGCAACCAGCAGGTGCTATGCTAGGAGGTTTGGATCAATGAGTAATTGTAATTGAAGCCGAGCGTAATTAATTTTGTGGTTTTTGAGGTATTCAAGTGTAATGCTACTTAAGATCCATCTTTCAATGAGCTCAGTAGGAGGAATTGCTGACACAAGGAAAACAAGATGCCCTTGGCCTGCATTTGACTGGAGTCCAGATTCCCTGCTCACTATAGAAAAGCCAGGTTGGCCCCATTACGATGAGACCCTGTCACCTGCTGACCCTCCAACTCCCCCACTTATATCCATCCTTCTGTCCACTCTCTTTGGGCCACAGGTCCTCCCTGTCCCTTGCCGAGGGTCATCTTTCCACCAGGCAGAATGTTGTTATGTTGGGATTGTCTTGCTCCTTCCTGATGGCGCTGACTCTTGTTTGGTTACTTACAGGTGGCCTCATTATGTTGCGCAAGAGGCTTGTCTGAAGCTTGACATCCTCCTGCCTCAGCTTCCTGAGTGTTGGGGTTCCAGGTGTAAGCTACCCTGCCCAGCGTCCCCTGGTAGTGTTTTTTACTCTGTCGGTCAAGCCCGTGCTTTTGCTGGGAGCCTGAAGGACAGAGATTTTCCCGAAGTGCTTTGCTGAGTTAGTGGATAAACTTTATTTACTTTCCTTGTAAATATTTGTAGAGATGGTCCAGTTGAGCCTTTTATCAACTGTATGTAACACTTCATAACTTCTTGACGAGGTGTGGTAAAGTACACCTGTAACCCTAGCAGGAAGCCAAAGCAGGGTCATTAAGAGTTCAGGATCTGCCTGGGCGTTGTAGAGATTTTGGTTCCAACCTGGGCTACATAAAAATTCAAGACCAGTTGATTTTGTTCAAGCTTTAAGAAATCTTGTAAGTACCCTACTTAGGTGGTTGTATCGTTGAAAGAAGGTGCTGGGCTCAGCCTCTCTGGGTTTGAATAATGATATCAGTTCCGAGGGAGTGGGGGTGAGGCTGTAGACAGGTTAGCCTGTGTGTGCCTGGAGCTGAGGCTAGACCCCTAGTTCTCATACATAGTATGTAGTTTGGCGGGGAGGGGGAGCTGTAGACAGGTTAGCCTGTGTATGCCTGGAGCTGAGGCTAGACCCCTAGTTCTCATACATACTATGTAGTTTGGCGGGGAGGGGGAGCTGTAGACAGGTTAGCCTGTGTGTGCCTGGGGCTGAGGCTAGACCCCTAGTTCTCATACATACTGTGTAGCACTTTATCACTGTTCACTTTTAACCCTGGTTTCCTCAGCTGTACATTTTGGGGAATCTGTATGGTAACTACCTCACTGTATGAAATGGACCGTGCAGGGAAGGTGTCCATGCCTCTATTCATGTTGGTTTACCTGTGAGCCCTGGCATTCAGAATACAGAGCTTTTAAACCTCAGTGCTGGTAGTAGACTTGGCCATTGTCTGCCTAATCCAGAGGAATTCCAAATGAGTGCCATTAATGGTTCTAATAGCAGAGCTTCCCGATGCCTCATTCGGTGTCTGTTAGCCCCTAAGTCAGAGCCGCCCACAAGCCACCCTTCCGTCTAAATGGCACAGCAGGCTCATCAAGAATGCGGCTGTGGAACGCTGTCATATTTGGAGCTGGGTTGCTCCTTTTTTCTCCTAGTTTCTCCTATGCTAAGGAGAGAATAAGTGACAGCAAACTTCTCAAAAAGGTTTGGTGTGAGCCCCGCAGAAGCTTGTTACTGCAAAGATTTGCTTACGCGCCTGAGAACGCGCTGCTTGTGAGGTGATGGGAAATTAGCAGTAGGCTTCCCTTGAAGGAAAGAGGGAGCGGCCCCGAGAGGGAAGTGTAAACTGTGTACTTTAGAGACAAGTTCAGTGCTCACGTGCTTGTGAATAGGATGTGTGTGTGTACCACGAAGGGTAAACTGTGTACTTTAGACACAAGTTCAGTGCTCACGTGTTTGTGGATAGGATGTGTGTGTTCACACCTTGAGCGCCAACAAGGTGTGTTTGGGCTTTGAATCCTTCCTGCTGGTTTTGTCAGTAACTTTTGTTTGTTTGCCTTTTTATTTGGTTTTGTTTTATGTGGTTTATGTGTGTGTGTTTTCCCTGACACCGGATTTCTCTATGTAACAGCACTCACTGGCAGTTTTAGAATTTGCTTTGTAGACCAGGCTGGCCTCGAACTCACAGAGATCTGCCTGCCTTTCTCTCTTGAGTGCTGGATTTATAGATGTGCGCCACCACTGTCCAGTTTAGTAACATTTTTAGTTACCCAGAGAGTGTAGTATCGCGTAAGCACCAAAACAACACTCACCACACATTCTAAAGTGAACTAGAGTGGCTGTTTCAGAAGTGTAGTTTTGATAGCTGATGAATTTGTTTTAAGATTACATACTGCTTTTCAGTCTTACTACTAATAATACAGTTTGGCCTTGGGGACTAATACTCTGTACCTTGGTAAAATGGTCCAGGTTAAACTTTGCATGCCCAAATGCTTTCTGAGCAGCCATTGTAACTGAAAATAATTTCATCTTTGTATGGGGACCCAGGGGTCAGGTCCAGTATCTTTTTTAGCTTGGCAGGCAGGAGGGGCTATTTGGCCAGGTGGCTCGGCTTCTTCATGCCTCACCAGCGAGTGTTCTTACTGAGCTGTGTCTGCTGCAGAGAGCCTTGTCACTCTTCCTCCCCAGCTCTCTGCAGGGTGGGAGATCGCAGTCAAATTTGGACAGGTCTCTGTGACAAGGGCAGGCCTGGCAGAGTGGACCTTTATTCAGCATATTGCTTTCTGTGTCCGTATGTTTATGGATTCTGTTGGGAGGGAAGGGATCTTCTTAAAGTAAACAGACCTAAAAGTTTTTTTTACAGCAACAGCTTCATATAGGATATTGAACAATTTTATTATTGGAGGCATTTACATTTTCTTTTTCTCCCCGGGAACAGTCAGAATTTGCTGTGTGACGTCACGATTGTGGCAGAAGACATGGAAATCCCCGCTCATAGAGTGGTGCTGGCGGCCTGTAGCCCTTACTTCCACGCCATGTTTACAGGTATGAGATGGTTCAGATCTGGGGCTTTTCCAACCTTGCCTTTCTTTTCAGCACTTTGGTTTTAGGAAATGAAGAATTATAAAGGAAGGGCCGCCATCTTTGCATTGTAAACACACACGGACCTACTGCGCTTAGTTGGGTGTGCTGGACCTTGCCACTTCAAGTTTATATCGCATACATTCCCACAGTTTGCCTTCCTGCTATTTACAGCAACATTTTGGGGCCCTTGAGTTATTTTTGGTTGGTTTATTTTGTATATGTAAAAGGAAAGGCATTTTTACTATTTTGTATTTTTTCCAAATGGCTTTCCTATTTGCTTTATTCAGTATTTATAGTGTCTTAAGATCCCTTGTTTTGGAAATCTGAAATAAAGGCTAGTGTGTCCACAAGCTTCGGCTTTGGCATGGATAAAAACGTATAGAGAGCTGTTAGCTCTATTGGAAAAGAACTAATGTATGTCTGTTATGCTTGAAGCCTCATTAGAAAACAAAACAAAAAACAGCATAGAGCTGGACGTGGAGCTCAGTGGTACAGCACTTAGCATGCACAGACTCTGGGTTCAGTCCTCAGCACAGCCAGGGTAAGGGGAGAAAAGGGGAGGAGAGGGGAGGGATACGGATTTTCTTACAAAGGATACCTAAAATTATGGATAGATCCAAACTGAAAATTTCTTGTATATACATATGTACCTATAAAGTTTGACTTAAAAATTAGGCAAAGAGTAACAACATTGATTAAGAATCAAATGGGATAATGATAACATGCTATAATAGAATAGACAGCATCACTAATTTTGTGCTTTGGAGGTATTATTCAATAAAATATGGGTGACATGGAATAAGCCTGGCAATACCATGATAGTCAGTTGATACTCCAGCTAGCTATGAGTGACCAGTGGGTAGCATATACTCTGTGCCTATGCTCAGTAGAGAGATGATTCATTCCCCGGCTGTGACCAAAGCAGGGTGCCTCTGAGAACAGTGTCTAGGCTAAAACTTAAGAACTCTATTTCTAGAACTTTCCTCTTAATATTCTTAATCAGTGTTGACCAACTGCGACTGCAAAAACTGATAAGGGGCGATTAAGTTGTAACAGTGTGCAAAGAAATACGTTATCTGATCCGTGAGTTTGCTCTTAGTGTCTTGGTACTCGAAATAGAGTGTACACGGTAGGTATGTCAAAAGGTAAGCATATACAATTGTGCACACCGTAAACAGAATCTGTACTTTCATTTCCCGGCTGCCCAGACCCAAATAATTACACACAAACTGTATTAATCGCAACACTGTTTGGCCAATGGCTCAGGCATATTCCTAGATGGCTCTTACATATTAACACATTTCTGTTAATGTACGTATCGCCACGAGGCTGTGGTTTACCTGTAATGTTTGGGCATCTTTCTCCTTCGGCAGCTACATGGCATAGCTACATGGCATCTGCCTGACTCCACCATCTTTCTCTGCTGCTTGGATTTCCGTCTGGATTTACTCTGCTAAGCCATTAGCCAAAACAGCTTTGTTCATCAACCAATAAAAGCAGCACATACAGAAGGGCATCCCACATCAACATACCTTCAATCCCAGCATGCAGAGGCAGGTGGATCTCTGTCCTTTGAGGCCAGCCTGGTCTTCGTAGCAAGTTCTAGGACAGTCAGGGCTATGTAGAGAGACCCCATCTAGGGAAGAAATGTTCATGGCTTAGAGACTCTTGAGTATTTCCTGTGCCTACCATATTCCAGGTACATCAAAAAGATATAAACTGTATAATGGTGCTTCCTGTTCCAATGGCTTACCATGCAGCTAGAGAGACAGAGGGACCTAATTTAAACGTAGAAACTAGGTGCCGCCCAGTGATCCAGGTAGTGGGACAGCATTGAGAGGACATACCCAGAGATTACAGTTGACCCAGATGACTGTGAGCCAGGTAGAGGGAGTGGGCTCAGTGTAGGACTTAGCAGTGGAGGAGACCAGAGTCCTGTTGCTTTGCTCATTCTGAGCAGAGTTTAGTCTTCATGAATGGAGGAAGGACAGCAGATGGGTGTGAGCCAGGTCAGGGAAGTGCTGGAGGGTGCTGCCGTCAGGGCCGTGAAACGTCAATGCTAAGGAGGTCAGGGTGGGCACATTTCCATTGCCGACTTTCACTTTGGTCTCTTGGCTTATACTGTATTTATTATCTTGGATGTCATTCTGATGTCATCCAAGGGGCTTGACTTATGAGAGCGCTCCTCTGGAATGTTAGTCTCGCAGTGAAGACCTGTGCCCTCTGTGTGGCCGACCTTCAGGGGCCACAACCTTATGGAGACAGTTGGGTCTTTGGAGACTGGCTTGAATAATCTGGGCTTCACTTTTCCCATCTAGAAAATAGGGTGATAATATTACTCACATTCTGGATCTTTGTAAAGATTGGATGAGGACATATATGTGAATGTGTTAGCATGTCTTTTGGCTCAGTCTAGCTGGGTGTGGCAGTGCACACTGTAGAATCCCAGCTACTGGAAGGTGGAGGCAGGAGAACATGAGTTCACAGTCACCCATTGTCTACTTAGTGAATTGGAGGCAAGCCTCAGATGCAGGAGATCTTTTTCAAAAACAAAAACAAAAAACCAGTGTGTGTGTTGTGCTTATGGTAACTAAAGAAGTGGTCATGGATTTGAGAAGGAATGAAAGGAACAGAGAAGGACTTTATAATATAGAGGAGGGGGTGGAAATGATGCAAATATAGTATTTATGTGTGAAATTCTCAAAAATAATTTTTAAAAAGTTAAACCCAATCCAAACCCCAAGAGTAACTGCCCAGTTCATGCTATGCTGGAGTAAGTATCACAGTCATGTTAAACTAAATTTCATTAGGAGTGGGAAAGTGAGCAAACCCAAGGCTAGACAGCTACAGTTTTTCCCTTTGAAAACCCATTAGTAGATATATAAACTGTCCAAGAGAGCGAGCTTCACTGTGACATTTCATACATGCACATGACACTCCATAAAGGTTTTCACCCTCTGGTGCCTTCTGATCTTCGCTCCCACAGCTCCCCATGACTTCTGTAACTATTTCCTCATAGCCTCTCTTTCCCTCCCTCACTCCCCCCACTTCTTTCCTTTCTTTGGAGACCATGTCTCACGTAGCACAATCTGGCTTTGAACTCACCATGTAGCTGAGGATTCATAAACATTTTCTTTGATAATTTTTTTATTCTCTACAGAGTAACAAAAATGTAGCTATTTACTTAGCCCTACCGGGGATACCCAGTAGCATAGGCTTGCAGTCCCAGCCATGTGAGAGCCAGTGTCTAGGAGTTTGAGATACTATGGCCAACACAGCAAGACTGTCTCAAGGGGAAAACATTTATATTTACTTAGTTTTTATTTATGTGTATGTGTGTGAAGCTTTGGTGAGCTTTTGTACACCATATGTGTAGAGGAGTTTGCGCGGCCAGGAGAGCTGCTAACATCTCCTGGAGCTGGAGTTATGGGTGCCCTGATGTGGGTTCTGGGACCCGAATCCTGTCCTGAACAAAAGCAGTGAGCACTCTTAACCACGGAGCCATCTCTCCAGTCCAGGCCCTTATTTTTAATCTCCCATAAATTGTAGGTGAAAATTTCTTTTGAACTATAGGATATAAAAAAAGACTTCTGTTCCTCCTTGTAGTTTCAAGTATTGAATAGAGAAAGAAGGTGATAAATAATTCCACGATGGAGTTGCAGGTTTTCATCTTGTGAAGTCTGGGACTATTTAGAGCCAGGCCAGGTGGTTAACTATGACTTGAGAAAGAACATAGCAAATTGGGTTCTTTGTTTTAGACTGTTTGTTAGAAATGTAGTCTTTAAAACACTTTTATTTGACAAACACATTTAGTTTCATTTGGTGATACAGCTTAAAATTCTCCTTTTAAAAAGACTTTTTTTAAAAATTATGTGTGTGTGTCTGTCTGTATGTATGCATGTGAATGCAGCTATCCTTGGAGGTCAGAGGTCAGGGGTATCGACTCCACCTAAAGCTAGAGCTACAGGCAGTTGTGAACAGCCTGATGTTAATGCTGGGACTTGAACTTGGGTCCTCTGGAAGATTGGCAGGTGTTCTAACCACTGAGCCATCTCCCCAGCCTCACAGGTTAAAATTCTTAAGAAATATTTAATAATATGTACTTTTGGGGGGAGTATGAACTTTTGGATTTTTGTTTGTTTGTTTTGTTTTGCTTTGTTTTTCATGACAGTGTTTCTTTGTATAGCCTTGGTTGTTCTGAAGTCAGTCTTTAAACTACAGTGTCCTCGAACTCACAGAGATCCGCCTGCCTCTGCCTCCCAAGTGCTGGGATTAAAGTGTGTACCATTAGCAGCTAGTGGGAGTGTGTCCTTTTTGATAACTTCCTGTACTGTAGTAATTATAAATTAGCCAAAACTTAAGAAAGGTAAACATAGATTATTAGTGAGTGATTATAGAATGTAAACATTGAAAGTTATATGCATGGCTCTATTTGTCTAAGATTCGTACTTTCCTACATCGAGGAATTGAGCATCTTCCTTTTGCTGGATGTTGTTGTAGGCTTTGAGGACTGTGGAGATGAGCAAATCCATGGCTCCTGTTGTTGGGATCGAGATGGGAGAAGAGGCTAAGTTAGGAAGTGAATAAACTTGTTGAGGAAAGAGCGCTCTGCTGTTCATGGCTGCTGGGAAGAAAATGAATTAGGAAGCCGCATTCAGAGAGCCTAGGTGAGAATGCCTGGGGCTTCAAGAGGCAGGAATGCCACTGGAGCTGGGCCAAGTAGTAAGGAGGAGGCTGGGCATTGGGCACAGCTCATCTGTAGCCTGAGAACCTTATTAGGAACCTACTTCCTTCTGTCTATTGTTACCATCAATGAATACCTCCACTGGTCCTCCGGAATGCAAAATGCCTATAATAGTAGCCCTAGCTTCTTGGAGAAGGAGGGACATTGTCTCCTGTCCCTGCTCTTTTACGAGCCAATAAGACTTTGCCACAAGTTATCCTAACGAGACTAAAGCTATAAGTACATGGATTTACCATGTTTGTCTTAGGCTCTTGAAGAACTAAGGTGGCATGTTGATCCCTGACCGTTACAGTGGTGACTGGTGTGGCCTCTGGAGTCACCTGGCCAGGCTGACATTGCTGGCAGTTTCATTGTAACCCCAACTGAGAGAACAGAAGTCAGTGACGAGTACTGTCAATGGCGAGTGGAACTTGAAGAGTGGTCGAACTCTTCAGTTAAATGTGATTTTCAGCTTGTTCTTAATTTCTTTTCTGTCATTGATTTTTTTTTTTTTTTACGGTCTCAGTGTAATCAGCTCCAGTGTTATGTTTTTATTCAAGTACTCCTTAATTATAAATAAAATTGAAATTAGAATAATGGACTTCTTTTTTTGTAGTAGATTATAGAGTTTGTCCTAAACCTATTCACCTTTTTTTCTTTTTATATTTTCTTTATCTTTTTTAAAAAGTATTTTTAATTGAAATAGAATTATATCACTTTTTTTCCCCCTTTCCTCCCTCCAACCCCTTCCAGGTACTTTGCTTCCACCTATCCCCACATTGACTAACTGATAAGGGGACTCCTTCTGGGGAGAGGCTAATTCTGCTTCTCTGAGCAGTCATCCATTGTCTTTAGTTCTTGTCTGGTACCCCACAGAAGTCCCCCCTTCCATTTTAACGCATCCATTGATATTGCCATTGTTCTGACCTTGATGTAGCCATTCCCGGAGAGACTTTTTCACCGCAGCCTTCTTGGTATTCTGGCTCTTCTGTGATGTTCCCTGAGCTGTAGATGGAGGAGCTGCGATGTAGCTATATCTGTTAGGACCGGGCTCCTTGTGATCTGTTGATCTCCGCCTTGTGTCTAGTTGTGGTTTTCTGTGATGGTCTCCATTTATTTTAGAGAGACTTCTTTGATGAGGGGGTGGTTGCATGTATCCAAGAGAGGTGTTTCCACACATGTAGGTTTAATTTTGTTTTTAGTTATGTGTGAATGTTTATCTCTGTGTGGCTTTGTGCACCCGAGTTCAGTGCCCATGGAGACCAGAATGGGGCATTGGAGCCTCTGGATCTGAAGGTATAGACAGTTGTAAGTTATCAACATGGGTGCTAGGAACCGAATTCCATGTCCTTTGAAAAACCAGTATGTATGTGCTGCTACCCTCTGAGCCATCCCATCCATTCGCTTTTGATAAATCAAGTAGATGACGTGTTACTTAGCGGTGGATTACTTAATTCAGCTTGCAGTGTAGAGTGTCTTCTTGATAGCTATTGGGTGACTGAAGTCCTCACTACTCGCGATCAAGATGAACATAAAAACATTTTTATGCATGCTTCGTTTTTAGTTGGCATGCTTTCTCTCATTTAGTTATTAATTCATGCAACTGGTATTGGATTTTTATCAGGCATTGTGGAGTATAGGACTAAGAAAGCCTTCATCTGTGCCATTAGGAAGCCCCCAAAGAACAGGGGAGAGAGTTGATTCTGGCAGAGTGGACATGCATGAGGTCTCCAAGTGTATCTAAGGCAAGAACCCAAGCCAGCTGTGGGCCCCTAGCAGATAATGCATCTTGGAGAGGTTCCAGTGAAATCCTGAAGGATGTGTGGAGATTGGCCTGGGGAATAGGGGTGTAGAGCCCAGGAATAGGGGTGTAGAGCCCAGTAGGGCAGAGTTCAGCACAGGTACCAAGGAAAGAAGTTGTTTGGTCTGTGTGGGAAACTACGAACAGTTCCCTACTGGCGTATTTTATGGCAGAAAGTGAGTGAGAGCGTATATGGGGTTAAGGTGGTGAATTGGAGGCTGGCTATAGAAGGGTTTGCACACTTGGTCAAGGAGCAATGCACCAATTTTCAACATAGTAGTCCTATGTGTCAGGTTAGCGCCCAGGCAAGGTTAATCATTGGACAGTCAAGTTTGGTCCCCAGTATCTATGGTGGGGGACACATTACTGTCTGTAACTCCAGCTCTAGGGAATCCCAAATCCTCTTGAGACTCCTAGGACACCCGTACTTCTGTGCACACACCTACACACAGACCCGTGTACATATAATTGGACAAAAAGGGGGTAGGTACTACAGAGCTCTCCCAGAGATGATCGGGCTCCCGTGATAGAATGATGAGAGAGGGGATAAAGAGGTGGGAGGAGGAATTGTAGGTCTAATGAAGGTCAGTTCATTTGTAGGCTTTGGTGAAAGATGGATTGGTGGATAATGAAAAGAGAACAGTGCGAGGTGGCTTAGGTGTTTAGCATGGGCATCTGTGTGGAGATCTTAATAGAGTTCCTGAGTTAATCTTATAAACTTGGTCCATCGAGAGTATGCAAAGCTATAAGTGATCTAGGAAGAGCTGTAGAGTACCATTAGATAGCTCCCCTGTCCCTGAAGATTTATTTCCCGTGTAAGTGCTTGCCTGCATCTCTGCATGTGCATCCCATGCATGCTTGGTGCTCATGGAGGCCAGGAGAAGCTGTTGGATTCTTTGGAACTAGAGTTCCAAGACCGTGAGCTCCCCGTGTGGGAGCTAGGAACCGAACCTAGGTCTCTGTAAGAGCAGGAGGTACACCTGACGCGCATCAGTGTGGACCCATCTGTGCTGTGCTGTGTCAGTGTGGTCCCATGTGTGCTGTGTGACTGGAGTTGGTTCTCTCATTCCTCCATGTGGGTGTCCCCCCACCCCCCTGCAGGTATCCAACTCAGGTCACCAGTGAGCCGCTTATCCACTGAGCCATCTTGGTAATGGCTTATAAAATTCGTTACCAAACATAAATCTCAGAAAGTCATACTGTTTAAACATACGCTCTATAAATGTGGTTAAAGGATGGTAACTAAGATACCATGTAACACCTAGGATGCTTTTGCTTTTCTTCCCTATAGTTTGATTGTTGGAATTTTTAATCTGCTAATGCATTTGGTGGCAAGCTTTTTGTTTTTGCTACTTCTTTTGTAAGTTAAGATGAATAAAATAAAGATTAAGACGTTTTAAAAGCAATATATAATTGAGGTTGATGTTAGAAGCAGATGAATTTTCTGGGGAGACAGTCTTTAAAACTGACATGTAAGGAAGAGATGTGATTTAGCAAAGGGCCTCTACAAAAACATAATAATAAAAACCACCTGGCATAGAACTTTTTTTTTTCAGTCATATACATAAATTAAGAGATTTGATTGTGTCTAAGGCTTTTATCTAAACTAGCTCATGCTGAAATCTGGGAACTAGGTGTGTGACTTTACACTTACATTGCCCAGGGCACTGTGGATGAAGCAAGGTGTTTACTGCTGAAGGCATTTATCCAAAATCGTATTTGGAGGAGCAGTGGAGAGATTGCTTAGTTGGTAAAATGCTTGCTCCTAACCTATGTCAAAAAGCAAAAGTAGATGGTAAGAACCAGAGGTAGGGAAGACCAGAGCAAAAAAGTGAGCCCTCACCCCTGAGAAGTCTAGGCAGTCCATGCATTCTAAAGGGCACAAGATGACGTCAGTCAACATTCTAATACTTCAGGAAGTGAGCCCTCACCCCTAACTGAGAAGCTGTGGACAGTCGTTGAATTCCGAAGGAGGGAGAGTCAGTTATCTTTATGGGTGTGCCCTTGTGTACACTTAGAAGTTATGGACAGCATAAATTGGAGTCCATGTGTTAATTAAGTTTAAAAAGAAAAGAAAAGAAAAAAAGAAGACAAGAAGTTGGGAATAGGGAGGTAAGCGTGGATCTGGGAAGAGTTAAGGGGAAGAGTTGTAGGTAAATATGATCAGAATGCCTTGCGGGCTGGAGAGGTGACTTAGTGGTTAAGAGCACTGGATGCTCTTCTAGAGGACCGGATTCAGCTCCCAGCACTCACATGGCAGCTCACAACCAACTGGCTGTGACTCTGGTTCTGGAGCTCCAACACTCTTCTGACCTCTGATAGCATCAGACATGGTCTTGGCGCAAAAACATATATACAGGCAAAACACCTATACACATAAAATAAATACATAAATTAAATGGAAAAAGTACCATTGTATGAAATTCTCCAATAATTAATAAAAACATCCTTTTAAAAGCCAGATTTGGCGGTTCATGTTTACAGTCTCAGTCCTGGAAAGGTGGAGGCAGGTAGCCAGTCAGCTTAGGATAACGGGTGAGCTGCAGGTCAACAACAGACCCTATTTCAAAGGTGATGGCATTCCTAAGATACCTAGGAATTCCAGGAGGAATTGGAGGTTGTCGCCTGGTCTACACACACACACACACACACACACACACACACACACACACACACACACACAGAACTATAATTAGGAATCAGTATCTTAGCTTTTGACACTCTGTGTGCCTTCAGATTATATAAATCCTAGCAATCCATGAGACAGGGAGGGGGGGCATAGAGGAAGGCGTTCTATACGCAGTTGAATTGATTTTCTGTATTCCTCCTTTTCTTTTAAAGGCGGGGGCACAGAAGCAGTCCTGTTCCCATCCTTCTCTTGAAATGTCCTCTTCTGTAGCACAGATAGATATTTTCCCTTGGGGAGTGACAGGGCACTCTTTGAGGTAGTTCCGCTCTGAGAAGAGCAGCTTCTGTTGGAGCTCTTGTCAGGCTGTCTCCAGGGGAGCATGCAGTGAGATGTCTGTTGCTGTGATTACTCTCCCCCTCCCCCCCATACCCACCCAGGGCTTCTGTTTGCAAAGGATTCTTGTAAAATCGCCTTCCTGATAGTTTATGGTGCCAGCAGCACACCGCGTCTCAAGCAGAACCAAGCTTTCAAGAGCTCTTGAGTCCACGGTTACTTTTATTAATGTGAGACACAGGGTTCAAGTGTAGGTGATGGGTGTGGCACGGCTTTCCAGGCTTTCACCCCTAAACCCTAGTGAATCTAGAACAAAATTCTTCTGCTGAGGGTCACTCCTTCTCGGGCTTGCCTTTTAGAACTGGAGATAAAGACCACTTGCCAGACAAGCACTCCATAGCTGAGCTACGCCTTTAGCCCTTTTCTACCTTTTATTTTGAGACAGGGTCTTACTAACTTGCCCAGACTGGCCTTGAACTCACTGTCATTCAGGCAGGCCTTGGCCTTGTGATCTGGCTCCAGTCCCCTGAGTGGCTAGTCACATGCCTGTACCACAAGGCCTGGCTAGCTAACTGAGGATTTCCTTCCTCACCATTTAACTGTTTGTATCTCTTTGTATCCCAGGCTGTTACGTGGTGCTCCGTTGCTCACACAAAGTAGCTTGTGCTGTGTTGAAAGGACTTGAGGATGGCCAGTAGGAGCTGAACTTAGGTGACTTCTGTAATAACCCTCTGACTAACCTCAGCAGTTTGTGTAGTTGGCTTTGCACTGTGCGCCTACATGAGGGTTGTGGCTTCTTACAGACAACCTGAGTCTCCATGTCTGGCCCAGGCGCTGGGCAGGTGTCCGTGTGCTCTGGGAAAGAATGATGCTAAGTGAGTCCTTTTCACCATGTGGTCTTTGCCATCAGCCAAGGATGGCAGCATCGTTACTGTTACAGACGGGATTACAGATCTATAAGGAAGGAGCTGGAGAGAGGACTCTGCAGTTAAGGTTGTGCAGTTCTTCTGAAGGACCTGAGGTCAGGTCACACCACCCTCATTGGCTGGCTCAGAACTGCCAGTAAGTTCAGCTCCAGGGGATCTGATGCTCAGACACATACACACACACACATGCACACACACGTGTGCACACACACATACACACACACACACACACACAAGTTAATCAAACAAATAAAATCAAAGTCATAGAAAAATAAAAATAAAACCCCAGCCTTTAGTCCTATCATTTGAGAGGTGGCTCTCTGAGTTTCAGACCAGTCTGGTCTCGGTAATGAGTTTCAGAACAGCCAGGGCTACACAAAGAAACCCTGTTGCAAACCAAACCAAACCAAACCATACCAGACCAAACCAAACCAAACTAAAACAACAACAAAAACCTCAGGAGAAAGGAATCCATGAAGGACCCTGCGTGGGCAGTACTGAATGTGGTACATGGAGCTGGGTGCAGGGTACCCTCAGTCTTGCAATGTTATCTTCAGGCTCGGATGCCAAGCTGAAGTAATTTATGGTTTGCTCAGGACACCTTTGTGGGGGGTGGCTGAGGCCTGCAGCAGCGGCAGATCCTGTTGCCTGCCTACTCGCGTGAGTGGCAGGAATATGGATCAGCCTGTCTTGCTGTTGGTATTTTCACAGCAGCCTCCTGTTGTAACTTCACTTCGTTCCTTGGTGTTTTAGGTGAGATGAGCGAAAGCCGAGCTAAGAGAGTTCGAATAAAGGAGGTCGACGGCTGGACCCTGAGGATGCTAATTGATTATGTTTACACCGCAGAAATTCAGGTCACAGAAGAAAATGTACAGGTAACAGCAGACGCTCTACACCGCTTAGCTCTTTGTGTGCAGTTTTTCTAATCCAAAGCCACATTCCCACACAGCGTACAGTTCGTGCCAAAAGTAATAAAATTCATTGTTGGAATTTTATTTCAGAGGGACACTGGGGATGATTGCATCTTTTTTAATGGTGTTTCTGATTCCGGTACCTTTTCTGTCTTTGCAGATCTGAGACACATCCTTTCTCTCTCTGAGTAATGCTCTTTCCTTTGTGACAACACTGTCACATTCTTTATAGCTCCTGCTTCATGCTGCCCACAGTTTTTCTTTATTCCTTTGAAGGGTAAAGTCTACAAAGGATGTTTTTGACTAGCAACATTCATTAGTTCTTTATTGTTTGAGCATTCTCTTTAAATAATTCTAGAAGTTAGCCAGAAATTGATGCAGCATCTTATTTTCCAAAGAGAACAAATGTTTTATGTACGGTAAATAAATGTTTAAATGCTTTAAGTGGCAAGGAAGAATGCTGCAGAAAAAGGGAACATTTCTTCTTAAATGGTCCTGTGCTGATTTGAATATGAATGGCCCCCACAGGCTCACACTGTGAATGCTTGGTCTCCAGGGAGTGGAACTATTTGAAAGGATTAGAAGGCTTAGGAGGTGTCACCTTGTTGGAGGAAGTGTGTCACTGGAGGTGGATTTTGAGGGACCTAGCAGCTCTCCCTTGGCCTATGGATCAGGATGTAGGTCTCAGCTACGGTTCCAGCTCCATGTCTGCCTTCATGTCCTCCCCATCAGACTGATAATGAACTAAACCTCTGAACCTGTAACAAGCCCCAATTCAATGGTTTCTTTTGTAAGTTGCTGTGGTCATGGTGCCTCTTCACAGTAGTAGAACAATGACGAGGACAGGCTCTTTCCTGTGACTGTTCCCCACATATCCATCTCCTCTTCCTGAGAAGGTTGGCTGCTGTTCTCTGTCTGAGACAGCGTCTTTCAGCCATGTATTGGTTCAAGTACATGAGCGCATGAGAGGCATGCCCAGAATTTAAATTTTGAGTGTGTTTATTCTGTATTTGGCAACTTTTTTTTTCCTCAGCAGAATGGCTAGTTCTTTTGTGTGTGCACCCTGTGGTAATGGCTGTGCACGATGCTCCCTTTTGGTGGATTGCTGACGTGAGTGGCCATCGTAATATTTGCGGGCAAGAATTCCACAGGCTGGACTTCTGAAAGTGGAAGGGGTTGAGCAAAGAATACATGTATCTTTTAATTCCTGGTGGCTACACCCTACCAACATTTAAATGTTAGTATTTATTTTGTCCATTCGGTTGGGATACTGTGTTTTAAGGACAACAAAGAGATCTTAGAACCATGTGTGTGTTCAAGTGCCTGTGATCCCTGGAGCTGGACTTACAGGTGCTTGTCAACTACTCGACATGAATATTGAATATCGAGAACCAGACTTTGGTTTTCTGAAAGAATAGCAAGCGCTCACTCTTCCTGCCGAGCCATCTCTCCAGCACCTAGAACCAAACTAAGAAACAGTTTGTAAATTCTGTTCATACAAGTAAGATATGGTTTTCATAGTTTATGCCCCTGACTGACCAAAATGTTCTACCTTGTGTT